>NC_065447.1:83747946-84460074 GCF_917563875.1 Diabrotica virgifera virgifera | reverse complement strand
TCGAGTTGTAATACATATATTTAAATTCCACACTTGTTCACTGTAAAAGTTATTCATTTTGTATTAGTTTCAAATTAAATTTTTAATTTTTACAGTGTGTTTTATTTATTCTACACAACTTAATGCAGTTTTGTCCTACAATTTACGAGAAACCAATCACACCTCTCGATTTGTCATAAAACATAATAATTTAAAGTCATGTCAAGATTTATTATCTATCATTATTTTTGAATTGAAATATTTTCATAAATGATAATAAAACACGAATCAATGTATGAATACCTAACCCGTTGTCCTAGGTGAGCGACGGAAAACGACGCGACGCGATGCGATGCGTTGCGATGCGATGCGACCAGTAATTCACGCGACGTGTGGCTTACCCGTTGTCCTAGGTGAACGACAAACGCGACAAGGCGACACGACGCGACGCGACGCGAAAATATTAAGTAATGGTTGTATTTGTGTGTGGCCTACGTTTTCGGATTAATCAGTCTACGACAAGACGCGACGAAGTGCGAACTTGTTTTGTTCGCGACGAGACACGACGCGCGACGCTGTGTGACACCCCATTGCTTTTGTCAATTTCAAATTATGCTACTCAATAGTTTATTAAGTAAATAAAAACTAATAGTAACTATATAGTACCAGTATTTTCTCATTAACATACCTTAAAGTCAGTAAAAGCCTCTCCTCAATAGAAATTGGTTTTTAAAAATTACTTATTAATATTGACAGTTGAATACTGGGTTAACAGGTGCAAAAATATAATCGAAAGTGCTTGATAATAAGCCACAAAACTCTTTAAACCAACGTGGATTATTTTTCTTAATTTCTAATATAAATAATGAAACTCTCGAAATTTATTTCGCTCTAAATATAATATAATTGTTTAAAATATGAATTTTCTAATAGTAACACTGCCGTATACTTCACCATATTTAAGAATAGGAATGAATTAACATCGTCACGTTTGTCCTAGGTTGAGCGATGGAAAACGACGCGATGCGACGCTACATAAGCCACACGTCGCGTGAATTACTGGTCGCATCGTATCGCAACGCATTGCATCGCGTCGCGTCGTTTTCCGTCGCTCACCTAGGACAACGGGTTATGTAGCGTCGCATCGCGTCGCTTTCCATCACTCAAACCAGGACAAACGTGACGATGTCAATTATTCATTCCTATTCTTAAGTGTGGGGAAGTATACGGCAGTGTTACTAGAAAATTCATACTTTAAATACTTAGCTCAAAAATTCCATAAATGAAAAAGAAAGACAACAAATGTCATATATTTAGAACGAGTAAATTTGGAGAGTTTAATCATTTATATCCGAAATTAATGAAATAATCCACGTTGGTTTAAAGAGTATTGAGGCTTATTCATTTTCGATTATATCATTGCAGCTGTTAAACTCAGTGTTAATAATATTGAGCTATCAATAACGATCAATAAGTAATTTTCAAAAACCAAATTCTCTTGAGGAGAGGTTGTTACTGACTTTAAGGTATGTTAATAAAAAAACACTGGTACTATATAGTTATTATTAGTTTTTATTTATTTAATAAACTATTGCGTAGCATAATTTGAATTGAAAAAAGCAATGGGGCGTCACACTGTGTCGTGTTTCGTCGCGAACAAATCAAGTTCGCACTTCGTCGCGTCTTGTCGTACACTGATTAACCCGCAAAGGTAGGCCATACACAAATACAACCATTACTTGATATTTTCGCGTCGCGTCGCGTCGTGTCGCGTTGTCGCGTTTGTCGTTCACCTAGGACAACGGGTTATTGAGATGACGGAAAATTACAATTGTTTTAGTTTTTAGTATATTAAAAAATGCGGTCTGTCGCACAGCCCCGTTTTTACCTAGTTTGATAAAATATTTTCGTTGAACTGGCAACGTTGCCCTAGAAATTAAAATGACACTTGTAACAAGATCAACTTACACAACTTGAAAAACACGATTTTCGATTATAAGAGTTGTACCAGTTTTTTTTTGACGCGAAGTGTACAAGTACATTTAAAGTACGGCACCGGTTTACTTCTGAAACGTTGAACCTACTATTCTGTTGTTACTTCATCAATTTTTGTTGAAGTAGATAAAATTACACTTGGTATTAAAAAAAACCATCCAACGGATTTTTTGATGGAATATAAAGCAGCACTCAAATAAACATAAAAAATTGATATCGTTGGTATAGTAGAAGGCACAAAATGTGTAAATGAATTATTTTCTTGAACAACATGCACATTTATGTCTTCTATTGTAAGTCCTTAATCCTAATTTGCATAGTAATATATCCTGTGTTTTCTGAGCTACTTATATGTTGCATTTTTTGTATATTTTCTTAAAACTAATAGTATGGTATAACTAGACCCAAACCCAGACATCCAAAGTGAAAGTTATCCTCCAACACCAAATTGTTCTATATGGTCCACATAATGTTCAGAAAAAAGTCACACCATATTGAGCGTCTAGTTTGGCGGGGAGAGGGAGGGATCGGTAAATTCGTAGTTATTTTCGTTTTTCGTCAATATTTCTAAAACTATGTGGTGGTTTAGCATAAACAACCTTCTATACAAAAATGTTCCAACATTTGAAATAAAAAAGGCCCTATGCATAATCCTTCTAAAATGAACGGTTCCAAAGTTACGGAGGTAGTATAGTATAATTGGTCCAAAAAAGGCCTAACCCAGACATCCAAAGTAAAAGTTTTCCTCCAACACCAAATTGTTCTATATGGTCCACATATTGTTCAGTAAAAAGTTACATCATTTTGAGCGTCCGGTTTGGGGGGGGGGGGGAGTAATGGGGGAGAAGTCGGTAAATTAGTAGTTTTTCGTCAATATTTCTAAAACTAAGCTTTAGCGTAAACAATGTTGTATACAAAAATGTTCTACATAAAATTTAAAACAAAAAATGCTCTATACATAATTGTTATAAAATCAACGGTTTCAGAGTTAGTTTGGATGTCTGGGTTAGGCCTTTTTTTGGACCAATTATACTATACTGCCTCCGTCACTTTGGAACCGTTCATTTTAGAAGGATTATGTATAGGAAATTTTTATTTCAAATTTAATGTAGAACATTTTTGTATAGTAGGTTGTTCATGCTAAACCGCATAGTTTTAGAAATATTGACGAAAAACTACGAATTTACTGATTTATCCCCCTCTCCTCCCAAACCGACGATCAAAATAGTGTGACTTTTTTCTGAACATTATGTGGACCATATAGTAGGGATGGCGGTTTTTGACAAAACACCGGTTTTCGGTTATACCGGTTTTTTGCTTACGGTTTAACCTGGCGGTTATATCCGGCCAAAAAAACCGGTTTTCGGAAAAACCGGTTTTCGGTTTTTTTAATCCAATAGGTTACAAAGTTACATTTACAATACACTTTAGTTTGCGATACTCCATTCGACTCGATATCAATATGATCAAAATTAGTACTATCGAAAGAACATGTATTACTTTTAACACGTTTGTATATTTGTGGAATAGGTACATTTTAACTCATTTAATACTTTCTGTATGAGTGTACCGTTTTGAAAACGTAGCGAAATTCTTGGAGATTCGTATTCGTAATCAGTAATTCGATATTCATAGTCAGAGCGAGCGTAATTTTTGGTAATCAGAAAAAGTAATTCACCCACTTTTAATGTCAAGAGTTAAGTGTGAAAAATAGATGATGTTTGCGTCTAATTCAACCAGATCACTTCTTATGTAAATATTATGATTACAAATACCTTTTCAAGGAAATATTATAATAAAACTTAATAATTGTTTCTGGCTGATGTGAGATTGCACTTTCAGTTTGCTTCTGTATTTTATAAAATAAAATAAAATTTGAATTATGGTTTTGTTTGGAATAATTACTTGAGAATAATAATTATGATTGGGATCCGAAATAATACCTAGCCTAATCCTAATCACCGTTAAAACCTAATAACTGGTTTTTACTTTAAAAAGAAAAAACCGGTTATAACCGGGACAAAAAGACAACCGGTAAAACCGGTTATTGCGAAGGAAAAAACCGGTTTTAGGTTTAAACCAGGTTTTTCCCATCCCTACCATATAGAACAATTTGGTATTGGAGGATAACTTTCACTTTGGATGTCTGCGTTATGCCATCTAACAAGACTTTCTAATCCTTTATTTTTCGCTTCCTCTCTTACAAATGTCTATTAGGAGTGAAGAATAGTCTCACGTGAGTGATCATTTATAATAGATTAGAAAATATAAACATTGACTAAGTAACAACATTTATGGAGGATACATATACATAATTTATCATTGAAGAATAGTATCAGTGCAGATAAGATAAAAATTACCATGATGATCGCCAACATTCGGCACGGATAGGCACATCAAGAAGAAGAAGACCACATAACTGCAGAAGGTATAAAAAAGGATGTTATATCGACGTAATCATATAACAATACTTTATAAAATCGTGTGATCTACAGTTGAGTCCGCGAGTTTTTACCCGTGCGTCATCATTTAAAGCATACGAAATAAGTCGAAAATCTATTTCACGCAACAACAACTTACAGAAAGTGGCTACTGTTCCGATTACGGGTTTTATTATAAAATTTGACGTTATCAAATATATAGAATGTCAAATGTAAGTTTTGCTTCAAAATTTTTGTGCAGAATTACAGCTACATTTGAAGTAGGTTAATAAATTATTTTATTATTATTGATTAATAAATAAATAAACAATTTATAAAAAAATTCAATAACATATTTTATTTTTGTTATTTTATTCGCTTTGACGGAAATCTAAACACAGTCATTTCTTTACTGTGTGAATGACGTTAGATTTGTATGTTTTACATATTAATTGCCAAAATATAATTATTTACCTTAAAATTTCAAAGCCCAATATAAAATTAGTTGTGAAAACAACTGTTTGTGTAATATAAAGAAACTTCAAAACGCAAAAATTTGGCAAAAACCGCAAAAAATTCAACTGACTGACAGCCACAAAATTAAACAAAGCAGAAACGTCAAACAAATTGTGCTTAAAATATGAAAACATACCGAATCGCCTTTTTTTATACCTATCTCTTTTCAATGCACTGAGTCTAGATGGTTCATAAAAATAACATGTGTTTTTACTTAATAACAAACGTCAGCTGGTTTGTCATGAGTTTCATGCGTGGAAGAGAATGATGCTAGATAAAAAGTATGTATGTGTTTTATCTCGCCAGGTATTAATGACGCACGGGTAAAGACTCGCGGACTCAACTGTACAGAAGTATAATACATAATTCTAGTGAGAGAAAACATATTTTTTCTACGAGCGTGCAAAAATGTCTACTTTCGCGCACGTGTTTTGATTAAGAAAGTTTCACTTTTCCGCACGCGTTTTACTTTTCCGCACGCGTTTTACTTTTCCGCACGCGTTTTACTTTTCCGCACGCGTGTAGATATTTTAATATGGCCTCAAAATAATTATAATACATGCAATAAACTAATATTTAGATATTATTTACTATTTTATTTCAAATGTATCTTATTGTGTTCCTGTTTTAATGAAATTAACAATTCGATGAAATAAAATTATTTTGACATAATATTCGAAAGTCAAATCGGTAGACAATAACAGTCGTTTTGAATCATCGTCATGGAAACCAAGATCGTCGTCATCCTAACTAATTATACCTATTGAAAGTTTGGTTTTGACAACCTTATCAAAGAATTAATGTGTGTATGTATTTTCACTAGTAATACCACTAGAGGCCAAATTATTTCCGGAAATTTTTTTGAGATCATGAATATTTTGAAAATTTCCCGAGTCGCAGACGAGGGAAATTTTCTAAAAATATTCATGATCAAAAAAAAATTTCCGGATATTAATTTGACTTCGCGTGGTATTCGGTAAGAAAATTCCACACCAAATTTGCATTTGAAAATCCAAAGCTGCATGAACAGATTAATAGCGCGCCATAGCTTTGTCAGCAATTATTTAGGCTTTCAAATTCGTAATTTCTACTCATTGTAGTTGCATGGGAATACCATTTCAAGATAGAAAATAGTATATTCTTCAATTTTACATAAGTTTTGAGTAACTACAAGTGATAGAAAATGAATCAAAACTAAATTATGTAAACAAATAAAAACCAGTCTGTCAAAAATGTTCTGTTATTGTAAACGTCAAAAAATTTCCACTATAATTCGCTGTTGGGTACCCCACGAGCAAAAAATTTCCGATAAAATACCTCCGTTGCCATGGTGATCTGTCAAAATAACGTATTTTGATTGGTTCAAAATTACAGGTGTTGAATTTTCATATTAATTAAATTAATTGATTAAGATTTGGTCATTTTTTAAAGACTCGTGAAAAAAATATTGTTCCTAACTCTTCCAGAAGGTCTCTTTTCCGCACTCGACTGCTTGCCGAACTCTCGCTTCGCGTCGTTCGGCAAACTGCACTCGCGTGCGGAAAAGTATGACTTTCTGCACTTGTTAGGAAAATAAGTATTTTTATTCATGTATGCTATTTTCACTTTTTCACTTATATTATCTTTACTTATTTTCGAAAAAAGTAGTCAATATATAGCTTTTCAAAAGAAAGCTTAAAGCGATATTAACCAAATAAATAATAAACAAAGAGATTCAAAATAAAAACAAATAATACAAAAACAGAGCCTAGTAGTACAATTATTAGTTATTCTATATAAAATTATTTTGCTTTTACATTTAATTATTTGTGAAACACAAGACGTGAACCTCCAAATTGCATAAATGCAGGAATTCATCAGAATCCCTATTAGTAAATAAGCTACGAAAAATAAGAATATGGGCGTTTGAAACAATTGGGGTTTTGCCGTAAATGCCAATATAATTTTATTCCACTATGCTTGATACAAACCAGACAAAAATAAAATAGAATGGCCGTCTCGAAGGAAATTTTATACCCAATAACAAGAAACTCAAAAATAAATCAGCCAAAATGGGATCAGAAGAGCACAAGAGGACAATATTCAATTTCGATACAGGCGCTTAGACCTGGCACGGACAAATAATTCGTTTAGAGGACGAAAAAATTGTAAAAATCTAAAATTATGTAAATTCGGGAATAGAGATTCGTCGGCAGAAAACATAAACAAGGGTCTCGGGAGGCGCGCGCGGTGCGAGGGGCAGAAAGGGAATAGGATCAGAAGATGAAATAAAACAAGGAGAATGAAATAGCGAGGGTGGATATGAAATAGGGTGGAGTTTACAGAAGCGGAAGTAAATAGGGACGCGCACAACAGGGTGGGAAATCTACGGGAACGTTAACTTTGGGCTGGTGTCGGCTCGCAGCCTTTTCGAGTTCTCTCCCACATCCGTACCACACATACTTTACCCCCTACTAAAGTTGGAGCTCTCTCCCGACTGAATGCTGTCTTCTTTCCCCAGGATTTCTGTCGTGGAGACACGAGGAAAAGCTACACGTTATCGGCTTTATTAATGCATTATCTAATCAACTCTTCGCGAGGTATAAACTTGATGTGGAAGTTTAAGGGTTAAAGGGTTACTTTTCTCTAATTACGCTTGTGTAAAAGGTAAAATACTTTGCTTTGACAAATATATAAATATTACAGGGGTTGTTTGGTGCGTAATTGTCTTTGATTTACAAACGATTGATTTACAAATGTTTGTTTCACTTTGTGTTACATTATTGTAGGCAATAAAATATCAATAATAGGGGTCTGATTCAATTATCTTATAATAATATTAATAATAATAAAATTATACTAGATTTATACGAACTCCTAACTAAATTGTGCAGGAAAAAACCACAATTATAACTGAAATTGTTTTATATTACATTTAACCAGTTAGTTAGATTTTTTGCTTGTAAATGGAAAAATTGTTCTACTAGTTTAATTTTTTTCTGCGTTACTGATAATAACAATTTGAAATGATACATTTTAAAGGCGTAAAGTCTTTAAAATGGTATTTTCAATATTTCTAAGGCGGCGGTTACATTGGATGCGAGTTCGTACGAAATTTCATTCGTACGAATTCGTACAGATTTAAGTCGTAAGACAGATTGGTTACATTAGATGTGACCTCAGACTAAAAAACGCAGTAGTTATATCAGAGTTTTCACATTGTATTTATGTATTTACTCATTCGCTCCACATTCCATAAAAGTACTAATTAATAAAAATTAAATTAAAAAATTATCTGCTACATTCATCTTCGCCCGTATTTCCTTCCACAGTTTTTTTATTCAAATCTCGGTTGTTTTATTGTTTACTTTTTAGGTCCCATAAAGATTGTCTTTCTTGGACTGGTATAATTAATTTTTCAACATCCATCAAAATCGATTTCTCGTACGAAAAGTAGCAGAAAAAACAAATTATGTTGGTCGCATCAGAAAATCGTACTAGTTAGTAGGAATTCGTAAGAAATACATATTTGCAGGTAATGTAAACGTGAATATAACATTGTACGCATTTGTTTCGTTCTGATGATTTCGTACGTAATTTTACGAATTCGTACGATCGGTTTTTCGTACGAACTCGCATCCAATGTAACCGCCGCCTAAGGTGCATTCCTGGGGCGATTTTATTGCAGGAAACTTTGCTTGGTTGGGCATAAAATTAACTGAACTTAAGAACACTGTCAGGAAGAACTGTAAGGAAAAATAGCGATAGCATATGATCGATCATTGAACACATCGAATCATGATCGTAAAATTCATTTGCTCGTAATTATATTGCAAATGATTAAAACAAAACAAAAAAACTCATACTATCCCGACACTGCCAGTATTTAACATTTTACATGTTTTTTTATAAGCTTGGACATTTAGTTGACTCTTAAAATTATTATATTAGTTCATAATCATCTTTGGCTTTACAACTCTTCGTGAGTCTTTGCTGCCTTTACTATTATCTTCCATTGATTCCGATACTGTAATACTATTTCTCATGATCTCACTTCCATCTTCTCCACGTCTTCTCTGACCGTATGTTTTCACCTTTTTCCAGGCCGTTCTGCTGGCCTTCTACTCTCTGGTCTTTCCCAAAATACATTGCTAATCAGACTGTCCTCATCACTTTGTACCACGTGGCCTGCCCATCTTAGTCTATTGGCTTTTATGTATCTCACGATGTTTCCCTGCCCGAAGAGAGTCTCTAATTCATTGTTGTATCTGCTCCTCCATTCTTTTGTCACACTGTCCCTGCAAGGACCATATACAGGGTGTCCCGAAAAGATTGGTCATAAATTATACCACAGATTCTGGAGTCAAAAATAGGTTGATTAAACCCCACCTACCTATATACAATAGTGCACAAAAAAAGTTACAGCCCTTTGAAGTTACAAAATGAAAATCAATTTTTTTTCATATGTCGAAAACTCTTATAGATTTTTCATTGAAAATGGACATGTGGCATTTTTATGTCAGCAGCATCTAAAATAAAAATTAAAGTGAAATTTGTGTACCCCATAAATATTTTATGGGGGTTTTGTTCCCTTAAACCCCCCCAAACTATTGTGTACGTTCTAATTTAATTATTATTGTGGCACTATTAGTTAAACACACTGTTTTTAAAACATTTTCTTTTTAGGACTTTTTCGATAAGCCAGTGTTTATCGAGATATTTTGAATATTTATCGAATCCACCACATATTTGTATATGGTTAAGTACGATTATAGAGACCTGTTAATAATCTGAAAATGTATTTATAATTTACATTTTTAGGTATATTTTGAAAAAGAAGTCACATCCCGATAAAAGGTGACTTATCAAAAAAAGACAAAGAGGCAAAAAAGTTTTAAAAACACTGTGTTTAACTAATGGTGTCACAATAATAGTTTAATTGGAACGTACACAAACATTTGGGGGGTTTAAAGGAACAAAACTCCCATAAAATTTTTATGTAAATATATTAAAAAAGAAGCCGCATGTCGATAAAAACTCGCTTATAGAAAAAATACTAAGAGGCAAAAAAGTTTTAAAAATGTTATGTTTAACTAATGGTACCACAATAATGAATTAATTGGAACGTACACAAAAGTTTGGGGGGTTTAAGGGATCAAAACCCCCATAAATTTTTTATGGGATGGACAAATTTTACTATAATTTTGTTTTAAGATTATCCTGCAATAAGAATGATACATTTTCATTTTCACTAAAAAATCTTTAATAGTTTTCGATATATTGAAAAAAATCGATTTTCATTTTGTAACTTCAAAGGGCTGTAACTTTTTTTTGTGAGCACATTTGTACTAAGGTACGTTAGGTTCAATCGAACTATTTTTGACTCCAGAATGTGTGGTATAATTTATGACCAATCTTTTCGGGACACCCTGTATAACTCGCAGGATTTTGCGTTCCCATACTAATAAAACATACTAATATAACTTCCTTGCATAGAAATCGGCCCACTTAAAAATTTGGTCATTTTTCATGTCTCATAATTCCTAAACCTGTTGGCCGATTTAAGTGATTTTTTGAACATGTTATAGCCTGATTCCCTAACTGTAATACTATTGTTGCTAAACAGGTAAATTTTCATTGTATACCGGGTGTACCAATCAAACTGTTTTTTCTCAAAGTTCGCATCACCCTGTGGAATATTCTAGCATTTATAAAATATTTAAATTAAAACCCAACTATAGCCTCAGGTTTTCTTAATATTTTATTTTTTGATTCATTTGTTTATGTTGAATAATAAAAAAGTTAGGTACTTTAACAACTAGACATGTTTTTCATCAATACACGGTGTTTCTAAATAAGTGCGACAAACTTTAAGGGCTAATTCTGCATGAAAAAATAATGACAGTTGGCTTTATAAAAGTATGTCCGCAAATGTTTCGTTTCCGAGATCCGGGATGTTGAGTTTTTTCTTACAAACTGACGATTGATTTATTGCTTTAAAACCAGTTGAGATATGCAAATGAAATTTGGTAGGTTTTAAGAGATAGTTACTGCGGATTTTTTGAAATAAAATTAAGAATTTTATATTCACCATAAGCGTGCATACGGCTAGTATGATCGGTCATATTACACGTATGCGCGCTAATGGTGCATATTAAATTCTTAATTCTATGTCAAAAAATGTGCAATAACTACTTCTTAAAACCCACCTCATTTTATTGGCATAACTCAAAGGGTTTTAAAGCAATAAAATAAATCGTCAGTTTGTTACAAAAAATTCATTTGCGGACATACTTTTATAAAGCCAACTGTCATTATTTTTTCATGCAGAATTACCCCTTAAAGTTTGTCGCACTTATTTAGAAACACTGTGTATTTATGAAGAACATGCCTAGTTGTTAAAGTAACATGCTTATAAAACGCTTATAAACATGCTATAACATTCTTAAAAAATCACTTAAAATCGGCCTACAGGTTTAAGAAATATGAGACATCAAAAATGACTAAATTTTTAAGTGGGCCGATTTCTATGCACGTAAGTTTATTGATTTCATATCATTTCGTTTGTATTTAGTTTATTGATTTCTTTCTTTCTCAGTGTCTATGTTTCACCTCCGTATATCACTGCTGGTCGGATTATGGTTCTGTACCGGGTGTCCCAATAAGAATGGCTCTCGGCCATATCTCAGGAACCGTTTATAGTAGAGCTTTGAAATAAAAAATGTTATAACAAAAGTTGCCTCAGGAAAAGCCTGGAAATTATTTTCATAATTGTGGGTCCACCGCTAGAGGGCGTAATTGAATATCAAAAATTAAAAAATTAAAATTTTACAAAATTTTCCTAATGAAGGGGCATTGAAAATCCGGTCATCGTATTTTTCATATAATTCTGCGCATATTTGATTTCGCAAGTTTAGGTCTACCTTTGCAAATAAGAGGTGGGGGTGAGTGGGAACCTTGTTATGAAAAAATTGCTGTAAGTCCGGTTCTGTTAAATCAAATCTTGCAAATTGGTCTTGTTGAAAACAGATCTTTTTCGTCAATGTAAGAGTTATGATTTCGAACCAACCTACTAAGTAATATGCCAGCTATAAGGCGTTATTGAATTTTTTTCAGAAATCTAGTTTTCTTTGGAAAATATTAAATACAAGTATGCATTTTTAATCCTACATTATAAAATTAGATTAAATTAGCAATGGAATAGCGAAAACCGCATGTCGATACCTTTTTTCTATCTCGAGATATCATACGAAAAGTGTAAATTTAAAAACATTACTGTCACCGGTAAACGAAGTTAAGGAAAAGTAGTGTGCTATGATAAAAACAAAGAAACATTTTCCAGATGTCAACGTATATAATAGGGCTTTTCAACGCTTCTCATTTGTTTCGAGCCTCGGTCATATCTCGTATACCTATCCTATTAATATTATCATGGATTATACCACATATGACAGAGGCTCGAAACAAATGAGAAGCGTTGAAAAGCCCTATTAATTAAAACAACAAAAAAATAAAAACAACTATTTAGTGTTAGTGACGACATAAATGTTCAAATTTTTGCAAATCATTTTCGTTGCAAGCTTTTACTCTTTCAGATTGAACAGCGGCCTCAATTTCTGCTCTTGAGATGCTTTCGTATTCTCTGGATAATGTTTTCTCGAGTAGTGTATTAGTATTGTAAATGCTTGCTTCAAAAATGATGGACAATAATTTGAATATTTAGGTCGTCACTAAGTAGTTGTTTTTATTTCTTTATTATATTTTATAGTGTTGTTTGTCTTTATATTGTTGATTTAATTAATTATATTTTTATACGTTGACATCTGCAAAATATTTCTTTGTTTTTTCCATAGCGCACTAGTTTTCATTAACTTAGTTTACCGGTGACAACAACAATTATGTTTAAAATTTACACGTTTCTTCAGATATCTTGAGATAGAAAAAAGGTATTGACATGCGGTTTTCGCTATTCTATCGGTAATTTAATCTAACTTTATAATGTAGGATTAAAAAGGCATACTTGTATTTAATATTTTCCAAAGAAAGCTAGATTTCTGAAAAAAATTAAATAACGCCTCCCTTCTGACTTATTACTTATTAGGCTGGTTCTAAATTATAACTTTTACATTAACGAAAAAGATCTGTCTTCAACAAGACCCCGTTTGCAAAATTTGATTTAGCAGGACCGGATTTACAGCCCTTTTTTTATAACAAGGTTCCCACTCACCCCCACCTCTTATTTGCAAAGGTAGACTTAAACTTGTGAGATCAAATATGCGCAGAATTTTATGAAGAATACGATGATCGGATTTCCAGTACCCCCTCATTAGGAAAATTTTGTAAAATTTAGATTTTTTAATTTTTGATATTCAATTACGCCCTCTAGCGGTGGACCCACAATTATGAAAATAATTTCCAGGCTTTTCCTGAGGTAACTTTTGTTATAAAATTTTTTATTTCAAAGCTCTACTATAAACGGTTCCTGAGATATGGCCGAGAGCCATTCTTATTGGGACACCCGGTACATTTGGATTTTAGCACGTCTTGAGAGAAGCTTTGACCTCATTAGATGTTGAACGGCAAAGAAAGATTTATTCCCCGCCCGTATTCGTACTTCAACCTCCCATTCTCCAGTGTTGTCACTGGTAATTGTTGTTCCTAGGTTTTTAAATTCTTTAAATAGAATAGAAAAAGACTGTTTGACTTGTACACACTTCTATATAAATCTAAACGGGAACTGGTGTATGTTTTCAAAAGACTGATAGTGTGTAAATAAATTTATTAAATCAGATAAGTACTTTCAGCATATTAATGCCATCATCAGAGCTATCCTATAAAAAGACTAAGTTGAAAAATCTTATTCATAAAAAATTATAAAGTGAAACTTACGTCTTATAGGTGTAAAAACCTCAAAAGAAGAGAAAACTTCGAACAAACACATTCTATAGTTTAAAATAAACCCAGGGATATAACCACTGGTTAGGGTAAAAACCCTTAAATGTTTAAAAAATCACATTTAATGTGTTTTTATAAAATGGCTACCATTCTTACAAACAACAGCTGTTACTGACAATATTCAAAAACGACAGGCTGCTGACGGAAACAATAGTTTTTAGCGACATCTGTGTTATTAAAATTATTTAAAATTTTTGAAAATGACTAAGTTGTCATATGTAGGTTACTAATTGGTATGAAGTTAAAGTTAATATGAAAAACTAAAGTTAAATTTAAATGACAATTGTTAAGTTTAAAGTAAAGTTAAATGTGAAAATAATCAAATTATCAAGTATTATTAATTATTAAATTAATTATTAATAATTAATTATTATTAATAATTAGTATTATTAATAATTAATAATACTTGATAATTTGATTATTTTCACATTTAACTTTACTTTAAACTTAACAATTGTCATTTAAATTTAACTTTAGTTTTTCATATTAACTTTAACTTCATACCAATTAGTAACCTACATATGACAACTTAGTCATTTTCAAAAATTTTAAATAATTTTAATAACACAGATGTCGCTAGGAACTATTGTTTCCGTCAGCAGCCTGTCGTTTTTGAATATTGTCAGTAACAGCTGTTGTTTGTAAGAATGGTAGCCATTTTATAAAAACACATTAAATGTGATTTTTTAAACATTTAAGGGTTTTTACCCTAACCAGTGGTTATATCTCTGGGTTTATTTTAAACTATAGAATGTGTTTGTTCGAAGTTTTCTCTTCTTTTGAGGTTTTTACACCTATAAAACGTAAGTTTCACTTTATAATTTTTTATGAATAAGATTTTTCAACTTAGTCTTTTTATAGGATAGCTCTGATGATGGCATTAATATGCTGAAAGTACTTAGCTGATTTAATAAATTTATTTACACACTATCAGTCTTTTGAAACCATACACCAGTTCCCGTTTAGATTTAAATTCTTTGACCACCTCAAAGTTATGATCGTTAATGGTAATGTTTCATTCGCTGTCGTTCCTTTCTTGATACGACCATGTATTTAGTTTTTTCTTCGTTTATTTTCAGACCTTCACGTTTAGTGTTGCTTCTTCAAAGTTCGAAACTATATCCTTAACATCCGCAAATGCGAGAACAATCTTTGCTCCTCTGGCAGTTATGTCTGGTTTGACTCTGGTATAGATTTTTCGCATTGCATATTCCAATGCTAAATTAAACAGTAATGAGGACGAGTCTCCCTGTCTGAGTACGGTATTCACGCCGAAGTTTTGCCTCCTATTCTAATTTGCGCAAAGGAATTGTTTACAGACATTCGCGCAAACTTGGTCAGCTTCTTTGGTACGCCTAGCTCTACCATTGTTCTCCACAGTTTTAAGCGATCTATGGAATCATAAGCTTGTTTGAAGTCTCTGAAGGTCTGTACTCCCAATAGTTTTCTAGCATTTTTCTAATAGTAAATATTTGGTCGATTGTTGATCTTCCAGGCCTAAAACCGCACTGGTAAGCGCCAATAATTTCCTCTATATATGGCAGTAATCGCTTTAGTAACACTGAAGCCAATATCTTATTAGTACTGATTAATGAAATTCCCATGTAGTTGTTACATGTATCCTTTCTTCCTTCTTTATGTATTGGCACGATAATACAGCCACTCCATTCTTTTGGCATTATTCTTGTTCCCAGGCTTCTTTTATTATTTGATCTATTTAATTATAAGTTCATGCCCTCCTTTTTAGATCAGTTTTGCATTAATATGGTCTAAGTGCTATGAATCTTCCATGTTGTTTTACGACATGGAGACATGGACGTTGAAAATATCTTCCATTCATAAGTTGGAAGACTTCGAAATGTGGACCTTGCGAAGAATGTTCCGCATGCCATGAACAAATAGGAGAGAAAGTTTTCTTTCTATTTTTCTTGAACATTTCGTATTTTCTTACGGATTTTTTTAATTCTGTTTTTATTTTCTGGTTTCGTCTGTTTTTTGCATTAGTCGCAAATATAAATATATCGACTCTATGAACATTTAGAACTGACATTATATGTGAAAAACTATGTTAAAATTTACGGTAACTAACTTTTTTAATGATATTATCTGAGTCGTCCTAATGCCTCAGACCGACACTAGGACGACGTCAGATAATATCATTATTGGGAAAAGACGAAAATGAAACCACAACTAGAGAAAACATACTGAAACGAATAGAAGAATTTTACAGGGAACTGTACAGAACACATCAACAAGACGATGAAATGAGACCAGCACGGAAATTAATAAAAAATGTTGGATCGGAAATAATGGTAAAAGTAACAATTTCAGAGGTAACTACAGCATTGGGAAACATGAAGAGAAATAAAGTTGCAGGAGAAGATAGGATTACCACAGATATGATATTAGAAGGAGGTAAGGAACTCATTGCAATTGTAACTAAGCTTATAGACAGTTGTTTACATCAGGGCAAAGTCCCTAAGAGCTGGACCAACTCTAAAGTAATCTTATTACACAAGAAAGGTGATAATCGAAAGTTGGAAAACTACAGGCCCATCAGTCTACTGTCACACCTGTTTAAAATACTCACCAAAGTCATAACTACCCGACTAACAAGGAAATTAGATGAATACCAACAATATGAACAGGCAGGTTTTAGAAAAGGATATTCAACTTCCGATGACCTGTTAACCACAAAAATATTAACAGAAAAATGTAACGAATACAAGTTTCCAGTTTTTATAACATTTGTAGACTACGAAAAAGCTTTCGACACTATAGAACACACGGCCGTAATAAACGCAATGCAAAATTGTAGAACAACAGATATATTAACTTAATAAAAGAAACTATGAACCAAGCTACAGCTACATACTACCTAAATGAAAATGAATACACGAACCATGTACCATTAAACAGGGGAGTCAAACAGGGAGACACTCTATCACCCAAACTGTTACCTTAGTTTTAAAGGACGTGTTTAAAAATCTAAATTAGAAATATAAGGGAATAAACATCAATGGCAGCTAGCTCAGTAATCTACGATTTGCGGACGACATAATCCTGAAAGCTACTGACCTACAAGAACTGCAAACCATGCTTTCAGAACTACACACAGAATCTTCTAAAATAGGACTGAAAATGAATTTAAACAAAACAAAAGTCATGCACTTCGAAGAAACCGTGATAATAATAAACGACAAAGTTATTGAAAAAGTTGAAGAATATATATACTTAGGACAAAAAATAATACTAAATAGGGAAATTCAAACGGAAGAAATAAAAAGAAGAAGAAAGTTAGCATGGGCAGCATTCGGCAAACTGAACTATATACTCAGAAATCAGCAAATTCAACTACATGTTAGATCTAAAGTTTTTAATGCATGCATTATTCCGATATTAACATATGGGGCACAAACATGGACAATCATAAAAAAGAATATGAACATACTCAGAGTCACTTAACACGCGATGGAAAGAGCAATGCTTGGCATATTACTTAAGGACAGGAAAACAAACACAAGGATAAGACAGAAAACCAAAGTCATTGATGTGGTACAAAAATCATTAAAATTGAAATGGGAATACGCTGGACATGTAGCTAGGAGCGATCTAAACAAATGGCACAGAACAATTCTAACCTGGAGACCATACCAACACAAAAGACCCAAAGGCAGACCTCCTATGAGATGGACAGATGATCTGAAATGAACTGCCGGGAAAAATTGGCTACAAGTAGAGTACAACAAAAAACAATGGAAAGGAAGACTTGAAAGAGGCTTATGTTCAGATGTGGACGTGAATGGCTAGACGAAGGAGAAAAAGAAGAAGAACTTTTTTTAAAAAAATATTCAGCTGTTGCTATTGTCTTCACATTGTTGTTGCGCACGGCGGCATTGCGCTCTAATACCATAAAAAAATCAACGGCTCTGGTAGGTTGTTCTCGCGTCACTGTTCATTTTGTGATATAATTAAAAGTGAATATATGCACCGAAATCAATAATAACTTTTAAATTATTCAGCTACGTCGCTTTGGACAACTAATTAAGTCTGAAATTCATTAAAATTGCCAATTTGTGGTTTTGACTGAATTTCATACATTGTTAAAAAGGATGTTTCACATTGTTTACTGGGTTGGTGAATTTCAGTGATGTTTTTATGAAAATAGTTGTTAGAGGCTTTTACAATTATAGAGGTAAATATTATGAAACTAAATGAAATTTAAAAGTAAATATAGGTTTCCAATGAGAACATTGTCTTTTTCGGTATTTTATTATTTTATTTTAGTAAATATCTTGAATATTGGAGACAATTCGAAACACAAATACAAAATGGGATGGGAGTAGGTTAGAAAAGGATGCAAATAATAGGATTTACGGATCACTAGTTCGTGAGAAAAGATCTTTTTCTATGGATGCTATACAATGTGCAACTTCTCTCACTACTTACATACATTCAAAACGAACAATTTCTCAGGCAGTGAGAAAAGTCGGCCATTGCAGTGAGAAATATTTTTTCTCACGGGTTCACCGCCGGTTTACATACATATGATCGCCATTTCCATGGTAACATGCAGAATACAAACACAATTATTTTTGTCAAATAAAATGTCAAACAACTTGTCAAAACTTATCAAAAATTACCTTTTAAGACTGTTCAACTGTGAATTATAATTTTAAATAAATAAAGTATATAAATATTAAGAATATTAAACACATATGTGAATATATTTTATTTCAATTTAGGCATATAATATACCCAAAAGCACCTAAATTATTTAATTTTAAAGTTTGAACTATTGACAAAAACGCATCCATAGAAAAAGTACAGTGTACAACACGAGAGAAAACAACATATTTCTCTCTCGCTTGATTTGAAAACTTCTGCGCTCGTGAGAAATATGTCTTTTTTCTCTCTTGTTGTACAATATACTATTATCTACTCTCTGTCACATTATGACAATGTATAAGTTTTTAGTTTGTGAAAACTGTCATTATAGATAGCAGTGCGTGAAGGGTTTAAAGTATGCGTGAAGTAACAATGTATTTTAAATGGGATTTAATTTTTCGCACTGTTTTTTGGAACACTTTCATATAATCAAATATCCTTAACTTTCGCGTTGTCATGGTGATGGCATAATGAGCAATAAATTACAACAAAAGTTTTGACAGTTTTGTGGTTTGAAAGAAGTTAGAATTTTTAAATGTCAAAGTTCTAAAAATTGTAGAATAAAAATGAATTCCAGTGACGAAGAGTTACAGTTTATTTATTTGTTTATCGTAGATGAAATATTGTATGAAAGTGTGCGTGAAGTACTTTTTACGAACTTACGCGATGTATAGAGAATAGGTTAGAACTAGCACTCGCTCCGCTGTCGCTCGTGCTCTAAACATCGCGTGCGTTCCCAAAAAGCATACTTCACGAACTGTTTCATAAATAACTATTAAATCATTTCAAGATATGGAATATAAGGCTAAATAGAGACTACCATCTCTGTCAATAAAGCGGAACCAATATAAATTAACGTGAGTAGACAAAAAGTTCACAGCTCAACAATGGATATAACCTAAAAGGGGTGTAATCGTTTAAATATTTAGTAATACTGATGAAACGGATATATGATCTGTTGAAATGTATGCCTCTGAAACAAGAACATGAAAATCATGAATGGCAAGAGAGAAAGAACATAAAAAAAAATTTAAGAGAAATATTTCGACCTAAGGTTCTAAACTTCGCAGTGGGAAGCGGTAGAAATACTCAGTGTTATGTTACAAAGCATAAGAAATAAATCTAAAAAAGGGTATTTAACAGTTGCGTTCTGCCAGGTATGACGTATGGAATGTAGACCGTTACTTACAAAGTTATCAGCCAATAGATTAACAACAACACAGAGGACCATCGAACGACCTGTTAGGAGTTTCACTGAGAGAACTCATACGAAATGAGGAAGTGCGAAGTGGTATGAAGTTGGAAGATATAATTGGAAGAATAATTGTCCAAATGAATTGGAGCTGAATAGGATTTGTGGAAAACCACAAAAACGGTGGCTAAACGACATCAAAGCAAAAGTAGGGAGAAACTGTCATCAAATAGCACAAAACAGAGAAGAGGGGAGAATTAATGGAGAACTTATTTGGAGACATTTTTGTTCAGGAGTGAATGCCAACAGACTAAAGATGAAGAAGAAAATAAGTAAGGGCAAAGTCTTGGGTGAATCATGGAAAAAATAAAAGGGTTGAATAATAATAGTAATAAAAGTGAAAAGGATAAGGAAGGACGGAACTGTACGGAACGCGCCCGTACGCATTTAATATTATATTAATATGTATATTTCGACAGCTTTGATCCAGTTCGCTTCGGAATACACCACAGGCGACTCTGAAGACGCTGAAAAGCAGAAACCTTGGTCAGCTGGTGGTGGCCCAGAAGCGAATTTAATCTACAGCTGTCTTTCCTTATTTCATTTTACTCATATTTGAGTACTAAGGATGCAGAATTCTGTTGGAATATTATCTAGATTAGCGGGCAGGCAGGTGATGCTTGTATATTGTAGATCCTCCCATGTCTGCTATTTATTTTCGCATTGGGAGGTCCTCCCATGGCCTGTGTCTTTATAAATTTGTAAAAAGCAAAGGCAACAGATAGTTACCAAGGATTCTGCACTTCGACCTATAGAGAATTTTCTCTGTTTCTGAAAAGGATAAGTTGTTCTTATGAGTTTGAAGAATGGTATCACCAGGAAAAATAGCAAAAGGAAGACCAGGATAAGAAAAATAAAATTATGCCATTCGCCTAGACAAGAATGGGAAATCTGCTATACAAGAAGGATTTTTAAGAGAAAAACAGTTACAGCTTCGACATAAAATTGATCAAAAGTTAGATGCATCAACTCTATACACCTAATAGAGGTATAAGAGAAAGGACATTTTTACATGTCATTAGGTTAAAACCATTCTACTTTGGATGTTTTATCCTGTAGTTATTTAGTTAAATTTAGAAAATTTTAATTTTTGTTAATTTTTGGTTGTCTTTGATATTAAATTGTGTATCACTGAATTCTAGGTCTACTGCAGATTCTATCGGTTGTAGGTAATTTTACTTTTGTATGAGGAGAGATATTACGACGTTCTTTCTAAGCCATAAGGTAAACAACTAAAAAAAACTAAAAAGCGAGAGGAGTTGGTTATGCTTGGAATCTTGGAAGGTAAAAAAGATAAGTTAGTGTGACCTTCTCACTAAGGTCTGGTTTTAGAGTTTTTAGTCGCGCCAGCGCCCCTAACATGAATTAACGACAACTTAAGTAATCGGGACCGAGGGCTTTACTTGTCCTCCGAAATACAGTGACGGCTTATATAATATTCAGAAATAAAAATGTTCTGTTTAGTTTACCAACTTGAAGCAAGATTACCTTGTAGTACTAGAATACCTCACAATTTAATAATCTATCCTCAAAAATGCTTAAAAGTTTAAGACAAAAAAGTTGTGCGATAAAATAACCGCTGAGCAACCCAAAACGGACGCCTACGACCAGCACTAGGAATTAGCAATTGATGGAATCAATGCATCTCTGGAAGATCAATAAGCGTACCAGTTTTCGTTTTTCTAAATAGAAGTAATCTGGGGACATTTAAAAAAACCTAATTACAAGGCGCCATCTTCAAAGAGCTCTAGCTCCCTTAAGAAGCATTTTCGGACTAGGTGAATTGGGTTAAATTATCTTAAAACTATCTGAGGAATCTCCGGTCTTCGTTTGTCAGGGGAGTTTTTAGATACGCTGTATATGAACATTTTCAAATTTATTTATTTATGATGAATGTAAAAAACAGAAACTTTTTATCCCAACTTTACATATAAATAAAAAACTTACCCCTCTTCTGTAAATCATCCCTGGATATTTGACTAGTGAGCGCGGTGGGTGCTGGAGGGAGGCCAAGTGGGGGTGCCGTGGGGGTTCCCGGATACCAGGCCCAGCCCGGCGTTTGCCCGTTGAACATCCTTAATTTGTCATACACTGATTCATTTTGTGCGGACGCCTGCTGTTCCTTCTGCGACGCCAAATTTCTCAGCACTCGATTTATTGACGACACCTGCAATAAAAAGAAGCATTTAAATTAGAATACAAAATAAGTAAAACCCAGGAATCTAGATGTTTTAGAATTTTTTGTGTGATTTATACGAAGCTTTAGACGAACAAAAATAAATGTTCTAAGTTCTTCATTAGAAAACATTTAGTTTTTAATTTGTGTAAGTTATATACAGGGTGTAACAAAATTGGAGGTCATAAATTAAATCACACATTCTGGGACCAAAAATAGATTGATTGAACCTAACTTACCTTAGTACAAATGTGCACACAAAAAAAGTTACAGCCCTTTGAAGTTACAAAATGAAAATCGATTTTTTTCCATATATCAAATGTTCCTAGAGATTTTTTATTGAAAATGGGCATGCGGCATTCTTATGGCAGGAACATCTTAACAAAAAATTATAGTGAAATTTGTGCACCCCATAAAAATTTTACAGCGGTTTTGTTCCCTTAAACCTCCCCAAACTTTTATGTACGTTCCAATTAAATTATTATTGTGGTACCATTAGTTAAACACAATATTTTTAAAACTTTTTTGCCTCTCAATATTTTTTCGATAAGCCAATTTTTATAGAGATGCGGCTTCTTTTTTAATATGTTAACATAAAAATTTTATGGGGGTTTTGTTCTTTTAAACCCGTCAAATGGGTGTGTACGTTTCAATTAAACTATTAATTGCGGTACCATTAGTTAAACACAGTGTTCTTAAAACTTTTTTGCGCCTTAGAATTTTTTCGATAAGGCACCTTTTATCGAGATGTGGCTTCTTTTTTAATATGGTTCAAAATATACCTAAATAATAATATGTAAATTATAAATAAATTTTCATATTATTACCAGGTCTCCATAATCGTACTAACCATATACATATATGTGGTGGATTTGACAAATATTCAAAAATCTGTCGATAAAAACTGGCTTTCCGAAAATGTACGAAGACAAAAAAGTTTTAAAAATATTGTGTTTAAGTAATGGTATCAGAAAGTAAGGGACAAAACCCCCATAATATTTTTAAGGGATGTACAAAGTTCACTATCATTTTTTGTTAAGATGTACCTGCCATAAGAATGCCACATATCCATTTTCAATAAAAAATCTGTAATAGTTTTCGATATAGGTATTGGAAAAATCGATTTTCATTTCGTAACTTCAAAGAGCTGTAACTTTTTTTATGTGCATTTTTGTACTAAGGTAAATTAGGTTAAATCAAACTATTTTTGGTCTCAGAAGATGTGATTTAATTTATGACCTGTATTTTTGTTACACCCTGTATAATTTCATTAAATAAGCTTAGTCAGGATCTTACTCTTTTTCTTTGTTTGATTGTATTTGCGAATTTTTGTTTTGTTTAATTAAGGACTATTCATAATACATATTATATCTATTAATACTTTCTTTACTGCTGCGTTACTCTTAAATATTTTATGCAAAGGAGACGCAAAGAAGATACCTATGTAGGAGGAAATAAAGATTGTTCTTGGAGCATCTTGGAGCTTTTTCATGTTCTTAGTGGTAGGGTAGCAAAGTATGCTAAATTTGCAGTCACTCGAGCATTATGGGGACCTATTGGGTTGTGATTATTAGGTCCTAAAACAAACAAAAAGTTATGTAAAATTTTCCAATTTTATGGGGACTTTCCATTTTTAATTGAATTTTCCATTTCCAACAATCGTTTTTCCGATTATAGCGCCATCTATCCATAAATCCAAAAAATGTCTTGAGTAAAGTTGCTTACTTTTACGTAAAGAATCCAAATCTGCAATAAAAATCTAGAACTCCCATTTAATAATTTAAAGTAACTCCCCACCCCACCTCCGTAGGAGGTCGTGTTTTGTACCATTCGATAGATTTTTCAAAAACATTTTGAAAGTGTATTTTGCAGTTTTTCGATCTAATGTTCATTTTGCAAAATATCGCGGGGTTTGTATTTAAAATTTTAAATTTAGCCCCCACCCCTCTCTGTAGAGGTCATCTCTAGTACCATTTAGATTTTTGAAAAATATTGAAGACGTATTTTTTAGTTTTTCGATCTGACGTTCATTTCGCGAAATATTCGCTTTTTTGTGAATTTTGTGAAACTTTTTGACTCACCCATTTTCTTATGCCCTGCTCAAATCGTCAGATTTTTTAAATATACAATCTTTTGCATGTACTTAACTTACCTTATCTTAATCTGACAGTTTCGAGTATTTTTAAGGATAGAGGTACATCTGCAGGGTACCAGGTTTCTCCCCATATAATAATCTGACGCGCTCGAGTAACTGCAAAAATCCCCGCTTGGGCTCCCGTACCATAGTGAGTTGGCAGAGGTTACTACATGTTTGAAAAGGTCGCAGCTCCTAAACAACACTCATTTAAGCAATATAAATATTATAGTAATATAAGTAATTTCCTATATTTAAAGAAGACAAAATCTGTTAGACACTCTAATCAGTGCAATATTTTTTATAATGCGATTCACCCTTCGTTAAAAGCTGACAGTTAATTCTACGGCCACCGACCTATCATTTTGACCAATTTAATATTCAATTCGTTATAAGAAATCCCTCTAATTTTAGTTTTACAACCGAGCAATAACCGACAACCAACCCCAACTAACCGATAAACTGTCGAGAATGTCGAATTACCACTCTATTGAAATCCATTAGGCTTTCAAATATTTAAATTTTATCCCACAGTCTACATCGGGTTCATAATCATAATAGAGCCAGAGCCGAATTCATAACTACACTAAAAAGATTTTACAATTGTAGCTCTTTTGCACGAATTTATTATCGTGTAAAATTGCTATTGCCTACTGCTACTAAACCTTATTTGGTTTGAGATAGATTGGTCAAGTGAAAGACCATGTCTTCATTTGATAATGTTAGTTTTATGTTTTGGATGTAAAAGGTCTAATAAGAAAGTCCATAAATGAATGAAATTTTACGCGGTGTTTTCCAAGTTTATGTTTATCATTGTTCTACCAATTATTTTCTTGTGTTTTTTTCTAATTTATTCTTTAACGGAAAGCTATATAGGTTAAAAAAGAAAATAATTTAGACGATAGTGCAGAATATTTGTGAATTCTAAAATTAAATGTACCTAATACTTATAAATATATTTTAGATATTCATACATGAAAAAGAAGATGGAAAGCTCACGAATGAAAAATAATCAGTGAGGGAGAGACATTCCTTATAGGGGATGATGGAATAATAGGAGTATTATTAGGACATAGGAATGAATAATAATATAAATGCCTATTGAAGGAGGGATTAAATTAAATAAATCAAAATAAATAAAATTAAATAATCAATGGGCTCAGAAATAACAAAAACCGGCAGAAAACGAAATAGCTGCGGAAATGCTAAATAATAAAGGGGAAGAACACAAACAAGGATATATTATATATAGCATTATCAGGAGGACATGAGACGAGAAAAATATGCCCAAATATTGGGCCTTCTTCTTCTTAAGTTGCCGTGCATTTTTGCGTAGGCGTCCACCGTACATTGTCTTGTCAGGTGAGATGTTAGATAAATACTAACC
The DNA here is from genome assembly GCF_917563875.1 of Diabrotica virgifera virgifera. Classification (NCBI taxonomy): domain Eukaryota; kingdom Metazoa; phylum Arthropoda; class Insecta; order Coleoptera; family Chrysomelidae; genus Diabrotica; species Diabrotica virgifera. Next base: position 84,434,613 of record NC_065447.1, on the reverse strand, counting down.
AGAAAAATATTGGACCAAAGCTTTATTATGCCCAATATGCAAACAGGGGGATATATTGGCATGTGAAAATTACATAAGTGTTGCTCTGTTGGATACTTGTTACAAGGTATTAGCTTCTTCTTCTTAAAGTTCCATATCCTATCGGAGGTTGGATATCATAATGGCTATGGTCACTTTGTTGGCTGCTGCTCTGAACAGTAGTAATGAACTACAGTTAAACCATTCTCTAAGGTTCCTCAGCCAGGAGATACGTCTTCTTCCTATGCTTCTTCTTCCTTGGATCCTTCCTTGCATAATAACTCTCAGCAACTCTTTTCTCCTCTGGTAATGTGACCCAAATATTCCAGTTTTCTTGTTTTTATACTGTTCATAATTTCTAACTCCTTATTTAAACGTCGTAGCACTTCAACATTGGTAATCCTTTGAACCCACTGAATTTTCAATATTCTTCTGTAACACCACATTTCGAACGCTTCTATTTTTCTTATGTGTTGTCTCTTTAATGTCCAAGCTTTCATTCCGTATAGTAATATAGAAAATATGTAGCATCTTAGAGCCCTCAATCTGAGAGGCAACTGAAGGTCTTTGTTTATAAGCAGTGTCTTCATTTTTATAAATGCTTGCCTTGAAGTTTCAATTCGGACTTTAATTTCTTTGCTTTGGTCATTTTTGTCATCAACCCAGGTTCCCAGATATTTGTATGTCTTTACTTTTTCTATTTGGGTTTATCTAGTATTAACCTCTCATTTCCATGTTGTGTTTTTGAGACAATCATAAATTTAGGTTTTTTCTTGTTTATTTTGAGTCCATATCGAATGCAATAATCGTTAATTCTATTTAACGATGCTATGGTATTAGCTAAGCTTTAACTAAGGTATTAGCTAGGAGACTAAATGAGAGACTCAACAGATTTGCTGAATATAAACTAGATGAATATCAGACCGGTTTTAGAGTTAATAGAGCAGTGACCGATCAGATTTTTACACTAAAAGAAATCCAGACTACCTGCTATGAACATAAAGTATCCCTTCATGCGTTGTTTCTAGATTTTAAACAAGTCTATGAAGCCCAAGACTTTAAATAGCACATGAAATCATGTAGTATGGAGAGGTTTCTCATCGGATGAATTTAAAGTGAACACGTTTTAGACAAGGTGATCCGATATCTATGGTACTTTTTAATGTGGTATTTAAAACCATAATCAGAAATAGCCGAGTTAAAACGACCGGAACTATTTTCAACAATGAACATCAGAGCCTGGCCTTCGTGGATGATCTTACTGTTCTAACGAAAGCATGAAAATAATTAAGAAATTTTATAAATATATTAGAAAAGGTGGCAAAATATTTTGACCTAAAAATTAAACCAGAAAAAGCCAAAGTTGATGATACAGGAAATAGAGAGTAAAAATAATGTGACGTATGTCGTTGTATTCGATGCTCCAGGTAACAAAATTCAGCCGAAGACAAAGATTCGCTTTTTAAGATATTTTTATATAGAACCAAAACGTACAAATGATAAGATAATTAGCCTTAATTACTACTCGTTAATTTCGTTAATAAAACATATTTATAACCTACGTATCGAACATTAGGTTCGGGTCGATGTGACGATATCTGGTATACATGAATGAATACTACCGACGATCGCGTGGATGAAAAATTACATTTATGAATATGAAACGGATGTATAAGGATAAGATATTTCGCTCAGCTCGCCAGAAGAAAAGACATGTAGGAAAATACGATCACCGCTCGTATAAGGATAGGTAAAAGGAAAAACCGTCGGATTCGTTCAGCGCACCAAAACGACCGACGACGGCGGAAAATAGTCGGTATAACTCACCTCTTATACCTCGTTGTTGTTTATTATTCTTCGATCAACGCTCCAAGAATAATAATCAACTAGGCTTTTCGATCCGACTTTTATATCGTCCGAGACTGTACAAAAACACGTTTTACTTAATTCATTGGCGTACTCTACACTCTAGACGATAAAATGATATTATCTTCACAAGAAGAGGGAGGGTTTACCCTCATACCTAATGAGCAAAGGGAATATAATTTTGAGAGAGTTGTCCAGTTTACGTATCTTGGGGTTATTATGCACTGATTTGATATTAACACTGATGAAAACCAAATGTATCGAAAAAAACTAACTAAAAAGACAAAGTATTGGCAATAGTGAAATAGTAAAGATGACAAAGGAAGATACTAAGAGCCATATGCGGTAAAAACAAGGTGGAAGTTTGGGTGCGACGAACAAACAGGGAACTAGAGGAACTGTATAACGAACCAAGTATCAGTCGCTTCATAAAGGCACAGAGAGTGGGATGGATGGGGCAGATGATGAGAATGGATAGGTGCTCCTAATGCAGAGATGCCAAAGATTATTCTAAAACGAGGCCCAATCGCGAAAAGAAGCGAAGAACTAACCAGGCAAAGATGATTTGATAGCATTCAGGAAGACCTCAGAAAAGAGGTTGTGAAGGAAGAGCAATAAACGGGAATGAATGGAGGAGAATAGGAAGTCAATTTAGTAGGTAAGGAACATGATTGGACAAGAAGCCACCCCACTTTATACAAGTTTGTAATACATAGGTATTATATTTTATAATATAACGTAATTAATTGTATTTTAGCCCTAGGCCTTCAAGGCTTGTTAATCTTTATAAGTAAATAAATATTTTAGGTATAAACATATATAAATTATTGATGGATTCGACCGTTACTTGATGGAAGTTCATTTTATCTAACAATAAAACACTGAAAACATTTGTTTTCTATACTTTCACAAAATTTATTATAACTATGTGACTACAGCGGTTTCGGCAGAGTGCCTTTCTCAAGTGATTTAGTTTACTATGTGTTTGCCTTTTTAAAGTCTAATGTGTTTGCCTATGTGTTTAAAGTTTGTCAAAGGTTCTGCCAGTTTGACCGATGTAAGTTTTCGGACAATCACGACAAGTTAGTTTGTAAACACCACTCTGTAGTTGCTCTCTCTTTCGGCTCTTATTGTTCTTAATATATTTGCTTAAGTTGTTGTTAGTTCTGAAAGCTGGTGTTATTCCTTTCTTTTTTATGTACCTATCTGGCTATTTTTGTTGTTATCTTGCCAGTATATGTGATAGAGCAGAAGGTACTGAGTTCTTTCTGTGGTGGTAGATAGAATAATTTTAGGGCTTTTTTACAATTAACAAAATTTTAAACCAAAAACTCCAAATAAAGCCCTGAAATTAGTCTATCCACCACCACAGAAAGAACTCAGTACCTTCTGATCTATCGCATATACTGGCAAGATAACAACAAAAATAGCCAGATACATAAAAAAGACAGGAATAACATAAGCTTTCAGAACTAACAACAACTTAAGCAAATATATTAAGAACAATAAGAGCCGAAAGATAAAGCAAGTACAGAGTGGTGTTTACAAACTAACTTGTGGTGACTGTCCGAAAACTTACATCGGTCAAACTAGCAGAACCTTTGACAAACTGATAGCAGAACACAAAAGGGCTTTCAGAAATAGAAAAACAGACACTTTATCATACGCACTTCACCTTCTAGATCATAATCATTCTTTTATTTTAAGCTATCTTTATTAGAATTTTATTTTTTTAAGCCAACTTTATTAGAATCTATGGAAATTAATAAATTGAAAAATAAAGATATAATTCTGAATGACCAACTCGAGAAAAACAGCTCCCCACTCCTCAACCTCTTCAGTTAAAGACTTTAAAAAGGCAAACACATAGTAAACTAAATCACTTGAGAAAGGCACTCTGCGGAAACAGCTGTAGTCACATAGTTATAATAAATTTTGTGGAAGTATAGAAAACAAAAACGTTTTTAGTGTTTTATTGTTAGATAAATAAATTATATTTTTATTATTTTAAACATATATTTATAGATTTGTACTTCCAGAGCGGCCCTGACCGGCATCACCATCACAATATAGTCATAAAGCGCATGATTGAATTTTTAAATCCAGCATATAGGTCCAGTGTAGGCCCGCCAATTACGCTAATGAAATTAATGAAATTGCGTTTCTATTGTTGCTCGGAGCTGGAGGGGGAGCCACATGTCACCAAGTCATCGCGGTCTGCTTGTGACGGATCAGAAGCAGGATCAGTAAAAAGTTGATATCTGATTTGCAAAATATGCGTGTAGTGTGTTTACGTCAATTGCGTTTTATGATCTTGAGTTACGATAACCGTACAGTAGCGTACGGGGGGATGGGAGTATTTTAACGAATGTAAACGGAAATATGTATTTTATAAAGAAACATCGCAATATTTGTGAAAAAGCTTTTTATTTTTTACAATTTGATTTACTTCAGTCGTTTGATAGTAGTTTAATGCCTGTTACTTTTACTTTGCAGTAAGGATCTGTGAAAAAACGTCTATTTTTGGATGTGAGAGGTGGCATTCGGATTTTTGCAGATAAAGTTAGGTGACACCTTCAGTAATAATAATTGACTTATGCTCCTTCTCAAATATGCCCGGAACATTAATAAAAAAATTAAAATATTTAAAAATTTCGAAAAACGTCGATTTTTTTCTGCTTTCTTTGCTTATAACTTTAAAACAATTCGTTTTGGAACAAAGTCGTACAGAAATAAAATAAAGATAATTGAATTTTGTATGATATACGACTGGTCAAAAATGTCTTAACGTATTACCTTTTCTGAAATATAGCAATAAATACAAAATAAGGGGCCAACATACGCCTGTTGTTATTCAATGTTTTTAACCACTTTGGTGGCACTTAGAACCTTAGTAATTCGCTTAGGAAATTATTTGTAACATACTTAAACCGTGAACCAAATTTCATTAAAATCGACTTAATAGATTTTGCATAATAAATTTGCAATCTAAATGTTTTTAAAAAAATTCAAATTTTTTAAAATCTTTCTGAACAAAAAGTAGACCATTTAGAAGTTGTCTAATTTTTTTACATATAACGAGGTGCTCTACCTATCTAATACACTTTACAGAATTAAAAATCGGATTATATAAGGGGCCTCAGCAATGTTTTAAACTTATAAACAATTTTTTGGCTTATAAACAAATAGCTTTGCCTAATAATAAAAAAATTAATTTTTAGCAATGCAAATAATTAAAACCGGTATAATTTGACTTAAACTTTCAAATGCTGTCAGCAGAATTGCTATTTTATTTTTAAATCAAAAGTTATTCGCGTTCAAAAATTGCAATTTTTCGAATTTTTGAAAGTTCCACTGCGTTTATCTCGAAAACTATGCATCCTACGAAAAAACTTGTAAGAAGATTTTTTGCTTAGAATTACCCAAGAAATGTTTTATTTTGCAAAAAATCGATGTTATGTAATTCATGAAGTTCTTTGTTTATAACAATCTTATCGACATCCGGATCAACTGTTACCCAAAAAAATCGTGTTCTACGGGTCAAAAAATACATAAAAATCTTGGGTAAGTCCATCTAAATAAAGGAGCCCGTAGTACCCCCTCCTGGCCACTGGACTAATTTGTTTATAAGCCAAAAAATTGTTTATAACTTTAAAACATTGCTGAGGCTGCATAAACAATCCAATTTCAATTCTGTAAAGTGCATTAGATAGGTAAATTGCTTCTTTATATGTAAAAAAATTGACAAATCTTTGTATACCCTAGTTTTTGTTGTGCAAGATTTTAAAAATTTTTAATTTTTTAAAAAAAGTTTAGATTGCAAAATTATTATTCAAAATCTAGTAAGTCAATTTTAATGAAATTTGGTGTACGGTTTTAGCACATTAGAAAAATTTTCTAAGCGAATTAGGAAGGTTCCAAGTGTAACCTAATAGATGGAAAATCATTGAATAAGGACAGGCTTGTTTTGCCCCCTTATTTTATATTTATTGCTATCTTGCAGCAAGGGTGATAAATTAAGACATTTTTAACCAATTGCATCTGATAGAAAATTTAATTATCTTTGTTTTATTCCTATACGACCTTGTTCCAAAATGAATCGTTTTAAAGTTATAAGCAAAAAACGTAGAAAAAAACGAAATTTTTAAATATATAATTTTTTTTAATGTTCTGGGCATATTTGAGAAGGAGCATAGATCAATTATTATTAACGAAGTTATCACCTAACTTTACCAGGAAAAATCTGAATGCCACCTCTCACATCCAGCTAAAAACAGATCCTTACTGGTCTATTGATCTTATTTCATTTCTAGCTTTCCCAAATTGTGTTACCGAAAATCTATTGGATGTTTGTGATAAAATACATCGTTCACAAACTCACCGTTTTATTGAAAATTATTGTGATGTTTCATTGCCTACTGGTACCTTTTTTGTCAATATAAATTTCTGATTGGGAGTAAATCTTTGTCATTGCAAAGATTATGCTTTTTCATAAAAAATGCAAAAATTAAGCTAATGCAATTATGACTAATTACATTAATTATGACTAATTACATTAATTTGACTTATTATAATTAAATAACAAAAGGACAACTACCATAATAAACAAGTCAAACAGATATCTGATATTTTTTCTATTATGCTGGATAAGGGGTTGTATTTACCCTTATATGGGGTTGGTTAGCAGGAATACACTTATTGAATCATCAGTACTTTATTTGACGTCAAATACAGCTATTATTACGTTGGATCGTACTCAGCTGATAACGGCACTCAAGATATATTACGCCAGGCAGCACATATCAAGCAACTCCAAATCTAACTGAATCTGCAAATCTATTCTCGTCTCATTTATTTATTAGATCGATATGTTTGTATACATTTGTACTTCGACTAGTTCGATGCCAAGTTTAGGTATGATATAATAATATATTTACTGCTTACTTGGCAGAAGTCACCGTGTCATCAAAATGTGTGTGCCCTCCATTCGTGGTAAACAACTGATCGTCTGTTTGTTATTTAACATTCTATAAACAATATTGTAATTAAGTGTTTCGTATTTTAAAAGGATTTTGGAATTATCTGAAATATTGTTAAGATATTGTACACTGTCAAAGAGCTCGCTCTTTCGATTTTCTTTTTGAATAAATTATCTTTTATTTATTGTACACCAGCTACAATATTTTAGTGTTCAATTTAATTTTTTTAGTACGTATTCCTGGTAAAATTTCTTATAAATAAAAAAAATAAAAAAATTAGATTAGAATTAAAATCGTTAGGTTTCTTTTTGATCTGCCAATTGATACTCCCCTAATAAAAGTAACATTTTCCACATTTACAATTTTTTGATTAAAATTTACCAGTGGTATTTTTCATACAAATATTTTATATATTATTTGCAATTTTTGCGCCACTGTCATTACAGCAATAAGAGAGTAAAATATACAACCGCCGGTCTGGTACAAAAGGGGCGCGAGGGGTAGATTTTTTTTGAATGAAATCACCAAAGCGTGCAGGACCATTCGGATTCGGTCATATGTGAAATGATCTGAGGTAGACTGGCGTATGGGGGAGACAGGACGGGAATTGGACTCATCTTAATTAGGCATACGGCTAAACCCCGATGATTGTGCTTTTTTATAACCTTTCTAGTTTTATATAGCGAGTAATAGATAGTAAGTTGTATAGAAAAACACAAGATTAGTATAAAGTCCGGTAGAGCAACTAAAACGATAAAGAGAAAGTGTTTTGATGATTATAAGGTTTGTGATGGAACTTGGTAATAAGCATCGAAGAAGCTTCCTGGATTTTAGGCGATTTTGTGTTTATAAATATGTGTAAGGTAAGAGGCTACAGTAACTGCTTAAGGTATATGACCTAAATATGCTGTTTTTGGTTGACATGTTTTATTATCGAGCAAATTTTAGTAAGTTTATTTAGTATCTAATTAGTAGATGTGTAAAAACATTATGATATTTTAGGAGTTGCAGTTCTGTATTTGATTTAATAGGTCTGGATCCCGCGTATGAAAAAAAAGTTGATTAATAGCAAGCTGAAAATTTGTTAATAGCTTAAGGGTGTCTAGTCGGACAAACTTTGATATATGGGAACACTGGAACAGGGGAAGTTTTAATTGTGGAACAGGTTAAAAATTTGGAACGGTCAGACCACGAAAACGGCACATGTATTTTGTCCGACAGAACAGACTTAAACCCTCCGAACAGAGAATAAACTCTCATGCAAAAATCAGACTGCTATTTATCACCAAATGAGCGTTTTAATGAGTGGAACATGTAGAATATGTCAAATGACAGGAATTATGACAGGTGATAAATAGCAGTCTGATTTTTGCATGAGAGTTTAATCTCTGTTCGGGGAGTTTAAGTCTGTTCTGTCGGACAAAATAAATGTGCCGTTTTCGTGGTCTGATCGTTCCAAATTTTTAACCTGTTCCACAATTAAAACTGCCCCTGTTCCAGTGTTCCCATATATCAAAGTTTATCCGACTAGACACCATTAAGCTATTAACAAATTTTCAGCTTGCTATTAATCAACTTTTTTTTCATACGCGGGATCCAGACCTATAAGTGTTAAGATATCTACCTCATATGGCAATGTAAGTATATATTATCATTAGATTTATAATATTCTTCTTCTTAAAAAAAAGAGAAAGATGTCCAATATTTAGATTATACGTAGCTTACAAAAATAATAATAAAATATACATACATACTCTTTTAAGTACCTATGTGCGTGTCTATGTGCTATTATCTACAGTAGAATTGAAATTATGAGAGTTACATCAAAATTAGTTAAAGAAACAGTTACAGAGAAAACCAAAAGTAGCTGGTGTATTGTTGACTGCATACACTAGTACAGAAAATGAAAGGAAGAGTTCTGGACGATTGAGTGGAGAGCCGTATCACCGATCGGTGGAGATTTAACGAAGACATGAAGAAACGTTTTAGACCAATAATAATAATTAGGCACAAAAAGAATAGGTCAAGGGCAAATCATGGACAAGGAGGCACAAAAAGTTAAGAAGCATGGAGAGCCAGCATAAAAACTGTTAGACTAACTAATAAAAACATTAAATTAAGTATGGTAGGGGAAAGTCGTCTATTATTATATGATGACATCTTCCCACGTTTCCGCTTTTTTTCATTTTCTGGTTTACGGAAGCTTTCTGGAAGCGGTGACAATTTTACAATACTGACCATACTTTTTGTACAAATCAATGTCCACGTACATTAGCTTCTGGCATTTTAATTTCAGATTTCGAAGATATTTCATCATTAGTATTTTCGGAGTGAATAATGGATGCTTCTAAGCGCTCTTCTTCTGAACTTTCTATGACGGCATACCTATGCCATCATTGGATACCCCGAAGTGTGCTATCATAGGCAAAAACCGGCATTTTATTAAAACAAGACAAAAAATCTAAAATCTAACGATAACCTTAAAATAACAGCCACAACAAACGTAATATATGCAACAAATATATTCAAGGTGTTATTTAAGCTTTTATTTTATTTACTGTACTGGAATCTAAATTTTAATTTCGTGTGATGTTACTACAGGACTTGACGAATAATGTATAATTTTCCTACTCTCACATAAAGTATCAGAGCACCATTAACTTTATATGAAACTACAAACCGACTAATTATACTGATACATAAATTGTCAAATCAGTGCTCTGAAGAAGTAAAAATCAAGCGTGGACTTCGACAAGGCTCCATATTGTTACCAATGCTCTTTAATCTTTACGCTGAAACAGTCTTAAATGAAGTGTTGCAAAACGCAAAAGAGGGCATACTCATTAATGGTGTGCTTATGAACAATATCAAATACGCAGACGACATCTTGTTAGTGATAGGATCAATTGAACATCTTCAAGCGTTACTGTACCGAATGGTGGCATTCTGCGCGATATATGGACTCAAACTCAATGCAAGAAAAACAAAGTTTATGGTTATTAGTAAACAGGCAGCCGTAAATAATAATAACTATAACGTAACAATTGGTAATGACTCAATTGAACGAGTAAGTAATCTTGTAATTATCTGGGTACCCATATTAATGAAATCTGGAACCCTAGTACAGAAATAAAAAGTAGAATTGCCAAAGCAAGAACAAGTTTTATGAAATTTAAGAAAATCCTCTGCAGTCATGATCTCAATTTGGAACTTCGCATAAGAATGGTTCGATGTTATATATTCCCAGTACTACTTTACGAGGTTAAAGCATGGACCCTGACAGAATCGCTTTAAAAAACCTAGGAGCATTTGAGATGTGGGTCTACCGCCATATTCTGAAGATTAGTTGGATAGAAAGAGTCACACACGAAAGGGTTTTGCAACGTTTGAATAAAAGTTGCGAAGTAGTGAACACGGTTAAAAGGCGCAAATTGGAATATTTTCGTCATATAATGCGTCACCCAGAAAAATATGACATACTTCACCTTGTCATGCAAGGTAAAATAATGGGAAAAAGAAGTGTGGGTCGCCGTACAACTTCTTGGCTTAAAAACCTACGCCAATGGTTTGGGAAAACTAGCACTGAACTATTTTGTGCGGCCGTAAATAAGAAAATGATTGTTAATATGCTGGGCAACATGAGAGCCAACGATCGAAAAGCGGTGTCGGCACCTTAAGAAGAAGAAGAAGAAGTTCTAAAATATGCTCGCTATGCCATTATAGGCGACTTGCCCTTATCTGAGGAAATAACACTTCGAAGATCTGCTGATGGAAAAAAATTCCTACAAACAAATGAACAAAATAGCAGTTCAAGAAGGGGAAAGCTAAAAATAAAATAGGTGAACCATGCATTTAAAGTGATGACATCTCAAAAAATTCCAATGCCAGGTAAAATACACTAAGAGCTTATAAAACCTGGTTTACCGACACTATTTGAAATGTTTCGCAGACTATTCGACAGGTCTTTAAATGGCGAAAAAGTTCTAGAAAGGTGGAGTCGGGAGTGCTACATCTCTCCAAATACATTAGAAAGGCACAAAAATGATCTAGTAAATTACAGGGAAAATTGGTCAATAGTCCAACAATAGGCAGATTACACTGCAAAATATTTCGAAACATCGGAGAAAAAGATAATAAAGACACACAACCAAAACAAGCAGCAACAAATGACGAATTTAAAAGTCACCCTCTTATTATTTTTGTATTTTGTTAATATAAACAAATTAAATATATTCAATTCTTTTATCTTACAAATACGTACTTTTCCTAATAATTGTAAGTTTATTTAAAAAGAATTACTAAGTTAATTCCTCATTGTCTATCACGGTTAATTAACTTCATTTTACTGACACACAATTTTTTACGTAAGATTGATGACTTCCTTTTAATGTATCCTAGAAATGATAGATATAAAAACTGATTAAAATTTGAATATAATACTTATTGCTCTGTTTAAATATACCGTTTGGTTTAAATAGGTACACCGTTCACAATATTTGTCCAGATGTCGAAAAAAAAAGGTAATAAAACAATGTCAATATATACTACTCAGATATTTCAAGTCATCCCTTTTTGTTTCTGAAAGTGCTGTTGAGATAGGTAGCATTAAATTAAAGATTGAGAAATTAGAAAGAAAATGAGATGGTTAGCATAATGGACCGTGTAGTGTGACGTCAAAACGTCAAAAATTTTCCAAACACGTTGTGTCTAGGTATACGCTAACGTGTACGCAAATAAAAAAGTTAGGTAGAATTAAACGTCATAACAAATATTTTTCTATCAAACAAACACTAAACATATCAAAATAGCGTGTATCAAAATATACAGTCACTGCCCACGCTAAATAGTCACTAGCTTGATGAAGTTTAATTTTTTTATTTGCGTACATTTTAGCGTGTACCTAGACACAACGTGTTTGGAAAACTTTTTTTGACGTTTTGACGTCACGACTATCACGGTATCTACATCAACATGAAAACGACAATAATCCCATCCACCAAAAATTGAAGAAAGGTGGCATCCACCATTAAATTGTAGTAGAAGTTGAGCACTAAAAATAATTTGTAATTTTATGATTTTTGACTGGTAAATTAAATCTTATGTATACTTGATCGCTTCCAATCTTGTAAAACCGCTCCTATCAAACAATAAAAAAATAAAAAAATTAGATTACTTAACTACGACATTAAAATAAACACATCACACAAACTTCGGAAAAACTCATAGGGCACCAGAAAAAAGACAATAAAAACTAATTCTTTCTTTATTCGTAGTGTGCAAGTACTTGGAGGGGATACGAGAAACGATCGTGCGCGAACAGCGGAGAAATCTTGCAACTTTCTTAAATAAGTCATATTGTCAATTGAAATTGTCAAATTGACGTACATTTCATATCTACTGTCATTGAAGAAGAAAAATTATATGTTGCTCACAATATTGATATGATATGCAATTATTATAAAAGTATATTTGTCGTATCTTGCTTGCAGTTCTGCATTTTAATAACTAATTTTATTTACTACATACAATAGGGAACTTGCATAAAATTTAAAATTGGAAAAAAATCTTATAAATCACAACAGAACATAATTTAAAACATGTATCAATGATAAAAAAGTTTTGTTTGTCTTTCGTTTTTCCCCTAAAGACGATTAAAAATTCAAATTATTCCAGCCAGCAAAAAACGCGTCGTGACGTCATATGGTTTTGCATTTACATTTTACACCAAAAAGTAAACAAAATTAATTAGACATTATAAACGTCAGTAAAAAATACAGTTATGTGACGTTAAAAGTGTTTTTGTTCGTTTGAACTATTCATAGAAAATTTTTACTTTTACAAAATGGTTTTATTTTCAATAGTAAACCTTCTTTTCTTTCCTTCAAAAACTGTATCAAACTCCAATCTCAACAAACTGGTATATATTATTACAACGACATACGATAAATGTCATTAGAATATAAATATTTTTCCTTTATTACCCTACGACGAGCTGGCCAAATACCCAAGTAGGTGGAGGCCAATAAACTAAAGAAGGAAAAGAAGAATATACCTAAATATAACGCTGTGTCTAGGTACACGCTAACGTGTACGCAAATAAAACAGTTAGTGTCAGAGTGTTGGAATTTGTTTAATTGCGTTGTGTTTATACTTTAATTTAAATATTGATTAGTAAAGAGGTTTCTTATTTTTTATTTGTTTAGTGTTTGTTTTTAAATTAACTATGCAGTGTGGACAATTATTTAGTTGTTTTAATGAGTTTAACAACATTTTAAAACAGTATGAAAAAGTTAAGAGACTATAAATTAATATATATTTTTTTAGTTATAAGTGAAATACAGTATTTAGTATTACAATATAGTACAATATGTTACAATTTAGTATATACAATATTTAGTATTACCGTCCAAAATTAAAATAAAAGGAAGGCCTAAAGCTTTCACAATAATAATTAACTTGTTATGAAGCTATTTCCTTGTGGCATTTTTGTAATCAACTATTCTAAATGGGAACTAAGCCACAATTTAACTAAAAAAATGATGTAATTAACGTTTCAACGTCTAAATCGGACGTCGTTGTCAAAATACAAAATATTATTAAATTAAACAAAAATGTTCTTGCTTAGTAAAAAAATGTTTCTAATAATTTATTTAATCCAAATAATTTTTGTATTTTGACAATGACATCCGATTTGGACGTCGAAACGTTAATAAAATCTTATTTTAGTTAAATTGTGGCTCATTTCCCATTTAGAATAGTTGATTATAATAATTAACTTACGTATAAAAATTATTTTAGCAATATTTTGTACGTGTGATGTCAACTAAATACATATATTTATTTTGCTAACCTAAATATATATTTTTATTATATACATTGATTTATTACAATTAAGTTTGAAACATCTGAATAGTTCTGCTTCCCTTACCTTAACAAATATTTTTCTATCAAACAAACACTAAACATATCAAAATAGCATGTATTTACCAAAATATACAGTCACTGCGTACGTTAAATAATGACGTCACTGGCTTGATGAAGTTTAATTCGCGTGTATGTACCTAACTTTTTTATTTGCGTACACGTTAGCGTTTACCTAGACACAGCGAAATATAACCATAATAATAACTAATGTAAAACTAGGTGACGTCACGGGCCGTTCAAACTACTTTAAAATACCGAAGACTTTAAATTTGTACTTCTAAGTTATTATCAGGTTTTGAGGCGTGAAATTTTGGAAATCTCATTTTTATACAAAACTGAACATTATTATGTAATAAAAAAAATGTGCAAGTATTTACCTTTTAATAACATATATCCTAAATCTTATTTTTCTTCTTATATTTTTTTGGCTACGGCCTTGACAATTATCCAGCAACCAGGACCAATATGATTGGCCAATATAATTAAAAGTGCGAAAAAAGTTGCCGAGCTTTGAAACAAAGTATCGCTTTTCCGAACTTGCATGGTCCCAATAGAGAGTTATCTCGGATACTATGCCACTTTTACGTGACATATATCACATCCTTGGCTGTGTGCCAAGTGACATCATTCTCTAGTCATCTTTCATGTTCTTCTTCTTTCTTGGCTCTACAATTTTAAGTGAATCTTGGCTGCATTTACTATTTTCCTTCACTCTCGCCGGTTTTGCGAAAAAATCACCCAGTCTTGCGTCCCCATATTACGTAGACCAGCGGTTCTCAAACTTTTTGAGTCATGTACCACCTACAGTTCATTTATTATTTTTGGTACCACCTATATGTTTAGATTGTATTACCAAGACTTACTAAGTACTACTATTTTAATTTTTTGTGTGTTTTGTGTACCACCTCAAATAGTGATATGTACCACCAGTGGTACATGTACCACAGTTTGAGAACCGCTGACGTAGACCACTCGTTACTGCATCCTTTCATCTTTTTTTTTGGCGATCAACTGATGCTATGCTATCGAGATTTTCTCAGAAGGTATAAATAGTCTTCAATCATTCACGCTCAATATATTATCCTGCTCATCTAATATGATTTGCATTGATGTATCATACTATTTTTTGTCCCCATAGAGTGCTTGGACTTCCTGGTTGTGTCTTTGTATCTACTCTCCTGTTATCTAATCTCTACAAGGCCCAAAGATCGTCCGAAGGATGCTTCGTTCTAAAACTAATAATTTATTAGTCTTAGAATTTAGAATTAGTATTAATTTATTAGATTAAAAACTTAGATTTTTGCTAGCAGTTGCCGCTAAGGCATCCCTGCCATTCCGTTCGTTGCAATCGGTGACTGCACGCCGGGTTCGTCCTAGTTGGGTCAGAGAGAGCAGCATATGTGTCTCCTGATGAGAGACTAATAAGTTTCGAAACCGGTAGAGGTGCTTGCTGCACTCTCTGATTGAACTGGAATAATGATGCGGCTGTAGTTTCGTGTTGCAACGAAATTAAAAATAGTTATTCATTTTTTATTTACATGTTCACTCTGATTGGAGTACGAAGGGAACCATTCTCGTTGGAACTTTACCGCGCTGAGCAGATGGGACCTAAATTATAAATTGTAAAATTCCCTCATCTTCGGAGGTGTTACCAGAGAAGGTTCCCATTGTTTTCAGTCTGGTAGGATGTAGAATAATATTTTTTGATGTTGTTTTATTTGCTATTAGATTGAAAACTTAGTTTTTTGCTAGCAGTTGCCGCTAGGGCATCCCTGCCGTTTCGTTCGTTGCAATCCGTGACTGTACGCCGGGGTTTGTCCTAGTTGGATCAGAGAGAGCAGCATATGTGCCTCCTGATGAGAGACTAATAAGTTTCGAAACCGGTAGAGGTGCTTACTGCACTCTCTGATTGAACTGGAATAATGATGCGGCTGTAGTTTCGTGTTGCAACGAAATTGAAAATGGCTATTGATTTTTAATAAATTATTGTTTCACACTGGTTTAGTGTCCAAGTTTCACATGTAAGTTCATACGAAACAGAAACTAATTTTTAAGTACCAGTATATGGGCCGCTAGATCGATCAGAATCTTAATCCTAACTTAGAAATCAGAGCTAGGATTGAAATAATCAGAGCAAATCTCCTAAGCGGTCGCTCGATATCCAAATGAGATAGAATTTTGTAAATTCCTTATATGTTTAATTCCACACTTTTATATGCGGTTGAACCGTGGACATTAAAAGTGATTCGCCTGAATGTACTCAAAGAATTTATTTGGGTATATCAACAAATATTGGGAATACCTTGCACTACCGAAAGTTTTGCAGCGAATGGATAAAGTGAGATGATCTAAATCATTAAAAAGCAAAAACTGCATATCTGGGTCATGTGTTGAGACATAAAAGATACCACTTCTTTTAACTTTTAATACTACTATACAACTATAGAGGAACAGAGGATAATATAATGTTTACTAAGGAAATTACTAGACAAATGTTGTGAAGGAATCACTATAGGAGGCAGAAATAGCATTTATACTAGCATTTGTACTAGCGAATTAAATACAAATGGTTACCATCACCGAGCAGCTAAGCCTGATAAGCAAAAATTTGGAATTCAGATCAACACCGAAAAAACAAAAATAAAGATCGTAGAAAGAGCAAATAAGATTCAACCGCACATCTAAATCGCAACAGCTAAATTATATAAAATAACAATAACGACGAATATGAAGCTGAAGTTTGTCAAATTAGCAGTTTCAGCTAAGGACACTTAAAAAATCGATAGAAGAGCAAGATCGAAGCCTTTTTTTTTCTAAGAGCTTCTTTACCACAGTTTGTTTCATATAATCTAACCCACCTATTCGCCTCTCATCAAAACTTATTCCCTCTACCTTCTACTTACAATATATTTCCCTCTCACTCCTATCGTTGGTACAGTTGTTTTCCCTCCTCTTCTTTCTTCTTGATCACTACACGGATATAGTTGTGTATACTAGTCCAACCAGATTTATTTTCAGTCATTATCTCAATCATTTCTCGCACTGTCACAAAATTCACACCTGTCTCTCTTTCCATTCTGTTCGTTTCTATTATCCATCTGTTGCACTCTAGCATCGTATGTGTAACGGTGTCCGGGTGTCCGAAGTATAGACATTCATCAGTGTCAGCCTTTCCAAACCTAGAGAGGTGGGCTCTATAACACCCGTGTCTTGTGAGCACCTTCGTCAGGAAATAATGCAGTCGCCTGTGACCACAGTTCATCCAATCTTTCAAGTAAGGAAGCAGCATCTTGTTCCACTTTGCCACATGCTCCGTGTTGTTTCATTCTTCCTGCCATATTTTAATTGACCTTTCTCTCTCCTGTCTTCTCTCGGCCATAGTAAGCTCAAGGTTTCTTCTCTCATATAGTTCTTTTTTTTTACTACCAACACATGCAGCGGAACACACCAGTGATGGCCCACAAGACTGTGGCAGACACAGTCCTGTACGCGCATGCCACTCGCAGCAGACTTGTTCTATCCACTTGTGTAATTAGCCCCCTGTAGGCCTGTATCTCTACCGCCTCACTCCAGACTGGTGCCGCGTAGGGGACGATCGACTGCACAACACCGTGCAAATCCCTCCTCATTTCGGATTTGGGTCCTCCAATGTTGGGCATCACCCTCCTCAACGCAGCCGCACTGTTTGCAGCCTTCCGAGTCACCACCTGCACGTGCTCCCCCCACTTTCCATTCTGGTGCAACGTCACTCCCAGGTACTTTACGTGTTTCTTGGGTATTAGATACGCCCCTGCACATTGTAGTTCCACACTTTGCCTGTTCCTTTTCCCCTTCAGAATGATGGCTTCGGTGTTCTCTGCTGCGAGTTTCAGTCCGTGCTGTGTCATCCATTTCTTCACGACGCCACCTGCGTTCCGTACCCAGACAGGCTATTAGAAAAGACAGGCTACTAGAAAAAAGTAAGCCAAGCATACCTTACTTACTTCGACCATATACCCAGAAGAACGGGGACGATACAACTATTGATAGAAGGAAAGGTAGAAGGCCAAATACCAAAAGGAATATCTTCAAAACGATGGACAGACCAAATAAAGACTTTGGGAAAGAATACCAAGACAGACTTGGACTTTCGCTGATCTGTGATGGTAGAAGACACTCGAAGAGGAAGAAAATTTAAATTTTTCAATAAAATTATCATCTTATTATGCAGTCCAAAATGACTATCGATTTGGACTGCCAAATGCTAAAAAGAAATAATTATTTTACCATTTTGATTTATTTAACAAATATATTTTAAAATTTTTATCATTATATTCTTCAAGTTGTGATTTCCCCCCGTATATTGTATCCAGCCACTACTAGAATCAATATTACATAAAAAATATTCGCTGACTAACAATGACAACCACAATTTAATAAAACTAAGAACAAAACCGTCGAAGGTCGGGACAAATAACTTTGTGGGAAAGTTGCATATCCAAACAATGCGTGTGCCAGATGCAATGCAGTGCAACTCACGCACATCTAACACCCCGCTCATATGTAACTGGCTTATCCCTATCCCGGGGATATTTTATTATGCTCTTATTCTTCGGGTGTAGTCAAGTGGAAGTTAGACACCTCGTCACTTTGTACGCGGACGTCACGTCAGTAACAGGCAGTTGATTGAAACGTTTTTTCCGAAAGCTATTACGATGTATTACCTTCTTAATAGCTCTAAGCTATATTATGTTTTACGTTTTGTTACCATTTATCTTCAGTATAATTTTATTATAAAAGTTTTTTTAAATGAAATAATAATTTTACTATTATTTTATTTCAAAAAAACAGATGAAGAGAAATCCGTTGTTTAGTTGTACGGCGTCAAACTTAACTGAAAATATTTTGATCCTTGGAGAAAAACGAAATTATTTGGAAATGTCAAGTTATCAAAATACAGGGTGTTAGTAAATAAGTATGAAAAATTTTAAGGGCTAATTCTACATGCAAAATTAATGCCGGTTTGCTTTATAAACATATGTCCGCAAATGCTTAGTTTCAAAATTAATGAAAAAATTCAGCAAATGCTGAATAAGCTTCAAAATGAATGCTAGATAAACACCAAATATTCTAAAATGAAATTTCTGTTGTTTCAGCTGACGTAATGCACGAGAACACGTCTGACGGAAATTCCGAACATAATTCTTCGGGTGATGAAGACTCCCAACTAAGGTTGAGACTGAAAAGGAAACTACAGAGGAATAGAACGTCATTTACCAATGAACAAATCGATAGTTTAGAAAAGGGTAAGTGGCTCTTTGTTTCTGTAAAATAATCAAAGAAATGATTTAAGAATATTTCGTAAAATGCCGCAAACTATACAGGGTGTTAGTAAATAAGTATGAAAAATTTTAAGGGCTAATTCTACATGAAAAATTAATGCCAGTTTGCTCTATAAACATATGTCCGCAAATGCTTAGTTTCGGAGATACGGGGTGTTGAAATTTTTATTTTAAACTACCAATTTATTTATTGCTCTAAGACCAGTTGAGCTATGAAAATGAAATTTGGTGAGTTTTAGGAGGTAGTTATTGCGCATTTTTTGACATACAACTAAGTATTTTGTATTCATTATTGGCGCGCCTACGGGTAATGGTCTGAATTTTTTTAAAGAAAAAAATAGTACGCCACTGAGATATTTCGAATTAAAAATTATTTTTAAATTCCACGTCTAATTTATGATTAAAAACTTTTCTTGCTCTTTTTGCATATGGTGTACCGTTTTTATGCAGAAAAATAAAACATCTTGACGCGTATTTTTTATTTTTTGAATACATTATCAAGAAATATCCAATAATAATAATACTAAACTGGAACAATAACAGAAAATATTACTAATAAGATTTTAACTAGGTGCAGAGCTACAACAAATGTTAAAAAAGACTTCCTTTAGAGGTTATAGAAGAATTTTATATTCATCATTGGCGCGCATACGGGTAATGGTCTGAATTTTTTTAAGAGAAAAATAGTACGCCGCTGATATATGTCAAATTAAAAATCATTTTTGAATTACTGGTCCAATTTACGACAAAAAATCTGTCTTGCCTTTTTTTCATATGCGGCGCTGTTTTTATGTAAAAAAATAAAACATCTTAACGTTTACAAAGTATTTGAACTAAGTTTCTATGCATATGGAAACTACCTGACATACGTTGTAAGTGTTAAGATGTTTTATTTTTTTGTATAAAAACGGCGCCTCGTATGAAAAAAAGGTAAGAAAGATTTTTTGTCGTAAATTGAACAAGGAATTCAAAACTGATTTTTAGTTTGACATATCTCAGTGGCGTACTATTTTTTTCTTCAAAAAATTCAGACCATTACCCGTACGCGCGCCAATGATGAATATAAAATTCTTCTGTTATCTGTAAAGGAGATCATTTTAAACATTTCTTGCAGCTTTGTACCTAGTTGAAATCTTATTAGTAATATTTTCTGTTATTGTTGTAGTTTAGTATTATTATATTGGATAGTTCTTGATGATGTATTAAGAAATGAAAAATACGCGCCAAGATGTTTTACTTTTCTGCATAGAAACGGTGCATTATATGAAAAAAAGGCAAGAAAAGTTTTTTATGAAAAATTAAACGTGGAATTTAAAATAATTTTTTAATTTGAAATATCCCAGTGGCGTACTATTTTTTTCTTTAAAAAAATTCAGACTATTACCCGTATGCGCGCCAATGATGAATACAAAATTCTTAATTGTATGTCAAAAAGTGCGCAACAGCTACCTCCTAAAACACACCAAATTTTATTTTCATACCTCAACTGGTTTTAGAGCAATAAATAAATTGGCAGTCTGAAATAAAAATTTCAACACCCCGTATCTCGCAAACGAAACATTTGCGGACATATGTTTATAGAGCAAACCGGCATTATTTTTTCATGTAGAATTAGCACTTAAAATTATTCATACTTATTTACTAACACCCTGTATATGTTTTTAATAATTCCTTCTTATAATTATCTGCTCTTGGTTTACTACATAGATGCCTCCCTTTCGTATTTATTTATACTTGTGATAATATTTTTATACATTTCTCTTTTAGCAGAAAGTCCAAATTTTCCAATCAATTCATTATGCCTATTTTCAAATCTGCCACAAGACTTGGATATTATTATATTATTTTCCCGGTTATTTACAGCGTGCTTCGCCTTCCGGTTCCCAGTTTCCAGCTTCGTCGGTAATTCCATTCGCCAGGGTGAAGATTCCTTTCTGACATTGCCTTCTGAATGCCGTCTAGCCATGATTGTTTCGGCCTTCCTCTCTTCCTTCTTTCCCTTGGCGTCCATTTTAGAATTTGTTTTGGCAGTCTGTCGTCGTCCATTCTTTCTACATGGCCATACCAGATCAGTTGTCTCCTTCGAATTTCGTCTTTGATGGTTGACTTGACTCCCATTATATTTCTGATTTGGTCATTTTATATTCTTTCAAGCCTTGATCTTCTAGCCGATCTTCTCCAGAAGTCCATTTCCAATACAAGTAGGCGTCGTTCCAGGGCTTTAGTAAGTTGCCATGTTTCGCATCCATAGAGCACTATACTTTTAAATATGGAGTTAAAGATAAAATGTTTTCTTTGATTAGATAGTTCTCTTGACCATAGCATCGGGTTTAGGCATCCAATCACCCTTTTTCCTTTCACGACCCTTTGCTCTATCTCTTTTTCGGTGCGCCCACTCTTGTTGATTGTTGTTCCCAAATATATATATATATATATATATATATATATATATATATATATATATATATATATATATATATATATATTAATGTGATATTCAAAGATCGGTGTGCTCAAAGCAATTGATTAGATAATTAATTAATTAATTAAATTTAATTTTAATGATGCACTTATGATTTAATCACACTATTTAATGCTCTAATCTCAGGGTTTTATATTCTCGTGCTTCAATATCTCCTTTGCTTTACATATGATAAATAAGGTCAAAGACTAACGGAATAAAACACATATATGGTACAAAAACATCTATTGAAATAAATTCACCCTCAAAATATCCTCTAAAAATAATATCTCCTATTCTGATTATTGAAATACTCCTACCACTATCTAAAGTACTTATTGAAATTTGCGTTATGAATAATTCTACAAAAAAAAATAAAACTGTCTCTCGGATGATGAGTTGTCCAAATTCTTGTCTCTGGTCGCCTACAATTTACTCTTAGCAGCCCCCTATGTAGTCAGCAATCTCGCAACAAACTATTGCAAGCCTATTGTCATCAATGACCCCCTTCAGATGCACGTATCTTTCAAAAAACAATGCTAGCCTTTTCTCCTCTCAATAAACTGAATCTATTTCTCGTTCCGGCATGCAACGGTGACTCTTGGAATATAAGTAGAACAATATAACTTACAATGCTTTACGTGATGAGCCTCCGTCAGGACACTTATTTCAACAAACTCACAGCTATTCATTTATCTGCCTTACTACTTCAGGAGACTCTCAGAGATCACCACTATTCGACTTGACGATCATTTAACAACTATCATCTAGAATCCCATTCGTTTAAAGGCCAGCACTAAACAGTAACGTTGAAAAATTTATTCTACCGTAAAATTAAATTATGTAAAAAATTATGAAAGTCCACTGACAACGATTCCAAAAAATTAAAAAATTCCAAATTGTCAATGTCAGATTCAACACCAACTTTTCCTACCATTAGAAATTTCCTAAAACTAATTACATGCCAATCGGTTTTTAAGGAGATTACATTCATTTAAATTTCTAAATACAATTATTCCCTAACCCGGTCTCATTGTCCAAACACATAACCACTTCCTTATCATACTAACTGTACAAAGAAAATACTTAATCCCTATTTAAATTTTGTTTACCTACGGCCATCCAAAGATAATTGACTTTCATTTCTTCGAAATGAATTTTGGTATATTTTTATTATATGTTTTAACTTTTCTAAAATATTAAGATCGAAACCATATTAATTCAAATTTTACATATCTTAACAATATATATATATATATATATATATATATATATATATATATATATATATATATATTCCTCACAGTTCTTGATTGTTTCTTGTTCGTTAACTATTAAATCTTCTACTTCAGCCCCGATGCATAAGTATTGCGTTGCGTTTTGTTTCTATTTACAGAAAGGCCCCACTCATCATATGTTTGAAATAACCGTCTTGTCATGAATTCTAAATCTTCCTTATCCGTTGCTACTACGACTTGGTCGTCCGCGAAATGTAGAGTATATAATGTTGTATCATCGTCAAGTTGAATTCCCATCCCTGAACAAGATCTTCTCCAGTGTTTTAGTGCTTCATTTAAATATATCTTAAATAGTACTGGGGAGAGGCAGCATCCTTGTCGTAATCCTTTTGTTACTGGAAATTCTTCTGATAAGGTGTTGTTTAGTTTGATTTTTGATGTGGCTTTATTGTATAGTTGTTTGACCGCGGCGATGATCGTGTTATTTAAGGAAGATCGTTCAAGAGACTGCCATAGCTTTCTCACAGGAATCGTGTCGTAGGCTTTTGTGAGATCCACAAATAAAAGATGTATTTCCTGGCTTCTTGCAACTTTCTTTTCATTAAGTTGTGTTAGGGTAAATATGTAGTCTACGCAAGATCTTCCAGCTCTAAAACCTGCTTGCTGTTCAATTTCATGAGGTTCGTACTCTTGCTCAATCATGTTTTTTAAGATTTTACCAAACAGCCTGCTAAAGGTACTATACAGTTTCCGAGATACACCTATAGTTTCCGCAGATATCTTTTGGACCTTTTTTGTGAATTGGAGTAATCCATGCTTCTTTCCAACTACATATTCGGGATTTCTTCCCCATTCAAGTATCTTGTGAATAGCACTTTAAGATACCTTATTAGTTTTGGTGTTCCGTGTTTTAGAAGTTCTGCTGGTATGTTCTCCGGCCCGGATGCTTTGTTGTCCTTCATGGATTTAAGTGCTTGTTGTATTTGTTCTTCTTCCACGTTTACATATTCGCCGTGTACTCGTATACGTTGGGGTGAATCAGTGTTATAGATATCTCTGTCTTCATTTAGTTCCCTTGCGTAATGCTCCTTCCATGCATCTATCTGGATGGGCTGTATTCGATTTCTGATTGATGTGTCGGTTTTCAAGGTTTTTATTAATTTCCAGGCCGCTGAGGATCGCGCTCCTCCGATGTAACAGTCAACTTCTTTACATTTTGCATCCCATGTTTCGTTTTTGTTGTTCCTTGTCATTTATTTAAATATTGTTTGTTGATCTTTGTATATCACTTTATCTTCAGGGTTCTTAGTGTTCAGCCATCTTTTGTACGCTTCCTGTTTCTTATTTCTTTGCTCTTCCAACTGTGTATTCCAAGTGATTTTTCCCGCTGATCTGTGGACTGTACTGGTCTCTTCGCCTTGGAGACTTGGTTCTTCATATTAATACCCAAATTACTGCGGCAATATATCATCATGGCATTTACACTCCTCTCGGAGTGATTGCCGCCCTCTTTGGGCTCTTCCGATTCATTTGTCGCGGTGAATTAGTCTGCACTAACATTTTGGTTTTACAATTGGTTGTGGGAATTGGCGTCTTCTACAAATTTTCTCCACTCGTTCCTGTTTTTGCTTGTGGTTACCCATTCTCTAACTTCCATCTTTGTAAGGTCCTCGACTATCTGATTCTCCCATCTGGTTTTTGGTCTTCCTCGTGGCGTGCCTGATACAGGTCTCCATTTGGTAATTTTCTTGATAACGGTTTTAGGTTTTCTCCTTTCTATATGTCCCTTCCATCTGAGTCTCTGTGCCTTGATAAATCTGACGATGTCTTCTCCCTTCAAAAGTTCTCTTACTTCGTGGTTCATGAACTTTCTTCATTATTACCTAAGTGTGGTGGCCTGATATCCTCCGAATTATTTTACTCTCTACGATCCTCAATCTTTCTTCCTCTTTCTGTGTCAGACACATTACTTCAGCATCATATGTGATTACTAGTCTAATTGCTGCTATGTAAATTTTCAGTTTAGTATTCTGATTAAGCTTCTTATCTTTGAGGAAGTTGTATTTTTAGTAGGTTCTGTTTCTTGCCTGGATTCCTTCATTGATTACTATTTTACTTTGTTTTGTTTTGATTTATTGCTAAGCCCTTTTTGGGTTCTTCCTTACATAACTTCGCAAATTCTTCCTTTAAACTGTTTAGGTTTCTGCTAATTAATGCGATGTCGTCAGCATACGCCACAAGTTGCGACGTCGACGTTATAATTGTAGATACCTTTTATTTCTATAACTCCTATTTGTTCCCTCTATAGCGACATTAAATAGTGACGTTGATAGAGAGTCACCTTGTCGTACTCTTGTTGCTATTTCTATGTTTTTGGAGATTCCGTTATCTATTATTACTGCAGCAGTCGATCCTTCCATTGTCATTTTCGTAAGCTCTTTTATAAGTCTCATTGGGATATCTAGATTTTTCATGTCTTCTATTATAGCTATATCGGCAATATATACAGCATTATTTTGTCGGAGTATTTTTTTCTCCTAGCAATCTTAATATTTTATGGTGTAGAATCTACAACTCTAAAATTGGACATTCTTAATGAAATCACCCTGTACATGCCAAAAAATCATAATTTAAAAATAAATATCCAAGATATTTCTCCAAAATCGACCATTCTTGACAAATTGAATTTATTCCATAAATTTTGCACCTCTGTATATAATTTGGTTCTAATATATTAATGATTTTTAACTATAGAATAGATATTTTCGCATTTCGATTTCCTGAAACTCTGAACGATTTCTCCTAAAGAAATATCTAAATATCCATCTGCGGCGTACCTAACCTCAAATATAATTGAATTCAGCAATTCCTCGGTACGGGATTGTTCAATTTATAAAACCACAGTGATTTTGATTTTCCTCTCGCTAGACTTGACTCAAAATTTCTGGAATGGCACAATGCTTTCTTGATTATAATAACTACTTTAGGCGACATTTTAAATTGTGGGAATTAAAAAGCAGCCAGAACGGTCTCGGTTGGAAAATTGATTCATAAATAAGCAGAAGATGTAATTTTAATAGAATAGTATTATGTGTTTTTTGTCGTATTTGTTGGGTTTATTAGAATAAATTAACAGTATTTTGTAACGTTTTACTCAATTCTTTTGTAATAAAGAAATAGTAATATATGACCTTTTATGTGTCATAGATTGTAGGCATAATTAGATAAAGAACTTTTACTAAATACATATTTTATTATGGATATTACCTAATTACATCCAACTTAAAGTATTTCCCTTTTAAAACTACAGAATTTAAAAAAATATATTCAATATAATATTTATATATAGGGTGAGGCAGATAAACAGCCTATTAAAAATATCTCGAGAACTAAAGGCAACAAAAATCATGAAAATTGGAACAAAGGGGTTTTGAGGAGTGATCTATTTAATGAAAATATTTTTATCTATTTGCTACTTCCGGTTATACCGGAAGTTGCTTATAACTTCGTTTTTAATGGGATACCCTATATATTTTTACATTTTTGGATTCTCCTCGATGTCTCCTTTCTTAAAATATAAAGATTTGTAATGTTATATAGGGTAAATTAAAAGATAATTACGTTTTTTAATTAATTTCGTAGCACCTTTTACACTCTGTAGAATTGTAGTAGTTTGATATCAAAAACTCTATTTATGTTCAAATGAATATTAATATTCGTATAAATTATTTTAGTATAGTATTTTAGTATTGTAATGAAATGATATTTTATGGTACTTTTTTACTTCATAAGCATTTCCTATACCTAATAGATCAACCATTATTGGTAATTTTAAAGATCAGTCTAGATTAATATGTATTTATTTCCGAAAAATTATTTGTGATTGAATATTTTCAGGGTCA
This sequence comes from Diabrotica virgifera virgifera, assembly GCF_917563875.1. Taxonomy (NCBI): domain Eukaryota; kingdom Metazoa; phylum Arthropoda; class Insecta; order Coleoptera; family Chrysomelidae; genus Diabrotica; species Diabrotica virgifera. Next base: position 84,407,904 of record NC_065447.1, on the reverse strand, counting down.
ACTTAATAAAATTTTACTTATTTTTTGTTGCAATTAATGTTTGGCTTGAATCACCAATAACTCACAAATTAAAGCAGTTAGGTATAGGGAATGCTTAAGAAATAAAAAGTACCATAAAATATAATTTCATTACAATACTAAAATACAGGATATTCCATTATTCTCTGAGAAAACTCAGAAAATACTCATTCCGAGTTTCGACCATCCATGTATACTAAAATTCAACATTTAAGTATACTTATAATTTTTAACAATGGTAGACTATAGTAAAGATCATTTGAATAAAACTAGAGTTTTTTTTATGTCAAACTACTACAATTCTACATGGTGTGAAAGTTGCTACGAAATTAATAAAAAAAACGTAATTATCTTTTGAACTACCCTGTATAACATTACAAAACCTCATATTTTAAGAAAGTAGAAATCGAGCAGAATCCAAAAATGTACAAATATACAGGGTGTCATACAATGGGCATGACAGGCATGTTAATATAAAAATATACATTGGAAATCAAAAACAATAGACAATGTTGTACACTAAAAAGCATGGATAATAGGCTAATAACAACAATTGAAGAATTAAACGACGAATGAAAAACTTATATGCAACATATATAATCTCAAAGCACAGAGCAGTTTGACTTTATGCAACGCAAATCAAAAACAGATGCAATTTTCGTAATAAGGGAGTTGATGGAAAAAATTAGGAATACATAAACAAACGCTCATATGGCATTCATTAATCTTAAGAAGGCACATGAGAGATTTCCTCTAGAGATTGTCTGGTAGGCTCTCAATAAGAAACAACATCCAGTGTTAGGATTGATGTGAAAAAGACTGAAAAATTTCAGGTGCAAATAGCATTGCACCAAGGTTTGGTACTTAGTCCTTATTTATTCTAATTATTGTTGGATCACAAGAAATAAACAATAGGATGCAAGCCGGCAACAGATGTCTTTATGCCTTTCAAAATCTTACAAAATCAAAACAACTAACAAGACGTAAAAAGATGCAACAATATAAAACCATCATACGACCCGAAGCGAAACGTGGGCCATAACAAAGACAAACGAAGAGAGACTACATACTTGTCTGGGAAAGAGAAATCCTAAGGAAGATCTTTGGGCCTGTGCTTGATGAAGCAGCAGGACAATATAGGATAAAAACTAACAAAGCGCTCGAAGAATTATACCCAGACGTGAACATCATAAAAGAATTGAAGTTCAGAAGACTCCAATGGGCAGGACACCTCAAATGACATTCTGGCCAAAGAACAGTAATGCTGGTATGGGAAGAAGTTCCAACTGGAAGAAGACCACGTGGTAGAGATGCATCAAGTCAAACTAGTTTGATTTTATTCAACAAACTTGACTTGACTTGAAAACCAAACTTTTTTTGTAAAAAAGTTTGACTTGACTTGATTTCAATATCTTTAGGTTTGACTTGAAATCAAACTTCTTCAAACAGTTTGAAGTTTGAATATCATATTGCGCAACGAGTTTATTTCCAATTCTAACTGAGAGCGTACCGACTTTTGTTTTGACTTATTTGGATAGGTCTGAATCTGCTACTCCGCAAATTAGTTTGTAGTTCATATTATTAAGAAGTATATGCTTGGCTTGTTTATTACGTTCGTTTTGAAGTGTGTGCTTTGTGAAATAATATCTGAACCTGAATATTTTTCGGCTCAGAATAAGTACCAGATCAAATTGAGTCAGATTTTGAAGGTATTCCCAGTGCAAAAATTAAGAGAAAAAAATCTGCATACTTTTGTATTATGTAAAAATAAAGAACAGCGTTCTAAAATGACAAATAGTGAACTAATTCTTTAAGACGATATTGTAAAGTCGCAAAAAATTCATTAAACCTACTCTATCAAAAATATAATATTTTGTTGTTGCTTCATAAATTTTTGTTAAAGGGCCGTTCAAGTATGTATTACGAAACGCAATTTTTGAAGCTCTTACAACCTCTTTATCCCATCTGTATCTATTTATTGCAAACACGTGTTACTGTGCTTGATCTGGTTAATACAAATTTTAAGATTTTTTCACTTGAATACTATTGTCCTATTGTAACATGAGCGTAGCGTGAGGGGGTAATATAATACAATCCAGGGGTTCTATGTAAAATATAAACGAAAGTTGAAAAGTTTGGAGATTGTGATTCCGTAGTTTTTTTTATGTAAGTTAAAAACAATGTTACTAACGCGTTGTTCAAACCCCTCTCCCCCACTTCTTGAAAGCTTCCAAAATTTGGTATGATAAAAAAACTATCCAACGAATTGTTTGTGTTACTCTAGTAACACTCAAATATAAAAAAGTTATATCGATAAAACGAAACTTGCCAGCAAGCAATTCTAAGCATAAAGGAATCATTTTCAAAAAATTTACCCTATTTTGATTATAATCGCTCCCTGTATCAAGATACTTTTATGTGGCACTCATTGTATTATTAATTTTTTTATCTTAATTGGCAACTAACATGTCAATCTCGACAAAAAAGTATATCTAGTAAATAAATTATTTTTCAAACTCTTTCAAACTAGTTTGATAAACAGTTTGAATTTTCAAACCTGTACGATTGACCAGTTTGACTTGACTTGAATTATTTGTCAGAAGGATTGACTTGAGTTTGACTTGAAATTAAGTCAAACTCAAGTCAAGTTCAAACATTCAAATCAAACTTGTGCAACTCTACCACGTGGAGACCTGAAAGCTATGGGCGTGGAGAACTGGATAGAGATCGCCCAAGACAGAGAAGAGTGAAGGCATGTTGTCGAGTCGGCTAAAACCCACGAAGGGTTGTAACGCCATGGATTAAGTAAGTACAGTTGAGTCCACGAGTCTTTACCCGTGCGTCATTTCAAGTACCTTGGCAGCTGGTTAAATGTAAATTGTGACTCTGATGAAGAGATAATAACTAGGATCGAAATATCACGGAAGGCTTTTATGACCTGGAAACCAGTTTTATGCAACAGAAACCTGTCGATGAATATTCGAAAGAAGGTGCTGAAATGTTATGTGTGGTCTATCCTATTGTATGGTCGTGAGACATGGACGTTAAAAACCACAATGCTAAACAAAATAGAAGCATTCGAATTGTGGTGCTATCGACGAATCCTAAAGATATCGTGGGTTTCGCACACTTCCAATGAAGATGTTCTTCAAATGCTGAATTCAGAACGTCTGATCATAAGCATCATAAAGAGGAAAAAACAGAATACTTCGGCCATATAATTAGAGGACCTAAATACCATCTGCTTCGCCTTATAATACAAGGAAAAGTGGAGGAAAAGAGATGGATTGGTCGAAAGAAACTTTCGTTTCGAAAGAAACAATGTTGTGGCTGCACAGTAGAAAAATTATTTAGATAGAGAGAGATTTCAGAAAATTGTAAACATGATGACGGCCAACGTCTGAATACAGACACGCCACCTAAAGAAGAAGAAGAAGATTAATATCTGGAGAGATAAAACACATATTTGACAACTCAAATTTTAACCTGTAATAGGAGCAGTACCTACTTACTGTCACTTGCTGTTGCGTTTAGTAAATTTTAATTTCCGACTTATCATCGACTTATTTCGTATGCTTTATGTAAATGGTGACGCACGGGTAAAGTCTCGTGGTCTCAACTGTAGGTAAGATAACAGCGAAACAGCAGTGATATTTTTTGATGCTTAATGTATGCTTCGCGTGCTAGTATTAGCAGGAAACAGTGAAAGCGATTTAGAACAAAAACTGGAACAGTGGAGATAGGCTCTTAAAGGAAAAATGTGTAAAACTTAGTAAGGCAAAGGTAAGAGTATTTGGAATGTTCATTTAAGGATGATAAAATTATTGTACAAAGTAATAGTTTTAAATACCTAGGATCGGTATAACAGAGTAATGAAGAGGTTGATGGAGATGCAAGCAGTTAAATTAGGTTTACATGGATGAAGTGGAAAGAAGCGAGTGCTATGTTGTGTGACAGAAAAATTCTAATAAAACTGAAGAGAAACTTCCAAGAAAATGCGAGACAATAAGACAAGCTACGATTTACGAAATTGAATGTTGGACAATTAAAAATAAAGTGGAACAATATGAGTGGAGTAACAAAAAAGGATAAAAGCACCAAAAGTTGCACAGACAAAATGGTGGGAGTGATTGTGAACAGTAATAGTTTTAAATACCTAGGATGGATATAACCGGATGAGTAATGGAGAGGTTGATAGAGATTCAAGCAATAAAATTAGGTTTTCATGGATAAAGTGAAAAGAAGCGAGTGTTGTGTTGTGTGACAGTTAAATTCCAATGAAGCTGAAATGAAACTTCTACAAAACTGCTATCAGACCAGCTATGATTACGTGCTAACCAGATTACGCCTAGAACACTCAAGATTAACACATTCACACCTTTTCACAAACAGTGACACTCCTTGGTGCGTCTTGTGTAATACATCTCTAACAATCAAACACATATATATTAATAGAGTGCCAACAACTATGCACAACAACGGTCCCATTATCGCCTACACAACAATTTATCCGAGATGCTAGGTGATATAATACTATAACTTGATAACTCGAAATTTGCAGTTCTGAGATAAACGGATTTAAAGATATTAAAGATATTTGTGCCTCTACCATGATGTTGGTAAATACAGAATTGACTCTGCAGCTCCAAAATACTGTTCCTTTACTTTTTGGCTACTGATCTATTTAGGAATACGATGCAAATTTGTGTTCCCATATGGAAAATAACATGAAAAAGTAAAGTTATCAACTTTTAGCACTACCATATCGTTAACATTTGGTAATTTCGCATGTCGTGCCAAGTTGATCTGCTAACAATTCTGGAATTTTTGCATTAACATGGACCGAATTAACAGATAGCAATTACGTGGTAGGCTCAATGGTTTCAGAAAAACACGTGCTACAACTAGATAACTAGAGTTAGCTAGTTGTACGATTATTTCGATTTAAAAATAACTTGATAACCTATCTTGTCAAGTTTTAGCAGTGAATATTAGGGGAGTTTATCAACTTTCGTCAATTATAAATACATACTTAACCCGTTTGGAGCGAGTTATCAAGTTTTTATACAATATGGAGACAAATAAAATACATCTTGTGAACTAGTTATCTCAAAAACGTCAATTTTGTAGTTATCAAGTTATAGTACGATATGTGTCCAATAGAGAATATGAGACTATCTTAAATGTGTACATATGTATCACAATATATACCATATCCTATGTAGTCGCTAATAACAATAAAAAAAATTTGCTAATAAATAACCTCCTGTCGTATAAGCTAAAAATATCCAGATATTTTAAAATATTCACACCCCTTAAAGTTTATCAACCCCGTGAATGCCATTTACATCATTCCGACAACGCATGTTTTCATCGTTTCCTTTATACCCTCTACAAAAACCTTCATCGATATTTATTCCTAAAAGAAGCAAAAACATAAATTATCTACGAAAAAATTCCATTCAACTTCTAGCAATCTCCTCAAAATCGGTTCCTTTGACAAAATTGAATGCAATTTTATGTACAAAAGTGGCCTTAACAGAAAAACTCGAGGACATACATAAATCCCTTTAGTACTGTCGACGGAACATTTGTCGCAATATATTTTCAAAAATGGTCTATTATAGTTTTCGAGTATCATTTTGATAAATTTCTTGACGGTTTCAATAGAAATGTTACACAGTTAAAGGTCTTATTGTGCGGTTAAACTAGCTACCTGAGTCAGAGGGGCACCCAGATTAAAGAACCCACACTAGGTGATAAATAAGGTGCTCTACTTTTCAATTAAATTCTGTATAATAGATACTACATAAAGAAATAACTTTCTCATACAAGAAATAAAATAAAGTGATTAGTTTATGCTTTTATTATTCTTCGTCTTCGTGTGCCTCATCCTTTAACCCTTATCCGGGGGCAACACATTTTACTTACGTAACCGGGCAACTCCGGTCCGTTGGGCCTACCACTGTTCTTGAATGTACTATTTACATTTACCCATATATAATATTTCTAATATTCTTTTTTGATTTTTTATTAAAATTAAATTTAAATTGTCTAGATTAAAAAAAGGTGCTACTATAGTATGCGGTCTACCTCGAGAGTGCGATCTACCTGAAGGATTTGCACAAAATAATGAAATGACAGAAATCTTTTGTAGAAAAAATATTTATTCACAAGTAATAAACATTCGGAGCCAAATAAAAACTTAATTAATAAGTAAATAAAAACTTTTGTAAATCTACCAGGCCATCTTATTTGAAAAGAAGGGTTGATTTTTACGCATACCCTGGAAAAGATTACGGTGTTGTTGCCTTTTATTATTGTGTGAATACGCTTCTGAGAAAAGATTATGGTAATTAGCAGCTCATGTATAAAGTACCGACAAAAACAATCTTTACAAAATGAATAAAACGCATAAGTCAGAAGAATATTATTATTTTACTTTTACAAGTTAATACTTTGTCATATCAATTTACTATTTTAGTTGGGACTAAGCCACAAGATTAGCTTATTCCCAACTAGAATAGCAAATTTATATGACAAATTAAATTATTATTAAGTATTAAGTTAAAAAAACAATAAAAATAAAAAAACCATAGATTAGTTTTCGGGACATTTTATTCGCACTATCTACTTTCATTGTAATATAATATAATTTTAGGAGCTTAATTGTCGACACTAACATCGACATCAACTAAATGATAGCAGATGCATTTCAAAATATGTATAGGTACCTACCTAGCTATATTATTGCATTCCAACAATGATTATAAGTTTTTAAAATTCATTTAGAATAGATATAACATATATTGTAAGCATCTCTTTGATGTGAACATCAAAGAGATGTTTACATTGTTTGTTATACGTTTAGATTTTATTATTGGATTTCCGGAATCATTAAAGTCGTTTAGATAATCCACAAAACATAACCTGACTGCTAGATTAACTCTGTAACAAAGATTTAAACTTTAGATATAAATACAATTACGGCCTGACGGGCCCGTGTTGCCCCTTTACGTGACAAAATTCTTTCGACGCAATAATTTCAAAAATGATAATGAATATTTTGAATACCTCATGACTACGTTGAAGGAAACATACTTCTAAACAAATTCAGTGATGCACAAAATTCAATAATTTTTTTTTATCAGTTTATGATAAAAGAATTGGCGCTCGGGCCCGTTGGACCCACCTTACCCGGATAAGGGTTAAGGACATTGGCGATCATCACGGTCTATTTTACTCTGTCTGCAGCGGTTATGAAGAATTCTATTGTTGTTTGTTGTTCCTTTACCCTTCCACTTTCCCTCGTATAACTAATCGGATCAACTCATATGTTTTATTTTTTAGTATGTGGCCAAAGTAGTTCATACTTCTTTTTTCATACTTTCGAGAATTTCTTTTCCTTTTTTCGTCTTCCTTAATGTTTTCGTGTTTGTTACCTACATGTTTTCTCCATTATATTTCCACATTCTTTGATAAAACCACATCTCACAGCTGGCAAGTATTTTTTCAGTTGCGTCCGCATTGTCCAGGCTTCAACTCAATATAGGACAGAGAATACCTAGCGTCTCAATACTCTAGTTTCAATTTCTACTCCCAGTTTTACGTTGCATAATACTGCTTTCATCTTTGTATTTCAAGGTTGTGGTCCCATTGCTCCTTTAGCTCACATCCCAGGTACCTAGTTGAATCTGGGTACTTTCTCTAAAGCTTTTCCTTTAACGTAGATTGTTTAGTATTCAACCTTGCTCTTACTGAAAATAACATGATTTTTTTCTATTCAGCGCCATTCCATACGTCTCGTAGTACAGCATAGTGTAACCAACCAAAATTTGCAGGCCTTTTCTGCTGTCAATGGTGAATTGGCTCATAATCTTATATACGCTGAAAAAAATGCTATCTTATAATATGATAGTCTCCAAGACCTTCAATAGTTATTGGATTACGTAAAACGATAGAAAAACAAATGGGTCTAAAAATGAGTGTCGCTAAGACAAAATGTATGATATTCAGTCAACAAGCTCACGACAATGCTTCCCTACAGATCAATATATTGAAAGAATATTAGGTTATGTATCATACTATACATAACCTAATAAATGTAAGTTATACAATCTTCCCAGAATTTATAGAATAATCCCTATTGAGTGTAAATCAAAACGTTAAACATTAGTTACTTAATTAAAAATGTAATTTTTATTACACCAATACTTATGGCTCAATCCCATATAAATAAACACAATACTTAATTTAGACATGCCAAAAGACAAAAGTTTCTTGTTTTTCTAATATTTTGACATGTTCTCTTTTACTATATCTCTTTTTATTCTATTGGAATATTATCATTTTATTTCCTTTTATCTCCACCTGCGATTCTTCTTTCGATTAACCACATAATCATGCCAGGATAGAATCCACTATTAAAAAAATTATAAATAAAGAAAGAATGATAGAAGATAGAAACCAGAACAATACAAACAGGGAGAAATCATTTTCCATCCGGACAGGAGTCATTTGGATAAAAAAAGGGAACTGAATGCTTTAAATGAACATCTTCTTCTTCGAGTGCCATCTCCGCGACGGAGATCTGCAATCATCATAGTTATTCGGATTTTAGAGACGGCTGCTCTGAAAAGTTCATTTGATATACATCCGTACCATTCTCTCAGGTTGCGCAGCCACGATATTCTACATCTTTCTATGCTTCTTTCTCTTTAAATCTTTGCATAATCAATTGGAGCAAGTTGTATCTCTCTCCACGTGTAATATTTCCGACATATTCCAATTTTCTTATTTTGATAGTATTTAAGATTTCCATTTCTTTATTCATCTTTCTCATAACCTTTTTGTTTGTGACGTGTTCTGTCCACGATATGTTCAGAATTCTTCAGCACACCTGCAGCTGGAATGATTCCAGTTTTTTCATTGATGCCGCATTCAAAATCCAGGCTTCCATTCCATAAAACAAGGTCGAGATAACGTAGCAGCTAGCCAGCCTAACTCTTAGCTCCAACTTTAAATCTCTTGTTCAGAGCACTTTTCTTATTTTCTCATTTTGTTAAAATTTGATCTAGCCTTTGCTATTCTGATTTTGATTTTCTGGAAGTAATTATTTGTGTAGTTGATCATTGTTCCAAGATATACATATTGGTCTACTCGTTCGACATTGGTTCCGTTTATGAAGAGATTCTCGTTATTTCTTTGAGTTTTCGATATATTTATAAATTTTGTTTTCTTGACGTTCATGGTTAGACAATATTCTTTTTCGTACTCCGCTATTCGGGTCACCATCCTCTGAAGATTCTTAATATGTTCAGCTAAGATGAGAGTGTTATCCGTATATCTAATGTAAATGGGAACTTCATTTACCTTTATTCCACCTGTTTTACCCTCAAGACCTTTTTTCGGGATCTCTTTTGAGTAGGTATTTAAAAGAATTGGCGACAACACGCATCCCTGTCTCACTCCACGTCTGATTTCAATTTTCTCTGACAGCTGTTCGTTAACACGTACTTTTCTCGTTGCTTTTAGTATAAATTCGATATAATCCTGAGGTCATTGTATGTAGTCTATCTTCTTTGATTTCAAGACATTGATTAATTGTTTATGTCGTACTTTGTCGAGGGCTTTATTCTGTCTATCTAATCAGCCCTAAACATCCATCCTTGGATATAGGCCTCCTCTTCCTTCTTCCATGCCTCTCTATCTTGGGCAATTTGCATCCATTTTGACCCAGTGTGTTTCTTCAGGTCATCTGACCATCGCATCTGTGGCCTTCCCCTTTTTCGTTTGTGGTTCCATGGTCTCCAATGTATAATCATCTTAGTCCATCTTTCATCCTTCTGCCGTAGGGTGTGTCCGGCGAACTTCCATTTAAGCTTTGCTACTTGGGTAGAGACGTCTTTCACTTTTGTTTTGTTACGGATCCATTCGTTTCTTTTCCTGTCTGATAATTTAATGTTCAGCATTTGTCTTTCCATGGCTCTTTCTGTCTTTGCTATTTTTTCCATATTCTCTTTTGTAAACGTCCATGTCTGACAGCCATATATTAAAACAGGGAGTATACATTGATTAAAGACTTTTGTTTTTAAGTATTGCGGGTATTTTCTGTTCTTTAGAATATAAGACAGTTTTCCGAATGATGCCCAGGCCAATCTTATTCTTCTCTTTATTTCTTCGGTCTGATTTTCTTTATTTAATCTAGTGATTTGTCCTATATATATATATATATATATATATATATATATATATATATATATATATATTAAGGATCACTCGAAGAGTGGTGGGTTTTTCGGTCAATAGGTGGAGAAATAAGACAAAGAAGGTGGCTACTTCATCTATTTATTCGAAGACGTTTCGCTCTCTAATCAAAGAGCATCATCGGTTCATCTCAAAAAGACATGTAGCAGTCAAAGGTATAAAATTGTAAAAAAAGCTTGAAACAATGAACCATTGAATCGTTAGGTTGTAGAAACAATCAATAAAAAGTACAGTTTACAGTTTAACAAAGACTTTGAACAGCAAAAGCAGCATGTGGTTATCATACATGTGATTAAAAAAAAATATGTAAAAAACTTGTATTCGCCGAGAAACTAAGTAAGATCACAAGATCAACCTTCCAACAAAAGCATATTAATTTAGTTTGATTTTGACTTTAGGTAACATTATTAAAATGATTATAGAGGTTAATAGTAGTAAAATTTATAAAAAAAGGTATTAAAAGTTACCACAAAAGCTTCTACACTATTCAAAACCACTCGGCAAAATGGTTTTGGGACACTCAATGTCCCATTTTGCCGAGTGGTTTTGAATAGTGTAGAAGCTTTTGTGGTAACTTTTAATACCTTTTTTATAAATTTTACTACTATTAACCTCTATAATCATTTTAATAATGTTACCTAAAGTCAAAATCAAACTAAATTAATATGCTTTTGTTGGAAGGTTGATCTTGTGATCTTACTTAGTTTCTCGGCGAATACAAGTTTTTTACATATTTTTTTTTTAATCACATGTATGATAACCACATGCTGCTTTTGCTGTTCAAAGTCTTTGTTAAACTGTAAACTGTACTTTTTATTGATTGTTTCTACAACCTAACGATTCAATGGTTCATTGTTTCAAGCTTTTTTTACAATTTTATACCTTTGACTGCTACATGTCTTTTTGAGATGAACCGATGATGCTCTTTGATTAGAGAGCGAAACGTCTTCGAATAAATAGATGAAGTAGCCACCTTCTTTGTCTTATTTCTCCACCTATTGACCGAAAAACCCACCACTCTTCGAGTGATCCTTAATTTATATTGGATTAACGGTCGTACTCCTTTTCTCGATGCTTTATATATATATTGATGTGATCTTGATTATTGATATGAGATAATATTCTTATATGTCATTTAATTTAATCAATGCATTAATCATAATCTAATTAATTTACCAGATCACATATCAATATGTTTTCAATCTCAGGGCGAATTATAAAATTAATTACTTACTCTCGTGGCTTCTAAGTATTTCTCAATGGTTCCTAATCGGGATAGGAAAGAAAAGAGTAAAATAATACACACATATGGGTTACAATTATAATCAAAATATTGTTTATTTTATTTAAATGGCAATCACTGCTTAATATTTGCTAGATCTTATTATTCTTAAACATAACATTTACAAATGGGAATCTTATTTCCTTTTGGTTTCCAATTGAAAGTTTTTATTAACATTTAACTATTAGGATTTATTAGCAACAATTCTATTTAAGTTTTATGAAGCTTTTCTGATATTATTTATTATGTTCTTCAATTTATAATGTGGTATTTAATACGAAAAACCCATACATTCATGTCCAAACAAATGAGACTGACCTTTTTCTGGTGAACTGAGAATGTCTTCACACAAGACCCGTTTCCTGCTATCCTTGGCTGCGATCAAAACCTCGTCCTGGCTTCCAGTAATGTTCTCCTTTGAAAACTAGCTCGTATAGCTTTCGTTCCTGCTTCTGTCGTGATGCTGTATTCTACCTTTTTCGAAACTGCAATCAGCTACCGGGACACTCTTGGCTCAAGTAGGTTCTTTTACTCTCAACCTGGCCTACCTCTCGTTCCACGATAGATCCTCCACACTCACGGAACTACACCGGCTTTCTCACTCTCCGTACACTACCGTCTACTACTGGACTTCCCTTCTCGACAGCTCAAAACATTCTGTTTTATCTTTTCATTCATTCCCCTACTTTCTAAATATCCCTTCCAGATTCACAAATCAACCTTTCACCACCAACTCTCATTCGCAGTATTCCTCAAAACCAATTTTTAATCTTTCTAAATATGCTTAATGGATTTCCAAAAAAAATAGTTAATTCCCATTCTAAAATTACTTTCTACTATTTACAAAATTTAATGACCTATTATCTACTTCAAATGAGTCTTATTTAGCATAGGCTAATGATCGAACCTTCCGCGAACAACGATAATGACCTATTATCGATTTCACTTGAGTTTTATTTAGCATAGGCTAATGATCGAAACTTCCGCGAACAACGATAATGGTACGCGCCATTCACTTTGTTTATTCTAAGCGCATTGTCCCGAGTTTCGTTTAATCACTTCTTAAAATTAAATATAACAATTTGTTGTATACAGGTTGTTCTAAATTTATATGCCCGTGGTTGAGAAAATTGAAAATATTTTATATTAAATTGAATTCTGTTTATAATTATCAAAATTTAATTTTCATATCAAATAGAAATATAACAATATATATATATATATATATATATATATATATATATATATATATATATATATATATATATATATATACTCAGATTCAGATATTGCCCGTTTATGTTTATATCCAAACCATCCCAGTGCAGTTGTTTGAACACATCTTCTAGCGCTTGGTTGAATAGCTTGGGCAAGATGGTATCTCCTTGTCTTACTCCTCGGTTTATTTTAATAGGCAACGTTTGTTTCATTAGCTTAATAGTTGTTGTTGCCTTATTATATATATTTGTAATTAAGTCGGTATATCTGTAGTCTATTCCGCTGTTTTGTAGGGAATTCTTTACTGCCCAGTGTTCCACACTATCAAATGTTTTTTCGAAGTCAATGAATGCCATGTATAGCGGGATATGATATTCGTTAGCTTTTTCGATTAATATCTTCATCGTTAAAAGGTGGTCACTTGTACTGAAGCTCTTCCTAATTCCGGCTTGTTCTCTTGCCTGGTATCCATCTAATTTAGTTGTTAATATGTTTGTTAATATCTTGGTGAATAGTTTGTACATCACATTTAATAAAGTTATGGGTCTGTAATTCTTTAGATTCTTTTTATCTCCTTTCTTAAATAGTAACAATGTTACTGCTTGGTTCCAAGTGTTGGGTATCTTAGTACCTATCTTAGATATCTAGTCAATAAAACATGCATATATATCTTGATTGAAGTCTGGGCGCCTTTGTATTAATATATTAAGTGAAGAAAGAGCTTCACTAGTTCCTAGACCTTTGCGAAACCTAAATTGCGTATCATTAATATCTATGTCCAGTTTATGATATACAGAGTGGGCCAAATAAAAGGAGCCGCCCCGATATTTGGCAGTAGTTATTAGATTTTAAGAAAATAAAAAAACAAGTCAATTTTTGATCTAAGGGGGACACATTTTTACGATACAAACATCTGTCATTTGTCAACTCCCTCCCTTCCACTTCCCCCACCCCTATTTTTAAATAGGGAATAGGGGTCGTGTGCTAGCTCATTTGAAAGGTTATTCAATTCTCTATTCAGTAATATCAACATCGACTTAAAAATGTATATAGGGTGTCCAAGAAAAATTATTTTGAATTAAATTAATTGACACAAAAAGAAGAATGTATGTAATTTATTTAACTCAGAACACATTCTACTGCTGACAGAAAGCAGAAGAAAATGTTTTTTGATAAATAGACATTGCTTTTTGCTTAATTTTAATGTTCAAGCTTCCACCCATCTGCCTCTTGGTAGGTTGAATATTGAATTTAAGCAACAAACAGTATTTATTTATCAAATAAACATTGTTTTCTGTTTTTTATCAGCAGTAGAATGTATTCTGAGTTAAATAAATTACATACATTCTACTTTTTGTGTCAATTAATTTAATTTAAAATAATTTTTGTTGGACACCCTGTATAAATTTTTATGTCAATGTTGATATTACTGAATAGAGAATTGAATAACCTTTCAAATGACCTAGCACACGCCCCCTATTCCCTATTTAAAAATAAGGGTGGGGGAAGTGGAAGAGAGGGAGTTGACAAATGACAGATGTTTGTACCGTAAAAATGTGTCCACCTTAGATCAAAAATTGACCTGTTTTTTTATTTTCTTAAAATCCAATAAATACTGCCAAATATCGGGGTGGCTCCTTTTATTTGGCCCACTCTGTATATTCGGTTATGGATGACTTTCAGTAGCAACTTTAGCACATGACACATCAAACTAATGGTTCAGTAGTCGCCGCATTCTCTTGCATTTTTTATGGAGACAAATAAAGATCGACTTTAACCATTCTTTGGGTAATATGCTTGAGCTATAAATTGTTTTCAAGAGTATCCCTGAAACATCAATAAGCTGTTTATCTACAATTTTTATTAGTTCGTGGTGTTAGTTCGTATTAAAGGTGCATAACAAAAGTCAAATTATGCTTATGAAAAAAATTAAACAAGCTGGAATTAACATTGTGTAAAACATTTGTTCTCATCCCTGTCTAGATCATATTCCCGAGAACTCCATTTCTGATTTATACCGCGAAAATAATTAATTTACCTTAAAACTAATTACATACATCTTGAGTCCACCTCTGTGTTTGATCCCATCCTAGATACCTGTGAGTTTCTGTGCTTCGGCAAACAAAAGCTACTTCTTGTCACTAATAGAGTTTGTGAATCGGTGACATGCGACATGTTATACAAACACGGCCCTAGGGATACACAGCTAGATCTTGAGCAAACTCGTAGAGAGAGACCCTTGCTTAACTGTATTTACTCTTGCCTACCAAGGATGTCATATGCTGATACAAAATTAAACGGGATACGATATACCATCAGCACTGCGGCAATCTCGGCTCTTTATATCAGGAGCTAATTTAAATGAAATTTTGGTTTTGTCAATAGTCGCGTTTGGTCTTTAAACGTCTTTTTGTTCAATCTTAGACTTTTTCTAGTTGGAAAAGATTACACACAAAATTTATTCTATTAAACGTTAAAACTATTTTTAAACGCTTTTCTTTAGTTCAATCGTTTGGGTAAAATCTTTAGACGTTAATTTGACTGACTTTCAATGCAAATGAATGGTTTGCAGACATATGCATTCGCGGGAACAATACACGAATAGTCAATAAAACAATTGTCTATGTTTATTAATCGTTTAAATAAAAAAAAACGATTTTAATGGAAAATGCTTAAATTATCTTGTTTTTTACAATGTAGAAACTTGAAACTTTACAGATTGTAGCTAATTATATGAACCATAAATAACTTCATTTCACTTTTTACGTTAATTGTTTACGTTATGCTTCATAAATAAACAATAAAGTTTCAAATTTTTTGCCGATTCCGACTACTTTTCATGTTTTTAACGATACGAAACGAAATTTCAACCAAAACTCGAATTCAAAAAATTCGTGTTTTTAACGTAGTCTTAGAAAAACCACCGGTAGAGACGTTTCGTGCTACAATTACTATTAGCATTCGTAATTCGCGAGAAATTAACAGGGTGTATAGTCTACACCGGGCAATAGTAAAGCGTTAGAAGAGATGGAAAGACTGTGAAAATTGTAGTAGGTGTAAATAATGATTTTGATTTAAGAAATGGATGAAGAAATTACAGAAAATGTAGAATGTATGTATCAAATGTTGAAATAAATGTAAAAAATTTGTCTATCATATACATCCTTTTTTTAAACTTGACGATATATTTTTATGTTTGAAAAGTGTAAGACTAAAAGGTAAAAAATAAAAAAAAATTGAAAAAATTTTTTAAGAAACACTTTTCTTTAGTTACGAGTGATTAAAATTAAAAATATAGAAAATCAACTAAAAAGCAAAAAATAAAAAAATTCAAATTCAAAGGATTATTCGAAAAAAAACTGTTAGACAGATTAAATATACAAAAATCTCACACATTCGTTAAAATATTGAAAAAAAATCTAACACATTTGTTAAAGAAAAGCGTGAGGCGAGTGTTCACCGAATAAACGGTTTGAGGATAGATACTTTTTTACTTTTCGCGCCCCACGCTTTTCTTCAACGAATGTGTTAGATTTTTCAATTTTTTAACGAATGTGTATGATTTTTGTATATTTAATCTGTCTAACAGTTTTTTTCGAATAATCCTTTGAATTTGAATTTTTTTATTTTTTGCTTTTTGGTCGATTTTTTTATAATATTTTTAAATTTAGTCACTCATAACTAAAGAAAAGAGTTTCTTAAAATTTTTTTAAAATTTTTTTAATATTCAATAAATATATTTATTATTCATATTTAGCAAATAAGATTTGTTTATAATATTATAGTTTACGGCAAAAATTGGGATTTAAATAAAAAAGAATGTGTGTGTGTACTTTGTACGCACGTAAGAAGTTATACTTCTATTATATAATTTCAACGAAATAAATATACTTAACAGTTACAATACCAAAAATTAACAATAATTACCAAAAATTAACAATACCAAAAATAAAAAAAAATGAATATGAATCGTCCGGGATTTGAACCCGCGATCTCTCGATCTCTGGTCCAATGCTCTACCAACCGAGCTATCAAGCCCCGTGCTATTGACGTGTCGGATATAATTACACATCACGGTGGCAAATAGATCAAAGTGAAGTATAAAAATAAATATTTTATTATCTTAGAGGAAGACAAATCCAAAGACACAAAAATTATAATAAATAATACATTTACTAAGAACACTAATATTCTTTTAATGACTTATTTGCGCTGATACATACATAATTTGAAAGACTAGCAACGAGCTACATACTGTCTGTCTGCGCATGCGCCAGGAAATTAAAAAATTTCACCCTCGATCGTAAAGAAGTATAACTTCAAAAAAATTTTTAAACAAATTAAACTCTCAATTTGCTAAACTATACTTGTTATAGAGGATGCAGTAAATAAAAAGGTAGGTTATAAATTAAGCCTCATATTCTGAAGTCAATATCTCGATTAAATTTAATTTCAATGCATATAAACGTAAAACTTTACCAAGTCAGTAAAGTAACTCTTTATCGAACAAGTCTGATATTACGAGAAGAATGAGCGAGGCGAGTAACAGACGAGTTCGATAAAGAATCTTTACTGACGTGGTGCATACAAAATTTTGGTTTTATCAAAAGATTTATCAAAACATAATTTGATATTGGTTTTAACACTTACTTGCAATTTACAATTCAAGAACTTTTAAATTTAAGACTTAATAATAATTTCATGACAGTGATGACAGATAAGTTTTTAAAGATGGCCGCTTTCGATTTTTAATCGATAGTTGTCAATATTGAATAATTACTAAATCGGTAAAGTAAAATACCAGCTTTTCGAATATGTGAAATAGTTATTTGTATAACAAGGTAGGAAAGTGCTACTTTTCCTCCCAAAAATGAAGTAATCATTTAAGGGAGGAAAAGGCACTTTACTCCCATGTTATACATATGGTTTTTCCGCCTTCCTCAAATAACAAGTCATTTTTTCATTTTTACTTAATTTATTTATGTAACTAACCAACAAAATTTATTAGAACTAAAACTAACAAGTAGGTACAATATAACTGTCAACTGTCAAATATAAGTCAAATTATTAATGTAAACATTGTTAAATCCAAATAACAAATTACTGTTTTTTATCATTCTGCAAAATACAGGGTGTTTTATAAATAAACGTTAAAATGTATAGATACTTATGTACGTAATAGAAAATAGATATTGTACAGGGCGTCAATAAGTTATAATATTTTGTGAATGAAATATTATGACGTCACTTTTACTTTTCCTCCCTAGGGAGGAAAAGTACAACTTTGCTCCCTACAATAAGTTCGGAAAAGTATACTTATTTAATTTTCTTATATCGCTGTGAAAGCTGTTCGTACAAATAAGAAGTACAAATAATTAAGAAGCTTAGAAGCTTTTAAAATGTGAATTTACAAAACACTTTTGGAAATACCCCGGAAGGATCATGTACGCAATTAGGATATTCTTCAAGGGCCCAATAAATAAAGAGAGTTATACTTTGATGAAAAAAGAAAAAATTCATACTTTGGCTATTTTACCAGAAACAGTAGACCAACACAGATTAGCTGCATCAACACAGGGTTGAATTTTAACATAAAAAAGACATAATTTATGCCTTGGCTATTTTATGAGAAACACTAGACCAACGCTTTTGAAATTCAAAATTGAGGAAAAAATAGAAGACAACGCAAACATTTATGGTTTAAAAATATAGGATTGGACTGGTTTGGATTTAGATTTACTATTTCGGGCTGCTGCTTAAGATAGACATTACTTTGTTGTCAATCTTCAACGTATTGTATAACAGATAGATATGTTTCATCCAGTGGCTTTTGACCTATTCTACTGCAATATTTTCAATGGTCATCTAACCATAGATTACATCTCTAGCCTGACCATTTTTGAAAAGGTCTAATAACATTGAGATCAAACCTTACATGTAGCTCTTTGCCGGTGGCTATTCTTCTCCTAATGCAAAGAACTTCACATTAGCCAGGCTGTCACACTGACATAAAATTTACTCTGCTTTTTCTTCTTCCTTGTGACACAGTCCTCATAGGTCATCATTAGCTAATCCCATCAGCTTGGACTACCTATTCATCTTACAGTGTCCTATTAGCAGAACAACAACTATCGCCTTGACTGTTTTTCTGTCTTTGCTTATTAGGTCTACCGTAAATTTTGGCGGATGTTTGGTAACTCCACCACCTTTCCAGAGATTTGTGAGTTACACACTTTTTGGTAACTATTGTTGTTTGCACTGAGTTTGAAATGTCGCAGAAGGATTCCGGTCCAAAGAATGTTGGACTGGAACGTTCATGAACCTTATTTGGTCATTTTATCTGCTTTTCATTGCCCTTATGGACGTCGTGCCCGTGTACCCAAACTACCATAACCTTTATAATATGGTCTCTTAGTATATGTATATGGGGCACCCAAACAATCCCATACTAGCATATAATTGACCTCTACAGAATTGAGTACCCACATGCCCCCACAATATCTCCCACGCCTTGATGAATTGCCGTTATTTCGCCCTGAAAAATTGTGACATCCTTAGATATACTTATTGGAAAATGTATCCCTTGCTTTGTCCCTACTATACCTGCTGCTACACCCTCCGATGTTTTTGAGCCATTAGTGTACCAGATAGCTTTCACTTCTTTCCTTCCTTCCAGTCTTCGCTGCCTAATAGATTAATTTTGAATCGTTAAAGCTATATCTTAAAGCTATTCTAATATCATTTTTTAGCTCCTTGAATAGCTGTCTATTGTCAGCACTATGCGCCTGGCTTACGTAAAGCTTTTTTTTAATAATGCATATTTTAATCTATGCATCACTGATCTGGCTCCGTCCTAACTAAAGATATGAAGAGGTGGTAGATTCAGCAGAATTTCCAGAACCGCTACAGGAGTTGTCTTTATGTCCCAAGCAATACACAGGCATGATAGCCTTTTAGCAGCCTTATTACTCCCTCTTGCTGCATCTTTGTCTACCACATCATGTACTCATATGTTATCAATGGTCTAATAACCACATATTGTACATTCTTCTACTTCGACACAAGGGCATAGTAGCTTTCTGCCTGATTTTCACTATGTAATTTTTTATGTCAGTTTATGATCAAAGTATACCCCTATACTTATTTTGGTTATACACAGACATGTTAGCTTTTGTGTATTACTTAGCAACCTTATTGCTCCCACTTGCTGCATATTTCTCTACCACGTCACGGATCCATAGGTTATCATTGGTCTAATAACCACATGTTACACATTCTTCTACATCTGCAGAAGGATATAGTAGCTTTCTGTGTGGTTTCAGTATGTAATTTTTCATGTAATCCTATGATCAAAATATACCTCTATAGGTATTTTGGGGCTTTGGCAAATGAACTCTCTGTTCCCCCCATCGCCAGTAGTTTTAGGCTTTGTAATGCTGTATTTTATGTGAATTAGTCTGTTTTTGTAAATGATTTTTGTTTTTTTAACATGCACTCAGTGCCCAATCAAAACATCAAAGGCAAAAAAATGTAATTTTTATTTCAATCAAATTTCATACAGTATGCGGCAAAATAAACAGTACTGCAATGAATATTGAAATGTTTATGATTATTAATATATCTAATAGGTATACATGATATAGTCTTGCAAACATTATTCACGATGACGCACGTTCCCGATAAAACATATGTTAAAGATGCCCTCTGGCCAGTGGCGGGTCTACGTGGAGGGAATATGAGGAAATTCCCCCCTCTAATAAGGTCCAAAATTACAGAAAAAATATTGTTAAAACATAAAAATATATTGGCTCATATGAAACGGAAACCACAGAAAGACAAATAATCAACCCAATAAACGCGCTAGTTAGGAAAATTAATGCCTATAAGTTATTATTTATGTCTTTTATGGAATCTGAGTTTATCTTTTTTGTCTTTTGGTTGGTTTTTCATTGGAAGTTTCCCCCTAAGGTAAATTTCCCCTCCCAAGGAAAATCTCTAGATCCGCCACTGTCTCTGGCACGAAAAAAACTTTAGTTCTAGTCCCAATTCCGAAATGGTAGACGATGGATCTGTCTGACTCTTTCAGCATTCCCCATATGTACGCATCTGGTGGCGTTAGCTCTGGTGAGTGGCAACTCCCAAAATGATCGCGCAGTATTCGAAGAGACTCCCTGGCAGTGTGACAGGTTGTCCCATCCTGCTGAAACCATTGTTGATTTTAAGCTTGGACTGTTTTCGTGACCTTTTCCGTATGACCTAAAATAGTACTCCACCATAAAAATATTTTCTGCAAAACTAAGAACCATTCTGAAGCACCTAACATTATCACTACATACCTTATAACAACGTGTGGAAACCATTTAGTACGTTTCGGCGCCTGACACATACAAGTTTGAGGCATACGAATTTCAGTATTGTTTATTTTGTCGCATACCGTATAAATACAACATTTAACTTAAACATGCCACAAGAAAACAATTGCAGAACCTTTTTACTCTAGAGTAGGGTGTAGTATGAGATTTTAAATGTTAGAATAATAAATGCTATTAGTATTCAATTGGATATAGTAATTGAGTCAATACTCGCAATCTTTAGTTAGTATTTTTATTAGTTGTTATATAATCATGGGGCAACCGGTTTCGAGTCTTACAATATATGACTCATCATCAGGCCCAGTACAAAAAGTCTTCTCAATACAAACTACAAGCTAAAAACACAAAACGAGAGACATGTACACACACATATATATATATATATATATATATATATATATATATATATATATATATATATATATATATATATATATTTACTCCCAGCGTATGAAGTGAGCCACATATCAAAAGAAACTGCGGTTGAAGTGAGGTCCTGTACAAAGTGAGGTCCAATATACGGACCTCACTTAGTCAATCAATGTAAGACTTTTTCGTAGACATGTACTGATAGCAAACACTGTTTTTTTACAAAAAAAAGTGGGACCTCACTTTGTATGGTCCACATCAATTTTTAGTTCAGAGATTTTCCGCATAGAGGCGCTGACTTTGGCGTATATTTTCTAACCATGTATATTCTATGCCCTGTTGAATAACTTACGATACACATAGTGAGGACCATACAACTGGCAACATCTGTTCAACCAATCTTTAAAACAGTGGATCGTCAATCGTCGCATAAATTCAAACAGTACAAAAATGTTTAATACTTTAATCCTTTTTGAGAGCCTAGGCGCAAAATTTCGGTCGAGTTCTTTTTAAACGCATTTATTTTTTTCGAATCCTGAGATAATAGGTATTTTAAAAAAATTTAAACGCAAAATAGAAGACTACATTATTCCCGAGGGCAGAAAGTCCCTTATAATGAACAAAAAGTTTCTTTTGAATGATATATTTAAAATTAATCAGACTATTTTTTTTCACCCCTGTGACTTATTAAAATAAATATTTATAGAAGTTCTCAAGGACTTTCGACCATGGATAATACAGTAATATTTCTTTCTGCGTTTAAATTTTTTAAAAATACTTAAGGTTTTCTCAGTATTCGAAAAAAATGAACGCATTTAAAAATAATTCGAGCGAAATTTTTGCGCATATGCTCTCAGAAAGGCTTAAAATACTATAAATTTTTGTAATCAGTATTTCAATAGTTATTTATGATATAAGTGTTAAAAGTACACGTTTAAGGCACGCATGTGAAAGTTTGCAGAATGAGCGACAGCGAGTTCTGCAATTCACATGAGTGCCTTAAAAATGCACTTTTTAACAGGCATATCATGCAATATTTTTTCTACAAACGTAATTACAGGACAATATCTACAAAAACTTTTACTTGAACTTGACTGACATTCCATTTTTATATTTTTTTGACATTACATCAAAATTGCCTATACGATCAATACGAATTGCAGTGCCATAAAAATTTTAAAGCACTAGTGCCTTAAAGCAGCGCCGGATAAAGGGGCGGGCGAGCCGGGCGACCGCCCGGGGCGCCAGAATTTGGGGGCGCCAAATTTTGAGAGACGCTGATATATAAATATAATATTTACCCCCCTCCGTGGCTCAGTGGTAAGAGCGCCTGCCTTTGGATCGAAAAAATCCGAAAGGTTGTGGGTTCGAATCTCATTAGGGTCGGAAATTTTTCATTTATTATAAATTAATAAATGAATATAGTTTCTGTCCTCGTGGGATCGGTTCTCACCGGAGGGACCGCAGACGTTCGGATACAATTAGCGTCTCTTTGCAAAGACAATGACGTCGACATTGCAAAGTAACAAGGCACTTACTCAACACACACTACTTACACATGACACTAGGTACCTAACTGTTCAAAATTACCGTACCTACCATGCCAATGGCCATTAGTTGTCGAGGCATTAGCTAAACAAAAAAAATATAATATTTTTTACATTCATTATTTTTTTGGACTTTATAGATTATCTTTGGGCTAAGATTACTCCTAAGACAATTAATATTAAATAATTGTAACAATAAGAAAACTATTTCTAGGTCACAAAAATTCTCTAATAAAAATAATGCAACCTAAAAATTGTTATGGCTTTTAAAGGTCATTTGTCAGGTAATACCTATCACTTTTATGGTATTACAATGTTATACATACATACTTAAAATACACGAAGATCAGATTTACGAAGTATCAAAAAATTTATGAATAGTCAGTGATATTATTATACTGCTGCTTGTCATTATAGCCTCAATGGTTAAATAGTTTTGTCTTCCTGTTCTGTAAACTTTGCTTTATCAACATTGTCGTGTGTCCGTGAGTGTGTAATTTGAAATAAAAAAAAAACAAACCAGGTATATCTATATGAAATAGAATTGACAAGTTCTTTTTCATAATATGAATATATAGAAATTTATTTCGAATACTTTGTACGCGTTAAGATGTTTCACTTTTTGCGTAAAAACGGCACGACCGACGTATGAAAAAAAGGAATAATAGATTTTTGTATATTATATCATAAATTGAACGAGTAATTCCAAAATGATTTGTTATTTGAAATATCTCAGTGGCGTACTATGTTTTTCTTTAAAAAAATTCACACCATTTCAACAGTAGATATAAAATTATTAATTTTATGTCAAAAAATGCGCAATAATTACTTCTTAAAACACATCAAATTTCATTTGCATATCTGAACCGGTTTTAGAACAATAAAGAAATCG
Organism: Diabrotica virgifera virgifera; assembly: GCF_917563875.1. Taxonomy (NCBI): domain Eukaryota; kingdom Metazoa; phylum Arthropoda; class Insecta; order Coleoptera; family Chrysomelidae; genus Diabrotica; species Diabrotica virgifera. The sequence goes on along the minus strand of NC_065447.1, from coordinate 84,383,940 downwards.
TCAGTTTGTAAGAAAAATGTCAACACCCCATATCTCGGAAACGAAGTATTTGCTGACATACGCTTATAGAGCAAACTGTCATTATTTTTTCATATAGAATTACCCTTTAAAGTTTGTCGGATTTATTTAGAAACATCCTGTTTTTTCTTGACCACCCTGGATTTCCATAGTTTTTCCTGTATTATTTCACTTGACCGTTATTTTCAGTTCTTTCTGTTTTTCCAGTCCTGCAGGTTTCTTTTCTAATATTGCTTCGTCCATTTTATCTCTAAAAGATTTTCGGGGTCTGTCTCTCTTCCTTCTTATATACTCGATAGGTTATAATGTTAATATAATGTTATATGTTACATACATTTATATTGCAATTCAGTTTGCTCAATTTTCCTCCCGAAAAATTCCCCAACCAATTCAACCTATAAAAATTTTCCCATGTACTTTCAAATTACCCTAAAAATGGGCGAAATTACCCCAATCTGGCATCTCTGATTCGTCGCTCGTTGTAGACGGCGTCGGTGTATATTGCATTGTCAATTGGGATATTCCCAAAACTCCCAAAAGTGATGATCCTACCGATCTACCGACATGTCCCTAGGATCTATCGAGTTTAAAAAAATATCCAAATGACATATTTTACTTAAGAGGAAACAGTAGCGATCAACAGGTAGCGAAAACGCGTTCCAAGATTGCGGCTGTAATTTTGAATATTTTTTCGAGATATGTGGCACACGCATTCGTAATATAATAAAGAATGGCGGTACAGAGCAAAATTAAAAAAATATATTAATATGTGGAAATTACTCTGTAATTAAATACAATAGATATTAAAAAAACGAGACTGTACCGCCACTAAGAAGAACAAAAAAATACACTTTCTTCAAATAAACTTTTTTATCCGATGCCTAGATTTTGTGTCATTTTGGAACTACTAAAATTTGTTCTTTCATTAGTAGTTCCAAAATGACACAAAATCTAGGCATCTGATAAAAAAGTTTATTTGAAGAAAGTGTATTTTTTTGTTCTTCTTAATGGCGGTACAGACTCGTTTTTTTAATATTGTATTTATTTACAGAGTAATTTCCACATATTAATATATTTTTCAAATTGGGCTCTGTACCGCCATTCTTTATTTTATTATAAATACGTGTGCCAAATATCTCGAAAAAATATTCAAAATTACAGCCTCAATCTTGGAACGCGTTTTGGCTACCTGTTGATCGCTACTGTATCACCTTAAAAATAAATTCGATAAACCAATTCATCATTTATTGCCATCAAAAAATTTCAGTAGGTAGTATTTTTTAACACGTTTGTATAATACCTTTCATTTCCTAAGAATTATGTATTATTTAAAAATTACGTAATGGAGATTCCTAATCGTATTTCGGTATTCACATTTCATACAAGAGTCTCAAAGTACTCAAGTATAAACAATTTTTAGATGATTTTGGGAATATCGATTTCAAGCAGATCACTTACCTTTTTATGTAAATATTCATGTGTTTCATAAAAGCTGATGTGACACTTTCGTCCAGTTCTTTATTAGTAAATAAAAGTTGAATTATGGTTGTTTGGTTTAATAATTACTTCGCATATTATTTATAATACATATAGTAGGGGAGCAAAGTATGCTAAATGTGCAGTCACTCGAGCGCTTTGGGGACCTATTGGGTTGTGATTATTAGGTTCTAAAACCAAAAAAGTTAAGTAAAATTTTCCATTTTAGTGGGGACTTTCCATATTTTAATTTAATTTTCCATTTCCAACACCCGTTTTCTCCGATTATAGCGCCACCTATCCGTAATTAGAAAAAACGTTTCGAATAAAAGTTGCTTATTTTTACGCAAAGAATCCAAATCTGAAATAAAAAAAAGGAGTTCCTATTTAAGATTTTAAAGTAACCCCCCCCCACCTCCGTGGGGGTCGTGTTTGGTACCATTCGATAGATTTCAGAAAAAATATTCAGAAATTGTAGTGTATTACCTATAAGAAGTTACCGTTAAGCCGGGTCCAGACTATGTAACAAAACATGTTAAATAACAAAGTTTTGTAACTTGTTACAAAATTTTAAATAAACAAGTTTTAAAACACAGTGTTGTATAACATTTTTCTGGTTATATAGCATGTTTTATGTTATCCAACAGATGTCGGTAAACGTCAAAGAAAGTTATAAAACCGCACCGCACTGATCTACACATAAAAACATGTTATTGAAACATTTCTCTGGCATAGTACCTACGCGAGCAGCAACCGTTGGAGTCATATCGCCTTGTTCATTCTGGAGTGATTGTGCTAGATTTTTCTTTGCTCTGTTCACATAGGGTTATTTACGCGATGAAATTGTCGAAATAACTGACTCATTTAATTGAGCTATTTCGTAAGTAACGAGTATTATGGGATTGCTATGGGATGAGCTACATTTATTGATTTAAAAAACAAATAAAAAACACGATGAATAGACTGAAATAGAAGTGAAAATAGATACAGAAACTGTAGTTAAAACTAATGCACGTACGCCTATAACTCAAGCCAACAAAAGAAAAGCAGTACGCGGAACCTTAACAGCAAATCGGTGCAAATCAACTCTAAATTTGACATAAATACTATTCTCTACAGAGCAGAGTGTTCAGACATAAAACCTGTAACATTCACTTCATTCGCTACACAGATGCAGACTGCTTCATCAGCTACTCAAACAGGCACTCAATCATACAATATATCTGAGCCTTTCTATTCCGTCCACTACACCTACATCCGCTACTTCTCCAGCTACACCAATTCAAGCAGACAGTGACACTCAATCATGAACAGGTGAAGACGATAATACTGAGGAATTAAATTTTACACAAATGTTATACTTCCTCTCTGAAACAATGAGTAAAAAGTTTAAAAAATATACTTTGCTAATAATATAACTGTTAATCTTTCTCTTATTGGAATTGCATCTCGAAATGTCTTTCCTGCCTATTTTATGGCCGATTTCATTTATAAGAAATTCAAAATCAGAACTTTCTATTCTTAAGAAGTTTTTAAAACTGCCATCACATTTAATGTCTCCTGTCGATGGGTCTATGTTATCTCTTTCCAGATCAGCTAAAAGAGCTGTACCACTACCTATATTTTGCTCGAGCTGCTAATGAAGGACACATCCAAAATATTAATTTAACACGCCGGTGTCGCCTCCACAATATTACACAAGCTGCTGTTGCTATGAAGAGATCCTCCATACTTATATGACGCAATTTTATATACTACCTAACCTACCAGCTATCCATCTAAAATGCTGCAAAATTTATGCGCATGTTGTTGTTTTGTTTTTTGTTATATAGCCTGGATACTCATGCTATATTATAACAAGTTACATAACAAAGTTGTACAACAAATTTGTTGTACAACTTTGTTATTAGCATGTTTTGTTACATAGTCTAGACCCGGCTTTAGAAGTTCCCCGTTTCAGGAAAAAATATTGTCTTAAGAGCGATAGCCTAGTGACCTAGTGGGTACACCTCGGATCTCGGATTCGTAAAGCAGAGGTTTCGATTTTGAATCCGGGGTGTGGATCTCCGATTTTTTTATTTATTGTTACTGCATTCATGTCTGTAGACAATGTTGCAATCTATTATGAGCACAATAAAAAAATATAGTAATAAAATAATAAATAAATATTTCAAAAAAAAACAAGAAAAAAAATACAATCACTGGAAGCGAAACTAAACAATACGGAAGAAATATAACCACTGGATTCGGAACTGGATATGGAACTGGATAATATTAGAAAACTGATATTATAATATGTAAGCAGTACGAGCCTAGTAGGCCCATGGCTTGATGTACTACTCTTTTCCACTCCCTTTTGTCAGTCGCTTTTGTTTCCCAGTTCCTTAAGTTAATTCTTCTCATATCTTCTCTAACTCCATTACTCCATCGTGACCTCGGTCTTCCTCTTCGTCTTTTCCCTGCCAATGCACTAGATAGTACCATTCTGGGAATTCTAGATGGAATCATCCTCTGCACATGGTCCAACCATCTAAGTCTTTGCGCCTTAATTACTGCTAGTATGTTAGGATCTTGATAGAGCTCAGTTAGTTCCTTATTTGTTCTTCTTACCGATTGTCCATTTAAGTTTTTCCCACCGAAGATTTTGCGCAGTATTTTCCTCTCCCAAACTAATAACAACTCTTGATGTTTTTTTGTTGTGACCCATGTTTCAGAAGCATACGTTACTATCGGCCTTATTACGGTCTTGTAAGTTCTTAGTTTTGCTCTTCGTGATATGTTTACTTCTTAACAACCCATTAAAAGCAAATATAGCGCGGTTGCCCGACATAATTCTCTTTTGTATTTCTTCTTCACAGTTAGGATCTCTTGTGAAGACAGTTCCTAAGTACTCAAATCTCTCAACTTCTTCGAATTTATACTGTGTTCCCTTCGCTGTTGTCATTGTTATGTATTGCCCCCGAACGAATTGCTTATTTGTCCATTCCATATACTTTGTTTTTGCTTCATTTATATACAATCCTTTGGTTGCTGCCCTCTCCTCGAGTTTCATGACTGTTTCTATAAGTTCTATTTTGCTCCTAGCCAAGATTACCAAATCGTCTGCGAATGCCAAGCACTGATGTTTTTTGTGGTAGATCAGACCTGTTCTATTAATGTTTGGTTCCTGTATAACCTTTTCTAGTAATATGCTAAATATTATAGACGATAATGGATCACCCTGCCGCAGTCATTGTTTGACCTCAAAGCTTTCTGTTATAGTATTGTTTATCTTGACTTTATCATACTGATATATCATACTGATATTGTTTAAAAACACTAATAATATTGATATAAAATATTAATCAATTTTATTTATTGTTATAAGAATAAAAGGTAAATATGATTAGGCGAATGAAGCCTTAGGTTTCGCAGTCAATATCCCAACCACACACATGTTGCAATCTATTTCAATACGGTTTATAGTACAAACTATACATTTAGTATCAAAATAGTGGGATATATTTTTTAGTTGAGGACACTTGGTCACATTGCATTGTTTCCAGGGGCGTGCGGTGAAATTTGAAACAGGGGAAGCAATTTATAAAAAAATTGTAAAAACATCTATTTATAATGTAATTCAATTCTTCTACCATTTTTCGAAAACTTGTCTATAACTTCCTTGTACAGACGTGGATATTGTGACATTTCTTTAATCAGATTATATTTAATTGAAAAAAAAAACAACAAAAATCCTTTATAAAAGGTATACATACTACTAGGTATACTGTATACTCCCTAGGGAGTAAAAGTACTTTGTCTCCCTAGGGACGAAAAGTAGGTACGACTTTCCTCCCTACAATCAGGTCAGGAAATGTATACTTTCGGTAGAGGTAGGTGGAAAAAAATATTAGTAACTCACTGGCAATATTTTTTGTGTCAATACTCAATATCCTCAGTCTCATATAAAGCTGTTCTGAAGGTAATGAAATCAAGTCAAAATATTGTCCATAAAGACGCATCAAAGATTTTGTTTGTTTTTCAGGAAAATGTGTTTTTCTTAATGTATTAAAATTGCACAGCTAAAGAAAGTCTCGGTCATCAAAATTATTAAAACCTATTTTCCATTCGTTGGCATATTTGATCTAAAATCTGGTAAATAGTATAGTCGGCGAGTCGGCGGTAGCACGATTCGACATCTCAAACATTATCAGTGCGTACCTAGTCGTTTCCTTTTAGGCTCAAAACTTCTTGCCATCATATTATTTGAGCATTTTTCAAAGTCATCTCTTTTTGTTAATAATATCTTTAAATACGCTAATTTTTTTACACAGAAACCAATCTCGTTTATCTTGCATTGCAATACATTAAATAAATTATCTGAGAATAGAAATATTTCTGAAAAAAGCTAAGTTATAAAATAAAATTCAAATAATTTAAACTATCCAAAAATCCTCTCGAGCTATTTATGGTTTCTGTATCCCACTTTTCACATTTTCACCATTTTCCAAAACACTAATACATATTGGATAATTTATTTATATAAATAATATTTATATTTAGTATTTATAATATAAATAATTCTATGTATTTATTTATATAAATAATTCAATAAAATCCATCTTCATACTTTCAAAAAATCAGTCAACGAAGCCTGTCATTGTCAAATGCTGGTAAATCCCATTTAAATTCACCAAAAACATCTTCGTATGCAACTGACAAAACTGCTTATAAGCTAAAGATATACCCCAAATTTGAACTCACCGCTCACCGTGTAACCCCGATGATTTTTACATAGGCTGGAGTCGCTGGAGAGAAGCAACTTAAAAATCAGATTATTATGCCGATATAACTCCGAATACCACCGTAGAAATACGATCATGGTCCGAGTACGGAAGGACGCAGCATGCAGCGCTGCTTATAGGAGTATGAGTACCTATTTCATTGCTTTGTTATTTACTGTATGACAAAAATAGAGTAAAATACGTTTGTCTTTTCTTATTAGGTAGGTACTTGCTGCTTGTACTACATAATTAAATATTCTCGTATGCAACTTAAAATCCTGCTTATTATGTGTTTGTTGAATTTTTTTTTAAATTATCTCAGTTACTCAGTTGGTACGGCATAACTACGGAAACCAAGGGAAGCAATGCTTCCCTTGCTTCCATGGACTGCACGCCCCTGATTGTTTCAGGATAAGGTGAAATATCTTCAATAAATGAAAAAAAGCATGTATGTCATATATTATAATACTTTCTATACTCTTAATATGTAGTCTCGTATAAATTTGTAGTGACATGATTTTAAGTATAAGAACAAGACGCTTGCAACAATTTTCAGAGAAAATAGAAAACTAAAACTATTTTAAAATGATTATTCGAAATAAAACATATGCACATATTCACTGTATTTGCCATCTAGTGGAATAACTGTAAAATTAAGTCAGTAAAAAAGGTACATTAAGTTTAATTAAATTAAGTAAATCATCTTGTATACTAAAATTAAGGTTGGAAAATTGTCGTTTCATAATGAAAATCGACAGGGGCAACAGTACCTATACTAAAATACACTCTGTATAGATAATTATGTCAATGTTAATAATACTGGATAGAGAATTGAATATCCTTTCAAATGAGCTAGCACACGCCCTATTCCCTATTTAAAAATAAGGGGTGGGGGAAATGGAAGGGAGGGGGTTGACAAATGACAGATATGTATGTACCGTAAAAACTGTGTTCCCCTTAGATCAAAAGTCGGGCTTTTATATTTATATGTTAAGTTCAATATAAATTTCACATAACTGAACTATCACTGTATCCTCCATTTTGATTATTATTGTTCTCAACTAACGCTATTTTCAAAATTCTTGCTTTCCTATCCTTCTTTAACGTAAATTATTAAAAAATATAAAACTATTTCTTTATTAACGCTAGTCTCCGATAAGGCTACCGTGATTTAATGCTGAGGTACTAAAATGTTATAAAATTAACAAACAGTACGAGCAAGAACAAAGAGTCCACATCCTTCTTATAACTACAAGTGACTGAAACATCGAAACAATAATAATTCTTACTGTGTTATACAGAAAAAGGCAGTAGAAACGATTAATCTCATATTTATCGACAACACTGTATGGTCCTCACTTGATGAGCTGTAAGGAAATATACACGTAAAGTTGTCCTCACTTTGTGCGCATAACGAAAAAGTATATACAGTCTCACTTTAATAGTTGCGTATAATGGCCTCACTTGGGTGGCAATATACTTGAACAATACGGGGCACATATACGTAATTTTTTTTGTGTATACTCGTCATTTTTTAATTGCTATTTACTTGTCAAGGTCACTATGAAGAGTTGAAACGATTATGTCTACGTTTTCTACCGGTCCTCACTAAGTGCGCGTAATGTCAGGACCTCATTTTGATATCTGTGCATAAATATATATATATATATATATATATATATATATAAAACATAAAAATCAACTTTATCTTGGTTTCAATCACACACAATAAAGCCAAGCAACTGTATAGTATTGAACTCAACAGTCTATAGCATGTAAAAATGAGACACTTAGTCATTGGGAGCAACCAATCTGATGAAAAGTGCTTGGTGTATAATTTGATATATATACTACCATCAACCCTTAACTAGTCAAGGGTTGATGGAGTCCTGATTAGATCGTATGCGATTAAAAGACATAATACAAAGTTTTTAGTGATCGGTATGTACTTACATAACAGCCATAGAAACTGTTCCACAGCTAAAGATGTACCTGGAAGTCACCAGCCCCATAAGAAGAGTTGACCAATCAAACAGTCCTTAGTCTCTTAAATTGTTAGTTATGTTCAATTTGAAACCTGGCAGAAAATTTTTTTGTTTCTATGTTCCCAGTGGTGTATGTTATTTATCATCAACAGTTGTTTTTGTCTGATTTAGCAGTTGTTTTTGTATGTTTTATTTTGAAAAAGTGTAAAAACATTTAATATTTAAATAATGGGACATCACTCACAAAATTTTCACATGCACAAATTTTAAAAATTGTTTTATGGTTGCCAGAGACTTTTTGTTATTTTTTATGTCATATTTGAGGTTGTGCTGACAGATTTCCCAGAAAAATTTTTAAGATTGACATGTCTTCTACTTCCTATTAGTTATAAGTATTGTTATGATTATGAATTGCATAAATTAAACCTACCAAAAAATTTGCATATCTACAACGCAAAGTCCATTGTTTTCAAACTCCCTTTCTAATTCACCCCCCACAAAAATAAGTGATCCCGTACCTCTTGACATTCTTCATTAAAATACTCGTATCGAATGTCTCTGGATTGACTGGCAAGAGTGTATCGAATTCCCCCAGCAGAAATTTCTGCTCTAATCCTTCACAGTGCATCATGAAGCATTACATCTTTCCCTTTCTCGTAATTCAGATGCCTCTGTTGTGTATTAAATTGTTTTCAGTAACGAAATCTAGTAATCGCTACTATTTGGGGTACTTGAGGGTTTTCAATGCGTGAGGAAGACCATCATGATCGAGGGGCTACTTCCACTAACAATATACCAGTGAAGTAAGAAGAGAAGTTTATTTGTAAACTTAATAGTTTTTAGAGTGTATTTAATGTTAAGCAATAATCCTAGTTAAAAAACTAATTTTAAATTTAGATAATTTAGATTAATTAGATATAACATAACTCTAATGCTATTACAAAACTAGATGTTATGTTGTGTAAATATATTTGTGTTAAGTTAATAATAAGTTCGGTGCCCATCTTGAACAAGCTCCACTTGGCTGGTAATACGTACTTAAATCGTCCATTTAGTAACACAGTACTAGTAACGCCACTTATGCGTCATCGGTACCTTTGAAAAAACCTTCATGACGCTACTCGTGCATTGTACCTCCATTTTCAAAATGTAGAAGTACCAAAACTACCGGCACTCAAATTTATCTGTTTGTCATTCGTGTAGTGTATTTGTTAGACATATGTTAATTTAAATTGCTACCAATCAGACTATAAATGACATTCGAGAACACCTTCCTTTTCTTGACGAAATGCTCCTGAAGATGCTCTAGGGGCGAAAGTGTAGCAAGATTAAATAAAATTCAGTGCTCAATGTTTGCCTTTAATTTCGTAAAAAAATAGTTATTTGCCTATATTTCCCTATATTTTTGGCGTCTTTTTCTTCAATTTTTGTTGCTTATAAATTCGACTCCGCTTATCACTATGCTTTAAGAATATGTTACGATTAATTTGTCCAAAACAGGAGAAAGCGTAGAGTAAAAAAGATAGAAAAAGTGAAAATAATGATCAACACCTCTGTAAACAGTTACAAAGTTTACTTAAAAAAACACTTAAAAAGTTTACTTTTAAAGTGTTTAAAATTACTATTCTTTAAACATGAAAAGGTTTATATTATGTCATATATGTATATATGACTTTATAAAATATATTGTAACCATGTAACTATTCGTTGTGAGCCAATAAGTAGAGGAATTAAATAGTTTTCGACAGCGCTGTTAGTGGCAGTTTTTTGCATTTAACTTAAACAATTTTACCAGAAAAGTACAAGTTGCAAACCGCGAGAGAGGGCTACCGGCGAAACTCACAGCGAATGAAAACGGAAGTAACCTTTAAAGATAATACACATAAACTTCTTCTTCTTAATAGCCTCTTTCGTAAGCAGTCATCCAGTCGCAGGAACTTATATATTAAATAATATAATTATAATGAATAAAATAAAAAAGCATAATTACTTTTACTATTAATAATTATGTGTATTCGTTCAGTACCTAATCAGTTTCAATTCATAATTTGTGTTTTTGTAGATAAATATCTATTTTCTCGTTTTGTAATAGTTCACATACACCAATTTTACCGTAGAAAAGTACAAGTTTCAAACCACGAGAGGGCGCTACCGGCGAAACTCACAGCGAATAATAAACCCTTATAACAAAATGAAAAACAACAAAATTTAATTGGCACCTTCGCCAAAACGTCGCAGAAGTAGAAATTGATTGACCTATGTCAACTAAAAAAGCCAGAAACGTAGGGCTTATTCGAGATTTAGAGTTAAATTCTAGAACTTAACATAAACAGTCCTAAGTATTTTGATGGTTTTTATTTTATTTAATACCTACATTTATCATTCCCGTAATCTTTGCTCATACGTAGTTGCATCAATGATTCATCTTAATAAGTACCTAATCTTAACCCTCACCTTAACCTTTGTTTTATATAATAATTTGATATCTTGTTTTTTACTTCCGAAGTTTTTTTAATTTCCCAGAAAAACTTTCATTATCTCTTGTCGCCGTAGGAATATAGACATAAGATCAACAGATCTTTTCTTTTGAATTTTGTTTCATGTTCTTTTGAAGGTTTCTTGAAGAAACTAAGGTTTAGTCCTAGAGCAAGTAGTAACGAGTTATGGGAAATAGAAGTGGGGCAACCCCCCACTCCCCTTCGAATCGCGCCAATAACTGAGCGTTTGTAGGAGGACTTCAGACGCGTCTAACGGTGTATACCTCATTTATGGAAAAATTCGAATTTATTTTTAAGTTATAGGCCTCATTATAAGGCTTATTATATTATAAAACGGCTATTATAAAACGGTTTTTCAAGCTTATTAAATCCTCAAAAATATACAGATATCGTATTTTGACTTATGAGGCATCAGAGACTACGTGTCAATACCTTTCAAATACGTGTTTAGTGATTAAAATAGGAAAAATCGTTTAGAAGTTATCGAGCTCCAAAATTTACCCAAATTTATTTTAATATTTTGCCGATTTTAAGTTAGACTGGCAGGCGTGTTAAGCTGTACAAACGAGCGCTCACACTAAATCAAATTCAACAAGGAGACAAGCTCCCGATTTCACATAAAGCGTTGTACTCCACTAAACCATTATCGCCGAAATGGTCTAGTGGTTACGACGCTAAAATTGTGATCGGTCAATCCGAGTTCATTTTCCAGTCATCCCAATATGTTTTTCCAATCTCTTCCGAATAGAAAAACAATCTAATAGTGTACATTAGAAGGACACAAAAATCAGATCGAAAAAAATATTGGGATGACTGGAAAATGAACGCGGATTTCCAGATTACAAGTTTAGGTTCGTAACTAAACTAGACTATTTCGCTTAACGGGTAATCAAGAAACATTACATTCAAGTTCATTCATTTAATTTATAAAAAACTTTGAACATGGCGCAAAAATGTATTTTCATTTTGATGGAAAATATATCTAGTTATATACCTTTTAGATATAGTATATACCTTTATAAAAGGTATATATTTAAAATCCCTAAAAAGGGCTACATCACAGAACTAGTTTTCGATTGGTTGACCAATCATCATCAGTGCTTACGTGATCTAACATGCTAACCACCAAGATATAATAATGCAAAAATATGTGGGCAAAAACCCTTTAAAAGTAATCCGTCAAGAAAACATCGATTAAAAATGCTAACTTAAGCATGAATGTTTAAAATATTCCATTTAATACGCCCTAAGTAACATCTGAGCTATGATTTGACTTGTTCATATGTATGGCAGCAAGTGACCATACTGTCATCTCACAAGGCACTTGCTGCCATACTGTCATCATGTGAACAAGTCAAATCATAGCTCAGATATTACCTAGGGCGTATTAAATGGAATATTCTAAACATCCATGCTTAAGTTAGCATTTTTAATCGATTTTTCCTTGACGGATTACCTTTAAAGCGTTTTTACCCAAATATTTCTGTATTATTATATCTTGGTGGTTAGCATGTTAGATCACGTAAGCAATGATGATGATTGGTCAACCAATCGAAAACTAGTTCTGTGATGTAGCCCTTTTTAGGAATTTAAAATATATAGGTACCTTTATAAAGGATTCTATTGTTTTTTGTATTATATGGTATACAGCCAACTACAGGAAAACTTTTTCCTTGTGGATTTTTAAATCTAGTTCTATTTTGAAAGATTTTTTCATAAAGACTCATCCACAAAAGAGTCCTTTGAAAAGGTTTGCTGATTAAGGCTCTTTTGCAGTGCGTTTTACTTCAAATTTAGCAAATAGTATTTTACTTCAAATTTAGCAAATAGTATGGAAAAATCTTTTAAAATAAAAATAAAATTTTACTTTCCATTAAAATGAAAATACATTTTTGCGCCAAGTAATATTCATATCAGCCTTCTCTAGCAGGAAAATTGTTTGTGCCACTCATTTCTATGTTTGAATGTACATAGCTAGGTACTGTGCTATAAACATTAAAATTGGTATATTTTATGAATTGACAACTTTTCTTCGTTCCCCTGTAAATCATACAACTAAAAAAATATCCTGTATTGAAACGCAAAGATCTGAAAGCCCGGCTAGCAAGAGCAAGCACACTGTTCAAGCGGCTGGTGGGGCTGGCACACTGGTTACTGTTAGTGTAGTTGAAATGATAGGTCAAACAATTCGTGTGCAATCGACCGTAAAGAGGAAATGCCAATGTAAGAAGGAAAATGCCTGTAAATGGGGCTGTTTCGACGCTCAACCGAAAATCACCAGCCATTCGATATATATCGTATTGAGCGGAGCGTTCCCGACATGATCCTGATGAAACTACAAAGAAACTGACTTTATGTGTTTTACTGAAAATATAAATGGTCTGCTTGAATTAGTTTCGTCTTTTTTTGGGCGTTCGTATTCATTTTGCAATACATTTTACGATAAATATCAGGATGTACAGTAACATTGATTGAATATTTTCATTGAATTTTCACCAAAAAGAGTGTGGAAAGTCAGTATAAATGAGTTAACAAGGTAAAAACAAGTAAAAGACTAAGTTTTCACTCTAATGGCATATAGCATATCCCACCAGAATGAAAACAATGGGAACCTTCTCTGGTTACACCTCCGAGGCTTCTACAATTTGCAAGCCATACGGATGCTGAGACTAAGGAAGATGAGGGAATTCTACAATTTACAATTCACGTCCCATCTGCTCAGCGCGGTAAAGTTCCAACGAGACTGGTTCCCTTCATACTCCACACAGAGTAAATGTAAATCAAAAATGAATAACCATTTTCAATTTCGTTGCAAAACGAAAATACAGCCGAACCATATTCCAGTCCAATCAGGGAGAGCAGCATATGTGCCTCCTGATGAGAGACTAATAAGTTTCGAAACCGGTAGAGGTGCTTGCAGCACTCTCTGATTGGACTGGAATATGGTTCGGCTGTATTTTCGTTTTGCAACGAAATTGAAAATGGTTATTCATTTTTGATTTACATTTACTCTGTGTGGAGTATGAAGGGAACCAGTCTCGTTGGAACTTTACCGCGCTGAGCAGATGGGACGTGAATTGTAAATTGTAGAATTCCCTCATCTTCCTTAGTCTCAGCATCCGTATGGCTTGCAAATTGTAGAAGCCTCGGAGGTGTAACCAGAGAAGGTTCCCATTGTTTTCATTCTGGTGGGATATGCTATATGCCATTAGAGTGAAAACTTAGTCTTTTGCTAGCAGTTGCCGCTAGGGCATCTATGCCATTTCGTTCGTTGCAATTCGGGACTGCACGCTGGGGTTTGTTTTGGTTGGATCAGGGAGAGCAGCATATGTGCCTCCTGATGAGAGACTAATAAGTTTCGAAACCGGTAGAGGTGCTTGCAGCACTCTCTGATTGGACTGGAATATGGTTCGACTGTATTTTCGTTTTGCAACGAAATTGAAAATGGTTATTCATTTTTGATTTACATTTACTCTGTGTGGAGTATGAAGGGAACCAGTCTCGTTGGAACTTTACCGCGCTGAGCAGATGGGACGTGAATTGTAAATTGTAGAATTCGCTCATCTTCCTTAGTCTCAGCATCCGTATGGCTTGCAAATTGTAGAAGCCTCGGAGGTGTAACCAGAGAAGGTTCCCATTGTTTTCATTCTGGTGGGATATGCTATATGCCATTAGAGTGAAAACTTAGTCTTTTGCTAGCAGTTGCCGCTAGGGCATTTATGCCATTTCGTTCGTTGCAATTCGGGACTGCACGCTGGGGTTTGTTTTGGTTGGATCAGGGAGAGCAGCATATGTGCCTCCTGATGAGAGACTAATAAGTTTCGAAACCGGTAGAGGTGCTTGCAGCACTCTCTGATTGGACTGGAATATGGTTCGGCTGTATTTTCGTTTTGCAACGAAATTGAAAATGGTTATTCATTTTTTAAAAACAAGTAATTGAAATTGGTTTTTCGCCCAACGTGTCCGGAAGTAGAATTGGAAGTCGACATTTTTGAACTCTTCGTGTAAATTTGCGTCGTCTGATATACGTCACTAATTTTGAGTCATTTTTATTAAACTTCCATTCATAACCCCCAACCTTTAGGAGCTCCTTTAAACAGAGCGGACGAAATACGGTCATATTTAAAAATTGTTAAAGAAGGATCAAATTTTCCTTCTGCATTAACTGTGAAAAGTATAGTTACATTTTCCTTATCTGATGAGGTTCGTTTATCATAGATATTTTTTCCTCGCGGTCCATTTACAGTACCACATTTTGAGGCTAAAGTTTCATCTATATTATAATTGGTTTTCGTATTATCTAATATACTGGTACCACTCACATCTCGTAAATTTATACGAACCTCGTTGCACTATTTTCAGCTTTCTTCTGGAAAGTTGCGTATGCCTATTAAGGAAACGGTTATAATATTTTTTGCCTGGGCGATCCATTGAAAAAATGAGTTTTAATATTTGACCCTTGAACAATTTTTTGTACTAAACTCAATAACCCGTCTTTATCAACAATTGGAAACCCATCTTCGCAAAATTGAATATACATTGAACTAGGAGGTCTTCAGTCTCCTTTACAAAGCAAGAGTCAAATCCACAGTCCACTGAATCTCTTGGAGACTTTTCGGATATTTTATTATGCAAAGTAGTTCTCGGAACATTATGACATTTAAAGCTAAATTTGGTTCTGGAGTTCCGTGTTTTTACCTTTTCCATATCATAATGAGCTGAGCGTTCGCGACATTATCTTGATGAAACTACAAAGAAACTGACTTTATGTGTTTTACTGAAAATATAAATGGTCTGCTTGAATTAGTTTCGTTTTTTTTTGGGCGTTCGTATTCATTTTGCGATACATTTTACGATAAATATCAGGCTGTATTTTGTAATTTTGTAATTTTCACCAAAAAGAGTGTGGAAGGTCAGTATAAATGTGTTAACAAGGTAAAAACAAGCAATTGAATTTCGTAAGTCCTATAGGTACTACAATCACAGTAAAAATGCACTATAAATAAACAAACCAAGACACGTTGAATGTTACGAGGAGCAATCCCGAATCATGATTTACAATGTATATGTTATAGTCAAAGCCCGAATTTCAGGCACTCCTAGGTTTGACTAGGAAATCCTCAAGTCTGACTGACGATCTTAGTCAAAGCCCGAAATAAAGTTACAGTTTCGGCCTTTGACTAGTCAAACCTAGGAGAGACTAAGTTGGTCAGGCAAAGGTCGAAATTTAATTTTATGAAATCGGGGTTTGACTAGCCAAACCCCGATCAGCTATTAAAATGTCGTAATTCGTTAGATTAAGTTTAATAAAACGTCATTTTTTAATTTTAATGTTTATTATTTTTATCTTGTAACTAAAATAAAAAAAAAATGAGTGCTTATTCTCACATGTTGAGACGTTATGGCATTGAATGTTAAGCCTGAATTGTTTAACAATTTTCTTCCTCTCCTAGTGACGACGGGTCAGGGGCTTCGTTAGTATTGTGGTGATCCTTAGTTTTCCTCCGATTGCAATATCTTCTTTCACAGTTCACATTACTTCTTCAGATGTGGTTTGTTGTATTTGCCCAAAAGAGAGCTCTGATGCATATACGTCCATAATTTGTAATCAGGTGGTACATGTTGTGTGCGCTGACAGCACACTATGAAGTTTTTGAAAGAAAAGTTACATGCATGCGTTGTGCACAGACAGAAAAAATTAAAATAAATAAAGGAGAGGCGATAGAAGGTCTTCATGCCCAGGCTAATGCTATGAAACAATTAAGTGAAAAAAAATTCCTGATGAAAAACAATTATTGACGGTTTATTGACGGTCCGAAATACGAAACAATAAACACATTTTTTTCAAGAAATCAAATAAGAGAATGCAAAGAGAATTTTCTTAATTTCGAAGATGTTCCAGACGTTAAGCTGTCTCTAAGAGAAATTAGTACAAAAGATTCTAAATTTGGAGGACAGCACACTATGAAGTTTTTGAAAGAAAAGTTACATGCATGCGTTGTGCACAGACAGAAAAAATTAAAATAAATAAAGGAGAGGCGATTGAAGGTCTTCATGCCCAGGCTAATGCTATGAAACAATTATGTGAAAAAAAATTCCTGACAAAAAACAATTATTGACGGTCCGAAATACGAAACAATAAACACATTTTTTTCAAGAAATCAAATAAGTGAATGCAAAGAGAATTTTCTTAATTTCGAAGATGTTCCAGACGTTAAGCTGTCTCTAAGAGAAATTAGTACAAAAGATTCTAAATTTGGAGGACAAAGTTTTATAAAATGCTACTGCAATAAAAAATGCTCATCAAAATTATGTAAGTGTATAAGGTCTAACATATTGTGCAACTCTAATGCCTGGTTGCACTAACAGATCTTAAGCTAAGACGTGCCTTAAACTCAGCTTGCGAAACATTGGGTCAGCTGGCTACAATGGATTGCCACGCGGATTGCATTTTAAAGAATCAAAAATTATGGTGCAACGTAAGTGAGACTTAGGCCGATGCCACATTATGCGTTTTGACCGGATGCGTTTCCGTCGCATCCGGTGAAAACGCATAGTGTGACAGATCGGTCCGGTTGCGTTGGAAACGGATGCGTTTTGAATCATCGGTACGCGCTTACAAACTGCA
Source organism: Diabrotica virgifera virgifera (assembly GCF_917563875.1). NCBI lineage: Eukaryota > Metazoa > Arthropoda > Insecta > Coleoptera > Chrysomelidae > Diabrotica > Diabrotica virgifera. The sequence continues at coordinate 84,366,572 of NC_065447.1, read as the reverse complement.
CCAGACTAAACGCATAGTGTGACAGGTCGGTCCGGTTGCGTTGGAAACGGATGCGTTTTCACCGCATCCGGTGAAAACGCATAATGTGGCATCGGCCTTAGCGACCCTATCTATAAGCTGAGCTGAGCTAAGCTGGAGCTTAAGATTTGTTGGTGCAACCAGGCATAAATGCCATAATGCCTCAACATGTGAGAATAAACACTAATTTTTTATTTTAATTACGACAATATAAAAATAATATTGTTCCGAAGCTATTTCCTTATGGCATTTTTGTAATAAACTATTCTAATTGGGAAAAATAAGCCACAATTTAACTAAAAAAATGATTTTATTAACGTTTCGACGCCCAAACCGGATGTCGTTGTCAAAATACAAAATATGTAGATATATATTACTAAATTAGTAAAATCATTTTTTTAGTTAAATTGTGGCTTATTTCCCATTTAGAATAGTTTATTATAAAAATAATATATATTAAAATTTAAAAATTACGTTTTATTAAACCTTATCTAACAAATTACTACATTTTAATAGCTGATCGGGGTTTGACTAGTCAAACCCCGATTTCATAAAATTAAATTTCGACCTTTGCCTGACCAACTTAGTCTCTCCTAGGTTTGACTAGTCAAAGGCCGAAACTGTAATTTATTTCGGGCTTTGACTAGGACCGTCAGTCAGACCTGAGGATTGCCTAGTCAAACCTAGGAGTGCCTGAAATTCGGGCTTTGACTATAACATATATACACTTAGGCTTGTAAAATTTTAGCGCCCGCTAAAAATATGTTTGTATTCTGTAAATTATTATGCATTCGTTAAAATCATAACCTAAACAATTAAATCAGCATATTTTAGAGGATGTCAAAAAGTGCCCGCTAAATTTTTAGCAGTCCGTTATATGTGCTTTGATTATCATTGTACATATTATAATAAATATCATACTCACTTAAACATGGCAAATGGTTTTTTATAATGTACATATTTGAAGAATTAAAGAAGTTATAAATAATAATGAAAGGTAAGGTCAGTTTACTTTACAATCGACATACTACACCTATTAGGCCTGGATCCCGCGTATGAAAATAAAGTTGATTAATAGCAAGCTGAAAATTTGTTAATAGCTTAAGGGTGTCTAGTCGGACAAACTTTAATATATGGGAACACTGGAACAGGGGAAGTTTTAATTGTGGAACAGGTTAAAAATTTGGAACGGTCAGACCACGAAAACGGCACATGTATTTTGTCCGAAAGAACAGATTTAACCTCTCCGAACAGAGATTAAACTCTCATGCAAAAATCAGACTGCTATTTATCACCAAATGGGCGTTTTAATGAGTGAAACATGTAGAATATGTCAAATGACAGGAATTATGACAGGTGATAAATAGCAGTCTGATTTTTGCAATGAGAGTTTAATCTCTGTTCGGAGAGTTTAAGTCTGTTCTGTCGGACAAAATAAATGTGCCGTTTTCGTGGTCTCACCGTTTCAAATTTTTAACCTGTTCCACAATTAAAACTGCCCCTGTTCCAGTGTTCCCATATATCAAAGTTTATCCGACTAGACACCCTTAAGCTATTAATAAATTTTCAGCTTGGTATTAATCAACTTTTTTCATACGCGGGATCCAGACCTATATAATAGAATTCAAATTTTTGTTTCTTTTTGTAGAGCTGAATTCAGATTATAACAAAAATAAAAAGTAATTGACCTGAAAGTAATTACAATTACCATTTCATAAGAAATTAAATGGAGTGTTGAAATCAAGATATTTGTTAAAGCAATTAAATTATAATCTTATTAATACAGGAAAAATTATTTATAGATATTGTGTTAAATTCGATTCCCTAATCTTGAGACACAACTGTCTAGTGATGTTAGTAATTTATTTTTTGACAAGTTAGGTTGCTAGACGTGACTGGAAATTACTACACAACCAAACACACCTGCTCCAAGCCAATCTTATTAATAATAAACAGGCATAAATAACATAAACCTTACGCCAATCAATAATTATTTATTTACACCGTTATAATGTATTGATAACAAAAAATGAGAAAAGTATTTATTGTACAAAATAAAAATATTATGAAGAAATAAATTCCACAAAATTTTCTTTGATTTGAGCTCTATTGATTTGAGCAGTTAATAGTGTGAGGTAGGAATTTTTGTGTTGTATATTTCCTACTCTGAACCTGTCAAAATGAATCTCGGCTGAGCGAAATTACTTTAGGTATATTATAAAACATATCCAATATTTATAAAGATGAAAACTTTAAAAGGGTAAACCCTGTAGTTGGCTGTATACCTTCGTTAAAACAACGTGGAATGAAGTAAACACTTCTGTTGTATGTAGGTATATGAATTTATTATAATTCTTAAAATTTATCCACAAGGGAGTGGAAGTACAAAACGTTTTCGGTGAAACTGACCATCATCAGTGTAAATCTGGAAATAAGTGAACCACTTAGATTGAAATGCAAAAGGGTGAAATTTTGACAGTTAAAAATAGAAAATGTGGTTACTTACGTCAAGTGTAATTGAAACTAGCCACTTCAATAGGTGTAAAAACCTCTAAATAACATTATTGCTACATTATATGCTATGTAGTAGTCGACATTAAGTCGATGTCTTAAGATTATAAATATCACATGTGGATGTATGTCATTCTTGCTCGGAAATTGCACAAGGTTGTTGTGATCAGGTGAGAGGTTTACAACCAACTGATTAGACAGGTTGGTGCCTGAAAATTTATGACAAGATATCAAAGGAAGATAGGTGGATTTTCAAATGTCATCCGATTTTTTTTTATTAATTCTCTTTGTCTAAAATTTTTCGAATGACATTTGAAAAATCCACCTATCTTCCTTTGACATCTTGTCATAAATTTTCAGGCACCAATCTGTCTAATCAGTTGGTTGTAAACCTCTCACCTGATCACAACAACCTTGTGCAATTTCCGAGCAAGGATGACATACATCCACATGTGATATTTACAATCTTAAGACATCGACTTAATGTCGACTACTATATAGCATATTAATGTAGCAATAATGCTATTTAGAGGTTTTTACACCTATTGAAGTGGCTAGTTTCAATTACACTGGACGTAAGTAAACACATTTTCTATTTTTAACTGTCAAAATTTTACCCTTTTGCATTTCAATCTAAGTGGTTCACTTATTTCCAGGTTTACACTGATGATGGTCAGTTTGACCGAACACGTTTTGTACTTTACTCCCTTGTGGATACATTTTAATAATTTTAATAAATTCATATACCTACATACAACAGAAGTGTTTACTTCATTCCACGTTATAAAGATGAACTTCCCGAACGTTTAGACCCAGATACGGAAGATGACCTTAACGTAATTGAAAATGGACCATTGGACCAAAATTAGTGTAGAAGAAGAGAAGACGAGATATAATTTTCTAAGAACTTTATAAATAAAAATTTTTAAAAATGAATAACCATTTTCAATTTCGTTGCAACACGAAACTACAGCCGCATCATTATTCCTGTTCAATCAGAGAGTGCAGCAAGCACCTCTACCGGTTTCGAACTTATTAGTCTCTCATCAGGAGGCACATATGCTGCTCTCTCTCTGATCCAACTAGGACAAACCCCTGCGTGCAGTCACGGATTGCAACGAACGAAATGGCAGGGATGCCCTAGCGGCAACTGCTATCAAAAAACTAAGTTTTCAATCTAATAGCACATAAAACAACATCCAAAAATGTCATTCTACATCCTACCAGACTGAAAACAATGGGAACCTTCTCTGGTAACACTTCCGAGGCTTCTACAGTTTGCAAGCCATAACGGATGCTGAGACTAAGGAAGATGAGGGAATTTTACAATTTATAATTCACGTCCCATCTGCTCCGCGGGGTAAAGTTCCAACGAGAATGGTTCCCTTCGTACTTCAATGGGAGTAAACATAAATCAAAAATGAATAACCATTTTCAATTTCGTTGCAACACGAAACTACAGCCGCATCAATATTCCAGTTCAATCAGAGAGTGCAGCAAGCACCTCTACCGGTTTCGAAACTTATTAGTCTCTCATCAGGAGGCACATATGCTGCTCTCTCTCTGACCCAACTAGGACAAACCCCGGCGTGCAGTCACGGATTGCAACGAACGAAATGGCAGGGATGCCCTAGCGGCAACTGCTATCAAAAAACTAAGTTTTCAATCTAATAGCACATAAAACAACATCCAAAAATGTCATTCTACATCATACCAGACTGAAAACAATGGGAACCTTCTCTGGTAACACCTCCGAGGCTTCTACAATTTGCAAGCCATAACGGATGCTTGTTTACTCCCATTTGAGTACGAAGGGAACCATTCTCGTTGGCACTTTACCGCGCTGAGCAGATGGGACGTGAATTATAAATTGTAAAATTCCCTCATCTTTCTTAGTCTCAGCATCCGTTATGGCTTGCAAATTGTAGAAGCCTCGGAGGTGTTACCAGAGAAGGTTCCCATTGTTTTCAGTCTGGTAGGATGTAGAATGACATTTTTGGATGTTGTTTTATGTGCTATTAGTTTGAAAACTTAAAAAAAAACTGAAAAGTTTTTTTTAAATGTTTAGTTGAAAAATACGGATATTATTAAAAAAAATTAAATAAACTAAATATTATTTTCTAGCAAACTGTCAATTTCTTCTTGTTTCTTAGATTTCTTCTTCTTCAAGATTTTTGGCCTCAGACAGTCAGTTTTTGATCAATTTCTAGGTTAGAAGTACGTTGCCATATTTATTTCAAAACATTTTGGAGGATTCCTCTAAAAAATATATTTTAGCGGTTCTCTATAATATGATATGTGTTTATAGAATATCAATCTAACCTAAAAGTTTTAGAAGACCGTTAAAAGGTAAATTTTAGAGGCCTCTTAAATTTGGCAGAAATGTTACAGAATACACCCCTTTTTGTGATAACTGGATACCTTGAAAAAGAGCGTTGTTATAGTCGATTCGCTAATCTGAGACACAACTGTCTACACTACAATCACAATAAAAATGCACTATAATATAGAAATAAACAAACCAAGACACGTTGAATGTTCGAGGAGAACTCCCAAATCATGATTTGGGAGTGGTCCTCGTGCTTGTTTATTTCTAGTGCATCTTTATTGTGATCGTAGTGTAGACAGTTGTGTCTCAGATTAGCGAATCGACTATACCAGGAGATGCTGGAATAGCTATAATGTCAATTTAAGCAACAGTGTTATGCAAAAAATGTATGATTGTTTTCAAAATTGTTATGCATCTATGTTAATACAAGGAACCCTGTGGGAATAATAACGATATTAACAATTAAAAATTATTCTATTTGTTCAAATAAATAGCTCCAACAAAATGAATGAATAATTTTTGTTATGTATAAAATGATTATACAAATGTGTAAAAATGGGAGAATTTTCGGTAAACCCCTATCCTCAGTAATTTTGTATATTTGGGACATTACTGTAATCCTGATATTTAGAATGGATATTTTAAACTATTACAAAATTTACCAAAAATGAATTGTGACTCCATATAGAAAGCTTATCGAGAACTGACAAAAACATAAAACCAAAAAAGCCACTGTGTTTTCGCTTTCATTTTGTGTTAATCGGTTCAGTAAATGGTTGAAAATTCGGTAGCCACATCCTTGAAAATATGGAGTTTTCAAATTCAGAACAAATACTCTGTGAGATTGGCATGCCCGAGAATATTCAATATAGTTCATAATCATATGGCACCTTTTGTATCTATATAAAATACGTATGGTTCCAAACTATGTAAATAAATTGTATAAAAAAGTGAAGTAGCAAAAAATTGAAGAAAAATGAGTATGCAGAAAAATTAGACCATATAAAACAATTTATATTTAAAATTTTAATAAAGCTTATAGATCTAGCACTTGTGAGTCACAATAGCAAAAAATGGGCACAAAAAAGAACTTAAACCATAAAAACTGAATTTCCTAGGAAAAAATATAAGATTTTACGCAGCTGTTCCTCTTTCTATTTGACAGAGGTATACCGTTTTTTTACTCTTTTATGGGGAGTAGGGGTGGTCAAAATATTCGAAATATACCTCAATCCTAGAAGGTGGACAGAATTGTTTTCCAGTATTAGTTATGCAGGATTCTTCCCGCTTGGTCACGATGATATCAGAGACCGAATGCAGGGGTTGTTCAAACACCATCGCCGTCAATACCAGAGACGTACCTGCTAAAAAGACACCCTCCTAAACCATAAGTTACCGGTCAGATCGCTCTGATTGGGACACCACCAGCACGGCATTCCCCCAGTCTCTCATTCACACACAATTCTCACGCATTCTCACACTTTCTCGACTACATTCTTTTACTATTACTATTACTATTCTTTCTACACTACGACTACTTAATCTTTCTCTCCCTCTGTTCGTCCCTGTTCATGTTCAATCTCAAAACCTCTCATTCTACCTTATCTTATTGCTTGCTCCTGGGCACAATGCCTCCCTTCGGGTCGCCTTTCTTCCTGTTCCTTTCTCATCAACGTCCTTTTCACATATTTCTAAACTGCTCACACCGATCTGCTGATCTAAGCGTCTCCTCCACTAATTCCGTGACTAACTGCACCCTTCATTCTAGCTGTTTCTTAAGCAAGCTCCTCTCGGCTATCCATCTTTCGCATATTAACAGAGTGTGTGAGACAGTATCCGATATTCCACAGCTCAAGCATTTGTCACTTTGTGTTGTTCCAAATCTGTAAAAGTTTGCCCTGAAACGGCCATGTCCTGTGAGCATCTGTGTCAGGAACTAATTCAAACGCCGATGTTCGCAGTCCTTCCATCTTCCCAGACTAGGAAACAACGAGTTAGTCCACTCCGCCACTCTCCTGGTCTCGTCACATTCCTCTTGCCTTCCTCTTGCCGTACAGTAATGGATCTTTCATTTTCTTCTTCTTTTTAAACATTATGTGGCTATGTCTTCATTTATACTTTCGTATACACTCTTCCCCTTTCCTTCACCAGCACATACATCGGAATACAGCCGGTGATCCAAGCGCCTCGGCTGACACTGTTCTGTATGCACATGCCACCCTCGACAGACTCTTCCTATCTACTCTGATGAGCTGCCTTCTATATACCTTTATTAAAACTGCAGTACCCCAGACAAGCACCACGTAGAGAATGATCGTTTGCACAACAGAATGTAGGGCCTTCCTTCGTTTACCTAACATTGCCCTTTGCTCTTTCTATTGGGGCTTTTTGCATATTTGCCTTGGTTAGGATCTGTTTGACATTCATATGTCATGATAGGAAGGATTCTCTAGTTAAACACTTCGCTGCTCAAGTACAGAGCTATTTTGCGGTTCTTCAGTATCCAACTGAGTTTTTCAAATCTTGCTGATGCCAGTCTGGCTCTTCTAGGGAATTTCGCATTTTGGTAAGTTTAAGAATTTGATCCAGGTATATATTTTATATTATCCTTGGACTTGTTCGATCTTATTGCTATATTCGATCTCTTGGTCTATTCAGGAAAAGAATAGTAGAGAAAATATGTTGGAGCATGAAAGGAAGCCCTAATACAATTTGAAGAAAAATGGCCAGTAGTATTAGAGAGACTGCTATTCAAAATAGTTGGGAACACGTCAAGAAAAAAGTTTGAGGATAAAGAGACTTGGTGATGGTCAAACGAAGTACAAGGAAAAATAAAAGAGAAGAGAAAATTATATAAAAAGTGGCAAGAAACCAGATCCGACACAGATCTTCAAAACTATATGGTGACGAAAAAGGAAGCAAACGTAGCAGTAGCAAAAGCCAAAGCAGAAGCGTATTCAAACCTGTACGATCAACTTGATACCAGGGAAGGCGTAACTAAGATATATAAAATAGCCAAACAGAGAGCAAAGAAAACAAAAGATTTTAATCAGATTAGATGTATCCGAGATGAAAATAATAAAATACTATCGAAAGTTGAGTCAGGAAATAAAATTCGAAATTATTTATACTCTGAGCTTTTTAAGTTGGAAAAAATAAAGCATAACAGAGTGGCGAAATACTCGACAAGGGAAATCTAAAAATGCATTTCACGTCCTGTCATTCACCGTGATAATAATTTTAGCGAATTATTTCCCTTTATTTCCACAAAAGTGAATAAAGTATAAACTAAAAGAAAAGAAAGGATGGTTTAGATTTGATTACAGTACAGCACCTCCACTATGTGCTTATACGTATTTCGGAATAGCCGTTTCCTCATCGGAGCACCTGGGTAGAGGCACTGAACTTAAATCAAATCCTTTCATCCTTTCCATGTATATATTTCCTGACTCAACTTTCGATTCATAGATGGTGCTAGTAGCATCTTTGGTAATTATTTTGATAATTACCCGGAAAGGATGAGAGGATTTGATTTCAGTTCGGTGCCTCTACCCAGGTGCTCCGATGAGAAATCGGCTATTCCGAAATACGTATAAGCACATAGTAGAGGTGCTGTACTGTAATCAAATCTAAACCATCCTTTCTTTTCTTTTAATAAAATACTAGTTCACGAAAGGGATGTAAAAAAGAGATAGAGAAAGTACTTTGACAGCTTATTAAATGAAGAATTTGACAGACAGCCTGTAGAGTCAACGGAGACAGTAGCAGCAATGGTCACCAAAATAACAAACGCGGAAGTGGCTCAAGCGCTTCAAAAAATAAAGAAAGGAAAAGCGGTAAGACCAGATCATATTCCTGGGGAAGTATGGAGAGCCTTGGGAGAGACAGGAACAAGGTGGCTAGCAGGTTTATTTAATAGAATTATGGAAGTTGGACAAATGCCAGACGAATGGAGAAGCAGTATACTGGTACCTGTTTACAAAAACAAAGAAGATATACAACAATGTACAAACTACAGAGCTACAAAACTGCTTAGCTACACCATGAAAATATGGGAAAGAGTAATGGATAGAAGGATACGTGAAGAGACCGAAATATCCGAGAATCAATTAGGCGTTATGCAGGGCAGATCAACAACAGATGCAATTTTCATTATAAGGCAGTTGATGAAAAAATACAGGAGTAAAGAAACAACCGCTCATATGGTATTTATTGATCTTGAGAAAGCATATGATAGAGTTCCTCGAGAGATTCTGTGGTGGGCACTCAATAACTCAATAAGAAAGGAATCCCTGGTGAGTATGTAAAGATTGTGAGGGATATGTATGAGGGAGTAACGACTAGTGTTAGGACAGGTGTGGGAGAGACTGATAAATTTCATGTGAAAGTAGGATTGCACCAAGGCTCTGTGCTTAGTCCGTATTTATTCTCATTAGTTTTGGACCAGATAACAGCGAAACTACAGGGTAACATTTCATGGTGCTTAATGTATGCTGATGATGTCGTGTTAGTAGGAAATAGTGAAAGAGACTTAAAACAAAAACTGGAACAGTGAAGGCAAGCTCTGGAGGAAAAAGGTTTAAAACTTAGTAGGACAAAAACAGAGTATTTGGAATGTTCATTTAAAGATGGAGCTACTACAAATAAAATGGTATCTTTGGATGGTGAAATGATTGTGAAAAGCAATAGTTTTAAGTACCTAGGATCGGTATTACAGAGTAATGGAGAAATAGATGGAGATGCATGCAGTAGAATTAGGGCTGGATGGATGAAGTGGAAAGAAGCGAGTGGTGTGTTGTGTGACAGAAAAATTCCAATGAAGCTGAAGGCAAAATTTTATAAAACAGCCCTAAGACCGGCTATAATGTACGGAACTGAGTGTTGGGCAGTGAAGAAGAAAGAGGAACAACGAATGCATGTGGAGGAAATGAGAATGCTTAGATGGATGAGTGGAGTGACAAAGAAGGATAAAATTAGAAATGAGTATATTAGGGGAAGTCTAAGTGTGGCACCAATTGATGCCAAAATGAGAGAGCATAGGTTAAGATGGTTTGGTCATGTTCAACGTCGAGACGTTAATCACCCAATACGAAGAATAGCTGAAGTGCAGATTCCTGGAAGGAGTAGGAGAGTAAGACCACAGAAGACCTGGGGGGAGACGATAAGGCAGGACATGTTGGTAAAGGGGATTGACATTGATATGACCCAAAATAGAATTGTGTGGAGAAATGCAATAATGGAAGCCGACCCCGCCTAGGGATAAGGCAAAGAGAATGATGATGACTTGTTCGATCTCATTTCCATTTACAATTATACGTCTGGGGTCGTCTGTGTTTATCCCGGTTTGGTTTTTATTATATTCATTTTAGACCAACATATTGGGAGCTGTCTGCGAGTTTCCAGTTCCACTAGTTTGCAGTTCCTTAAATGTGCTCGCTATACTCACGATCTTAGCGAATCTGATGTGGTTTAACTAGTTGCCATTAACGTTGATGTCATATGTTGACCAATCTGTAGTTATAAAGATGTCTTACATGGCTAGATTAAACAAATTTTGCAATATTACCTCGCTCTGTACAGGTTCTCTCTTAATGAAAACTCCAGGTAACAATTAGGCGACAAAATCAGTGTACTTCAAGAACAATTAAGAATTGTTTCACTTATTTATCATTATCATCTTATTCGACTGAATTACTTTCTTTAAATCTGTGACTAGCAGTGGCGTAACAAACTCCGTCGGGGCCCTCCCGCAGAATTTGAAATGGGCCCCTTTTAACCCGGGAGCAGTCGCATTGTTAGAAAAAATCCAACTTTTTATCATTTTCCGTGATAACTTAATGAAAAATTTTGCAACATAACTTTCCACTTGTAAGTGCCTCGAAGAAGATTGTAGTAATGCGTAGGATTTTTTTTAATTTTTTTAATTTCATTTTAATTTTTTTTTGTGGAATTTATGGCTTTGGTGGGAACCAATTAGTTTTAAAATTGTTAGAAATAGATATTTTTAACATAACAAGCAAACAAAAATATTATAAAATTAAAATTTGTTTTAAATTCGTATTGTTAGATTTTGTTCTACGCGCGACTGCTTACGTGACAGAAGTGAGCGCGACTGCTCTTGCGTTAAACAATTACTAAATACGACTTATTTAACAAAACTTTTTATAATTTCATTAAGAAACGTACTATAATTAATAAACAGCATATCAAAAAGTTCTACTCCAAAAGTGGATGCTTAATATTTTATTAAACAAATTAACTGCGAAATTAGTTTTTTTTTTAATATACACGAAAATACAAATTTTATAAAAAACTGACTCGACCATTGAAAATTCAGAAAATGTTACATAACAAAAAAATTAAAAGTTTTTCTAAAATTACATCTACAGCTTCTATATTTTTATTTATAACGCTCGAGTCACCCTTCCCACAAACATTGGCAGTGGCGCACTGTATGTCAGCGTTCGTCGTAGCGAGCAATTGAGTTAATTTAACATTAGTTTTTAAAATTAGAAAATCTACGGTTTCGTTTTGATTTAAATCTGTCTCCTGCCGAATCGAGTCGACATTCATTTCATTACTGTTTAACTAATTAATCAAATTAAATTTTACAAATTGGCAATGAAAGAAGAACGTTAACGATATCTTATAGTTATATCACAAAGAAAAAAAATTATGTGCATAAGTACCGTGTGGGTGTAAAATGTGGTACTAATATAATTTTACCTATATAAATCTGAAACTTACACAAATTATTTTTTAAACATCGTACTAAACCGTGTTTTATTAAAAAAATATATCAAAACTTTTATTCAAATAATACAACGTCCCAAAAAATGTAATTTTTGAAAACTTCGTAGTTTTACAGAGTAACTATCACTTTTAACTGGATGTTACTTAAATGTAAACGCCTATATTACAATTGTATTGGTGTTTTTTTAAAGCCTAAGGTGTAATCTTTAAAATGTAATTATTTTACTTTGAAAATTAAATAAACAACTTCTTTTGTTGTTTTCTGTACAACTTACCTACAATACATTTAATAACCAGCTTTAAAAATAGTAAATGTTAAAACAATTCTTTCTTGATTTCAGTGTGTTTGCGTACGCTTGGAACCTATGGGAAACTTTTTTATTACATATCTATATTACGAAAAAAAGTTATTCTTCATGAAATGCTCTGCATGGTATAAAACCTAAGTTGCAATAATCAGATATTAAATTTTATTGATTTTATACGAGGTATATCAAAAAATATTAATTTCGCTCAATAGTACCTATACTACCTTTATATTTTACAATATTGAAAAATTTTATTATAAAAAGTTGTTCGCAATTAAAAACTATGTTTAAATATGCAATTATACCATTCCAGTTGAAATATTGTGAACTATAAAGGTACTTCTCTTAGAGAGAAATTCATATTTTTCGACACACCTCGTACAAAGTTGGTAAAATGTGATATACATATTACGATTGAATCTTCGTTTTGAGATAATGCAGAGCTTTTTATAAAGAATCTGATAAGAATTTTATAAAGAATTTTTTCGTAAAATTAAAAAATTACTAATAAAATAGTTATTATAATTGTAATAAAATGATGTTGGTTATCGGTAATTTGAGAAATATTTGGAAAAATTATTTTTTTATTTACAAGAATGTAAATAAATATTAAAATTAAAATCGTATATTGTTAAATATAAAAGTACTTTATCCTTGAGTTAAATTCCTATTTTTTGACTTACCTCGTATAAAATTGATAAGCTTTGATATCTGATGGTTTATCTGGCTTATTTTGTATCTCAGATTTAAGACCATTCAGAGCATTTCATGAAGAATAACTTTTTTCGTAAAATTGATAATAAAAATGTTTCCCATATGGTTCGAAGCCACGCAGCTATACTGTATGAGTGCTCAAAAAAATTTATTTTGAATTTTCAAATTGTAATGTCTGACAGGGCCGTAACTACCATTGGGGCAACCGGGGCAGTGCCTCGGGGCCCCCGGCGAAGGGGGCACCGCGATTGTAATTGCGTTATATGTACTGCCTATAGGCAATATAACGCGATTAAAAACCTACATTATAGCCGAAGAATGTAAGGAACATTATACGTAGTATATTTTTTATGAAAACAGAAAAGATGCTATATATTGATGGTAAATATTTAGCTTAAAATAATGTGATTTCAAATTTTTTTTTGTGTTGGTCAACTAAAATAGCAATATGTAGGTAGGTACAGGAAACTTCAGTCATGGAGTACATTAAAATGCGTTTTCAAGTGGTTAAATATCAATTTTCCCGGACTCCTTCTGCTTGGTGATTAACCCCAGACCCCCCGGTAGGGGGCCCCCAGATCACGTTTGCCCCGAGGCCCTCAGCGTCGTACTTATGGCCCTGATTTAATGACATATTCGAATTCAGCATAATCAAAAAGCAAATAGAAACATTTTTGAACAAAGTAAAATGATGAATTCACCGATATCTTTTAAAATTATTTAATATAAAACAGTTTTATTGTTTAAAGAATTAATAAACAATTGTAGGCATCTGTGAGTAGAACGTTTCACTTTAAGATAAGACATATAAACTAACAAAAAATGTTTTAGAAAAATATAAGCTTGTTTGATTTTTTCCGAAACCGAAACAATGCAAGTTTTTCTACATTGACTCCCCTAAAGCGTAAGTGTTATAATTTCCTTATCTTACCGTTTATCTGTTGAGAGATTGTCCAATGATTACACAAGAAAAGTCGTCAATAAATGCGTACCAAACTGATGCAACTATAACCGTAAAACAACACAAACATAAATAACATTTAATGCAAACAACCAATATGAAATTACTGGCGATAATATTGTATCGAAATACTAAAAGTAGGTAAAGAACAGAGAGAAAGAAAACCCATTTTTAGATTTAAAAATATTGTTCTTAAATTCGGCAAATTGCAATTCTAATATCTTTCAATAGTCACGTACAAAGCATTATATAGTTTATTGTCGCTGCCATAAAATTTCGGTAAGCCGGAAGGGATTAAGTTTCTAGATATTATGAGATGATTCACTTGGCAAATACGTATAGTTAGAAATTTTTACGTTTTTAAATTTAAACAGACAACGTAAAAATAATATAACAATAACAGATTTTTACATAATATCAGATGACAAGATGGGGCCCTTTAGCGATTGGGGCCCCCCCGCAAGCTTCATGCTGCGGGGCCCTCTGTTACGCCCCTGGTGACTAGAAACGTTTAATATTAGATCTAATAGAATTTGTATAGTAAATTGATAGCCTGAAAGTCGAAGATAAACTTTTACAGTATATAAGCTAAGTTTCATTCTCTATTCTAATAAATTTTAGCAATTGTTCTCCAAACTTACAGAAACTCTAAAACTATCATACTATTGAATCAAACTAATAGTCAACTATTTGAAATTAAAGCTTGTTGTGGTTTAGAACTTGTTAGAAACAAAATGCCAGAAAGTATTTCGATGGAGGTTTTAGTACGGAGGAAAACGGTATTAAAATAGTAGGTACCTACAACAAAAATAATAGTATATATTTTTTTTATTATTTACTACATTTAATGGAAATAACAATAATGTCAGTTGAAAATACGTCTACTTCTTTGTATTTTTGAAGTTATAGGTACTTCTTTAGACACGAGGGTGAATTTTTATTTTACTGGGCGCATGCACATACCGACAGTATGGTATTAGTCGCTACATATTTTAAGTTATGTAGCGTAAATAAGGTGTGCGTGAAAAGAATATATTATTAGTGTTTTTAGTAAATATATTTATTATAATTTTTGTATCTTTGGATTTGTCTTCCTCGGGAATAAGATATTTTATAATAATGGTAAGAATATTTGAACACAAAAATGGGAAAAGTACTATGGGGAACTACTGACAGAAAATAGGGACGAATACTTAACTCAATCACCAACAGAGGTTAACATTGAAGGAGAAGATATAACAATACAAGTGACAGAAATTAGAAAAGCTATAAAAGAACTGAAAAACGGTAGGTCTCCAGGACCAGGTGATATCCCAGCCGAACTAATAAAATGTGGATCACAAAAATTGTTTGAAACCGTCACTTGGTGCATAAATCAATTTATAAATGGTTCTCCCATACCCGACGAGTGGAAAATTGCTTATATTTCGTCGATCCATAAGAAAGGAGATAAGCTTAAATGTGAAAACTATAGAGGGATATCAGTGACTAGTACATTCAGCCGTTTGTATGGACGAATAATTAGAGACCGCATTGAGAAGGAGTACAAAGACCAAGAGGAAGAAGAACAATCCGGTTTTCGAACAGGAAGAAGCTGTACTGATAATATCTTCTGCCTCAAACAACTAATAGAAAAAAAAATTAAGCACAAATCAAGAAACCCACCTCATGTTTATTGACTTGCAGAAGGCGTACGATACAGTTCCTGTAAACAAACTCTGGAACGTGTTACGACAGACGAATATTAGTGTCACCTTAATAAAAGCCTTAAGAAATTTGTATGAAGGGTCAACATCACAAATAAAAACTGGAAACAGATTATCGCAAAGCTTCCTGGTTAATAAAGGTCTACGTCAGGGGTGTTGTGTATCACCGACCTTATTTAAAATATATGTTGCAAAAGCATTGAAAGAGTGGAAACGAAAATGCAGAGGCATGGGCGTAGACCTTGGAGAGATTTGCTTATATACATTGCAGTTTGCTGATGACCAGGTTGTTATAGCAAACGATAAAGATGATTTAGAGTACATGGCAAGGAAATTACAAGAAGAATATAGAAAGTGGGGACTAGAAATTAATACAGAAAAAACAAAATACCTGCCAATAGGTACCGAACTATCGAACATCACATTAGAAAATAATGAAATCATCATGCCCTGCGACCATTACACATATCTAGGAATCGTTTTTGACACAACGGGGAAAGATGATGAAGAAATAAAGAGAAGAATAACACAATCCAGAAAAACAATAGGTTGTCTAAACAGCGTACTGTGGAATCATGAAATAGGAAAAAGAAGAAAACACAATATCTACGAATCTCTTATTAAAAGCAGTCTATTGTACGGAGCAGAAACTTGGCGGATAACCGAAAACAACAGAAGAAAACTGGAGGCAGTAGAAATGGACGCTTTTAGAAGATCAGTAGGAGTGTCACGCAGAGAGAGAATACGTAATGATGAGATAAGACAGCGAATGGGGGTTGACGGCTCTCTAACAACAGACATAGAAAGAAAACAGCTGATATTGTACGGACACGTCCAGAGGATGGATAACTCAAGACTCCCTAAAATAATTATGCAATGGGTACCACCAAACCGCAGAAAGAGAGGAAGACCCAAGAAATCTTGGAGAGAGGGAGTAACGAAGGCGATGAGCGCAAGAGATCTTAGAGAAGGCCAATGGGATGATAGAGTGTCATGGAAATTAGGCATCGGACAACGTCGCAAGACGTTTTAAAACCGATTGATATATATAAGAATATTTAAAGTATTTTTATACTTCATTTGGTCTATTTGTCAGTATGTATGAGAAATCTTGTAACCTGTCAAAGCAAAGGGAGTATAGCTCAGTGGTAGACCGTTCAACTGGAGATCGAGAGGTCCCCGGTTCGAATCCGTGTGTTTTCTAATTTTTTTTATTTTGTTTTAATAAAAATTTTTGGAAAGTAGTAAGTAAACATTAGTTTAATCTTTAAATAAAATACAAATAACCTGTTGAAAGTATATTTATTTCGTTGAAATTATATAATAGAAGTATAACTTCTTACGTGCGTACAAAGTACACACACATTCTTTTTTTTTCTTCTATACTTAAGTAACAAAACAAATTAATTGGTATCTCTTGAGAACGATTTCCACTAAAATTGTAGTTAGTTCCGATTAAAGATATAGTCGGTTCACTAAACTCAGACACGACTGGCTAGCGATTTTAGTCAGTAATTTTTTGCTTTTGGCCAATATTGCCAAAATTGGCAAAATTACTTACTAAAATCACTAGCCAGTTGTGTCTGAGCTTAGCGAACCGACTATATTAATTAATTTTAAAATGCTACAAAAAAATAGTTTCAGAAAAAAATTGTTATGTATATGTTAAAATTAAAATTTTATACTTAAGGCATATGCTCAAAATTGTCAAAATGTTCTTGTTCTTCAGGTGCCGTGTCCGTATTCAGACGTTGGCCGTCATCATGTTTACAAGTTCCTGAAATCTCTCTCTATCGGCTGCTGCGCGAAATAATTCTTCTACCGTGGAACCACACCATTGTCTAATATTACGCAACCATGAAAGTTTCTTTCGACCAATCCATCTTTTTCCCTCCACTTTTCCTTGTATATAAGGCGAAGTAGATGGTATTTAGGTCCTCTAATTATATGGCTGAAGTAATCTGTTTTTCTCCTCTTTATGATGTTTATGAGCAGACGTTCTGAATTCATCATTTGGAGAACATCTTCATTGGAAGTGTGCGAAACCCACGATATCTTTACGATTCGTCGATAGCACCACAAATCGAATGCTCCTAGTTTATTTAGCATTGTTTCTCACAACCATCCACTAATATAGACGGCACGTAACATTTTAGGGCATTCTTGAGAATATTCATCGACAGGTTTCGGTTACATAAAGTTTTTTTCCAGGTCATAAAAGCCTTACGTGATATTTCAATCCTGGTTCTGATCTCTTTATCACAGCCGTAATTTACATTTAACCAACTGCCAAGGTATTTAAAATGGTTTACCTGTTCTATCTCCTCTATAGAATAGAATAGAATAGAAATATGCTTTATTGTCATGAAAAATTTAACAATTTTATAGACAAAGCTTACAAGAATCATAAATAAGAACAATAACAAATAACAAATACAATTTACTAAAACGATATAAATCGTCTATATAAATAAAAATAATGAAGAGAAACAAAAAAAACAAAAACAGGAGAAAGCACACCTTGATCTACATTTATCTTTCCAACTGCCATTGACTTTGTCTTTGAAATATTGATTTTTAGGCCTCCCCGATAACTTGCTTCACTGACTAGATTTACTAATGTCTGGAGATCTTCTAAATTTTCTGCAAGAATGGCTGTGTCGTCAACGTATGTATAATCTGATATTGTTGATTACTTCTCCGCCCAGTCTTACTCCTTCTTGTCTGTCGTCCAAAGCCTCCTTAAAGATTTCAACCCTGTCGCACTCCACGTTTGATGGGTAGTTTTTCCAGCATGACTATCTACAACCTGAATAGATGCTACTTGATTGTAATATAAGTATTTTAGCAGTCTTATATCGTAGTGGTCAAGTCCTGCTGCCTGTAGGCAATTGAAAAGTATATCGTACTGTACTTTGTCGAATGCCTTCTCGAAGTCGATGAAACAAACATAAACGTTCTTGCGGAATTTACAGCTTTTTCGTAAAAGAACGCGCCTACAAAATAGTGCCTCTCTAGTTCCTAGACTATGTATCTCTAAATCCAAATTGCTTATTACCCATTCTACTTTCACACAGAAGGAATACTCGGTTTTGCATAATTCGTAAAAATATCTTTAGTCAAAATCAAACTCATTAGTCTAAAATCGCAGCATTTGGTGGGCCTGCTTTTCTTTGGTAATGTTATAAACAATGACTCCAACCAATCATCCGGTATTTTTCCTTCGTTGTAAATTTTGTTAAAGAAAGTGGTTAAGTAGGTAATGTTTTCCTCATTCAAAAATTAAAGTAGCTCAGCAGGGATTTAATCTGGTGCTTTATTGTTTTTGGCTTGCTGTATTGATTTTCTTACTTCATATATTTCATATACTGGGACCTCTGTCTAACTGGATGCCACAGATAGTATGTGGAGCATTTTCTCGAGAAACATCGTCAAAAAGGTCAGTGATGTATCTTTCCCATTCTTTGCACTGTTGTTCGTAATCACAATTTTTCCGTCTGCGTTTATAAGTATGTGAGCATTTTTCTGTTTTCTACATCTGGAGGTGTATTTAAGTTTCTTGTAGAGGTTGAAACTATCATGTTTTTTTTTTGGAGGTCTTCTATTTCTTTACAGGACAAATAGATAAAAGTTTTACTATTAGAGAAATGTGGGGCAAAATATCAGTTAAAGTTAAGAAAAGAATAGTGCAAAATATGAAAATATAAAATTTGGAATATTACGATACAATTCCAGTATTGGGGTGCCACCATAATTCACGACAATAATTTAAATATAAAATAAATATATAAAAAATGTAAATACAGACTCAAATATAAAAAGGTATCAGAGGTTTCTATGCAATAAAAGATATATTAAAACGCTACAATCCCTAAAGAGTGCAAACAACTGAACCCCATATCCAAGCAGCAGTCAAGTGATGGCCGCTACATCTAGCTGATGTACCTACCTGATACCCTCCCAAAAAAGAAGATTTAGTATGATATCTGAGCTTTTGAAATATTTTCAACACCTCATAGCATACAAGTAGTGCTTATTAAGTAGGTACTGTATAATATACTTACAATAGCCGTGTTTAAAAAATCCTTCAAATTTGAATATTGAGAGAAGCATATCGCAACCCTGCCATAATCCGGTTTCACTACTAATCTACCAAGTTATCTCAGACTCCATTTTTATATTTGCTGATTGTTTTTGGTATATCATCATATCATCATTGGTTCTAAAACCACTGAAGGGTCTTGGCCTGTTCTAAAATCAGGTTCCATTCCTTCCTATCCTTCGCTTTGGTTTTCCAATTTCGTACTCAACACTCGTCTTCAACCACAACTCAAAAGTCGTCTTCCACCTGGTTCTTAAACCGTACTCTGGGCTCTTTCTCTCACTCCATCCAGTCTTTGGTTATAAATATGTTTTGATGTCTCCATCTCGTTCATTTGCTCTAAGTGGCCTAGTCATCGAAACCTGTTTATTTTGATGGACATACCAATACCTTGTTGTTGTATATTTGAGGTAATATTATTTGGAAGCCATTTTATATGTTCTAACTAACCACAACAAAATACGTTTATTTTGACCTTTCAATTTCCACTTCAAAAATCGTTCTCAGATGACTAAAATAAACGTTTATTTTATAATTTAACTTGTATACAACCAAATGTATCTATTTTTGTAGAATATTGCATCTTGTCCTTCTTTGAATATCGTGTCCAGATTTAGGCGTTGGTCTCCATGAAAATTTGAATATTTTCCCGATTTTTGGCAAAATTTAATATAAGGATGCAACATATATACAAATGTTACGTTATATTACATACATATATAAATACTTTATATAGGTTATAACGTTCAGGTACACAATAACATTTATAGTAAAAGCAAACAGTAGATGTGCCGTTCTCAGCATGGCCGTATTTTATTAAGAGCAACAGAGATGGAATACCTAAGGAGAAGCTGCAGAGTAACAAGAAGAGATGGAATAAATAATATAGAGGTTAAGAAAAAGAATGGGAATGAACTATGAACTTAGATATAATATACTTCAGGGAACAGTAGATTAACCTGGTAACCAAGAGATTAACCTGGTACGGACATGTCAGAAGCGCAGACAAAAAACGTTGGATCAACAGAATAACAGGGTGGAGCCCGATAGGAAGAAGAAAGACATCAGAGCCCGAAAATCTTTCAGAGATGAAGTGGACGAAGCAATGGAAAGAAAAAAACTACAGGAAGGGGACTGGCAAAACAGAAATAATTTGAGATAACGATTGAGTGAAGGAACACAGTAAAACCTGTGAAAATCCTTAGTATATAAGTTAATTTTAACGTTTCGATTTCCATTTCGGAAATCATTTTCAAATTACAAATTAAACGCTTAATTTTAATTTAACTTAACTGTAGGTATATCCAAATGTACCTATCTATTTTTATTCAGGTTCGCAGGATATAGCATCTTTTTCTCCTTTGGGACCCATGCCCGGATTTAGGCGTTGGTGTCCATCAAAATTTGCCGATATTTTTTTCGATTTTGAGCAACATTTATTGTACGCCTATAGCAGAGACACTAGCAATACTTTAATATGTAATAATGTTATACCAGTATAACATTCAGGTATAGAATAATATTAGTAAAAGCAAACAGTAGATATGCCGTTCTCAGCATGACCGTATTTTATTTCGAACGAGCTGACGTTGTGTAAACATCCTTGTTGTCGAAGCTGCGTGCAAAAATATTTATATAAAATAAAATTACGTCGGATAAGGCAAGGGGAAAATTGGTGTATGGTTATTTCGGGGGATGCGGTTGCCGTGGCAACGGCTGAGCGAGGGTGCGGAGTTTTGGCGTTCAAAGGAATGCGGGGGATTACAAAAATGGAAACAGATTAAGGAAAATGGTGGATGGCTGCTGCTGCTACAATAGAAAGATGTGCGAATATGGCAAGTGAGATAATTCCGAGAAAAGAAATTACCGACTCCCCGGTTGGCCCTACCTGATTTGTCAGCGCTACTTCCAAACAGAGACAAAGAACTGGAATCCAAATATAATACAGATGGAGATCTTATATTTTCAACAAAGAGAAGTAGTTTTTAGAAAAGTTTTTCGATACTAGATAACGATAAATATCATGTAGAATCTAATGAAGTATAATTGCGCATTTTGCAGGAACACACTTTTGAATTTTAGTCGTTGATAGAACTAAAAACGTCAAAACTGATATATTTAAAAAAAATCAATGGGAAAACCCCAATAGTTGGCTGTATACCATAGTTTAAAAAACCAATACAGAAGTAAAAACTTCGAGATTTATTCTGGTATAAAATCGTTTATTTAAAACTATAAAATGTCATGGATTGCAAAACGTGTTCGTTCTATACAGAACATCTTCAGTGCCTAGAAATACTTCATTCTAGGCACTGAAGATGTTCTGTATAGAACGAAAACGTTTTGCAATCCATGACATTTTATAGTTTTAAATAAACGATTTTATACCAGAATACATCTCGAAGTTTTTACTTCTGTATTGGTTTGATATTTAAAAAACTTTCCCTTGACTGATTAGATTTCTTTCCAAAAATAATTATATACAAAAGTTTCGTATTCAGGCCCGCCAACAAGGGTGGGAGGGGTCAGGGAGGGTCCGCCGACTGTAATTATCCAGGGGGGCTCCGCTGACCACCCCTGGATAATTACAGCTTAAGATAAAACAAATCCGTCTCAATCCGTCGATTAATCTTTTTTTGTATTATATATGATTATTAAACTATACATTTTTCTTGTTCTTTCATTCATTTCTAGAATAGAAAAGCGACTTAAAGATTTTGACCCTCTCTAAATCTTTTTTCTGCGGCGTCCTTGATCGTATTTCAAACAAGTTTACAATGTTTTTTACTTAAAGTATCAATTAAATTTTTGAATAAATTTTAAATCTTTTGACGATATTTTCACCCTTTTATCTAAAATCTAATGAAGTTTGAATCATACACTCATGGACACAAGTATGGAGTATTTATGTTAACTCGAAATAATTACGAAATATCTTTGCTAAACTCATTATACAGGGTGAGTGGGGAGGAACGTACCAAACTTTAATATGTACTATATAATATACGTAAAAATAATCAAAAATAACTCATATGTTGTTATTCGATTTTTATTTGTTTCCGAGATACGGGGTGTTAAAATTTTTCTTACAAACTGACGATTTATTTATTGCTCTAAAACGGGTTAGGGTGTGCAAATGAAATTTGGTGGGTTTTAAGACATAGTTATTGCGCATGTTTTGATATACAATTAAGAATTTTATATTTACCATCGCCGCGCGTACGGGTAATAGTCTGAAATTATTTAAAGATAAAAATGATACGCCACTGAAATATTTCAAATTAAAAATCTTTTTTGAATTCTTCGTTCAATTTGTGACAAAAATCTATGTTCCCTTTTTTCATGCGACGCTTCGTTTTCATGCAAAAAATAAAACATCTTAACGCTTACAAAATTTTCGACGAAGTTTCTATATGAATGTGTACAAACGTATTTCGAATACTTTGTAAGCGTTAAGACATTTTATTTTTTGCATGAAAACGAAGCGTCATATGAACAAACATGAAGATAAATTGTTTGTCAGAAATTGAACAGGGAATTCAAAAATAATTTTTAATTTGAAATATCTCAGTGGTGTACTATTTTTTTGTTTCAAAATTTTTAGACTATTACCCGAACGCACGCCAATGGTGAATACAAAATTTTTAATTGTGTGTCAAAACATGTGCACCAACTATGTCTTAAAACCCATCAAATTGTATTTGCACACCTCAACCGGTTTTAGAGCAATAAATAAATCGTCAGTTTGTAAGAAAAATTTTAACACCCCGTATCTCGGAAACCAATGAAAATCGAATAACAACATAATATGAGTTATTTTTGATTATTTTTACGTATATTATACAATCTTAAAGTTTGGTGCGTTCTTCCCCACTCACCCTGTATAGGTGTACAGATGAGATCAGAATTCAGTTATGGAAATAAAATGGATGAAATTTCGTTGACAGAACGTCCAATCAATGCATGATTGGGAGAATGGCAGCTGACATTTACATTGAAAACATTTTTTTAGAAGATCATGTTTTGCTATTTGTCAGCCATAGTAGATATGACAGATTCATGCTAATGCAGGTAACATAGGTTCTCATGTCGCTAGAATAGTGAATGCTTACCTTGATGAGGTTCAATTTGAAAGATTAAACACAACAAGGTACCTCAAAAAGGAACTCAGGGTAAGATGATTGATGAGTCTTGAAAAAGAAGGGGCTACTACTTCTTTTATCAAAAAATCCTGTGGTGAAAGATATTAAGAAATCCTGAAATGTTATGTGTGGTCTATCCTATTGTATCGTTGTGAAACATGGACGTTAAAAACCACAATGCTAAAGAAATTAGAAGCATTCGAATTATGGTGCTATCGACGAATCATAAAGATATCGTGAGTTTCGCACACTTCTAATCAAGATGTTCTTCCAAGTGATGAATTCAGAACGTCTGCTCATAAGCATCATAAAGAGAAGAAAAACAGAATACTTCGGCCATATAATTCGAGGACCTAAATACCATCTGCTTGGCTTTATAATACAAGGAAAAGTGGAGGGAAATATGGATTGGTCGAAAGAAACTTTCATGGCTGCGTAATATTAAACAATAGTGTGGCTCCACAGTAGAAGGATTATTTCGCGCAGCAGCCGATAGAGAAAGCTTTTAGGAAATTGTAAACATGATGACGGCCAACGTCTGAATACAGAAGCGGCACCTAAAGAAGAAAAACTGGAAAAATATTTTAGGCTAATGATAAACAAAAAGGTTAATACAAACTGCTTTTTACGCAAAAATACTCATACTTACAGACTCTGCTAAAATGCAGAGAAAAGGTTCAAAGATATTGTCTGCAACTACAGAACAATTGCTCGAAAACGATATAAATAAGTATGTACACGTAAAAGATCTTTTTATAACCTGAGCAAATAAGAAACGTATTTTTAAAGGCTTAGACTTTTTGAACTGAACATAGATGTACACCAGTGATGTCATGGTGTGGGAACGCGTGGGAACGCCGTTCCCGCACTGGTTAAGAAAAGAAAAAAAATAATAGAAAATTTAGGTTTTGTAAACAAAAATTAGCAGTGCGTTCCGGCACTGCGTTCCCGCACTGCTAATTTTGCCATGACACCACTGATGTACACAAATTAGATCTATCAGGCCGCAATGTGAAAAGGTCTTCTTTCTTCTTTTGTCATCGTAACCCTCGATGGGCCTTTGCCTGTCTGGCTATGTCCTTCTATTTCGAACTCTCTCGTGGCCTTCTCCTCCATTGCCTTATATTCTTAGTTTGAGGTCGTCTTCCACGTCATCCAACCATCTGGTTTTAGACCTTCTTTTTCACTTCATATCGGCTTCCATTGTACTATTTTCTTTGTTATTTTTGTATCTTCTTGTCTCTGGACGTGTCACAGCTATGAAATTTTTTGACTTTTCACAAATCTTACAATATCGTTTCCTTCATTTAATTCCTTAATTTCATCGTTTCTCTTGATTCTTAATATTATTATGCCGTCTTCCTTTTGCACCGGGTCGTATACTTTTCTCAGTATTTTTCTCTCAATGTCTGAAGTTAGGCTTCATAGCCCGATCAAAGAACAATCTGACTAAAAAAAAATAAAGGAAGGATGAACATTTGGGCAGTGGCGGCTCGTATAACTTTAGGAAGGTAGTGCCAGAATCCGGGCAGCTGCCTAAATTTTTTGTGGCGGTTTTACGATATGGTCAAAAAGGATATAAAATATAAATAAAAAAAAATATCGATTCTTATCTACCTGTTCATTATGTTTAATTAGAGTATCACGATAAGCTGAATTTAATTGGGTTTTTATATTTAACTTACCAAGCATTGAAAAGCTAAAAACGTTATTCATGTGCACTTTAGATTTTTCATGGGATTTCAATTTCTCCCATATATGTACAAGATCATCGGTGCCTTTGTTTGACCAAGTCTCGTCACCTCCAAACAAAACGCATACAAAACAGAAGAGTTTATTAGTTTGTTCGCAACCACACAACCAGCTATTTTTATCATAAATAATTTTATTAAACTTACGACAGCGAAGTTTTTGTCCATTTCCACTTTGTTTTTCAATTTTTAAATCGGGTAAAGGCCGACCGAGTTCTTTAATTTGTAGTTTTTTTTCTAACGAAAAACCACCAAAAGAGTTTTTTAATATACTAATTTGATTCATTGTCAATAAATAAATTAAACGTAGAAAATAATCAAAATATTATTTTTATACCTACGACACCCACGATCACAACGCACTAACTAATAATTACAAATTAAAAAATATAGTAGAGTATAAACACAAATATACAATACAGTAGTAGACAATAAACACAATAGCGTCAAGCGAACGCGTAAAGAAACTAGAAATATGTAGATCTAAAACATTGTATCTTAAGATCCACTAACTTCCTTTTCGAGATTTCGAGCCTGGCACGGAGACTCCAATTTAAACGTATGTTAAAAGTGCAATACCGCTCTCTCTCTGTCACTTACACAGGATGCTCATACAACCTTTCTCTTTTCTCACGAGCCACTATGCCGTTCGGCACTGGGATTTTTATGATTTTCATCCTTTATCCGGTCAGCTGTGGGTGGCCAGAGTCGGTAGATTTGCATTGCGCTACACAGTTGCCAGATTTGATATAATTTATAAAAATAAAGAGAAATATTCACAAAAAAAATAAACAGGCATTAAAATGTTTTTAAGATAAAAAAATATGTTTCTGCATAGTTAGCAAGGTAGTGCCATGGCTCTATGGCACTACCTCACGGACCGCCACTGCATTTGGGAATAGGTAGTAAAATTGTCTATTATTAAGAGGAAACAGTAGCGATCAACAGGTAGCAAAAACGCGTTCCAAGATTGCGGCTGTAATTTTGAATATGTTTTCGAGATATTTGGCACACGTGTTCGTAATATAATAAAGAATGGCGGTACAGAGCCCAATTTGAAAAATATATTAATATGTGGAAATTACTCTCTAATTAAATACAATATTAAACAAACGAGCCTGTACCGCCATTAAGAAGAACAAAAAAAATACACTTTCTTCAATGCCTAGATTTTGTGTCATTTTGGAACTACTAAAATTTTTTATTTCATTAGTAGTTCCAAAATGACACAAAATCTAGGCATCGGATAAAAAAGTTTATTTGAAGAAAGTGTATTTTTTTGTTCTTATTAATGGCAGTACAGGCTCGTTTTTTTAATATTGTATTTAATTACAGAGTAATTTCCACATATTAATATATTTTTTAAATTGGGCTCTGTACCGCCATTCTTTATTATATTACGAATACGTGTGCCAAATATCTCGAAAAAATATTCAAAATTACAGCCGCAATCTTGGAACGCGTTTTCGCTACCTATTGATCGCTACTGTTTCCTCTTAAAGAAAAAGTTTACAATTTTACATCCCCTCCATTTTTCAAAAATAGAGGGGAATACCTCCCTCTCGAAGGTGAAAAATATACATTCAAAATAAGTCCGGAATTGGATAAAATGACTAATTCTAAGCAACTTTTGTTCTATAGAGTTTTTTCCCTAAGTCAATACTTTTCAAGTTATTTGCAAGTGAATATGTTCATTTTTAACAAAAAAAAAACATGTTTTTGGACAGTTTTTCGGAGATAACTCAAAAAGTAAGTATTTCGGAGAAATCATAATACTTAGCAAAAATATAGCTTATAGCAAACTGAAGAAAATGGTGTATGCTTGAGGTGTGTAGACCCAGTAGAAGCAGAGTTGTAGCTAATGAAAAGTAGGTTCTTCTTCATAAAATTCCAAATAGAATATTTTAATGTGAAATATTCCAAAAATGGAGCACTTTTCGGGGAAATTAATTTCAACTTTTTTAAAGTGTTTAAAAAAAAAATATTTTTGTATTTTTTTTAAACTTGTAACATTAAAAGTAAGTGAGTTACGCTCAAAATATTGTTGGTCCCTTTTATTTTTTGGTAAAAAAATCGTGAAAATCACCCCCGAATTAGCATCACAAATAAATTTTATCATTACCACTTCACCAGTTACTTTGCTTATGTATTATTTATATTCAAAAAAGCAAAACGTACATTTTATTACTCTAAGATTTTTGGAATTACTAATAATTTTTAAGTTAATTCCATGAACAATTCCAATTTTTTTCAAAATTAAAAAAAGTGTTTTATTTTAAACCCAATTTTTTTCAAAATTGAGCACTTTGAACCAATGAAACTTATAGATAATATAAACAATACATAAGTAAAGTAACTTGTGAAGCGGTTACGATTAATTTTATTTGGGAAGCTAATTAGGGGGTGATTTTTGAGATTTTTGTACAAAAAAATAAAAGGGACCAACAATATTTTGAGCGTAACTCACTTATTTTTAATGTTAAAAATTTTTTTAAAAAACAAAAATAAACCTTTTTTTAAACCCTTTAAAAAAGTAATGAATTTTCCTCGAAAAGTGCTCTGTTTTTGGTTATTTCACATTGAAATATTCGATTTGGAATTTGACGAAGAAGAACCTACTTTTCATTAGCTACAACGCTGCTTATACTGGGTCTTCAGACCTCACGCGTACACCAGCTTTTTAAATTTTTTATAAGCTATATTTATACTAAGAATTTTTTCGCTAGAGTACTTGCTTTTTGAGTTATCTGCGAAAAATTGTCCATAAACATGATTTTTTTTGTTAAAAATGAACATATTCACTCGTAAATAACTCGAAAAGTATTGACTTAGTAAAAAAACTCTATAGAACAAAAGTTGCTTAGAATTAGCCATTTTATCCAATTCCGGGCCTATTTTGAACGTATATTTTTTCACTCACGAGAAAATATTTTTCACCCCGTATTTCCTAATTTTTGTAAAATGGAGGGGATGTAGAATTGTAAACTTTTTCTTATATAATAATAGACAATTTCAACTACCTATTTCCAAATATTCATCCTTCCTTTATTGTTTTGGAGGTTTTCGTAAAATTTTGTGTTCCCTGATCGGGCTATCATCTATTTTTGTCATTACACAGGTTTCACAACTATAGGTTACTACGGGCCTAATTAAAGTTCTGTAGATAGGCATTTTGGTTCGACTGTCTAATAATGTCGATGCCATCAATCTTTTATTAGCATAGTAAGTATATACAATTCCCATAGTCTGGGCTGATTATCGGAGAATAGGCCATTTTTGGGAAAAGTTATTTACCAGCAATTTTATTGCTGGAATCGAATTATAAGATCCTATATATTAATAATATAGGTATGCAAAGTCCTCAGATAGTGTGCTACTTTTTTTATAAACAAAATGGCGCACGAAAATCGTGTTTTTTTCAATTATTGCTCTAGAACTCCGAAGATTTTAATTTTACAACAAAAACACTCAAATAAAAATTCACCGTGATTAAATTCTGCATAGAGACGTGTTTTTCCCGATCTGCTCCGACGAAAATTGTCCTCGGAAAATGCGGGTTTTCCCAAAAAAATCTTTAATTTTCAAATAAAGTTTTAGATAAGTAATTATTTACCAATAATTAAATAATTTGGTGACTTAAAAGCCTTCTTGGTTTAGATTATAGTTCCAGAAGCTGGTGAAAATTAAACGAATATTTTAGCAACAATTCAATTGTTAATTAATAATTTACGGTCGCAATAATAACCAAAATAATTATGATGCACTGATCAAACTTTGAAATCTTATAAAGATGAGATGCCTATTTAACATTTTGTCGACAAAATATAATTTTTTTATTTTCTTGCATAATCTTTAAATGTTTAAAAAAAATAGTTATAAACAAATTAACGTTTCTCAGAAAGTTTTTATTATATTATAATTTTAAAGAATAGTTAAAATGCGCATTTCAAATATCTTGAAAATTAACGCTTTAAAACTTTTTTGCAACCATTTCCAAAAAAGTTATGAAACAGCAAAGTAAACATACTATTACTACGGTGTTAATAATTTTTTTTAATTCTTTCGAAGCGTAGAAGTTAGTTTAAAGTACAAGCTAATTATTTATAAAACAATATCGATTATCAGCTTAATGCTTATATTTTAATTAAAGATTACAAATATATTTTTTTGTAATTTACACGCGCGAAAGTAGAATAATACAGTACCGTAGCTACCCGCCCACATACACAACTCGCCTGAGTTTAAGCGTGTCAGTCGCTTCGAGTGAACATTTTATCTCCGGCTCTGTATCAAGCCTACTTTCGCGCTAAAAATTACAAAAAAAAGTATATTTAAACTTTACTTAAAATATAACCATTGCACTAATTTTTGACATTCTTTGTGAGTAATTAGATTGTACCATAGACTCACTTTTAAGCTTTGAAACAATTAAAACAAATTATAAACAATGGAGATATCGTATATTTATTTTGCTGTTTCCTAACTTTTTTGCAAATGGTTGGAAAATTTTTTTAAAGCATTCATTTTCAAGACCTATGAAATACGCATTTTAAGTATTTTTTAAAATTAGAATATAATAAACAATTTCTAAGAAATGTTAATTTGTTTATAACAATTTTTTAAACATTTAAAGATTATGCAAAAAAATGAAAAATTTATATTTTGTCTACAAAATATTAAATAGGCATCACACCTTTATAATCTTTCTAAGTTTGATCAATGTCTCATGATTATTTTGGTTGTTATTGCGACTGTAAATTGTTAATTAACAATTGAATTGTTGCTAAAATATTCGTTTCATTTTAACCGGCTTTTGAATTTATAATCTATACCAAGAAAGCTTTATTTCACCAAGCTATATAATTATTGATAAATAATTACTGGCAAAAAAAAATTTATTTGAATATTCGAGATTTTGTTGGGAAAACCCACATTTTCCGAGGAAAATTTTCGTCGGAGCAAATCGGGAAAAACATGCCTCTATGTATAATTAAATTGGGGTGAATTTTTATTTGAGTAATTTTGGTGTAAAGTTAAAATCTTCGGAGTTATAGACCAATAATTGAAAAAAATACGATTTGTCTGCGCCATTTTGTTTATAAAAAAAGTAGCACACTATCTGTGGACTTTGCATACCTATATTAATAATATATAAGATCTTATAATTCGATTAAAGCAATAAAATTGCTGGTAAATAACCTTTCTTTGTACTTTACTAATTAGACCAACGTATTATAACTATTTTTTTCAAAATTTAAAGATTATGCAAAAAAAAGAAAAATTTATATTTTGTCCATAAAATATTAAACAAGCATCTCATCTTTATAATCTTTATAAGTTTGATCAATGTATCATGATTATTTTGGTTATTATTGCGATCGTAATTTGTTAATTAACAATTGAATTGTTGCTAAAATATTCGTTTAATTTTCACCGGCTTCTGGAATTACAATCTATACCAAGAAATCTTTGATGTGACTAAGTTATTTAATTATTGATTAATAATTACTTACCTAAAACTTTATTTGAAAATTATAGTTTTTGTTAGGAAAACCCGCATTTTCCGAGGAAAATTTTCGTCGGAGCAAATCGTGAAAAACATATCTCTATGCAGAATTTAATTGCGGTGAATTTTTATTTGGGTGTTTTTGTTGTAAAGTTAAAATCTTCGGAGTTATAGAGCAATAATTGAAAAAAATACGATTTGTCGGCGCCATTTTGTTTATAAAAAAAGTAGCACACTATCTGCGGACTTTGCATACCTATATTATTAATATATAGGATCTTATAATTCGATTCCAGCAATAACATTGCTGGTAAATAACTTTTCCATGAATTTTGCTAATTAGCCCAGAGTACCATTGAAATACGTGCATTAGTTTCGCTACTTAAGGAATTCTTTTGAAATGTAGAAAGGTTTACAAGTACTTTATTTTACTTCACCCTAAATACTAATACTTTAGGCAAACTTTTGAAGTTGTTAGATGTCTTTAAATTGTAATGGACAAAAAAAATTATTTATTTAAACATCTTTAGGTATAGTGTGATATAAGCCTTCTTTGGCTGTTTGATTGTTAAATAAACCTAAACAAAAGTTATATTTGTATATGTAGTCTTTTGTGTTTGCAAGAAATTCCTTTTGTGACAATTACGCTAAGCCCTTTTTTAAACAACAATAACCATAATGTGGAGCACCCTTCTCGGAGTTAAATTTCGTGTGAAGCTTTTATGGCCATCAAAATTTAGCAGAAATAAAATTTATTTCTTGGTTGTTTCATTTTGGGTTTATCGCCCATTAAAATGAAGTAAATTTTTACGATCCTGTTTTAAAAGAAATAGACAGAAAGAATGGACGGAAATTCTATAGTTTTTCTACAATTTATACTTTCATCGTGTAATACTATAAATGGTATTATATTATTAATATTATAATATAATTTATGATATTATAACTGTCATACTATAGAATGGAGGCAATAATTAGTTTATCTACTTTATCTCATATTATGTATAAGTTTTTAGTTTGTGAAAACTGTCATTATAGATAGCAGTTGAAGGATTTAAAGTGTGCGTGAAGTAACAATGTATTTTAAATGGGATTTACTTTTCGCACTGTTTTTTTGCACACTTTCATATAATCAAATATCCTTAACTTTCCCGTTGTCATGGTGATGACATGTGAGCAATAAATTACAACAAAAGTTTTGACAGTTTTGTGGTTTGAAAGTAGTTAGAATTTTTAAATGTCAAAGTTCTAAAAATTGTAAAATAGTAATGAATTCCAGTGACGAGGAGTTACCTACAGTTTCTTTTATTTGTTTATCGTAGATAAAATCTTGTATGAAACTGTGCGTGAAGTACTTTTAGCGAACTTACGCAATGTATAGCGCTCGCATGCTGTCGCTCGTGCTCTAAATATCGCGTGCGTTCGCATTACTAACTGTTTCATAAATAACTATATTCAGAACCTATTATAGTCCATAGTTAAGTGGTGAACCATTTTTTTTTTGGCACATTTTCCAAGTAAATATCAAATGGTCTGTAAAATAAACATTGTGATGAACATAATAATATGATGATAAACATGAACAAAAGTAAGGCAGGGTTGTGTATTATTCCCTAAGCTGTTTAACCTTTATACTTAAAACTGATAGTCAAGAAAGCCTTAAAAGACCTTGTTGCAGGAATAAAAATTAATGGAGAACAAATTTCTAATATATGTATAAGATATGCAGATGACACTTTCCTACTTATTGATTTACAAATGTCTTATAATTTTAGCCTGGAATCTTGAAAACCTCGTGATACTATCCCGAGTATTTTCCTGGTTTTCCCTCGTGATTTACTATGGAATCTCTAACGCGAGAATTTCAGTGCCACCGTTGCATTTGGTTGTCTTTTTAAAGACAGATCACATGCTATGATTTTTTGTGGCGGATATTCTTGAGTTGGGATTGATTTCATGTAATCGAATGAACTATCTTTTAGTAAAGTCGTCCCAGGAACGCAACTCATCAATATTGGCAATATCATTTTAAAGTCTTCTACTTTAAAATGTATAATACGTGTCTGAATTGCCGATATAAATGAGTCAGATTAAATAAATTATTAGAAGAATTTTTTACTAAGCAACAACATTTTTGTTTATTTAGTATTATTTTGTATTTTGATAACGACACCCGACTTGGGCGTCGAAACGTTAATAAAATCATTTTTAGGTAAAATTGTGGCTTATTTCCCATTTGAATATACTTGATTATAAAAATGCCACAAGAAAATAGCTTCAGAACAACAAATAAATAATAATAAGAAAAAATAAGATTAGGTTATATTATTAAAACGTAAACAATTGTATGTAGTAAATAAAATTAGTTATTAAAATGCAGTACTGCAAGCAAAATACAATTAATTAAATTTACCTTTATATAATAATTGCATATCATATCAATATTGTGGAGCAGTATATAATTTTTCTTCTTCAATGACAGTAGGTATGAAATATACGTCAATTTGACAATTTCAATTGACAATATGAATTATTTAAGAAAGTTGCAATATTTCTTCGCTATTCGCGCACGATCGTTTCTCATATCCCCTCCAAGTACTTGCACACCGCGAATACCCATACTTACAGTTGAGTCCGCGAATCTTTACCCGTGCGTCATCATTTAAAGCATCAGCAAGTGACAGTAAGTGATTTGATGTTGCGTTTAGTAAATTTCCGCACGGGTAAAGATTCGCGAACTCAACTGTATACCTTCTCCTCCCTACAGGGTGTCTCAAACTTAGTAAAGGAAAAAATTTCTTTTCTTCCACCCGGTATAAGTACAAAGAAGGAGTTATAGTAAAATTTTGCACATGTACGTAAATACCAAAGAAAAATCTAAAATAATAAAAAAAAATTGCTTCATCCGTTAATTTCTCGGGTATAATATCACAAGAGAGTGAAAATTGACAAAAATGCGACAGTTTTTCGAAAATTTGTTGTCTGGCAATAGACACGAGAGCCCGCAGGGCTCGCGTTGCTATTGCCCAATAACAACGAGAAAAAATAAAGCATTATTTTCTTAAAAATGAATAACCATTTTCAATTTCGTTGCAAAACGAAAATACAGCCGAACCATATTCCAGTCCAATCAGAGAGTGCTGCAAGCACCTCTACCGGTTTCGAAACTTATTAGTCTCTCATCAGGAGGCACATATGCTGCCCTCCCTGATCCAACCAAAACAAACCCCAGCGTGCAGTCCCGAATTGCAACGAACGAAATGGCATAGATGCCCTAGCGGCAACTGCTAGCAAAAGACTAAGTTTTCACTCTAATGGCATATAACATATCCCACCAGAATGAAAACAATGGGAACCTTCTCTGGTTACACCTCCGAGGCTTCTACAATTTGCAAGCCATACGGATGCTGAGACTAAGGAAGATGAGGGAATTCTACAATTTACAATTCACGTCACATCTGCTCAGCGCGGTAAAATTCCAACGAGACTGGTTCCCTTCATACTCCACACAGAGTAAATGTAAATCAAAAATGAATAACCATTTTCAATTTCGTTGCAAAACGAAAATACAGCCGAACCATATTCAAGTCCAATCAGAGAGTGCTGCAAGCACCTCTACCGGTTTCGAAACTTATTAGTCTCTCATCAGGAGGCACATATGCTGCCCTCCCTGATCCAACCAAAACAAACCCCAGCGTGCAGTCCCGAATTGCAACGAACGAAATGGCATAGATGCCCTAGCGGCAACTGCTAGCAAAAGACTAAGTTTTCACTCTAATGGCATATAACATATCCCACCAGAATGAAAACAATGGGAACCTTCTCTGGTTACACCTCCGAGGCTTCTACAATTTGCAAGCCATACGGATGCTGAGACTAAGGAAGATGAGGGAATTCTACAATTTACAATTCACGTCACATCTGCTCAGCGCGGTAAAATTCCAACGAGACTGGTTCCCTTCATACTCCACACAGAGTAAATGTAAATCAAAAATGAACAACCATTTTCAATTTCGTTGCAAAACGAAAATACAGCCGAACCATATTCCAGTCCAATCAGAGAGTGCTGCAAGGAATTTTACCGCGCTGAGCAGATGTGACGTGAATTGTAAATTGTAGAATTCCCTCATCTTCCTTAGTCTCAGCATCCGTATGGCTTGCAAATTGTAGAAGCCTCGGAGGTGTAACCAGAGAAGGTTCCCATTGTTTTCATTCTGGTGGGATATGTTATATGCCATTAGAGTGAAAACTTAGTCTTTTGCTAGCAGTTGCCGCTAGGGCATCTATGCCATTTCGTTCGTTGCAATTCGGGACTGCACGCTGGGGTTTGTTTTGGTTGGATCAGGGAGGGCAGCATATGTGCCTCCTGATGAGAGACTAATAAGTTTCGAAACCGGTAGAGGTGCTTGCAGCACTCTCTGATTGGACTGGAATATGGTTCGGCTGTATTTTCGTTTTGCAACGAAATTGAAAATGGTTATTCATTTTTGATTTACATTTACTCTGTGTGGAGTATGAAGGGAACCAGTCTCGTTGGAATTTTACCGCGCTGAGCAGATGTGACGTGAATTGTAAATTGTAGAATTCCCTCATCTTCCTTAGTCTCAGCATCCGTATGGCTTGCAAATTGTAGAGGCCTCGGAGGTGTAACCAGAGAAGGTTCCCATTGTTTTCATTCTGGTGGGATATGTTATATGCCATTAGAGTGAAAACTTAGTCTTTTGCTAGCAGTTGCCGCTAGGGCATCTATGCCATTTCGTTCGTTGCAATTCGGGACTGCACGCTGGGGTTTGTTTTGGTTGGATCAGGGAGGGCAGCATATGTGCCTCCTGATGAGAGACTAATAAGTTTCGAAACCGGTAGAGGTGCTTGCAGCACTCTCTGATTGGACTGGAATATGGTTCGGCTGTATTTTCGTTTTGCAACGAAATTGAAAATGGTTATTCATTTTTGATTTACATTTACTCTGTGTGGAGTATGAAGGGAACCAGTCTCGTTGGAATTTTACCGCGCTGAGCAGATGTGACGTGAATTGTAAATTGTAGAATTCCCTCATCTTCCTTAGTCTCAGCATCCGTATGGCTTGCAAATTGTAGAAGCCTCGGAGGTGTAACCAGAGAAGGTTCCCATTGTTTTCATTCTGGTGGGATAGTAAAACTTAGTCTTTTTCATTATTTTCTTATTTATTCTTACTGTCGTGTGATATTCGTAAGATTATTCTTTAATATTTACATATAAAATTCAAAGTCTTTATATAAAAACAGTCAGTGACATTAATCTTAATTAATGTAAACATTTTTCAACTTATCAAAGTGAAAAGCACAGTTTAGCAAATATTTAGATGAAGATATTAACAAAATATTATAGGGTAGTGCATATAGATTTTCACTTCGGAAAAAATCAAACAAGATAGAACTTTTTGTAATTTCATTAAGAAATGTTTAATAAACAACATATCAAAAAGTTCTACTCGAGAAGTGGGTGCTTCATTTTTTATTAAACAAATGAACTACGAAGTTTGAAGTTTTTTTAAATAACTCCGAAAACATAAATTTTAGAACAAAACTGACTTGACTAGTGAAAAATTCAGAAAATGTTACAAAAAAAAACTTATATAAAGAATTTTCTAAAATTAAATCTGTATCTTCTATAATTTTTTATTTATAACGCTAAAGTCACCCTTCTCACAAACATTGGCGCACTAGCGTACGGCGAAGTGCACTGTTAAGTTATTTTAATGTAAATAATTCTTTAACTAATGGATCAAATGAAATTTTACAAATTGAACCTGAAAAAAGAATAATTAATCTATGTTATGGTTATAATAAAAAGAAATAAAATGCATGGGCATAAGTACGGTGGGGGTGGAAAGTGAGCCTTACATTAATTTTGTTTAAAAATGATTTAAAAATGTGTAATACCTAATACAATTTTTCCTATAAAACCCTCAATTTTGCACAACTTACCTTTCAAGTAACCTACTAAATGATGTTTCCTTTAAAAAAAATCTGAAAAATTTAATTCAAATGATATGACGTCTTAAAAAATGTAATTTTTGAAATCTTCGTAGTTTTATAGAATTACCACCATTTTAAGACGGTATTACTCAAGTTTGAAGAGATCTATTACAGTTTTATAAGTGCTTTTTTAAAGCTTAGGATGTAGTCTTTAAAATGCACTAAACTATTTTACTTTAGAAATGAAATAGACTATTTCTTTTTGAGAAAATTAAGAAAGATAACAAAAATGTAAGACAAAAACCGAAAATTACCAGCTAAAAAAATGTGATCAAAACTTTTTTCTGTAAAACTTACCTAAAATACATTTAATAATAAACTTCCACAATAATAAATGTTCAGCCAAAAAAAATGTTTTAGCTCTTATACAGTATGTCTGCGTAACTTGGAACCTATTAATAACTTTTTTATTATCAGTTTTACGAAAAAAAAGTCATTCTTTATAAAATACTCTGCTTCGTATATACTCTAAGATTCAATCATCAAATATCAAATTTAATGAATTTTATACGACGTATGTCAAAAAATATGAATTTCACTCAAGAGTAAAGT
Organism: Diabrotica virgifera virgifera; assembly: GCF_917563875.1. NCBI lineage: Eukaryota > Metazoa > Arthropoda > Insecta > Coleoptera > Chrysomelidae > Diabrotica > Diabrotica virgifera. The sequence continues at coordinate 84,329,202 of NC_065447.1, read as the reverse complement.
ATCGTTAAATTTCACAATATCGAAAATTGTTATTAAGAAAAGTTGTTTGGAATTAAAAAATTTGTTAACTCTTAAGAAACTTTCTTAACTCTTAAGAAAAATTCATATTTTGTACATAACTCGTATAAAATTAAAAAAGTTTAATATCTGATGGTTGTATCTTAGATCTTAGACCAGGGAGAGCATTTTATGAAGAATAACTTTTTTTCGTAAAATTGATAATAAAATAGTTATCATAATTGTAATAAAAGGATGATGAGTATCGGTAATTTGAGAAATAATTGAAAACATTTTTTCGATTAGAATAATGTAATTGTATATTTAAACATAGTTTTTAATTTCAAACAACTTTTCATTATAGCATTTTTTGATATTCTGAAATATCAAGGTACTTTACTCTTTAACGAAATTCATATTTTTGATATAACTTGCTTGATCTTGAGAAAGCATATGATAGAGTTCCTCGCGAGATTATGTGGTGAGCACTCAATAAGAAAGGAGTCCCTCGTGCATATGTAAAGATTGTGAGGGATATGTATGAGGGAGTAACGACTAGTGTTAGGCCAGGTGTGGAAGAGACTGATAAATTTCATGTGAAAGTAGGATTGCACCAAGGCTCGGTGCTTAGTCCGTATTTATTCTCATTAGTTTTGGACCAGATAACAGCGAAACTACAGGGTAACATTCCATGGTGCTTAATGTATGCTGATGATGTCGTGTTAGTAGGAAATAGTGAAAGAGACTTAGAACAAAAACTGGAACAGTAGACACGAGCTCTGGAGGAAAAAGGTTTAAAACTTAGTAGGAAAAAGATAGAGTATTTAAAATGTCCATTTAAAGATGGAGTTACTACAAATAAAATGGTATCTTTGGATGGTGAACTGATTGTAAAAAGCAACAGTTTTAAGTACCTGGGATCGGTATTACAGAGTATTGGAGAAATAGATGGAGATGCATGCAGTAGAATTAGAGCTGGATGGATGAAGTGGAAGGAAGCGAGTGGTGTGTTGTGTGACAGAAAAGTTCCAATGAAGCTGAAAGGAAAATTCTATAAAACAGCCATAAGACCGGCTATGATGTACGGAACTGAATGTTGGGCAGTGAAAAAGAAAGAGGAACAACGAATGCATGTGGCGGAGATGAGAATGCTTAGATGGATGAGTGGAGTGACAAGAAAAGATAAAATTAAAAATGAGTATATTAGGGGAAGTCTAGGTGTGGCACCAGTTGATGCCAAAATGAGAGAGCATAGGTTGAGATGGTTTGGTCATGTTCAACGTCGAGACGTTAATCATCCAATACGAAGAGTAGCTGAAGTGCAGATTCCTGGAAGGAGTAGGAGAGGAAGACCAAAGAAGACGTGGGGGGAGAGGATTAGGCAGGACATGTTGGTAAAGGGGATTAATATTGATATGACCCAGGATAGAATTGTGTGGAGAAATGCAATTAGGGAAGCCGACCCCGCATAGGGATAAGGCAAAGAGAATGATGATGATATTTTTGGCATAACTCGTATAAAATTGATAAAATTTGATATCTGATGGTTGAGTTTTGGATTTTTGACTATCCAGAGCATTTTATGAAGAATAACTTTTTTTCGTAAAATTGATAATAAAAAAGTTTTCCATGTGGTTCCTAGCTACGCAGACATACTGTATAAGAGCTTCTGTATAAGAATTTTCAAATTGCATGCCATATTCGGATTCAGTATAATCAAAAACAAAATAGAAACATATTTGATCAAAGTAAAATGATGAATTTAACGATATTTTTAAAATTATTAATACAAAACAATTGTTATTGTTTAAACAATTAATAAACAATTAGCGGCCAAAGTCGCGAGTAGAACTTTTTACTTTAACATGTATATAAACTAACAAAAAAAGTTTTAGAAAAATATAAGCTTGTTTGAATTTTTCCGAAACAATGCATGTTTTCGTTCTATTTGCACTCCCCTATTAGTTAATTTATTTAAAAATACAGTTTTATTCATGAAATAATCTTACCGAAGTAAATCAAGCGCTTAAACTTGACTATTTGTGTTCTCCACGTGACAATTTGACATTAGATGCAGAACTAAAAGTATATTATAGATATTTTCTTAAATGTGACAGTTGTCAAAACTAGGAAACTGGTTGCAATTAAACAGAAACAATCTACTTAACAAAATTCTCAGTAGTAATTGCACAAGAGCTCTGAAATTATTGAATTTTTCCCGAGTGACACTTTGACAGTTTTAATTTCACGAGCCGAAGGCGAGTGAAATTATGTCAAAGTGTCACGAGAGCAAAAATTCTATATTAATTTCAGAGATCGTGTGCAATTTGTTGAGATTATTTCATGAATAAAACTGTTTAAAACCAAAATTTTATTGTAATTTATTTATGTAAGTACCATTAAACACAGTTTTTATAAATATTTGACGATTGAAAGTCATCACTTTTATAATTTTTAAAACATTAATTGTCATTAATGTCACTGAATGTATTTTTTCGTAGCAACGAAGTGCATCTGACGTAATATACCTAACGACGGGAGATTATCAAAAATTATCGATTTAGTTCAGATTTCTGTAGCTTTCTATTGGTCAGAATCTCCTATGAATGAAATAATCAGTAGTAATTGCACAAGAGCTCTGAAATTATTGAATTTTTCCCGAGTGACACTTTGACAGTTTTAATTTCACGAGCAGAAGGCGAGTGAAATTATGTCAAAGTGTCACGAGAGCAAAAATTATATATTAATTTCAGAGGTCGAGTGCAATTTGTTGCGATTATTTCATGAATAAAACTGTTCAAAACCAAAATTTCATTGTAATTTATTTATGTAAGTACCATTAAACACACAGTTTTTATAAATATCTGACGATTGAAAGTCATCACTTTTATAATTTTTAAAACATTAATTGTCATTAATGTCACTGAATGTATTTTTTCGTAGCAACGAAGGGCATCTGACGTAATATACTCAACGGCGGATCCAGCAACCTTGCAAGGAGGGGGCAATGAAATAAAACTTTTCTTGTCACTCGCGTACGCAGGATTCTTTTTCAGTATGGGCTGTTACTTTATTTTTCTTCATGTACCATGTCCTTTCAGAACGTTGGTTACTATCATAGCTATCTTAATTTTATTCACTGCCACCCTAAATCAACCACGAAGTGCTTTTTCGTCCTGGACTGCGTTTGCCTTCTATTTTGAATTGCATAATATTTTGTAGCAACCTATATTTGAAACTTCTCATTACATGTCCAAAATACTCCACTTTTCTCTTGTTGATGCCTTCTACAATCTCAGTAGTCTTGCTGAGACGTTCTAGTATTGTGGAGTTTTGAATCTTCTTCACTTAAGATACTTTTAAAATTCTTCTGCCTTCATCTTCATCTACCACATGTCGAAAGCCTCAAGACGATTTAGGTAAGTAGATCGATTTTATTCACAGTCCAAGACTCGAAACCATACAGTAAGACCGAGAACACGTGCTTTGGAGAAGGAATTATGTTTTATTCCGTTATTCAGTTGTCAACAGGACACAAAACTCACTATTTATTTTCAATCAATCGTAATTCTCTTTCTTAAAAAAAAGGCGACACCAGGCGAAGTCTCAAGGAGGGGGCAATTGACCCCATTGCCCCCCCTTGGATCCGCGCCTGAATATACTTAACGACGGGAGATTATCAAAAATTATCGATTTAATTCAGATTTCTGTAGCTTTCTATTGGTCAGAATCTCCTATGAATGAAATAATCATTGTAATTTTCTACATTAGAAAATTACCGATGAAATAATAATCTGATTGGACAGAATTAAACACGTGATCAAAAATCTTACTGTACGATTGGAATTTAAAATCATTAAAAAATAATCCCGAAAAAATCTACTATGAAAATGGGCATAATTTTAGGTGATGCATAACTTTTGAGACTAGAAACTATGTAGGTTTATAAACTTAATTCAGTTTAAACCTTTGGTTGAGTGTAAAATTAAAAGCTTTTTGAATCCGTATGAGCATTTTCGGGAGAGACGGAACGCTCTACGTTGTTTTCGTTTTGTAAGGTGAAGGAAGAAATTCCCTTCCGAGCCATTCCACGCAGTGCGTATCGCATTTTGTTATCGATGAAAATTTTACGCAAGCGCTCTGCAATTAATACAACACGTTCTCTGCTACAGAGCTTCGAAGGATTATGTAACAGAGAATTGATGGCATCCCGGGAAATTCCAAGTAAATCACATCCAATTGTTTATAAGACCATTGAATCGTCCCGAAATTCGGAAAGCCTTTCCCGCCGAATCGTATTGTTACGGTTTTAATATTCAAAACAACTTGGGGATTGATATATTGTTCATTCTACAGCTTTTTATCAAAACCATTCCACTAAATCGGTTTACTTATAACGGAACATGTTATATCATGTATCTTGCGAAACAGTCACGTGTAGTGTGGAAAAATTATATATTACCCTTAATAACTTAATAGAATAGTCTTTATTTTGTATGGAAAATACAGTGGAACCTCGTTACCTCGGATTAATCGGGACCGCGGCCGATCCGGGTGATCGAAAATCCGGGTTAGCCGGAGAAAATGGTAAAAATTAATAAAATACGGTATACTTACAGATAGTTGGCGTATTCCATGACGTTTTTTCCATCTATCCAGCCAACCTGGACTCACAGTGAAATTTGGTACACAATCAGGCAACATTTTATTCAGCTTGAGTGCTGATTCTTGAATAATAATTGGTCCAGACACTGGTAAACCACGTTCGCGTTCCGCACAAAACCACACATACAAAGCGTCGTCGAGAGTCTCATTTTTAGCTTTCTTAGATTTGCAGCGATTGTCCAAACTGTCTTTTGTTATCATTTTGAAACAAAATTCTTAGATTTTAGTTATATTTTTCTTCCAATCCGATACTGTAGATGTACCGACACCATATGATGCTGCAATTGTTTTTGAAGATTCGCCTTTGTCAATTCTACCTAATGCGTCTAGTTTCTTTTCCATTGTCACTACAACATTTTTACGTTTTGTTGCCATTACGTAGACAAAAAAACACGCAAACACAAAATCTGAATAGATTTACCAACGATTACAGAACGGAAGCGAACAATACGACTGTACAACACACAATACGGTCTCAATCGCAACGAAGTTATGTTATTTAATAACAGTGAAGACTAAGACCATTGTTTAAAAAAGAATTTTTTAATAGTCTTTTAGTCTTTTTTAAACAATGCTAAGACAGTTTGAAATAAATAAAGGATACTACAGGTGCCTGTTGTTTCCGATAACACGACAATGAACGTCGTGTGCCATGAGTCATTTTTACTATCGTATATGTGGTTCAAATTACACAAATACCCATTATCTTTCAAATTTTATATTACATACATTTTTATTGTTGAAATGTTTGTCTGATAAAAATCGGTCCGGGTTATCCGGACTTCCGGGTTATCGGGGTTCCACTGTACTTAAAAATATGTCAATTTATTTTTCCAGTTACCCATATTTCGATTGAATTCATTTGCTTTTTATCCACATTTGTTAAAAATATGACGTCATCGACAATGTATGATATCTTATTCTTCTTCAAATGCCATCTCCGCGACGGAGGTCGGCAATCATCATAGCTATTCGGACTTTAGAGACCGCTGTTCTGAATAGTTCATTTGATGTACATTTGTACCATTCTCTCAGGTTGCGTAGCCATGATATTCTACGTCTCACTATGCCTCTGTTTCCTTGGATCTTTCTCTGTATAATGAGTTGGAGCAAAATGTATCTCTCCCCACGTGTAATATGTTCAAGACATTCCAATTTTCTGGTTTTGATTGTATTTAAGACTTCCATTTCTTTATTCATCTTTGTCAGAACCTCTTTGCTTGTGACGTGTTCTGTCCATGATATTTTCCGAATTCTTCTATACATCCACAACTCTAATGATTCCAGTTTTTCCATTGATGCCGCATTCAAGGTCCAAGCTTCCAATCCGTAAAACAAAGTCGAGAAAACGTAGCACCTAGCCAACCTTAGTCTCGGTACCGTACATGACCGTATCTACATGACATGTGATACATTATTGGAAAGCTCTCTCTTTACCTAGTATATTCTTAGATCACTTAATTACAGTCAATTACATTGACTTCTTCTTCTGCAAGTGCCATCTTCCTAAATTCATGTTATTGAACGGCAGTGAAACAGAGCAAGTGAGTAAATTTCTCAGTTATGACAAGTCGTAATGACATATTCTTTCATAACGAAAATAAACTTGAATGCCTTTACCGATATCTTCAATAAAGATAAATATTAATTGTATCTGTTTACTTTCTATATTGTCCTTACTGAGAAGCATGATTTTGGTTTTTTTATTGAAAGCCATTCCATAGCTCTCGCAGTACTGTGTAGTACGATCAACCAAAATTTGCAGCTCTTCTTTGGTGTTCGCAAGGAGTATTGTATCGTTTGAATATCTCAGATTAATCACTATAATAGTGGGCCGTTAACACTTTCAGCTCCAGGCCAATATCAGATATTTGTCTCATGTGCCGCTTTTATACAGTCATTGGAAAATTGTTGAAATGTAAACACGCTAGCAGTGTTGGTGGCATCTGATTGATAACAGTGTGAGCACGGGAGCCGTGTCGGCGGACTTGAAAGTAGATATGCCTCTATTAACATCTTCTAGTGCATCTTTAAACATCTATTCTGAATAGGTACATATTAAGTACATAGTAAATGGTTCCTCGCTAAGTTAGTGGAAGCTGTAAGGTCGAGTTACCGTTGCGGCATATATCTAGGCAAGTGATACCCATGAACCCAGCAGATGGCCATACCTATATCTCATGAGGTCATATATATTATTTCCCGGTTAAGGCCAAAAGAGAGAAAAAAGAGGCGGAACATATGCAATGTTTGTAGTTTTAATTTCAGGGCATTTAAATTATTTTTAATGCACGGCCGTAGCTCAACGGCAAGATACTGGTCTTCTAAGCGAGAGCGCACAAGTTCAAATCTCTTACTAACAGCGACATTTTCATATCTAAAATGATACGAGCCGTTCACCGTGTTTCGGAGGGTACCTTAAGCCATCGGTCCCCCTGGGCTAGTGTCAGCACGGACACTATCTACTTAAAACAGGGTTGAAGATGTAATTGGAGCCAGAACGATAAGAAAGAGTCTCCCCGACAAGTAGTATTTCTCATTATTTTACTTTTCTTTCATATTCCCTTTTGTTAAGTCTTCATGTCATTCTCTTTGCCTTATCCCTATGCGGGGTCGGCTTCCCTAATTGCATTTCACCAAACAATTCTATCTTGGGTCATATCAATGTTAATCCCCTTTACCAACATGTCCTGCCTTATCGCCTCCCCCAAGTCTTCTTTGATCTTCCTCTCCTGCTCCTTCCAGGAATCTGCACTTCAGCTATTCTTCGTATTGGGTGATTAACGTTGTCCCGACGTTGAACATGACCAAACCATCTTAACCTATGCTCTCTCATTTTGGCATCAATTGGTGCCACACCTAGACTTCCCCTAATATACTCATTTCTAATTTTATCCTTCTTTGTCACTCCACTCATCCATCTAAGCATTCTCATTTCCGCCACATGCATTCGTTGTTCCTCTTTCTTTTTCACTGCCCAACATTCAGTTCCGTACATCATAGCCGGTCTTATGGCTGTTTTATAGAATTTTCCCTTCAGCTTCATTGGAATTTTTCTGTCACACAACACACCACTCGCTTCTTTCCACTTCATCCATCCAGCCCTAATTCTACTGCATGCAGCTCTATCTATTTCTCCATTACTCTGTAACACCGATCCTAGGTAATTAAAACTATTGCTTTTCACAATCATTTCACCATCCAAAGATACCATTTTATTATTTTTATTTGTAGTAGCTCCATCTTTAAAGGAACATTCCAAATACTCTGTTTTTGTCCTACTAAGTTTTAAACCTTTTGCCTCCAGAGCTTGTCTCCACTGTTCCAGTTTTTGTTTTAAGTCTCTTTCACTATTTCCTACTAACACGAAATTATCAGCATACATTAAGCACCATATAATGTTATCCTGTCCCTGTCGTTTCGCTGTTATTTGGTCCAAAACTAATGAGAATAAATACGGACTAAGCACAGAGCCTTGGTGCAATCCTACTTTCACATGAAATTTATCAGTCTCTCCCACACCTGTCCTAACACTAGTCGTTACTCCCTCATACATATCCCTCACAATCTTTACATATTCACCAGGGACTCCTTTCTTATTGAGTGCCTACCACAGAATCTCTCGAGGAACTCTATCATATGCTTTCTCAAGATCAATGAATACCATATGAGCGTTTGTTTCTTTACTCTTGTACTTTTCCCTCAACTGCCTTATAATGAAAATTGCATCATATTTTCATGGTGTGGCTAAGCAGTTTTATAGCCCTGTAGTTTTGTATATTGTTGTATATCTCTCTTTTGTTAAGTCTTCATTTAGAATAAATAGTTTAAAATCACTTCTCATTTTTATATTAAATTTATTGGACTAGATTTAAACCTTTTAAAAATTAGTCTCGCTGGTACCTTACGTACACAGTTAATTACCTTGTATCACTAATCCAGTAACCTATAGAACCTGAGATTATTAATTTAATTGTGGGGTAGGATTACAAGAACCCAACAGTTACATTGCAATCTAAGTTATTAAATACACAGTTTTTTTATATTTATTACCTTTTGAGAAGAGAAAATTGTGTGATTTTTTGCGTGTTGTACTTTAAGAGCGTAGGCGTAAAATTTCCGGCCAATGCTTTTTAAATGCATTCATTTTTTTCGGATCCTGGGAAAACGGATAAGTACTTTTGAAAAATTTAAACGCAGAATGAAAGATTACATTATTACCGAGGTCCGAAAGTCCCTGAAAACTTCTATGTTTATTTTAATAAGTTACAGGGGTGAAAAAAAAAGATGAAAAATTTATTTTGATTTATAATTTCAAATATCACATTCAAAAGAAACTTTTTGTTTATTCTAAGTGACTTTCGGCGCTCGGTATTAAAGTAATTGTCATTCTGCGTTTAACTTTCTCCAAAAATATTTTTCTCAAGATTCGAAAAAATGCATTTAAAAAGCCTTGGTCCGAAATTTTGCTCCTACGCTCATAAGTCCTCTTATTTACCAAAATTAAAAACAAAATGTATGTATATTATCAATAGAAACAGAACATCCAAAACCAGAAAAATACAGATAAGTATAAATACTCACAACATTGATATTCCTATGGTTCGATTGAATAAAAGCGACCTCCGAGTGCCTATAAATATGTAACATTTATTAATAGTAACCTACAAAGACAGCCAGAAAGAAAATGGCGGAATTCCGGTTCGCCATTGGGCAGATGGGCTCATTTGTTTTTATAATGATAAAAGGCGGGATGGGATGGTTATGTATGTCTGTACGTGTTGCAGTTCCACACCAGCTGCTCCCTGGTTTTTTAGTTTGTAAGTAGCTGTTTTGGTTTGTATAGGGATGATAAAAGAAGGGGAGAGATTATTATGAAGCGGTGTTTACCTTGTGGGTTATGAATGTTGTTAATAATTCTCTATGACAATGATAAAAAGGGGTTGTGTCGGGGATGGTACGAATCAGAATGATAGTAAACTGGTGTGTGGTTTAAACAAAGTGGTTATGGATTAGATGGTTAAACAGAATTAGCTTCATACACTTAAACAGTTCGATATGTTTTATATTATCTGTGATATAATTAAATGATCATGAAAAAAATAATATTCTATAGAAATTACACAAAAATTTTAAATTACAATGAAGCAATTAATCTACCAAATTTTTGCAGTTGGATTCGTAAGAGCCTTGGGAAGCATTGTAAACTAAAGCGATGATGACGAAATGAAAATTACATTATTGAACAAGCAAAATGCATTTTCCAGCAATGCTAACTGATAACACTGTTTTACTAACTGATTCGGACCATATAGTCTCCAAATACTGTTAAATAGGGAATAGGGTCTCGGAATGTTGTGAAAAATGGGGATAAAGATCAATATTGCGAAAACCAATGTTAAGAAAATATCAAACAACAAAAATTTACCCCTTCCAATATATTATGTGACCTACTAACAGCTTGAATGTGTATTTAGACCAAACAAACATCTTGGCTGCTGGTTCAACAATCAACTTGATTATAATAAACAGGAAGTAAGAGAGGCTTTATTAAAATGAAAAGCTTATATCGTAACAGTAGGTTACTCAGTAGGTAGTTATTATCAGTCTTAGATGTAGTTTTCTGCATCGCTATGCAAGACCAATAAGTACGATTGTATGAAACGGAAGCCTGCACGCTCAACATAAGGCTGATAACAAGTTAGAAGCCTTTGAACTCTGGCTTTATAGAAGGATCTTAAAAATACCTTGGACAACCTAAACCACCAACGAAAATGTCCTTAGGAGTGTAGGTATGGATAGGTAGCTGCTAAAGATAATCAAAGTAGAAAAGTTAGATATTTAGTATACATAATGAGAAACGAAAAGTACCACCTCGCGCAACTGATCATCCATGGATGAAGATTGAAGGAAAACGGGTCCCGGTAGGCGCCAAGTCTCATGACCATGACTCCATGACTTAAAAATGTCAGAGACTGGCCGGCCTTGATTTAACATCTTTGCTTAGAGCCGAATTGGGCAGAGACATATTTGCCAGTGTAGTCGCTATCCTCCACTAAAGGAGAGAGCACTACAATAAGAAGATTCAACTACATGAAGCCAATAATATAATAAATAACAATAATGCCATAAATATTATTTTCATATTGTTGTAAAGCTTTGGGCAGGATTTACTTCTTTTCTATCAACATTCAAATTTCAGTTTCTCTTTAATGTATAATAATTAATATGATCAGTTAATATCCTTTTTTGTAATAGGCCTGGATCTCGCGTACCAAAAAAAAGTTTATTAATAGCAAGCTGACAATTTGTTAATAGCTTAACGGTGTCTAGTCGGACAAACTTTGATGTACGGGAACGCTGGAATAGGTTACAAGTTTCGAACGTCAGACTACGAAAACGTCCCATGTATTTTGTCGGACAGAACTTCCAATTGATTTGTTACCCTTTCATTAAACTCTCATGAAAAAATCAGACTGTTATTTACCACCCACATAATTCGTGTCATTTGATATGTTCTACGTGTCGGTCTTATTAAAATGCCCAACATATTTGTCGGACATACATTTTCTCATATATTAGGTATATAAAGCTTGCTATTGAATGAACTTAAAAACACCCTGCTAGTTTTCACAATCATAAACTTGTCAGTATGATACGTTCCATAATTAAAGTCACGTTCCACAATTAAAACTTCCCCTGTTCCAGCGTTCCCATACATCAAAGTTTGTCCGACTAGACACCGTTAAGCTATTACTAAATTTTCAGCTTGCTATTTCATACTAAACTTTTTTTTGTACGCGGGAATAATTAAGATCTAATGTAAGTTTAACATTGATTTAATTTACAAAAAAATTGGTTTTAGCTATTTAGGTAAGTTTCAAAAATAAACCATAAATATTATCACTTAATAAAACAAGCAAATGAATATAAATACTTGCGGAAAACTGTAAGATCAGCTGTATAGACCTGGATCCCGCATACCAAAAAAAGTTGATTAAAAGCAAGCTGAAAATGTGTTAATAGTTTAACGGTGTCTTGTCGGACAAACTTTGATGTACGGGAAAACTGGAACAGGGGAAGTTTTAATTGTGGAACAGTTTAAAAATTTGGAACGTCAAATTACGCAAACGTCCCATGTATTTTGTCGGACAGAACTTCCAATTGATTTTTTACTATTTCATTAAACTCTCATCCATAAATCAGACTGCTATTACTAACCAACATGATTCCTGTCTTTTGACATGTTCTTCGTGTTCAACTCATTAAAATGCCTAGTTGTTGATAAACACCAGTCTGATTTTTGCAGTGATTTTTGCAGAGTTTAATGAAATGGTAACAAATCAATTGGAAGTTCTGTCTGACAAAATACATGAAACGTTTTCGTAGTCTGACGTTCCAAATTTTTAACCTGTTCCACAATTAAAACTTCCCCTGTTCCAGTTCCAGTCTTCCCATGCATTAAAGTTTGTCCGGCTAGACACCGTTAAGCTATTAACACATTTTCAACTTGCTATTAATCAACTTTTTTTTGGTACGCGGGATCCAGGTCTAGTAACGGATATAATAAATAAAATAAGGGAAGGAAAAACAATGACACGACAATTTATTCTTCATTGAATGGAGATGGAGACAACCTTTAAAACAATAATAAAAGAAAGCTCTTTGTAGCTAAGACAGTGGCGGATCCAGAATTTTTTTTTGAGGGGGGTCATGGATCTTGAGGGTGATTTAATGACTTTTCTCTTATGCAAGGTCCCTTAGTCTTACCACCCCTAGGATAAGTGAGTGTTCAATTATTCTTTGAATGGGCCTAAATTTTTTTCGTTTGACGGCTCTCGGTTTTTCTTTTTTTTAGGATTATTGCATTGACATTTATTTTCGTGTGGGGGAGGTCACGACCCCCGTGACCCCCCTTGGATCTGTTACAGAGCTCAGAGACGTGATTGACAAATAAAAAAATAAATGCAATAGATATGTTTTTTATAAAAAGAAGCTGCATATTAACACTAATGGAAAAACTACTTAATGAACGATTTATATGGTGTACAACATTCATTTTTAATAATTAGAAATATCCAAAATATTGAAGTTATCGTATTTTATCTATGTTACAAACTCTGATTCTATAGGAGAATGCAAATTACGCTTGAATGATTCCTTGAAATTTCCCTAAGTAAACTATACCCAAACCGATATCTAGAAACTTTGTTGAGAGTGAAAGATATTAGCTCTATAGTTGCAGAACTCTAGTACTCTTTAATATTACTTAGATTTCTTCAGTTTTCGATTATACATATAATTTATTTTTGTATGTAGTGTCATTAAATTTAACTGATAACTGATTTAACTAGCACAGTAGTCGTGATATGACCTTCGACGTATTTTGTTTTGTTTTTTTTTTGTTGACATTCTAGTCTTCTGCCGTTAATAATTGAAAAATGAAAACAATTCTCTCAAAAAATATCGGAAAACCCAGAATAATTAATTGCACCAGTAGTCTATTTATTTCATATTCTCAAAAAATAACAACAAAATTCACCTAGTACAGAAAAGCCTCGAGAACAGCTGCCCTGTATGGCTGAACGCCATCTTGGCTTCGGCTTAGGTACTACTAAAAACATGGTGACATACTATACCTCCCATATGAAATTTTTAAATATCTCGAAACCATCAAACAGCCTCAAAAGTTCACTGCTGAACATATGTCTCTTCCTCATGTTTCCAACCCTTTCTATTTTACCGGTGCCGCCCAAAATCCCGACAGCCAAAATACCGATAGCCAGAATCCCGACAGGCCAAAATCCCGACATGCAACAATCCTCGCATAAGCAAAAATCCCGACCACTACATTTTGAATATTTATTGTTTCCTTTTGTTACCATAGAAAGTTGACAAATAATAAATCAGCTGTATTAAATCCAGCTGATCTAATTTTGACGTTTATAGTTGCCATTTTGTTAAAGTTGTAAAAGTTTTAATGTATTGTACTATTCTTGCCTTGGTCTTTGAATAAAGTTATTTTAAAACAGAGTATTAAATTTAATTTAATACTCTGTTTTAAATTAAATTTAATACTTAATTAAATTAAATTAAATTAAATTAAATTGCTATTAACTAATGTATTTTTTGTATCGAAAAACAATTATTTTGAATAGTTTCTTGACAGTAACATGACAGGGATGAAAGTCACATCTGAGAACGGACCGGATTAGCCCATAAGCATAGCAATTAGGTGCCTACCCATGCATGTGTCTAGTACGGTGGCTCTTATAGACCAGTAAGGATCGGTGAAAAAACGTCTATTTTTGGATGTGAGAGGTGGCATTCGGAGTAATAATAATTGACTTATGCTCCTTCTTAAATATGCCCGGAACATTAATAAAAAAATTAAAATATTTAAAAATTTCGGAAAAGGTCGATTTTTTTCTGCTTTCTTTGCTTATAACTTTAAAACGATTCGTTTTGGAACAAAGTCGTAGAGAAATAAAATAAAGATAATTGAATTTTGTATGATATACGACTGGTCAAAAAGTCTTAACGTATTACCTTTTCTGCAATATAGCAATAAATATAAAATAAGGGGGCAAAATACGCCTGTTGTTATTCAATGATTTTAACCACTTTGGTGGCACTTAGAACCTTAGTAATTCACTTAGGAAATTCTTTGTAACATACTTAAACCATGTAGCAAATTTTATTAAAATCGAACTAACAGATTTTGCATAATAAATTTGCAATCTAAATGTTTTTAAAAAAATTCAATTTCTTTAAAATCTTTCTGAACAAAAAGTAGACCATTTAGAAGTTGGCTAATTTTTTAACATATTTAGAGGTGCTCTACCTATCTAATACACTTTACAGAATTAAAATCGGATTATTTAAGGGGCCTCAGCAATGTTTTAAACTTATAAACAATTTTTTGGCTTATAAACAAATAGCTTTGTTTAATAACAAAATTATTTTTAGCAATGCAAATAATTAAAACCGGTATAATTTGACTTAAACTTTCAAATGCTGTCAGCAGAATTGCTTTTTTATTTTTTAGTCAAAAGTTATTCGCGTTCAAAAATTGCAATTTTTAAATTTTTTGAAAGTTCTACTGCGTTTATTTCGAAAACTATGCATCCTACGAAAAGCTTGTAAGAACATTTTTTGCTTAGAATTACCCAAGAAATACAAAAAATATATTATTTTGCGAAAAATCGATGTTACGTAATTCCTCAAGTTCTTTGTTTATAGCAATCTTATCGACATCCGGATCAACTGTTATCTAAAAAAATCGTGTTCTACGGATCAAAAAATACAAAAAAATCTTGGGTCTATCTAAAAAAGTCTATCTAAATAAAGGAGCCCGTAGCACAGCCTCCTGGCCACAGCACTAATTTGTTTATAAGCCAAAAAATTGTTTATAACTTTAAAACATTGCTGAGGCTGCTTAAATAATCCGATTTCAATTCTGAAAAGTGTAATAGATAGGTGGAGTGCTTTTTTATATGTAAAAAATTGACAAATCTTTGTATGTTCTAGTTTTTGTTGTGCAAGATTTTAAAAAATATTAATTTTTTAAAAAAAGTGTAGATTGCAAAATTATTATTCGAAATCTAGTGAGTCAATTTTAATGAAATTTGGTGTACGGTTTTAGCACATTACAAAAATTTTCTAAGCGAATTAGGAAGGTTCCAAGTGTAACCTAAGTGATGGAAAATCATTGAATAAGGACAGACTTGTTTTGCCCCCTTATTTTATATTTATTGCTATTCTGCAGCAAGGGTGATAAATTAAGACATTTTTAACCAATCGCATCTGATAGAAAATTTAATTATCTTTGTTCCAAAATGAATTGTTTTAAAGTTATACGCAAAAAAAGTAGAAAAAAGAACGAAATTTTTGAAATTTTTAAATATTTTATTTTTTTTATTAATGTTTCGGGCATATTTGAGAAGGAGCATAAATCAATTATTATTAACGAAGTTATCACCTAACTTTATCCGCAAAAATCCGAATGCCACCTCTCACATCCACCTAAAAACAAATCCTTACTGCTCTATTACTGTAGATAGCATATTTGTTTCAAATTCACATTTTTATGTTTTAAAACCATTTTGTATTATAATACATATCTACTGTTATTTTTAATAATAGAAAAAGTGACTAATAATAATAACGAATGAATATCTTTTTGGGGCGTAATAAGTACATAGTCCATTTCGATAATACATTCCAGGTTTAATATTTGCCAATTATATTTTAATATCTGTTACTAAGAAGTAGTACTTACGCTAGGTATATTGTCGTTATTGCACACACCCTCGCTAAGCAGCCTATCCCTGATTTCCCACGCAAAAATCGAAGGACACTCCCTTTTAAACTCCGCAATCTTGTTCACCACCGGCGTCGTCGCTACCCTAGGTTTCGATCCACCAATAGCTCTAGGCTTAATGGACCCAGTCTCATAATACCTGCCAACAAAACTAACATCAGCCAAAAACTACAGCCAGAATCCTTACCAGAATATTACCTGCCGAGGATTTTCGATACGCAGCCGTTGGAGACCTGGAGTATTCTAGAAATATCACATGGGCGAGCTCCGGAGTGGGCTAGTTCCACGATTTTCTGTCTGGTGGAGTCGGGAAGAGGTCGACCGTTGACGTAGACGCCTCCTAGTTGATTGATTCCGCTGTGGCCTGCAGTCGAACACCCAAACAATGAGTTTTGGCTCATCGCATGGTGCATCAGGTCTTCTTCTGAAAATAAGGGTACTGTTTGGTCGATTTAATTAGGTATCAAATTGATCAATTTAATTTATTTATAATTCAACATCTTATATAATATTTCATAAACAGTTTTTTAATTTGAAGTATTTACGTAGCTATTTATATTTTAAACCTATATTTATATGTGATACCCATGTAAACCTGTTTCTATAGGACCTAGTAATAACAATGGTCACCAAAATAAAAACAAAACGTAGTTAGTCAAGGAATTTAGCAAACACAAGAATGGTAATTTTGAAATACAAAATGAACAAATAGAACTGGTAGACAAAAATATATATCTGGGTCACGAAATTAGGATAGGTAAGGACAGTCAAACAACAGAAGTATCCAGAAGAATAATACAAGGATGGGCAGCATACGGAGCTCTTAGTGACATTTTTAAGAGTGACATTCCAACTAACATGAAGAAAAAAGTTTTCGACCAATGCGTGCTACCGGTGATGACCTATGGTGCAGAAACATTATCGCTCACAAAGAAAAACGCACAAAAACTAAGAGTAGCGCAGAGAAGAATGGAGCGATCAATGATAGGGGCCACTCTGCGAGACAGGATTAGAAACGAAGATCTACGAGCTAAGACCAAAGTCATAGACGTCATTGAAAGAAGCTGCAATTTAAAATGGAAATGGGCTGGACACGTTGCCAGAATGAAGGACGGAAGATGGACTCGCAAACTAGTTGAATGGAGACCAAGGGCCGATAAACGTAGCAGAGGAAGACCACCAATACGATGGCAAGACGACTTACGAAAGACAACAAAAAACTGGATACAGAAAGCACAAGATAGAACACTTTGGAGACAAACAGGGGAGGCCTATGTCCAGCAGTGGATTGAGAGAGGCTGATGATGATGATGAAGAATGGTAATGGAACTAACTCCAGTACGACGGTTGGACCAAATAAACGACATGACTGGTTGGACTGGTTGAACTGGAGAGATAATTGGACAGAAATAGTCAAACAAATTACATTACGCCACTACATCATTACGTTTACGTAGGAGAAAAGATAGAAAATGAGGAAAGAAATTAAACCAGATGATATCTCTACGTTAAGAGACACATGAATAAATTCACTAACAGGTTTGTAAGAAATGGAGAAGCAGAATCTTAACACCTGTGTATAAACCAAAGTATTTTTAACAATGTATAAACTATAAGACCATAAAACTAATCAGTCACACCACTATATGGGAGAAAGTAATTAATAAATAAAAAATGTGATTAAAAGATTAATACTAATGTAAACTAGTAGAATATTT
Source organism: Diabrotica virgifera virgifera (assembly GCF_917563875.1). Taxonomy (NCBI): domain Eukaryota; kingdom Metazoa; phylum Arthropoda; class Insecta; order Coleoptera; family Chrysomelidae; genus Diabrotica; species Diabrotica virgifera. The sequence goes on along the minus strand of NC_065447.1, from coordinate 84,311,499 downwards.
TCTTTTTTTTTAGCCTTTATAGATTATGAAAAAGGCTTGATAGTGTAAAACTATGGACCATAGACGAAGCATTGGCCAACATTCGAAATGACTTTAGATAAAGAATGTTCCTAAGATAGAACAAGCTAAAATGACGGTGTTAGTAAAAATAGATAAAAAACAAATTAAATTCAATTAATATAAATCATGGCGTAGGACTATAGAGGACATCTTCAAGTCATTGGAATGGAGAAGTCATAGAATTTCTGTCAATGAAAAGACTTAATCACTTTAGATATGCCAATGATGTAGTTATAATAGCACCCAAATGGAACGGATTGGAGAGGATGATGGAAAAGTTACAAATAAAATCAACACAAAAGGATTTAAAATGAACTTCAACAAAACTAATTTCAATCAAACAAAGATACGTCGTGGAACCTGTAGATTTATACGTCGATATAAGCCATCAGCGTCTCTCCAGTACCGTTTACTCTAGAATTTTAAAGTTCTTTGGTCATATCCATCGGAGTGATCACAAAATGGAGCGGTTGGTGGTCCAAGAAAGGCCTCAGACTCAACGCCAACGCGGAAGATCTCCACAGCGATGGGCGGACATTACTAAAAAGCTTCTCAACAAACAGTATACTGAGGCAATACATGTAACTGATGACCGCGACCAGTGGAGAAATATTATCAATCAAACTGTCCGAGCTGCTGAAGCCCAATTATGAACCACAACACATCTACTAAGATGTTAATGACTATGATGATGATGATGATAAGCCATTATGTAAAACTATGTAAAAACAGACCACGAAAATAAGTAGAAGAATAAGATTAGGATGGATTTTCTTTGAAAAGATGTCTTAAGAAGAGCTTAAACATGGATATTTACCAAAGCAAATTTGTAAAACTTGAGAAAAACTCTAAAAATGCGAAGGAACAACATATTCTGAACATTTCACTTCAACAGGGACGTCAAACTAATTTATCAAATAGAGAGAGAGAGAACAAAAGTATAAGACGTTTTTGAGCAAGCTTCATTGAAATGGAAGTGGGCTGGACACAACGAACGCTTCGAGGATGGTAGAAGGAACAGAAAATAGGGTATTGAAGATCTTATGGAGCGAAGAAGATCAAGATATCACTAGGAAGATTCCAAATGCAGTGAAGTGATAACATTAATAGTGACGCACGACTAGAGTTGCACAAGTTTGACTTGAATGTTTGAATTTGACTTGAGTTTGACTTAATTTCAAGTCAAACTCAAGTCAATCCTTCTGACAAATAATTCAAGTCAAGTAAAACTGGTCAATCGTACAGGTTTGAAAATTAAAACTGTTTGTCAAACTAGTTTGAAAGAGTTTGAAAAATAATTTATTTCGTAGATATAATTTTTTAACAATTCACGAGGAAAATAAAATTCCTGTAGCTGGCTGTTAACCATAAATCACAAAAATACAGGATCCTTCGTAAAAGGTATATTTAAAAGACCCTAATAAGGGTTGCATCACAAAACAAAACGTTTTCGGATTAACAAGTAATCCATCATCAGTGTTAAGCCAATAACATGCATGCGTGAGCCACCAAAAAGTTATGGGTAAAACCCTTTAAAAGGTATAAGATCTTATATTATACTACATATTATGTTAAAAATAGTTAGATGTTGCAAATATTCCTGGATATTACCCAGGGCAACACAGGACTCTAACCCACGTGGATGTGATATGAAAGGGATGAACCTCACATATTGAAAATTGAGTGTCAACTATATCTTTTAAAGGGTTTTTACCCATAACTTTTTGGTGGCTCACGCATGCATGTTATTGGCTTAACACTGATGATGGATTACTTGTTAATCCGAAAACGTTTTGTTCTGTGATGTAACCATTATTAGGGTCTTTTAAATATACCTTTTACAAAGGATCCTGTATTTTATTTTTTTAAATTTTTTTATATACTTTTTTGTTGAGATAGACATGTCAGTTGCCAATTAAGATAAGAAATTTAATAATACATTGAGTGCCATATAAATCATCCTTTAGTTCCAATAATTTTAGTATTTGTTTCCCTCTACTCATTTTTAAAAATCATGTACAATAGAACACTGACACTTTCACAGAAAACTATTTTTTAGCACGCACAACTTTTCTGCTTTTATAACCGATAACAATAAACATCGGCACCGTCTTCAACGACAGAACGAAAGTCATAAACAAAGGTTTAGGAAAGTTAAAAAGGAAGAAAACAAAGAACCTCAAAAATCTGTTTCCGTACCAACCCCTTTTTAAGGATGTTAATTCCTTGAAATTTTATGGTCAAATTTGGAATATCTACATTTTTTCAATACAAGCGCCCTAGAATCTCGTAACATGTGGTGTGTACTAAAAGTATAAGTCAAGCTGCGTAAGTGAAAGCAGAAGGTACTAACAGTAGAAGTTGACCTGTACCTTACAAAGCAGACTCTTGAAATTAAAAGTTGTACTGTTGGAATAAAATCAATATTTATACATGAAAAACAGGCTATTGATTTATACTCTTAGTACAGAAATGATTAATAGACATTCAAAATTCAAAATATAGAAGAATCCCGAAAGGTCCATTTTATGACTTATACTATATTCTTAGTACATAGCACGTTAGACATAATAAAAAGATTTTATAAAGATTATTTGTATTTTTCAATTTAATTACATAGTTATATAAAAACACAACATTTTCACTTTAAAAAAATTCCATCATTTTTTGACGGAAACTTCAAAATTAATGTGTACATTAATGAGGACAAAACTGTTATTCTGGCCAAACGCTTAGTTCAGCATAAACAGACCAAAGTCGGCGCTTAGTCTACAATTGCGAAACTGTTATGAATGTCAGTTATGGATATATGGCACATGGCAGTTATGAATGGTAGTTATGAATGGCAGTTAAGAATGGCAGTTAAGAATATAGTCTTGTTATGCAAAACTAAAAACCCTTAATAGACAGCATGTCGCTTGGTTTATTTTTGTTTTTCTTAGTAACCGTTAACGTGACAATAACAGGGATTTTTCCAAGATAGTTTTAGCTATGTGTCACCAGAATCCGCTGTTATCTCGATTTTAAAGAAATGGCGCTTGGTCGAGTTATGCATAACTCTGTCCTTTTAAAAAATTAGTTCACTGTTTGTGATTTTATAACGCTGTTCTTTATTTTTACATAATAGAAGTATGTATGCACTTTGCAATTTTCATTGTTTTAATAAATATCAGTGCAAATAAATCAGTATATTTATTTTTCTTAAATAATACTGCTTCGACTACAGATTGTTTCTCTTAATTTTCGCAGTGGGAATACCTTCAATATCAGACTCAATTTGTTCTGGTACTTTTTCTGAACCGAAAAATATCCACATTCAGATATTATCTCCCAAAGCCACACACTTCAAAACGAACGTAATAAACAAGCCAAACATGGACGTCTAAATATGAACTACAAACTAATTTGCGGAGTAGTAGAATACTGATTCAGACCTATCCAAATAAGTCACAACAAAATCCGTACGCTCTCGATTAGAATTGGAAATAAACACGTTGCCAATATGATATTCAAACTTCAAACTGTTTGAAGAAGTTTGATTTCAAGTCAAACCTAAAAATATCGAAATCAAGTCAAGTCAAATTTTTTACAAAAAAAGTTTGATTTTCAAGTCAAGTCAAGTTTGTTGAATAAAATCAAACTAGTTTGACTTGATGCATCTCTACGCACGACCAACATAGAAACGTCTGGCATGGGACAAAGAAGCATAGATGGAAAATGGGAGGGATATTTGAACCAAAATCGAATAGAAAAAGGGTCAAAAATTAATACATGGATAGGTACTTGAAAAACCGAAGTATCTGAATATCAGTTTGGATTTATCCAGAGCAGATTTAGAATACTTAGATGAAATTTTGATCAAATCGGTTGATGGAAAAATATAGAAGTAAAGAATCACAGGCTTATAAGGTATTAGTTGATATTGAGAAAGGATGTGATGACGTTGTTAGAGGAGTTCTGTTGTGGAAGTTTAATAGGAAAGAAATCTTTGGGAGATATGTATGCTAGAGTAACAATGAGACTGGTTTTCATGGAATAGTAGCATTGCATCAGGATTCAGTATGTAATCCTTATCTCTGTTTATTAATGTTGGATCAGAAGATAGGAAATTTACAGGTTAATTTTGGCTAATAATATGACTATAAAGACTGAGAGGCTACTAGACTACGAAACCAAAGCTACTAGAGTACCTGATATAGATTTTTTGGATGGTAGACAAGTAGACACTTGTAGATAAGTTTGTCAAAACAGTCAATTTTTTTTTTCCAAAAAATACATCAAATTATAGAACGATCATTATTTTTCCACCTACCTCTACCGAAAGTATACTTTTCCGGACCTGATTGTAGGGAGCAAAGTTGTACTTTTCCTCCCTAGGGAGGAAAATATTTTTCCTCCCTAGGGAGGAAAACTAAAAGTGACGTCATGGTATTTCATTCATGAAATATAACTTATTGACGCCCTGTATAATATCTATTTTCTATTACGAAGTATCTATACATTTTAACGTTTATTTATAAAACATCCTGTATTTTGCAGAATGATAAAAAACAGTAAATTGTTATTTTGATTTAACAATGTTTACATTAATAATTTGACAGTTGACAGTTATATTGTACCTACTTGTTGTTTTAGTTCTAATAAATTTTGTTGGTTAGTTACGTAAAAATGAAAAAATGACTTGTTATTTGAGGAAGGTGGAAAACCCATATGTATAACATGGGAGTAAAGTGCCTTTTCCTCCCTTGAAGGATTACTGCCCTCCGCTACGCGTCGGGCAGTAAACTTCATTCTCGGGAGGAAAAGTTACACTTTCCTCCCTTGTTATACAAATAGCTATATTCGCGGTGTGCAAGTACTTGGAAGGGAAACGAGAAACGACCGTGCGCGAGTCGCGGAGAAATATTGCAACTATCTTAAATAATTCATATTGTCAAATGAAATTGTCAAATTGACGTATATTTCATACCTTCTGTCATTAAAGCAGAAAAATTATATATTGCTCCACAATATTGATATGGTATGCAATTATTATATAAAGGTAAATTTAATTAACTGTATTTTGAGTGCAATACTCCATTTTAATAACTAATTTTATTTACTACATACAATTGTTCACGTTTTCATAACATAACCTGATTCTTATTTTTTCTTCTTACTATTTTTTTGGACTATGGCCTTGACAATTATCCAGTAACCAGGACTAATATAATTGGCCAATATAATTAAAAGTGCGAATAAAAGTACAGAGCGAAGAAATAGGGGTCGCTTTACCGAACTTGCACGGTCCCAATACTCGAAATTTTGTAATTAATGTGAACTAATTTTAATTTTTGAAACTTTGAAATATATGTCACGTTACAATGCTGGGAATGTCTTTGGTATTGGAAACCTAAAGAACTGTGAGGTTAGTTTTTGTATTAGGATTTTTTTTTGTATTGTTAAACAACAGTGTATGAGACAGTTACGAAAAATTCTTCATATTAATTCTGTTATAATTTTAATTATCTAAAATTAAAAATCCCTTGGAATTGTATAAACTCCAACTTTTAAAATAAATAACGTTATACAAATAATTCCCATGTGCTTTTGGGGGATAACAACACAAAACTTCTAAAGCTAAGAGGATTGTTGTGAAGCAGGCACATTTAAGTGCGTTATAATCTGATAATACATTAGTGAATGGATAGAGATAGACGGAGATCGGAAGAGAGAAGAAACGTCTAAATACAATTCTCCAGTCGGATTTATTGGACCGTGCGATACAATGTGGTTTCTATATTATGTGAACAGTGTTTATGTACATAAGTATAGTACATATTATTATGTACTGGTATATAATTTTTATGTGGAAAATTTAGAAAATTAATTTATGTCAAAGACCACGAGATCATAGATTTTCATCGCCCTGTATATGGCCAAATATTGTAAATAGTATAACTTAGTCATAAGCAGTGGTTCGCGGACATTGAAAATCGTTCAGTATTAATGATTCTATGAACGGACTTATACAAACGGTCGGATTAGAAAGTGCATATCTTCACTTTGAAAGTGAACAATAGGACGTTTACAAATGCTTCTTAGAAGGAAAGACGGTAAACACAATTGTTGAGTTTTAGAATATATCGGTTTTTTTATAGCATGTAGAAACACAAAAGTAATTTTGGTATCTCCTGGAATTTGACAAAATGGAAAAGTTATATACAAAATTAATTTGTTCTTAAGAAATGAAAGTACGGATGTAATGTGTAGAGAGAATGTTTTGTGATTGGCGAGAGAGACGGTTGGAGGGAGAATAGAGTGTTGGAGTCTAGTTTTGAGAAGAAAAAAAGTAACTGTGTAATGAACATCTGGAGAGAGCAGACCAGTTTTTGAAAAGTAAGAAGGCGGTGTAAAGTGGTGAAGTTGGCGGTCGTGTAAGCAGAATCGTGTTGAAACGAAATCGTTGATCGAGTTGAGAAGTTAAATCTTCTTGTGTCCGAAGAGATTCCTGTTTTTGTCTGAAACGAGTAGCCGGTTGGTATCAATTTGCACAAGATATCGAGCAGAGAGAAAACTGAGGAAAGATTTCGAGCGAGTGCTGTTGTTTGTTTGTGAAGCAGTTTGGACGAGAAGGATCGTTCGCAGCATCCTAGGAGCACGTGTGGGAGAATCGAGGACTACAAAATCCATGAGAAGAAGTAAAGAAGAGAAAAAAAGGTTAGTCAGATTATTTGTGAAACGGAGAGAGGTGTTTTATATTACATACCATATTTGTTTATTTGTTTAAGTAATCTATTCAAAAGGTGTAAAGTAAAGTTTGTTTTTTTTTTATATATAATGGTAAGAACAGTCTAACGAATTATTTAAATGAAAATTTTGTAAAAAAAGGAGATAGCAGAATTAAAGATTAATTTATTAGATAAGAAATAGTTGCAACAAAATTGAGTTTTAGCATACATTTAAATCTTATATTTATGGTATATTGGATAAATAAATAATATTTATAGAATTTTTTTGATATTGAGTATATTTATTTTCCATGTTTTGTCCTGGATGAAGTAAGCAACTAGAGATACTAGAAGCCACAAACCAAAGGTAATACATTAAAATAAATTAGCCCTGAGAATAAATTTATTGGAAAGTTTTATTTAATTTTGGTTTTGTTTTCCATAAGTAGTAATTAAAATAATTAATTAATTAATCAAAATAAGAATATGCTGATCAATCTCATAACAGAGAGAAAATACAGAGCATAACAGTACATACAGTGCGTCTATAAAGTAACGCATAAATTCGTTTTTTCGAAAACCCGCGACTTTAAGGAAAAATCCCGAAACAGGTCGATTTTTATTTTTAAATTAAGATTTTTTGGCATATATATCATACTAGTGACGTCATCCACCTGAGCGTGATGACGTAATCGATGATATTTTTAAATGCGAATAGGGGTCATGCGATAGCTCATTTGAAATGGTATTCAATTCTCTATTCACTAATATAAACACTAACATAATTATTTTTACAGGGTATTCAAAAAAACATTTTTTCAATTAAAATAATTGAGACAAAAAGAAGAATGTTTGTAATTTATTTATTTCAAAATACATATTACTACTGTCAAAAAACAGAAAAAAAATTATTTGACAAATAAAAATTGATTTTCGCGAAATGTTCAAACTGCCAAGAGGTAAGTGGGTGGCAGCTTTAACATTAAATTTAAGTGAAAAACAATATTTATTTATCAAATAAACATCTTTTCATGTTTTCTGACAACAGTAAAAGCTTTAAATTACATACTTAAATTAAATAAATTACATACATACATTACATTTTGTCTCAATTATTTTAATTAAAAAATGTTTTTTTGGACATCTTTTATAAATAATTATGTTAATGGAAAAGACTAAGTTTTCACTCTAATGGCATATAACATATCCCACCAGAATGAAAACAATGAACCTTCTCTGGTTACACCTCCGAGGCTTCTACAATTTGCAAGCCATACGGATGCTGAGACTAAGGAAGATGAGGGAATTCTACAATTTACAATTCACGTCACATCTGCTCAGCGCGGTAAAGTTCCAACGAGACTGGTTCCCTTCATACTCCACACATTTACTCTGTGTGGAGTATGAAGGGAACCAGTCTCGTTGGAACTTTACCGCGCTGAGCAGATGTGACGTGAATTGTAGATTGTAGAATTCCCTCATCTTCCTTAGTCTTAGCATCCGTATGGCTTGCAAATTGTAGAAGCCTCGGAGGTGTAACCAGAGAAGGTTCTCATTGTTTTCATTCTGGTGGGATATGTTATATGCCATTAGAGTGAAAACTTAGTCTTTTGCTAGCAGTTGCCGCTAGGGCATCTATGCCATTTCGTTCGTTGCAATTCGGGACTGCACGCTGGGGTTTGTTTTGGTTGGATCAGGGAGAGCAGCATATGTGCCTCCTGATGAGAGACTAATAAGTTTCGAAACCGGTAGAGGTGCTTGCAGCACTCTCTGATTGGACTGGAATATGGTTCGGCTGTATTTTCGTTTTGCAACGAAATTGAAAATGTTTATTCATTTTTAATTATGTTAATGTTTGTATTAGTAAATAGAGAATTGGATACCCTTTCAAATGAGCTATCATATGACCCCTATTCTCATTTAAAATAAACATCGATTACGTCATCACTCCCAGATGGATGACGTCAGTAGTATGATATATATGCCAAAAAATCGGAATATAAAAATAAAAATCGACCTGTTTCGGGATTTTTCCTTATAGACGCCGGTATACGAAATATGTAATGAATTTATGCGTTACTTTATGGACCCTCTGTATAATATATATGTACTTATTTATAGATTGTACATTTGGGTTGGCAACTTCAAAATATGTATATCACACCGAGACAGGTCAATTTTTAAATTTAGTTCTGCTTTCATTTTCTTCTTCGTGTAGTGCCTATCCGTTTCAGATGTTGGCGCCCATCATGGCAATCTGTACTTTGCACACTGGTGACCTGAAAAGATTTGTGATTGTTCTGTTGAACCACGCACTAGTGATGTAGTGACTGTGTATACTTTGATTACTTTTGTTACTTTTGTATTTGAGTACCGGTAATCATATCGAGAATCGCATTTCTCTCATACTAAGCATTTATCCGTTTTTTAATTAAAGACATCCTTATTACCTTGTTATGTATGTTTTTATCTTCACGATCTAAATTATTGTTGATGATGGGGGTCCTGACAAATAATCCCGGACAAAAATCCCCACAAATTATCCTTGAACAAAAAATCCCTAGACAATAAATCCCCGGACAAATAATTCCTGGACAAAAAATATTTCTTGATGATTATTTGTCCGGGGATTTTTTGTCTAGGGATTTTTTGTCCAGAGTTAATTTGTGGGGATTTTTTGTCCGTGATTACTTGTCAGCGGATTATTTGTCCTAGCTTCGATGATGGAGCTGCATTAGTTAATTCACAAAAAATCTCGAACAGAGTAACGTATTTCGTCTTAGTTTTAAACAAGTTATGGTATTATGTGTTTTTGTTGTAAAAAATATTAGACAAATAATGTATGGCTGGTAAATATCAGATTGTATTGCAAATATGTATATCAAGGAATATTTCTTGTGTATAGCAGATACAATTTTCTATATTTTTTTCAATATTAATTGATTATTTGTATTTAGAACAGTGTTTCAAGTTGTCAATAGGTTTAAAACCACGTTGAACAAATTCCCAAATCTCAACGTTCTACACTAACCAGACAAATTTGACGGCTTTCCCTATATGAGAAGATTAACACTCGGAAACTTGTCTTGGATGCGTGGAAGCGCGAGGAGCGCCGCCATTTTCAAGATAGGATTTAATCTTTGTCCTATTTTGTGCTTTTCCGAGCGTGACTTCCCACTTTGAATGTATTCGCACAAGGTGGATTAGCGACTGTATGTGAATTGTGGATGTGGATAAATGTGGGTGAGGCCAAGTCCAGAATTAAATAAATTCCGACGGTTGGTTTACTTCGGCAGGATTTATGGTAATTTTATCATCTAGTTCGGCGGTTAAATACCTGTAAAAAGCTTTTTATTTCTAGTGTAAACTTTTTGACAGCAGCATGAGACGACTATAAAGTCTTTGAAATATAGGTTGAAATATGGTTATTTAGGGGAACAAGGGGCTTGTTGTAACAGGGGTAAGTAGTAACACGGCTTTTTCATAGGTTATTTGACCATTTTTAACTAATTTAGCTGACTTAACTTTATTCTCTTATCGCCCTGCAAATGACACCGTCTAGCCAGCCATCCTTCGATAGTTGCAAATAGTAGTTTTGTGCACGTGTTTCATTTGGATGAGGTAATTTAAAATTTGACTATCATAAAATTTTGGTTATCGCTATTGTTTTAAACGGGGCATGGGCAAAAATACCAGCGTAGTTCAGACTGAACTGACTGGTATCTCAATAGCCGCAAAAGAGATAATCGGGAAAGGTATAGCCGGCAAAACTGTAATAATCTGCACAGACAGCAGACAAGCGCTACTAACCCTGAACAGACCACGTGTCATATCAGGGCTAGTAATGGAGTGTCATGAATCACTAGCCCAAGCTTCGGATGGTAACAACATCATCCTGAGGTGGGTTAAAGGACACGACAGAAATAAAGACAACCGCATTGCTGACCAGCTGGCTAGAAGGGCAGCAGGCCTAAGACTCTTAGGACCTTGTGATCTTTTTGGCTTGTCGACTACAACAATCGCGGAAACTGTCAAATGTCACTCCCACACGCAAACCGTAAGAAGATGGGAAGAAGGGCCAGGATGTAGACTTGCCAAGGTAACACTAAGGAACCTTGGGAAGTCAGCATCAGAAAAGTACTTGAGAATGACCAGGAAAAACCTACGCTTAACAGTTGGTTTTTTAACTGGCCATTGTCAACTAAGAAAACACCTCCACACACTGGGCTAGTAGACATATCTCTATGCAGGAGGTGTGAACGAGATGACGAAACTGTAGAGCATGTCCTATGTGAATGTCCGGAGTTATCGTCAATACGAGAGTATGCGTTCGGCGAACCTTGGCCTACACCTGCCGATATAGGGGAGATGTCACCAGGTGATTTGTCCACCTTCCAGGAAATGGCAGGATGGATAATGAACTAAGCACGACAACCCCCTGGGAGGATGTACAATGGGTCAATTGTGGCCTAAGTGCTGTGGGACTTGACTCACACTCCCTACTCTACAGACAGATTGTTTTAAACGGAAATGAAACTTTCGATGTTTATTTCTTTTATAAATTTAGTTATACTTTGATGTTGCTTAACGATTTTACGATTAGCAAGATATTTTTAGAGTTATTTTAATAAATGTACAAAAGTGCGGTACGGGGTATGTTGTAACAAAACGTTGGAGCTTGTTGTAACATGTTACAAATTGCGCTGAATCTTACTAAATTTATGATCTACAATATAAAAACGTATTATTTAGTTTAGTAATAGTCCAGAATGAGACAACATAAAAGAAAATCAGAAAGGGTAACTCAACGCCACGAAGTAAAGTCTACGAGTTAGGTTCAGCGGAAATTTTAGATAATCAATCTAGCACAACGCAAGCAAGTAAAACAGCACGGACTGTGTCATGTATCTTTCTTTATACCTATATAGAAAAAAAGAAAAACATTAAAAGTCTACAACTGGGCTGTACTAAACCAGGGATAGTTTTTACAGCCGAAGAAGAAAGTAAAATGGCTTCGTATATTCTGAAGTGCACCGAAATATATTTTGGACTAATTCCCATGAAGATGCGAAAACTGCCTTACCAATGTGCTGTGAAACTCAGTGCTAAGCAACTTCCTTCTTCTTGGTATCAAAATTATACAGTTGGTACAGATTGGGTCCAAAATTTTATGCGTAAAAATCTACATTTATATTTAAGAACACTGGAAGCCACGTTATTAAGTCGAGCAAAATCTTTCAACAGGACCAACATTGGTATTTTCTTCGAAATATTCCAAAAAATTGGAATTTTTGTAATGTTACAACCTGCCCCAATATATGTTACAACCTAGCCCCAAGCGCGGGGTAAGTTGTAACAATGCACGTTTTTGGGTAAAATGCTAGTTGATTAAAAAATAACAGTCTTCTTAACTTTTATTCAGTTCAATATTATTCAGAAAGAGTTAAACTAGCGTTTAGTATTTAATTAGTGATAATTGGGAAAATAGCTGTCAAGATATATGTATTTGATTTTAAGAAAATTGTTACAACCAGCCCCCTACTAGTAAGACAAGACAAAAGGCCTGAAAGAATGAAATGCTTTTAGAAACGAAATATAAGAACATTTTCCTTATGCTATTTACACATCATCTACCGTATGTATTTTCTAGTTCATCATATACTTAATATTTTTCCTGAACTTTGTGTTTTCAATTAGGATATGTATGTACCTAAGTTAATAAAATTAAATTCAAGGAAATTGATCCTGAAGCACAAAAAATAGGGCTTAAAATAAGCGAAACAAAAACCAAGTACATGACCGTCAAAAGAACACCGGACAATGAAAATAATATCGCAATAAGCAATTATACCATCGAACGTCTGGATACTTTCACATCCTCCTCTATCTGTTCTCCTTCGTAAGGATGTAGTGGCGCCATGTAAGTCGTTTGACTATTTATGTCCAATTCTCTCTCTTCTGTGCGTGTTGTTTTGCTTCGGAGAATGAGTAACCAGTCATGTCCTTTATTTGGTCCGACCATCGTAATGGAGATCTTCCTCTGGATCTTCTGCCCTCTACGTTGGCTTCAACTATCATTCGTTCAACTTTCACATATCTGGGCACAAAAATCAATCAAATGAATTCCGAAAGTATCGAAATGAATGCATGTATTCCCAGTGGGAATCATACATACTATGCTAATAAAAGATTGATGACATCGAAATTATTAGACAAAATAACCAAAATGACTTAGATACATCGTAGCAACATATGATTTTAAAATGTTGTTCTGAAGCTATTTCCTTGTGGCATTTTTATGATTAATTATTTATATGGGAAATAAGCCACAATTAAAATTAAAACAGTAATATTTTGTATTTTGACAAAGGCACCCGATTTGGGCGTCGAAACGTTAATAAAATTATTTTTTTCATTTTAATTGTGGCTTATTTCTCATATAAATAATTAATGATTTTAAAACCTGCGTAATGGCAAAAAAGATGAACCGCAACTCAATTAAATGAAGGGCACAACATTGTTAGTAGTGTTGCCCAAATGCAAGACCAAGACGAGACTTAGACAGTCTTGGTCTTGGTCTTGCGCCAGTACACCTAGTCTTGGTCTTGGTCTTGGTATTGCGCTCCCGGTCTTAGTCTTGGTCTTTCAGCAAGAGTCTTGCAAATCTCGCAGTTGCCTATTAGCCTATTGCATATCTTTGAACAACGTAACAGAGGTACATTTTAAGCTGGAATATCATAGCCATAGTAAAGACCAGCCATATTAATAAATATCTAGTCCGGCGGTCCTCAATCTGTGGTGCATGTACCACTGGTGGTATATATCAATATTTGCGGTGATACACAAAACGCAAAAATAGCCAAAATCAGCCACAATTATTATAGTTAATTAGATTACCTAGCCGTTTCAGTTAGGTGGTGACGAAAATAATAAAAAGTATTTTGTGGTACATGACTCAAAAATATTGAGAATTATCTACTAACTGATCTAGACAATTGACACTGGGTGGGGTTTGAACCGACGATCTAAGTGATCCGTGCCTATATTCTAACTAACTAAAGTTTATTAGAAACTTGTATATTTTATTATCCAATATAAGCGAATGAATAAAGAAACATAATGTTAAGAAAATATGAGGCTATCGTTTAAATTTCAGTATTTTATAAATGCTAGAATATTCCACAGAGTGATGACACTCTGAGAAAAAACACAGTTTGATTGGTACCTACACCCGGTGTACAATGACAATGATTGATTTGTCTAGCAACAATATTATTACAGCGATATTTATAAAAATAAGACAACATAATATTAAAAAAATCACTTAAATGAGACAACAGGTTTAGGAAATTCGAAACATTAACAATTACCCGTTTATAAGGTGGTGCGTAAATTTTTTAGAGAAATGTATATCGTTATTAAATAATATTTCGGTATTTTGTTAGGGTATCTGGCATTATCTGTTCTTTTGTCTCGGTATCATACTTTTAAATTATTATACGCGCTGTTTCGGCAAATTTTGTTTAACCGAGTGACCTCATAGCACATTCAGCAAAAACAATACATACATAATAGTCTTACTATTCTATATACCGATAAGATTTGTGTGTTTAAATTCCTGAAAAATTAATAATGAAAAAAATTAATTACTTATTAGGTATATTTTTTATCAGCTAATTTTAAAAAGTTTGGATACGATATTCGATATTACTATCGGCGTCGCAAAGTAAGAATGTTATGTTATGATTAGAAGGCGACTATTCTCATAACCCGGACAATTATTTTCAGAGAAGTCGTCTGCTGGGAAGGACTGTACAAAATATTTTTTTACATTGTACTAATGACCTCGGATTACGTGTCAAAAATGTGTGAAGTGTTCTTTAAATGGATATTTTTATTCGCTATGGATGTTTATGGCATTGTTGTAATGTGCATAAGTCCAATTTTAAAAATTTTTGTTACAAATTTTTTTGTTTCTCATAGAGTATCTAAGAATATAGTCGAATTAATATACTCCCCAAAACAACCCTCAGTTCTAACTGCAAGACGCAAGAGTCTCGCAGGCTTAGTCTTGTTCTTGCTCAGGTGTTGCACGGTAAGTCTTGGTCTTGGTCTTGCTAAAATTAGGCGGTCTTGGTATTGGTCTTGGTCTTGCGAAAACGCAAGGACAAAACCAAGACCAATTTTGGGCAACACTAATTGTAAGATTTGTTAAAAGTCAGAGACTGTTATGGCTGGGATATGTGCAGAGACAAGAAGATACAAAATCAACAAAGAAAATATTACAATGGATGCCGATAGGAAGACGTAAAAAAGGAAGACCCAGAATGAGATGGATGGATAACGTGAAAGACGACCTGCTGAAAACTATGAATGTAAGAGGAGAAGTGCACAAAAGAGATTTGAATGCAAGGTCATAGCCATACAGCAAAAGCTCATCCAGGGTAACGATGCCAAAAAAGAAATTAATAAAATTAATATTTAAGAAATATCCACTGATTCTTAAGTAAGTCATTTTGAAATATATTGTCATCAACTTTATGACTAAGTGTCTTATTAATATTAAAGACTATTCTCAATAATTCATCCTTCATCTGTGACAACTAACAGATACTTACCACAACGTATCTTATGAATATGAACAAACTTGAATGAACTATCTGACGAAGAATCATACCATTAATTACATTACTATCAATTCTGCCACTTAATGACCAAATAATAAAGCAAAAAGTAAAATAGCTAAATGATACAAATTTAAATTGGTGAGTCCAGTAATCGAAAACGAATCTCACCGTAAGATGAGTCAGGTGTGGTGCGACTCTCTGGTGATATGAGTGACTTCGTGTGTTTATATATTATGAGGATGTTTCATGAAGGAACGGAAGCGGATAGCTGATCCTGGAGGAGGCCAAGACCCACTATGGGTTGTAGAGCCAATGATGATGACGATGTGTCATGTTCTACCAATGAAATTGGCTGTTCCTTTTGATTTTGAGGTGGAGAGCGGACTGTAGACTTTTTAATGGGTTGGAACAGCCACGGTGAGCAGATCTACTATCACTATTCTGTGTAGGTATCTGCTCGTTTGGGGTAGATTAAAATGCTGGCTAAATATTATGCCGTTTAATGACAAGCGAAGAAATTATGACAATTCATTACGACTACAGTTAATGAATAGCTGCAGCTTCTACAGCATGTTTCAGTTGATCCGTAGATCTATTAACCAATGAAATACACCATGTTGGGGATGATAACTTTCCCATATTGTCTGTTTTGCTTAGAGTTCTAGTGAGTTTAGACTCACAGTCTCAGATCGGCATGGATCTTTGTGTTGTTGGTTTGTGGTAGTTGTTTTATTGCTACGGTATTGCAGGTATGGTTTCTGTTTTCTCTTATTGAAGTTATACTTCTTTGGGCGCGTTGGGAGTAAATTTATATGTGCGCGAATTCATCAAAAGTCTTGGTCCTGAGCGCAGCTCAAACGTTATACGGGCTCTGATTGGGTAATTACAATGACCTGTCAACAATTGTTCAATATATCGGTTATGGGTAAACAAATGTTGTGTATATTAGTTTTTATTGTTGTGAGGACAGAGAAAAAAGCAAGTTTATAATTGTAGTGACTTTTTAAATAGTTTTTAAAAGCAACAGGTACGTAATAATTGTAAATGTTTCAGTATCCTAATAAAAAATTTCATAGGTAGGACCTGCCTATTTGGAAAATTTAAAAAGAACCTACTAAAATAGTATATAATGCTTTGATTTACATAAATTGATTACCAACAAAATTTCTACCAATCTTCATCTAATATATTGTTTTCTTACTCTATGTTTTGTTGTATTTTAATATTTTAATTTCACAAAAATCAAACTAATTTGATTAAATTCAGAACTGTCAAACAGTAAAACGTTCAGTTGGCCTATCTTCGCACATGACAGGTACATGTAAGTGGCTAAGTGAGTAGAGGCTTCGATTTCAAATCCTAAGCACGCGAATAAACGCGGTTTTGAATCCCAATGCAAGTTTTTATTTTATAATTTTTTTTATACATTTTATGATTGTAAGTATATTTGTTTTATAATTTTTTTTCTTCAGAAAATGCGTATTTAGTTAAAATTTTTGCCAAAAATTATTGTTCAGAAATCATTTCTTTGTGGCATTTTTCAATGTGTTTGTGTGTGTTTTATTCTTTTATTTTTTAATTTTTGGTATTGTTTTAATAAAAAATTTTGGAAAGTAGAATAAGTATTAAAATTAGTTTAAATAAAAAATAAACTGTTTAATGATTCAATAAAATTGTGTTTTGACTAGGAAAGTTTTGGGGTAGTTCTGATTTCTTTTATTATATGTATATGGATTTTGGGCTGCTGATTCCGAATATGAGGTTTGCGGACAAAATTTCTTGCCGGAACATTGAAAAAATCGCGAAAAAAGCGAAAAATTTCAGCTTTTTTCCGCTTTTTTGCTCAAATCTCGAAAACTATTAACTTTTAATAAATGGTCTGTCAACAGAAATTAAAGTACTTAAAATTATCTACAAATAGCACTATTTACTTTTTTTTTTTCAGACGAACCGTTCGGTCTAAAGTAAAAGATGAAAATTGCCAATTTTTAACGGTCTCGGCAAAACCCACTTTTTACATTCCAAAACTTTATTGTTTATTACAATGCTGTCATTTGATACATTTCTCCTAGTTTTCTGTACAAATAATAAATGTTAGTTCATAGGTATGGTATGTCTCTTGTGACAGCTTCCATGAGTCCATTCTGTCCTAAGAGGCCGGGAATGTCTCTGCTTTTCCCTTAGAGCCACAGAAGATCAGGCACAGATGGAGCCACAGTTTCAGTTGGTGTGAACATTTTCATCGGATGTGTTATCTTGATTTCTGATAAACCTTGAGGTTTTGTCCTTTTAAAATGAATTAGTTGAACAGCTCCCTTCCTTCCATAAACCTCAGGAGCGGGTTTCTTTTTTATCCGAGGAATGGATTGCTTAGGAGCTACTGCATGTTTTGGTGCAATACAAGAAATGCCACATATGACGTGAAAAGTGTGGTATTCGTCTATTGTATGTACGTTAAAACCAGCGTTATCGTACCCCTGCTGTGTAAAGCACGGCAGATTAATTTTCTGCGGAGCGCCTGCGAATGCTGACAATTCCAGGCGAACAGCTTCTGTATAGGATGAGCAAAACCTTAAAGAGGAAACTAAATCAACCCATTTTCTTGAGCCGTACTTTTTGTAGAGAAAACGGCCAACCCTGCAAGGAATGGTGAGACCAACTGTAACTATCTGGGCCTTACTGCCTCTACAAGACCAGCAATCGCAGGCGATCCGCAGAAAATTGACCAGCCGTGCTTTACACAGCAGGTGTACGAAAACGCTGATTTTAACCCTTTCTATGCCAGGCCTTAATTTGCATGTTGGTCCCCCAATCTCAAAGGTTTTTTCATGCTTAGAGTCCCCTGGCCTTATATATACGTCGCATATTTGCGGCGGTTGGGAATACAGACCCATTTTTTCAAAAACATATATATGCAGCATGGGGACTAACGTAGCAGCATGGGGTTAACGTACATACAACCGACGGATACCACACTTTTTACGTCATGGGTGAAATTTATTGTATTGCACCAAAACATGCAATAGCTCCTAACCAATCCATTCCTCGGCTAAAAACTAAACCCACACCTGAGGTTTATGGAAGTCAGAGAGCCGTTCAACTAATACATTTTGAAAGGACAAAACCTCAAGGTTTATCAGAAATCAAGATAGTTGATCCGAAGGGAATGTTCACACCAACTGAAACTGTGACTCCATCTGTGCCTGATCTTCTGTGGCTCTAAGGGAAAAGCAGAGACATTCTCGGTGTTTTAGGATGGAATGGATTCATGGAAGCTGTGAGAAGAGACATACCATATTCATATTATGAACTAACATTTATTACTTGTACAGAAAACTAGGAGAAATTTTTTAAATGACAGCATTCTAATAAAAACTAAAGTTTTGGAATGTAAAAAGTGGGTTTTGCCGAGATCGTTAAAAATTGGCAATTTTTAACTTGCACTTTAGACCGAACAGTTCGTCTGAAAAAAAAAGTGAACAGTGATATTTGTAGATAGTTTTAAGTACTTTAATTTTTGTTAACAGACCATTTACTAAAAGTTAATAGTTTTCGAGATTTGAGCAAAAAAGCGGAAAAAAGCTGAAATTCCTCGCTTTTTTCGCGATTTTTTCAATGTTCCGGCAAGAAATTTTGTCCGCAAACCTCATATTATTCGGACTCAGCAGCCCAAAATCCATATATAATGAAAAAAAATCAGAACTACCCCAAAACTTTCCCACTAGGGAGCTCGTAGGGTACAAATTCACTGAATCATAAAGTACATACATATTAATTTTGTTGGAATCATATAATAGAAGTATAACGTATTACGTGCGCATACCAAGTACACAAACATTCTTTTTATTTTTGAGAGAGACTCTGTATATCATCATCATCATCTGTATATCCGACAACTTGTATTGTATAGGTACAGATATGTAAAGATGGTGCCGATACGATACGATAGTGTATTTGTGTTAATCTGAAATACTCGAATTACCTTTTCTAGAGCAAGGTTAAATAAAAGACACGATAGCCATCACCCAGTCTTAGTCCATTTTTGTCGTGGAAGGATCTTGAAAGATCGTTCTGGATTCTGACCATGCTGCCCATGCTCGCTACTCCTGTGAGTGTAAGTTCAGTTAGTTGGATAAAACGAAGCGGTATTTGGAATTCCGCCTTTCCATACACTGGAGCAGTTTGTATCTATTCACTAATGCCCGCTTGCTCATTCGGAGTTCAACTCAAGTTCAGGGCCATAACCGAGTTCAAGGCATGACGTGCGTTGTACGGTGGTAATCATGCCTTGAACTCGGTAGCGCTGAACTTGAGTTAAACTCCGAATGAGCAAGCGGGCCTATGTCGTAAAATCGACGAATATGTGGTGGGTGTCGACGCCCAACTCCAGGGTTTTTTCAAGAATCTGTCTCACTCTAAAGATTTGGTCCGTTGTTGATTTATTAGGTTAAAAGCCGCACTGATATATCCTCCCACTATTCCTTCGGCGTAGGGGAGCATTTTATACAATACGTTGAACAGTAGGTACTTTATATACTACATTTTACAAATTTTCTCGTGATTGGCGTACGCAGGACTCATTTTCGGGATGGGCTGTTATTTTCTTATTCTTCATGTACCATGTCCTTTCAGAACGTTGCTTACCATCATAGGTATCTTAATTTTATTTATTGCCACCCTAAATCAAGCATGATTCTGCGTCCTGGACTGCGCTTGCCTGCTATTTTTACTTGAATAATATTTTGTAGCAACCTATATTTGGGACCTCTCATTAAACGTCAGAAATAATCCAGCTATCTCTTCTTGATGCTTTTTATAATCGCAGTAGTCTTGCTGAGACATTCTAGTATTGTGGAGTTTCGAATCTTCTACATCCAATAAACTCTTAAAATTCTTCTATTGCATCACATTTCGAGAGCCTCAAGACAATTTAGATCGATTTTATTTACAGTTAGTGATGAGCGAGACTGGTCTTGGTCTTGCGGTCTTGGTCTTGGTCTTACAGCAAGACCAAGACCAAGACCAAGCTTGCAAGAACAAGACCAAGACCAAGACCGAACCTTGCAAGACCACGCAAGACCAAGACCAACCTGCAAGACTCTTGCACTTTTTTTAATAAAAATTGGTTTTTATTATTTAACTTTATTTTTTTAGTTCAATAATATATACTGACATTGTAAGAAACCTTAAACAAGGCGACATTTCAAGGACAATTGAAATTACTTGTAAGACAAAAAAAATGTAATTATAGATAGGGTAATCCATTTAAAAAAAAATGCAATTAAAAACGGTTTTTATGTACCAGTAGTTTTCGATTTTTTGTCTAATAAAAATACTGACACTTATTTCAATTCTTTTCGCATAATCGAGGAAAAATGTAGGTCGTTAAATTTAAAATTAATACAAAAAATATCATAATAGATTTTGAAAAGGGATTCACAATACTGTGAAAGCATTGTGGCCTGAATAAAAAATAACTGGTTGTCGATTTTAATGTGTCAAGCTTGGTATCGCAAAATCCAAAGCTTAGGTTCAGTTTCTGAATATAATGACAAAAATTCCGATACTGGGAAATTTTTAAAATTATTTTTTGGATTAATTTTTACAATCAACGAAAGTTGGAAGTTGAATTATTTGTGAAAATCCCGGATGACAAACGCGTAAAGAAGTTTACTGATTTCATAGTTGACAACTATTT
Organism: Diabrotica virgifera virgifera; assembly: GCF_917563875.1. NCBI lineage: Eukaryota > Metazoa > Arthropoda > Insecta > Coleoptera > Chrysomelidae > Diabrotica > Diabrotica virgifera. Next base: position 84,290,404 of record NC_065447.1, on the reverse strand, counting down.
GGAAGAATCTAGGTTTTCCCCAGAAAGGGCCAGTACTACAAATAGTATGTGCCGCACTTGAAATGCATGCGCATCATTTCAGTGTGTTTTAAATTCTAGTTTTTACTACCCACATCCGAATATTTTCAACTTTTTAAATGTCATAATGGGTATTCAATCCAAAAATATGTGAAAATAAAAAGTGCGAGTAATTCGTGTTACGAGAGCAATGTAGTTTAAACAAAATTAAAGAACTGCAAGATAACAAATTACAGAATTAAGCGTTTATAATTCCCCATTAGGTATAGTTATTATGTTATAGTATTAGGTCTATAAATAGGTATGGTAAATATGAACGTATTTACTAAAAAGTATGTTTTAGTTAGTTTATAAAAAAAGTTAATTATATTAAATAATGATTAAATAGAGTAAAAAATATTTGATTTTTGTGTTCTCTTAAAAAAATTTAATTTATGTTCTTAAATTTGACCCTCGTAGGATAAATACTACAGTGTTCGAGTGAAAGGAGCAGATCATTATCTGTTAACAACTATAAATCGTTTATCCCTTTTCGTAAAATCCGTGAATTGCAAGTCCCCGACCATTTGTGGCACCTTTAAGAAACTCTTTTTCTTTAACATTTTATTAAAATACAGGGGCAATAAACAATAATCCAGACTCAAGACGTGGTCTGAAGGTAGGCGACAGGTATCGACAGCATGCAAAACACAACGTGACACAACCGAAGGCCGGCAATTGCAACAAGGGTTGTAAATGCAGGTTTTTCCTACTGATAAGCATTACCATTATAAAAATATACTCTAATCTCTTTATATAGAGAGAAATAATTAGGTCATTAGGTGAATGTATAATGTTAAAATTGGTATACGTTTGAAACTACATTCTACATTCTGTTAAAATTTTAAAGCAAATAATATAGTTTCATTCTTCACATCTTTATTTATTTCAATGTACATTTTATTCGAAATTGTTTGGTTCAAATTATTACTACCAAAAAAGCAAGACCGGCAAGACTCTTGCAGCAAGACCAAGACCAAGAACAAGACCGGCTAGTGCAAGACCAAGACCAAGACCAAGACTGCCTTTTAGCTGCAAGACCAAGACCAAGACCAAGCTTGCAAGAACAAGACCAAGACCAAGACTAGCCTGGTCTTGGTCTTGTTCTTGTTTTGCTCATCACTATTTACAGTTCAAGATTCGAAACCATACAGTAAGACCGAAACACGTAGCAGTGAAGTAGTCGGATCCTTAATGCCAATTTTAGGTCTCTGTTACATAATACTTTGGACATTCTTCTAAAAGCGGCTCTTATTCGGGGGGTTTTATTAAATGATCAAATTACCATAACATAGCACCAGCAATTACTATTTTTATCTGGTCTCTGGCATAGAATTGAATAGATGGCAATAAACAGATTTATTGTGGGATTTTTTCATTTATTATGTTCAATAGACTTTTAATAATTTTCGATTTCAAGGAATTCTGCTATATTTATGTTTCAGTTATTCAGTTATCAGCAGAACACAAAATTCACTATTTATGTTCAATCGTAATCTTTTTCTTAAAAACAGTGTAAGTAGACACCAGGCGAGGTTTCAAGGAGGGGACAATTGACTCCATTGACCCCCCTTGGATCCGCGCCTGATCTATCATAGACTGGGTGTCATATCACACGTCTTTTCATTGAATTGTCATAAATATCAAATAATTGTAGCCAGAACCATCGAATACAGACACTTATTAAGCTAATAAGGTTCTATCTAATTCGTTGCTAATACTTTGCGGTGGATGCTTGGCAGATATGCTACAGAATGAATGCAGGCTAAAGGATTTCTTCCAATCGACAAGATAAAAACATTTAGTTTAAAACCAGTTTATCCAGTTTAATACATGTTATCTTTGTTTATTTTTTTAAATAAATAATACAATATATTCACAATCATAATATCTTTTATGTGAAAATGAAAACCAGTTCACATATTTTATTTATACAAGAAGTAGAGTCCTCTTTGCCATTCACCATTATAACCAATTCATATCGTAAATACTGCCTTCCAGTCTGTTGTTTCCGTACATTCAGACCCTCTGGGGAGATTAAGCTGAGGTTTTGGAATTGCTTCTGATTTTGGAGGTTTATTGTCGTACACATGGATTTTCGCCTCCTGGTTTCTAATATAAATGAAAAGAGGATTTCCTGTTCTTATCCCGTTATTCCTTTCGCTAAGAATCTCATCAAATATTGATTAATGGAGAGGGGAGTTAAGTGTTTGCTGCTAAGATTATTTGTAGAAATACTTGTCCTGCTTTCAAATATTTCATTTTTTAAGCATACAAAGCAAATAAAAGATACAAAATCATTGTTTGAAATATTTCTTTTATATGTTCCTTCTAACTTCAAGCCGTATCTAGCTTCATTTATCCAATATATCCTACCTATAATATTAATAATGGCCAATATATATAAAACAAATGTTTCTACATTAATGAACATATGCTGTAATATACTGTTATGATCTGCTTCTTATTAATTTTATATTAATTGTTATTTATTTGATTAATTATTTAATTGTCGCAAATCATACATAAAAATTGAATAAAAAATCTCAGGGTGCCTTTTTATACTATTAAAAAAAATCCAAATTATCTCACGTTATACTTATCTTCTCTCGTGGGTTCAGTATCTCTTAGTTGATCCTAATCGGGATAAAATAGGGAAAAGAAATAAAGCAAAATATTAAAATAAAAATACAGAATTGTCTTTTATTTATCAAAATCAATACTCTGAAATCTATCGAATCTAAAAACCTGTGGACACAGATGTCCGAATGAAATTTTCACCACTTAAATTTATTATAGTTAAAAAAAAAACAATTTATCGGTTTGTTCCCGATGACTTTGGTAAAACAAACTAAACAAAACAAATTTATGTATTCGCAAGATTACCTATATTTACTATTTACTTTTTGAAATATTGGAATTTTAATTCATATGCTTTTTACTCAAAAATTTAGTTTCCGAACATAAAAATCTCTTTCACATAAATTGACTGACCTTTTGCTTCACTCACTCTGATGTCTTCTCGTGACCCAAAATAGCTCTCCCTCGTTGACTATGTTAAAGGCTACTCATCAAAGCCCTCTCCTTTGTCCAGCTTCAAAACTATCAGCATACCAGCACCAATTCTCCAACAAGCCGGGCCTTCTTTTTTGACACGTACTCGATTCAAACAACACTCCAAAAATTCTCTGCTCTCCTTCTCACAATAATACAGAATCAAAGAGGTATTTCGTCTCAATTTGATCTGTCTCTCGTTCCACTTTTCAACACTATTCTCCACTATCAAACAGCCACTGGTATCTGCTAACTATCTATCCACTAAACACGTCGAACCGCTCCTCATCGATGCCAAAAACATAATGACTTCTTTTTCAAACTCTCTCAATCATTCCAACTACTTTTCCCCTTCCACATTGCCAAGAATCAGAAACATCGACTTTTCCATTCGACAAACAAAACAATCACCCTCAAAATTATTCCGATCATCCTAATTACTTTCTGAGAACTATACAATATTTACTCGTGTTGACACAAAGATACTAAAATTCCAAACTTTCTCCATAAAACCACTTTTCTAGAAATTGATAATTACCTCTACCCTAAACAATCTTTTTCCATTTTAAATCTAAATACATCGTTATTTTCACTTTAATTATTCACAAAAGTCTTTAATGGTTCATCGGAAAGCTCATTAAAAGAGAAATCTGCTTACATCCAAACTAAATTCTAGTAAATATCTACAGCTCAATATACAGGGTGTATCAAATTTATGTGCCCGCGTTATTTAAAAAAAAAAATTTAATTTAATTTTTATTTTGCTTTTGATTGATAAAATTGAAAACACAATAATACAATATCATTTAATCCATTATTAAAATATTTATTGTTAAGGATGTACACATTCTTTATTATAAGAAAAGTAAATAAAGATGTAGCAGTAGAAATCAAATAGTAGCAAGATATTGAAACAGATAGTAGCAAAGGTAAACGAGATCTATCATCTATAAAGGGATGAAATCGCACAACAATGATGATACATTGACGGCTATAAAACTGATGAAGGAGTTGGAGCTGGAGTATACGAAAGGACACTAAGGTTAAGCCGTAGTGAAAGCCTACGTTATCTCTCTACTATTTTCTAAGCGGAAATTTCGGAATCGATTTGACTCCAAGTTAGTTTTGAACTGTCTTCAAAATCTGATTTTGAAGACAGTTCAAAACTAACTTGGTCCTAACAGTCCGACATTGTTTTGAAAAAAAAAACAATGTCGGACTGGATGGAATGGATGAAGTATAACCACTTGTATCTACTGGTACGAACAAATAGGTCTCAAACATGCAAAGGCACATACATACTATTATGTATCACTTTATCAATCAAAGATAGAGTGAAAATTTTAATTTTTTAATTATAACGCGGGCACACGAATTTGATACACCCTGTATATTGATTTATAACTATTTCGTAGAAGGTAGCTTTTACGCAATGGGTTTATCCTTAATGAGTTTTTCCCTGAAGACTTAAAGACATTTGTAAATAAAGTGAAGTGAAAATACAATTTATTTAGGATTATAATGTTAAAAATATTGGTTGTTACGTGAAAGGTAAAATCCACAGGTAGCTGTAATTATTAGTTTTTAGAAAAATAAAGGTAGAAAGATTTGGAATTTTAAGTCTGTTGGTTTAAGCACAAGAATATTTGTATAATTTCCGAAAAGTGATTAGTTTGAGTAGAAGTATTGTTTGAAAGAATGCCTGGGTTTTTCGAATGAAAAGGAGGAATGTGGAAAGAGAAATGTTTCTGATTGGCTTGGCAATTTGGAAGGGGGAAAGAGAAGTTTGAATGTTGAGACGGTTTGGAAAAGAAAGGTTATTGTGTGGCCGGCATCCGAGAAGGACAGTCGAAAGTTTTCGCGTATAGTTCAGAAGCAAGTACTAGTGGTTGTCTGATAGTGGAGAGTAGCTGAAAAGTGGAACGAGAGACAAATAAAATTGAGAAGAAAAACCTCCTTGATTCTGTAAAGTCCAAGAGAGTAAGTTACAAGAACTATAGTTATTAAAATTATTTGTGACACCAAGTAAAAAAGATACTTGGGTCTCAGGAGATTATTATTGAGAGAAAGAGAGGAGAGAGTTTTGGAGTTTATGGAACGAGTACTGGTCAAAAGCCTGCAAAAAAGAGGCCTGGCTTGTGTTTTGGAGAAATAGTTGCTGGTATGCTGCTGGATTGATGCTGAGAACGGAGAGGGCTTTGATTGGTAGCCTAACATAATCAACAAGGAAGAGCTGTTTGGGTCAAAAGGAGACATCATTGTGTGTGAATCAAAAAGGTCAGTCAATAACTTATGTGATAGATGTTCTTTATAATCAGAAGTTAAAATATTTGCGTAAAAGCATATGAATTAAGATTCCAACATTTCAATAATTTAATAGGAAGTATAAGTAGTTTTGAAAATACCTAAATTTGTTTGTTTAGCTTATTTTATAAATAAAAGGGTATCAGGAACAAAGCGATAAATATTTGTTTAAATTAGATTAATTATATGGTAAAAGTTTCATTTGGACAATTATGCCCACAGGATTTAATTGATAGATTTTCAGAGCATTGCTTTTGATAATAAAGGTATTTGTATGTGCTTATTAATGGTTTTTCTATTTATTTCCTTTTCCTATTTTATTCCGATAAGGATCAACTAAGAGATACTGAAGCCACGAGAAAGGATAAGTATAACCTAAGATAATTTAGTTATTTTTTTATGACAAAAAGACACCCTGAGATTTTTTATTAATTTATTTTTGTATGATTTGCGTCAATTTAATAATTAATTCAATATATACTAATTAATATAAAAGTAAGAGAAAGCAGATCATAACAATACACATACATGAACCGTCGAAGATGAGAATCAAAGATCTAAACATGAATAGGAACAGTGGCGGATCTAGACATTTGCCTTGAAACACATGAAACCTCCAATGAAACACCAACCAAAAGTCATAAAAATGATAAATCCAAACCAGCATACTTATTGGGTTGAATTTGTCTGTCTGTGGTTTAAGTTTTACATCAGCATCAGACATTTTTTCGTACGAGAGCGAAGAACAGACTTGCGAAATCCAGAAAAAGTAGGTAGTCTTAAATGTTTTAGATCGAGTTGATACAAAATTTATTTAAAAAATTGATATCTTGCGCGTAACTGACATTTAAAATCACTAGTCACTTCAAGTGTTGTTTTGCGAGAATGTTTCATTCTACATAAAAGTGCTAATAAAAGTAATAAACGTTTTTGTTCAAAATTTGAAAAAATTTTCTAAGGCGTACAGATTCTCGATAAATCGATTATTTCCATCCTGTGTACAATCTCTGGTAACAAAATAAGTCGAAAACAAAATTATTTTTAATAAGGACCTTTATTTTGAACCAAACATACAAAAGGATAGTATATTATTCAACGAGCATGTAATGATTGCTATTACTCATGATGATGAAGTTTGCGACACGAGCCGTAAACGAGTGCCGTAGTTTATCAGAGTGAGTAATAGCCATTACATGAGAGTAGAATACTATACTTTTTCTACGACTTCTTTTATTTGGAGTAGTAGAAAAATATAATTATCAACTACTAACATTATTAAATAAAATTATTATTAATTTAAATTTTAAAATCGAAAGATTTTATTTTTCATAAGAAATCATATTTTATATAACTATGACAACAATTGTCATTAGTGTCATGGTATATAATGGCGCTGGCTTTTAAAAATAATACATATTTTAAGGCAGTTACATGAAAAAGAACGTTTGCTCCCAATAAAAACCTCCTTTCCTTCGAGAAAACCGTCTCACTTCTGTATGCAACAAAATAGTTTTTGAACCTGCCACCCATATCTTCACACATCAAGGAGAATAAGTTTGAATTCGCTTGTTTCACCCACGCGACGCGTACCACCTGAAATCTTCCCGCGTACCACCAGTGGTACGCGTACCACCGGTTGGGAACCTCTGCTCTAGACGATAAAAGTATATTATCGTTACACTCCCCTCCCCCGAAGGGAACATCCCGGAGTTAGGAATGACAAACTTTATTTGCATCTTTTTTGTACTCTCAAAAATTGACATTCTCGGCAAAATTAAGCTTGTTCTTATAATTTTTATAGGTTCAGTGGCATTTTCGTCCCTGACGACTGGACTAAATTCTGTAAAAAGTTATAAAATAAATAAATACTTATAATAAAATTATACAACCCACTCTAAAATTCCCCTAGTTAAAATTTCTCTTTGTCGATTTAGTTATAATATATTTCAAAACTTTTGACAAAACGAAATTCTAATATTAGAAAATTCGTGTGGGTTCCTTGTTTAGGAGTTCTAAAATGTCAGCCAAAAACTTCACGTGTTTCCTTTATACGGTGACTTTTAATTGTTCCATTTTCCTAAACGTAAACAAAACGCTTGTAACATTAATTACGATCCATGTCACCATGGACAAACGTTGTTTGTCCTCATAGTGTCCGACAAGATACAGTGTTAATCACAGATAGCTCAATGTTGTGTTATATTTTTTATGGTATTTAATTTGATAATGTAGGTAACGTTACGAAGAAAATTAAAGTCTAGAAAACTATGCTGTATTCGTCAACGTTTTTATTTCCTTTCTTGGCTTTTCCCAGCCGTGTGAAGTTGGCACCTCTAAATACGATTTTTTCAAAAAAATTTTTATTTTTTGATTGTCTATCAAATGTCCACTCTTGTCCAGCAAACATTTTTTTCTGTCCACCTTTTGTTTACGAGATACTAAATAAACGTGAAATAAGGCCCAACACACCGAAGTCAAAAAAACGTCGTAAAAACTGATACGTCTGATTGTCCAACTGTTGTCCACACTTGTCCAGGCATTTTTTTAATTGTCCACCTTTTATTTATTTAAATTAGCAATAATTATCGTTTGTTAGTATCTAAAAATGAGAATTTTTGGAAATTTTTTTTCAAGTTTGATTGTCCATCGAATGTCCACCCTTGTCCAGCAAAAATTTTTTTTGTCCACCTTTTGTTTACGAGATACTAAAAAAACGTGAAATAAGGCCCAACACCCCGAAGTCAAAAAAACGTCGTAAAAACTGATACGTTTGATTGTCCAACTGTTGTCCACACTTATCCAGGCATTTTTTTTAATTGTCCACCTTTTGTTTATTTAAATTAGCAATAATTATCGTTTGTTAGTAAAAATGACAAAAAATGAGAATTTTTGGAATTTTTTTTCACGTTTGATTGTCCATAGAATGTCCACCCTTGTCAGCAATAATTTTTTTTGTCCACCTTTTGTTTACGAGGTACTCTTAAAACGTGAAGGCTCAAAAACTGTGATTTTGCGTTACGCACACGTCAAAAATCACGCTTTTTGTGGCTGAAGCATGAAAATGCTTTTTTTTTTTTGGATGTGTGAAAAGTTGTGTTCGTATGTACACATGAAATAATCATACGAGTGACTAAAAAATTCTGTCCATGATGCGAAGAAATATTTATTCGAACACAGGCTAAAAAGTCAAATCTATTAGTTTTTACGACCTTTTTTCAAAGTCCAGGTGCTTGGCCTTATTATGGGTCAAATATATGTATCATTTTCTAAAACAATGTGTGAAAATGCGAATATTGCATCGCTCGAGCGTGTGGAAAAGTAACCTTTCCTACACGGCGTTGAATAAAAATATCATATTTTGGAATTCGCATTCATAATCCATTGTTGCTACCAAACTAAAAAATATTGCAGAGAAAAAACCAATGTTTCACAAGTAATGAAAATGTCTGAACACGAATGGACAACTATTGGACAATCCAAAGCTGTTAGTCCAAAAAATCTTTTTCAACTATTTTTTTCAAAAAAGGTGGACAAAAAAACTTTTTGTTGGACAAGAGTGGACATTCGACAGACAATCAAACGTGAAAAAAATTTTCAAAAATTCTCATTTTTTGGCATTTTACTAACAAACAATAATTATTGCTAATTTAAATAAACAAAAGGTGGACAATTAAAAAAAATGCCTGGACAAGTGTGAACAACAGTTGGACAATCAAACATATCAGTTTTTACGACGTTTTTTTTACTACGGGATGTTGGGCCTTATTTCACGTTTTTTGAGTATCTCGTAAACAAAAGGTGGACAAAAAAAATTTTTTGCTGGATAAGGGTGGACATTCGACGGACAATCAAACGTGAAAAAATTTTTCCAAAAATTCTCTTTTTTTGACATTTTACTAACAAACGATAATTATTGCTAATTTAAATAAATAAAATGTGGAGAATTAAAAAATGCATGGACAAGTGTGGACAACAGTTGGACAATCAAACGTATCAGTTTTTACGACGTTTTTTTGACTTCAGGGTGTTGGGCTTTATTTCACGTTTTTTTAGTATCTCGTAAACAAAAGGTGGACAAAAAAAATTTTGCTGGACAAGAGTGGACATTTGATGGACAATTAAAAAACTAAAACATTTTTGAAAAAATCGTATTTAGAGGTGCCAACTTCACACGGCTGCTTTTCCCCTCACTGGGTTTCAACGAAAATTTTATTTTCCGTTATAAATTCGCGAAGTCTGTTAGTTTCCTGCGTTTGCGCGTCGCCGCCCCTGCAATACTTAAAGCCGGTCTACCGATTTCCTATCTCGTTTTGTCTCCTGAATCCAAATCTGGAAACGGCCCTTCGATATCTCGAACCATCTTCGAGATAACCGACCTCAAATAGAAAAATCGAATGGGCATATGATACATAAATTAAATGTGTTTTGTATTTTTTACAAGCACGTATTTTTGAAAGTCAAAATTATTGTGATGGTCAAAATGGTCTATAGATAATTTTTCCTTATTAGAAAAGTGTTTTGGCTTCTCTATTTTTACAAAAAAAATATTAATTGTTAATTTTCAAGTAGCTCCTCGATGGGGATACTTGAAAGTAAGCCTTTAAAAACGTAATATTTCAAATATTACGGGGGCTATTATAGCTAAATATATACAGGGTGTAACAAAAATACAGGTCAAAAATTAAATCACATATTCTGGGAACAGAAATAGTTCGAATGAACCTAACTTACCTTAGTACTAATATGCACATAAAAAAAGTTACAGCCCTTTGAAGTTACAAAATGAAAATCGATTTTTTCAAATATATCGAAAACTATTAGAGATTTTTTAACGAAAATGTACATTGTGGCAATCTTATGGCAGGAACATCTTAAAGAAAAATTATAGTAAAATTTGTGCACACCATACTTCAACCCCCCCAAGCTTTTGTGTACGTTCCAATTAAATTATTATTGTGGTACCATTAGTTAAATTCAATATTTTTTAAACTTTTTTGACTCTTCGTATATTTTCGATCAGGCAGTTTTTATCGAGTTGCGGCTTCTTTTTTAATATGTTTACATAAAAATTTTTATGGGGGTTTTGTTCCTTTACACCCCCCAAATACTTGTGTACGTTCCAATTAAACTATTACTGCGAAACCATTAGTTAAACACAGTGTTTTTAAAACTTTTTTGTCGATAAGGCAATAAGGCATTTTGTCTTATTTTTACGATAAGGCACCTTTTATCGAGATGTGGCTTCTTTTTTAATATGGTTCAAAATATACCTAAAAATGTAAATCATAAATAAATTTTCATATTATTACCAAGTCTCCATAATCGTACAACCATATGCAAATATGTGGTGGATTTGACAAATATTCAAAATATCTCGATAGAAACTCGACTTTTCGAAAAAGTACTAGGAGGCAAAAAAGTTTTTAAAACATTGTGTTTAACTAATGGTACTACAATAATAATTAAATTGGAACGGACACAAAAGTTTGGGGGGGTTTAAAGGAACAAAACCCCCATAAAACTTTTATGGGGTGTCTAAAATTCACTATAATTTTTTATTAAGATACTACTGCCATAAGAATGCCACACGTCCATTTTCAATAAAATATCTCAAATAGTTTTCGATATATTGGAAAAAATCGATTCTTATTTTGTAACTTCAAAGGGCTGTAAATTTTTTTATGTGCACATTTGTACTAAGGTAAGTTAGGTTCAATCGAACTATTTTTGGTCCCAGAATATGTGATTAAATTTATGACCTGTATTTTTGTTACACCCTGTATATCTAGGGGCTAGGTACTTGAAATATCAAAATGAAATAAGAACTTATTTAAAATCTATAAAAAAAAAACACGGTTTTTAGAAATCGTCGTAATTGACGACAGCTTCGGGAATCACATCTTGTAATACTCTTGACAAATTGTCAAAATATGAATTAATCATTTTACGGTCAACTTTAATCGACTGCGACATTCTCTTCGACAGCTATTCTTTGTGCCGATTTAGGAAGTTCTCCATCCAATCTGCACCAGGTCGATTATTTTTAAAACTTTTTACTTGCAAACCTTTTCTATTTAAATAGTTTTCAACCAAAGTCTGTATGTCGGAGGGTTCAAAGGGGAAACCACATTCTGAAGCCTTACCAATAGCTTTAACAAGGGCTTTTTCATCTGCATCTGATAACGCAGTAGGATGACCACGATTTTGGGGATGCAAATTGTTAATTTTTCTATATACCTAAATAAGTTACATATGGTGTATTGTATTCTTCGCTTAATTGCATTAAATTTCCTTTTTCATACCTTCACACGGCATTGTTCAAGTCCTCTTGGCTATAATTCCGTTAGGATCTGCTTCCGACTTTTATTTTATAAATTCTTACCATTTTCAAATAGCCCCTAAAATTACATTAAATTATAAAGTTGCCGCCACTGGTGTCAAAATTGAAATTAGGTCTAAAGAAAGGTTAGATTCGTGATTAGGGATTAATGCAAGTTAGGCAAATGGAATCTTAACAACTTACCGATAGAAATAACAATTCTGCAAATGAAAGTATTCAGGTCACAAAAAAATGCTTTTTTTTGTGATCTTTTTCTTTTCATATACGCAACACCGGTAAACACAGAGCAAGCATAAACAACAATAATAAGTCGTGGGCAGGCATGCCTTTTCAAGTGGCACTGGATATGATTAAATCGGGCGAATCGTTCCGTGATAGCACTTACTTAAAAAGGTGATTGCGTTTATTTTCAAGTTACCCCGCTATTTTCAAGTAGCCCCGTTTTAAATCCCCACATCTGCCCCTGTGATGGCAGAGAAAAAAGCAAGTTTGTAATTGTAGTGACTTTTTAAATAGTTTTTAAAAGCGACAGGTACGTAATAATTGTAAATGTTTCAGTATCCTAATAAAAAATTACATAGGTACCTACCTATTCGGAAAATTTAAAATGAATCTACTTACCAAAATAGTATGTAATGTTTTGTTACATAATTTGATTACCATCAAAATTTCTACCAATATTCAACTAATATATTGTTATTCCACAATATATTCCTTTAATTTCACAAAAATCAAACTAATTTGATTAAATTCATATAAGTAATAAACAACTGTCAAAAAGTTTATGGTGTAAACGTTCAGTTGGTGTATATTCCCACATGACAGATACACGAAGGTGGCGCAATCGGAAAGCACTTAGAATTTCGATCGACGGGAAGCGGGTTCGATCCCCAATGCAAGTTACTATTTTTTTTATTTTTTTTATACATTTTATGATTGTAAGTATATGATTATATAATTTTTTCAGAAAATACGTATTTAGTTAAAATTTTTGGCAACAATTATTGTTCAGAAATCATTTCTTTGTGGCATTTTTCAATGTGTTTGTGTGTGTTCTATTCTTTTATTTTTTTTAATTTTTGGTATTGTTTTAATAAAAATGTTTAAAGTATATTGATTTCGTTGAAATCATATAATAGAAGTATAACTTCTTACATGCGTTTAAAGTACTGTTGTAGAATTGTTTTTTTTTTAAAGAAATTCAAAAAAAAAATAAATTTATATCAAAACCCATAAGATCATAGTTTTTCATCACCCTGTATATGACCAAAATTGTATAGAATTTAATTTTGCTATTAAACAAGTGTTTCGGAAAAATGAAAACGATTAGTGATAATGATTCGACGAAATGGACGGGACATTAACAAACAATTCGGTGATTAGAAAGTGGACAGAGCGTTGACGGGAACAATGACGTTTTTAAGATCATTCCGGGAAGGTTTTTAATTTGGTAAACAAATTTTATTAGTTTTTAGATGTAAAAGTAGGAAATTGGAAAAGTTATGTGGAAGAATATTTGGTTTCTCAAGAAATAAATGGTTTGAGAGAGGTTGTTGTTGATTGGATGGAAAATATCGGGAGTAGGGATAATGAATGTTGGAGTCTGGATTTGAGGGAGAAATAAGCGGCACTGTGTAATGAACATCGATAGAAGGCAGTCGAGTTTTTAAAAGTGGGTAATCAGTGTAGAGTGGTGTGATCAGCCTTTGCGAGCAGAATCAAGTTGAATCCAAATGGTTAGTCAAACAAAAGGTTAGTCAAATCATTTGTCGTAATGGAGAAAATTTGTTTATATCAAAACCATATTTATTTATTTGTTGATTGAACATTTTTTTAACGCAGTTAGTCATTTCAAATTTGAGAAATCAATTCAAAAGAAGAAAAGTAAAATTCTTTCAATTTAGTATGAGTAAATAAGAAATTAATTAAATAAATTTTTTTTGTCAAAACAAGGAGATATCAGAGTTAGAGTTAATTTATTAAGTTAGAGATTGTTGCAACAAAGTTAAATGTTAGTATTTTCTGAATCATATGTACACGGCTTATTTGATAAAAACAATAGATTACATTTATATGATTTTGAGTGTTTTCAATTTCCCTGTTTCCACCCTGGAAGAAGTAAGCAACTAGAAATACTAGAAGCCACAGATCACAGATATTGTATCAAATACAAAATTAGTCCTGAGAATAAAATTGATTGGAAAATTTAATTTAAATTTAGTTGTGTTTTACATAGGCAGTAAATAAAATATTTGAATAATCAATTAAATTAAGAATTTGCTAATCAATCTAAATAAATAGATAAAGTAGAGCATAACAGTACACATTCTTTTTTTTTTTCATAGTTCTTAGTTATTTGGCTTAATTTGAAATTTACGTCAAGCAAATTCAAAATAACTAGGATAACTACGGAAAAAACAAAACCATAAATAAAATGCTTCCTCGTACACGAATGTCCCCGTCTTTCCGCAATTTAATGAATCCGGCAACCTCTCACCGGCCGTCTTCCTTGTATTTCCCCGTCGCCGGCAGCTCTGTCTAAAGCCCCACTCCGTCGCTCTTTCACGTCTCGGTACGTTCTCAATTCGGCATGTAATGTTAAGGTTAATGTAATTTAAACGTGGAGTGTCGCGAACTACGGGTTACCGAGTCAACAAAGAGACGCCATTTTCACGAGTTCGCTGAGATAAAGCAAAGAACAAGAATTGGCGAGCGAAGACTACGAGATGGTCGAGGGGTGGTGTTGAGACGTTTCGTAAAAAGATAGTTTATGTAGAATAAAGATTGTCTGTTTATACAAAAAAGTAAATTACCTACAAAAATTATTTCATTTAATCCTCTTTTCTTTAAATAATAGTATTTTAAACCTTAACTACTGACGTGGATCTTTCAGGACGTAAACACTGACATGCGGTATGTCATACCTTTGCCCATTTTGCTTTCTTTTTAATATGAGTTTCTCTTATATCAGTTTATTTGTTTTTTACATCAACTGCGGAATGATTCTTTACAGTGCTGTAAAATAAAATACTGCTCCAAATAAAATAAACATTATTTTTTCAAGAAAATTATGAACGCATGCACAATATTAAAAAAATGGTGGAGGTTCTTAAAAAATCTTTATATATAAACTCAGGCCCGGCCCCAGGGGTGGGCGAACTGGGCGGCTGCCCAGGGCGGAAAATTTTTGGGGCGGCAAATTTTAGAACAAAGACAGTTTTTTAAATTAAAGAAATAATAAATTATGTCTTTAATATTATCAAAAATCAATATTATGAACACGAGCGGCAAAAATGCAACTATAAAAACGAGAATTAAATAAGTCAAACAATAACAATTGCAAGGTTCATTCGACTGGAAATGGACAACACCGTCTTCTTCTTCCTCGCATAAGAATTGTGGGTTCAGAACTACCCCTCCCAGAATATTATTAAGTGTTTAGTGTTATTAAAAATAATTATGTACGTGCAGTAATGGATGGTAGAAAACGTCTTTCTGGTAGTCAGTACAGGAAAAAAGAGGGCAGAGAAGGAGATTGAAACAAAAGGGCTTAAAATTTTTAAAACCGTTACACACTGATGCTTACAATATTGCTCAACCTAGAGAACATACAGCGGTTGCCGCTTCTTTTGAGTCTGTCAATGTTCACCCAGACCTAGGCCTATCATCTGCAGCCACGTCTGCTGCCGCCCCTCCCAGTCCAACGACAGTCACCTAGGACATCATCAGCACCAACGTCTGATGCCGCCCCCTCTCAGTCCAACGACAGTCATCTAGCTAGGACAATCATCAGCATACACGTCTGCTGCCACTCCCTCTCAGTCCAACGACAGTCATTTGGGACAATCATCAGCATCTATGTCAGCTACTGATGAAACTACTACTGTCACAGGTAACAATGTTATTATTGATGTGATGACTATGTGATGCTTTAACTTTTGATGAGTCAAAAGATCTAAATTATGCTGATCTAAAAGATGAACTGAAAAAAATGAACACCTCTAGAGACCCTGGAAATGATTAGAGAGTATGATTTTGATTTCGTACCCAACGTTAGCGTTGCTTTGAGGATTTTATTAACCCTACCAGTGACAGTAGTAGCCTCTGGAGAGAGAAGCTTTTCAAACCTAAAACTATTAAAAAATTACTTGAGATCAACTATGTCCCAGGAACGTTTGAGTGTTCTAGCGACAATATCTATTAAACACGAAATAGCCAAGTCCTTGGATCTTGGAGAATTATTAAATAATTTTTTCCCGTGCCAAGGAACGAAGAGTTCTACTTACTTACAAAAGTAAGTGTGTAATTATTGATATGGATAGTGAGTTTTTGGATATTAAAAGATGTTAATTTATAGTAATGTAGTAAACTGTCATGAAAATAGATGTGTTTTTAAGCGTGTATCGTTCAAATAAAGTGGAAAAATTTTCTTAAATAATTTAGCACAAACCACACATCAATAAAAATATAATCGTGGTTTAAGTTGGCGATCGCTGAAGGAAGGTGGTGAGTCATGGATCTACCAAGGGGGGGGGGGGGCGGTGTTCACCAATCTTGCCCAGGGCGGCAAAATCCCTAGGGCCGGGCCTGTATAAACTAAATTACAAAAAAACTATTGTTAACTAAAAAATAGTAAAACTATCCACCCAACTTATTCTTGGATGGATGTATTTATATCTATTGAGATATAAAATGAATTAAGTACTTTGTTTATTTACTTGGGTAAGAGGGGGGTATGGTTTGAAATATTTAATTTTTTTATTATTTCAAATAAAAGTGCATACTTTCAAGAATACTCTCTGAAAATTTCAGATTCATCGTAGTAAAATTACCCGAGATACAGAGTGTTGAATATCCCTACCTTCGACCTGCTTTGCCGCGGCTTCGCGCCAGCACGCTTGAGCGTAGTGAGAAACGTTAAACAACTGTTCGCCTTCTCTTTCGTAGATTACTCCGCAATTCAAAAAACATATTCCAATGTTCATCACTTTACGATTTGGCAGACAAATAAGAAGATGAAGATGCAGTTATCAAAACTTTAAACGCATTTTTCTCAAAACTGCTTTTTCAAATGAGGTGGACATTGTAATTGAAAAACTACTTGACTGATCCACCTGAAATTTTGCATAGATTTTCTTTAGACATTTCGTGAGGTAACAACGTCGAGATATTTTTCGTTTTGTGCTTATTTTTTGTTCAACAATATTAAATCTGTTTTTTCTTTCACAAAATTTTTATCAAAAATTTCGTATTTTTGACTGAGTGATACCAAAAATTCAAAAATCATTAAAATAAGAAAACTCGACGTTGTTGCCTCGTGAAACTCATGGCCTAATTAAATCTTTTTGAATTTTTTGTTTCGTATGATCCAGTGATGAGTTCTGATGTCCACCACAAAATCCATTTTTTTAGCTGCCTGCCAAAATTTGTCACCAATGGCTTACTTTTCAATATTTTGGATTGAATTTTTTCTTAAATATTGTTCGAATTATACGTAATATGTTTATTTAATTTAAAAATAAAATAAATCTACTGTAGCTTCGAAAAAAATTTACAAAAATGTGCTTGATATGTTGATTTCACACCATACCCCCCCCCCCCCCTTAAAGTAATATGAAATCAGGATTGTTAATTTCATCTTGCAATTATTTACTAATTTGAACCTTTTTGAGTTTTATGATTAATCGAAAGAACATAAGGAAACTATATCGTCACTGGATCCCTCTCTAATTAGACCCACAATAGCCTCTTACGAACGGCTCTCGAATTATAGTCAATGGCCCAGTGAAAAAAATCGATTACTCCGACCACAATGACGTGTGCCAGGAGACAATGTAATGGAACCAAATACAATTAGAGCTTCGGCCCTCGAATCCAGCAATTTGCGATCTTTTAAAAAACCTACACGCGGTTTCGTAAGAAAAGAGAACGAGCGGAGGGCTGGCGTATATTAACTGGTTCATTACAAGGAGGGGTAAAAGAGAATTGAGAAAAACTTGTGTAATTGCTGCTTGATTAAAGGCCTCAGCATGAGCCCTGGTGGAGGGTTGCGCTCGGGTTATTTTGCATCGTTGTGTGATTATTATTATGGGGGTGGTGTTGGCGAACACTCAAAAGAACAAACGTTTGAAGGTTTGGTTCGTTATGGGACAACCGTGAGGAGCCACTTTCATCGGCGTATGATGAGATGCGAAAAAAGATTTTCGAACTGATTAAAGATTTGCATATTGCACAAGTTAGTACATCTACAAAATTCAGTTACTTTTTTAGATATATCTATATGTTTTTTTTTTAAATTAGCAGCTTGTTTGAATCTTCATCAGGTTTCTATTACTAATTTAAAGATTGTTTTGTCCTTTTTAATCAACTTTTATTTTTCTGTACTTTTCTTAGTATTCATATTTTCGGGTTGTTACCAATTACCAAAGTTACCTATGTCCTACAAAATATAGTCCCCGCTTTATACCTACAATAAATTCATGAAGACATTCACGAAGTTCTCCAAGGTCAAATTTGACGTGTACAAAATATAATATGGTTTGTAGTACCTACGAAGCACAATTATTTGACATCCAATTTTGCCGTAAATAAAAAGAAAATAAAGAAATTTTATGAAATAAAACATGCCCTACAGTAGGACATATTCCACATGTGTGCTTTGTACCACAAATCATACATTTTGTAGACGTCAAATTTGACGTTGAAGAACTTTGTGAATTTCTTCATGAATTTATTGTTGGTGTAAAGAAGGTATACTAAATAAGAACAATATGAGCACTAAAGTCAGCGAAGAAAAAGGACTGTTCCTAAACACAAAAAAAGATACAATTTATGGTAATAACAAAAGCCCAACAGCGCCCAGAAAGCATAACAATACATGGTGAACAAATTTAAAAAATTGAAAAATAAGGGTACAATAATCATTAATGAAATAATGAATACCAGAAGAGATTAAAGCAAGAATAAGGAATAACACAGGCAAGCAATGCTTTCAACAAACTGAAAAAAGTATTCTGTTGCAGGAATATTACAATTTCTTTAAATTTCTCAAGCTACCTAGCTTTTTATAATCATTTTTACGTATCTAACCTAACCTCCCATCTTGTAAAAGCATGTGTTCTGATATTTTAGTTTTAAATATATCTTTTTGCACGATTGATCATTTTTGACTGTTTACCGTGACAGATTTTACGTCAGTAGGTGACATTTACTAGCAACTCGACGGTAAGTAATCCAACTCGACGGTAAGTACTCCAACTCGACGGTAAGTAATTCACTTACCGTCGAGTTAAAAAATCTCTCAATTTTAATTTATTTTTGAAAGAATAAAGAAAACTAACGAATTATTTATTAATATTGAAACTTATGGTACACTTCGCGTCAAAAAAAACTGGTACAACTCTTATAAACGAAAATCGTGTTTTTCAAGTTGTGTAAGTTGATCTTGTCACAAGTGTCAATCTAATTTCTAGTGCAACGTTGCCAGTTCAACGAAAATATTATATCAAACTAGGTAAAAACGGGGCTGAGCGACAGACCGCATTTTTTAATATACTAAAAACTAAAACGATGGTAATTTTCCGTCATCTCAATTAAGTATCCATACATTGATTCGTGTTTTATTATAATTTATGAAAATATTTCAATTCAAAAATAATGATAGATATAAATCTTGACATGACTTTAAATTATTATGTTTAATGTCAAATCGGGAGGTGTGATTGGTTTCTCGTAAATTGTAGGACAAAACTGCATTAAGTTGTGTAGGATAAATGAAACACACTGGAAGAATTAAAAATTTAATTTGAAATTAATACAAAATGAATAAATTTTACAGTGAACAAGTATGGAGTTTAAATATATGTATTACAATTCCAAATACATATACATTTTAAACGTTATTTTTTTGTATTTAGATTTAGTGCAATTCCGTTATCTGTGATGGCAACAACGAAGTGATTCACGAACAATAATTGTCAGTCTGAACACAGGTTTACATTGGAAAAAAAAAGTGTACCAGTTTTATATGACGCGAAGTGTACAATTTGTTAAATTATTTAATGAAATCCCACTTGTTTGGGCTGTGGTTTCACTTCTAACAGAAACTCCTGCAGAATCGCATAAATTAGTGGTATCCAACATATTTTCTCTTCAAATACGCGATCAAAGTTGAAAACTTGGAAATATCAATGCCATCATAAAGAAAAATGGTGGATTTAATCATTGAATATTCTGCCCAGAGGCTTCCAGGAGCTTTCAACTGCATATGTCTTTGAACGAAATATGCCAATAGAGTCTTTTCTTCAATTCTTAAATTCTTACCTTCGCAGCATTTTTTAAAACTTTGGTAGGTATTTTGATAACGGACTTTGGATTTTTCGGGAATAATTGCGGAACACCCTTGTTCCCAAGCCCGTTCAATTTCTTCAAATTCACTTTCGCTCATATTTTAATTTATAATAATCAAAATTGTACTTAAAATTATTGACAACTAAATAAAAACTCAATTCTCCATTGTTGTTATGCACCCTAGTTACTACCTAACAACCAAAGTATCTGTCTTGATAAAATGAATGAAACTAGTCAATATGACGAAAATGTTTAATTTTATAATTTATAATGGTATCAATCGTGCAAAAAACGTTATAAGCATGTCGAACGTTAAGGGTAACCGATCTCAGACAATAATTGGAGTCGTCCCTCCGCTCCTCCTCCAAACAATTGTCTTCGATTGGTATAAAACCCTTACCGTTCTCCATACTTAATATACTATTTTAACTTCAATATATGCATGTGAGTAATCAAATTATTTAACCCCTTGCCCTCCCGCAATATTAATTTTATCTTACCCCTTGCCATCTGCTACTTTTTGCATACTTTTTGGCAAGGTGATTTTCTTTCTTCTTGATGTCAAAACTTATAATACACGTTTTGTATTCTAGTTTTTGGAAATAAATCACTTTTCTCCCTTCGAGAGACACCAGCTTTCATCAACGGTGATGCAACTTTAAAGGCAAGACAAGATGCATCAAACAGACAGCCCACAACATCTGCCCAGGTCTACAAGTGTACAGCTGTACCATCCGACATCAAGAAGATCTACCATCAAATACCACAAGCCATGCATAAGTATAATCTACAAATTGTTAGTTTTTGGCAAGAATTTGAATATATTTGTTAATGCATTTAATAAGTCACATTTTTATTATATCTTTATTCAACAATAAACATAATTAGTTAAAAATACTGTTTTGTTTGCTTTCATTCTAAATTTTTATAGTTCATATCTAAAATTAGGACAAGACGAACACACACCCTGAGAGACTGAGCTAAGCTAGGGTGAACGATAGCTATCTTGGATGGTTGAAATATTATTTTCGAATACTGTTTCAATTAGCTGGGGTAGTCTATCGCCTTTTTTTCGTTTCAATCTCTTTAGAGCAGCGGTATCGAAAATGCGAATTGCCATGATGGTTGCCGACCTTATTAGAGAAGATGGAACATGAAGAAAAAGAGGCACTGATATGATCACGCTCATGCGAATGAGTCTGAATCGAATATAAACATTATCAATGAATCTGTATTAAACATTATCAATGAATGATATACTGAAATGCGCATACTATCGCGGCATAACCCTTTGGTGCACAATGTACAAAGTATTTACTTACATATTAAATAATCGACTTCAACAAATGACTGAAAATCTTGTTGGGGAATATCAAACCAGTTCCACACAAGGAAGATCTACAATCTACAACTAACCAGCTATTCACAGTGAAACAGATCTCAAAAAATCGTGGGAATACGACATTGACGTGCACAACATATTCATAGATTTTGAAAAGGTCTATTGAAACTGTAGAAAGTTTCACATATTTGGGGGTTGCATTACAAAGATGGATTAGAGGAACCACAAATTCAAAGGAGAACAGTAAAGGGAAACAAAACTTATTTTTCACTTGCCCATATATTCCACTCTAAAAACACACTCACACTGGAGATTGAAAATCAGGATCTACAAAACCATTATCAGATGAATAGTATGTTATGAATGCGAGGCATAGGTGATGATAGAAAACACAACAAGAAAGGAAGTATTTAAAAGAGGAGTCCTAAGGAAGATATTTGGATATATTAACGAAAACGGAGTATGGACATGCATCCAAGTGCAACCATGAAATCTACCAACTGTTCAAAGAGACGTGGCTCTTAGAATTCATTAAACTTTAGAGACTGAGACTTAAACTGGTCATGCAGTGATAATAGAGACTGAAATATAGTTGAAAAGAGCTTTAAATAGTAGAATGCAGGACGCAAGACCAAAAGGAAGGCCACGGAAAAGGTGGGAGGATGAAGTGTAAGCGGACGTGCAAGATTTGCTAGACATGAATACATGGAGAAGATCGGCGCTGGATCGGCAATGTTGGAGGTACAGTTTGGAGGAGAACAATGCTCGATTTGGGCTGTAGCAGTACTGGAGGGAGAGACAGGAAAATGCAGGGTATAAGATCAAAAAGAAGGCCACGGAAAAGGTGGGAGGATGAAATAGCACTTGAATGGCACAGTTTGGAGTTTAAAAGAGGTCAAGGCTCGATTTGAGTTGTTGCTCTATTGGAAAGAGATTGGAAAGATTATTTTGCCAAAATTGGAAAAATTACGAAATATTTAGTAATTATTAACTATTTAGTAATTTTTTTTTGCCAATTTTGCCAAAGTGGCAAAATCTTACTAAAATCACTAGCCAGTTGTGTCTGAGTTTAGCGAACCGACTATACCATTTTTTTGTGTTTATAAATAAATATGAAAAAGAGGTGCAGACAACTATTCATTATATATTAAAAAGACAGGGTTACCTTTGTGTGGCATTTTCCACAAAGCCTCCGCACACGACGACTCCCTCAAAGAAAGCGTTTTGGCTGCTGAAATAACTGGAGAAAACCCGCCCGGAGTCGGGACGGGTCCGGATGTGGCTCCCAGGTTGACCTCTTGGGATTGCCTGGAAAAAATGAGGAGAACATCAAAAAACAACAAAATACAATGTAATATTTTAATGATTATTTCATTCATAGGAGATTCTGACCAATAGAAAGCTACAGAAATCTGAATTAAATCGATAATTTTTGATAATCTCCCGTCGTTAAGTATATTACGTCAGATGCCCTTCGTTGCTACGAAAAAATACATTCAGTGACATTAATGACAATTAATGTTTTAAAAATTATAAAAGTGATGACTTTTAATCGTCAAATATTTATAAAAACTGTGTTTTTAATGGGACTTACATAAATAAATTACAATAAAATTTTGGTTTTGAACAGTTTTATTCATGAAATAATCGCAACAAATTGCACTCGACCTCTGAAATTAATATAGAATTTTTGCTCTCGTGACACTTTGACATAATTTCACTCGCCTTCGGCTCGTGAAATTAAAACTGTCAAAGTGTCACTCGGAAAAAATTCAATATTTTCAGAGCTCTTGTGCAATTACTACTGATTATTTCATTCATAGGAGATTCTGACCAATAGAAAGCTACAGAAATGCAAATTAAGGTGATAATTTTTGATAATATCCCGTCGTCAGGTATATTACGTCAGATGCCCTTCGTTGCTACGAAAAAATACATTCAGTGACATTAATGACAATTAATGTTTTAAAAGTTATAAAAGTGATGACTGTCAACCGTAAAATATTTTATATCAACTGTGTGTTTAACAGTATTAATTTGTACTTACATACATAAATAAATTACAATAAAATTTTGGTTTTGAACAGTTTTATTCATGAAATAATCGCAACAAATTGCACTCGATCTCTAAAATTAATATAGAATTTTTGCCCTCGTGACACTTTGACATAATTTCACGAGCCGAAGGCTCGTGAAATTAAAACTGTCGAAGTGTCACTCGGGAAAAATTCAATACTTTTAAAGCTCTTCTGCAATTACTACTGAAAGTTTTTTGCGAGACATAAAAACGAAGGCATAATAATGTGATAACAATAATTATTATACTCATAGGCGCGCTAAATGTTGCCAAGTAAAACAAGTTTCTTTTTATAGATACCTAATCGATTTTTTGTAATTCCGATGTGACACAAAATCTAGGCATGGGATAAAAAAGTTTACTTGAAGAAAGTGTATTTTTTTGCTCTTCTTAATGGCGGTACAGACTCGTTTTTGTAATATTTTATTTAATTATAGAGTAATTTCCACATATTTCTCAAATTGGGCTCTGTATCGCCATTCTTTATTATATTACTAATATCTCGACAAAATATTCAAAATTAAAGCTGGAATGTAGTCCAAGTAATGAAGCTTAAAACAGTACCTACAAAACCTCGCAATTTTTACAGAATGGATCGAATTGCTTGAAAATTTGAGAATAAGTAGTGGGTAGTACAAGGATCAAAATCTATATTATGCTGAAAGGCGCTTTTATCATGGGGTGGTTGCCACCTCATCTCGGGGGTGGAAATTTTTTATTATGTTTTGACCGCAAAAGTTGGTAAAAATATTCATTATAAGCAAAAAACATTCTATACATCTTTTTGATAAAATTAACAGTTTTCGATGTATTCGCTACAGAAAGTGTTAGTTTTATATCGAAAAAATCAATGTTTTTAATCAGTTTTCTGCAATAACTCAAAAAGTTTTCGTTTTATCAAAACAACTTAACTTAACAAAAATGTACCTTATGAAAAAATAAACAAAACGGTTTTGTTTTAATTTTCTTTAGGACCAATAGTAATCGAGCTATACTTTATTATATGTTAGCTCTTCTTCGTCAAATGCTAAATATTGTAGCTTCAAAGTCAAAAGACGGGAAAACTGCATTTTTAGAGGATAACTTGTTCAAACTAATTTAAAGTATTTAAAAATATATATCTCCAGAAATAAAAAAAGTCTCTAGCTCAAAAATTAAGTGACTTATAATTAAAAGAATGTCAGTCCCTATTTTTTTTAGCGAAAAAGTCATCGGAAACAACCCCCTAATCACCACCCTAATTAAAATTAGTATTTGACCTGGTTTGGTCTTCTTTATTTATGTATTATTAATAGGTTCTAGAAGTTTGACTGGCTTATAATGATTAGTTTTTAAAAAACTGGAGTTAAAATGGAATAACGAATTTTTGTAGTTTGGCAAAAAATGCCATTCTCTTCAGAATAGAAAGATTAGCATCAGAGATACCAAAAAATTGTTTAAATATGAAATTGTAGGCCATTTAATTCCCAAGAACTTGGTTTAAAAAATGTTTTCGAGGGCAAAAATTGACTGAATTGTAAATGAGTATGTATATCGAAAAACATTGATTTTTTAGATATAAAAATAACACTTTCGATAGCGTACAAAATCGAAAACTGTTAATTTTATCAAAAAAATGTATAAAACATTTTTTGCTTAGAGTGAATGTTTTTATCAACTTTTGCAATCAAAATATAATAAAAAAAATTCCACCCCGCGATGGGGTGGCAACCACCCCCGTGGTAAAAGCGCCTTTCGGCATGATATAGATTTTGATCCTTGGACTATCCACTACTTGTTCTCTCAAATTTTCAAGCAAATCGATCCATTCTGTAAAAATTGCGAGGTGAAAAGCTTCGGTTCCTGGACTAATGCGTTTCTAATAACTAATTTTTCCAATATTTCCAAATGCTTGATTTTCTATAAATCAACGGGTACTAACATCAATCAAATACGTTCCCACATTTATTTTATGAAAAAGCTAAATATTTTTTAGCTTCATACTTAAAAAATGATTCTGTTACAAAGCATTGGTGTTTAAATTAATTGATTAGGGATCTTAAACAACGGTATTCACTAAACAGCTGTCAGACTGTTCCTACAACATCATACATTAAAACCAATTTGTCAAATTTTAACAGCTGGATCATTAACATTCTTGTAGCCATTAAACTTTGTTACATGGGATAAACAAAAAAAGGTATTAAGACATACAATGATAACGTATACCGTCACCCGAAGTTCCGCAACCACCTAAGGTCACCTGAAGAAGAAGCTGATTTCAATTTATGAATCATAAACAGAAACAAAATAAATCATTGACACCAGTCATCCCATGTCAAAATATTCACTTATCACAAGAGTGTAAAGGTGAATATCTTATTCAGCCCAGCGGTGTCTTTGTGATCGTTATGCCATTGTATGAGATCGAAAAAAGGTGCTGGAGGGTAACACCAGGACCGGTTTGTGAAAATTTTCACTAGATTGACGGATATAAAGTACTTGTATGTACATAAATATTTACTTCTTACTTATTCGTGGCTTTACATAGCATATTCTTATTCTGTTTGTCGTGTACCACATCCCAATCGCCATTTATTCTCTCTCTTCAATCCTGAACCCCCAGAGGGAGTGTAGTGATCGACGTGATGTCGTGTATTGTCCGTCTCCAAAGATCTCTGTCTCTGGTCATTTCTTTTAACTCATGCATAGGTATTTTGCATATTCCTGTAATTTGTTCGATCCATCTTGTTGGGGATCTTCCTCGTGATCTTCGGCCTTCCACCTTTCCTTGTATAATGAGTCTTTCCATATTTTCTGTGTTGGCTCTCATAACATGTCCAAAGTATTTTAATTGTTGGAGATGGACTTTACTGGAGAGTCGTTGGCTAACTTTTAGCTCTCTTAATATTGAATTATTTGTTCTATGGTCGGTCCAAGGAATTCGTAGCATTCGTCTCCAATAGAACATTTCAGTTTCGTCTATCTGTTTTCTTTCCGAATTTCTTAGGGTCCAAGATTCACATCCGTAGGTCAGTATTGGGAATATTAAGCAGTTGATCAACCTCATCTTTAACGCTCTTGAAATTTGACAGTCCTTCCATATTGTGGTCATTTTTGCTGTGGCGACTTTTGCTAGATCACATCTACGTTTTATTTCTTCCTGTAGTGACCCTGTGTTTGTAATTAATCAGTGGTGTAGTGGCAAAATTTTCAGTGTGGGAACGCTAAATACTGACTTACAATCCAATTCTGAGGGGTACCCCCTCCCCCCACATAAAGAGCGGGGGGTCCGGTTCGGGGGGCCTGTAGCCTATGGAATGGATGATAAAATTTTCACAGGGAAGAAGAAAAAATATAAGATGTAACATGTTTTTATGTATACGTTTACTAACAAATTCAAACACAAAGATTAAAAACTGAACATATTCAATAAAATTTTATAATGTATTTACAAATAAATGGCAAATGCATCTTCTTCCTCTTTGTCAGGTTGGAGGTTGGCTCGTCGAGTTCTAGTATCATCAGCTGTACGGTGTCGTCTTAACCATGCCTTGACGTAATTCTCTGGTTTCCATGTCTGGATACTTGGTCCATTCAACTTGATAAACATCAATGCTGATACGTGCTCGATGGTCAGTTTTGACCGTGTTGGCGATATAATAATATTCATGTGACTGAAGCCACGTTCACACTCTGCTGAACTGCAAGGAATAAGCTTTGTGCAGTTTATCAGTGGGTTTAAGTCCTTCGGAATCGTAGTGCTGTTTTCCAGGTAATCTCTGAAGCTGTTCTTAATTTTGTTGGCATTCAACCTAAATCTTGCACAGAGATGTTCGATTTCTTGTTCACCGTGTCCAACATATTTCTCTGGAGGCCAGTTGTTACTTTCAAGTACTTTCAGTTCTGAAAGGAGATATTCATACTCTTTTTCATAATCATAATTGTTCCCTGTGGCTTTATTAGATGGTTCGTTACTGCTTCTTGTTGTGAAAAGTCTCCGTTTTAGGTTGTTGATAACACTTGATAGCAACTGCTGGTCATTAATAGCAGTTATTTTGTTGCTACTTGTTAAGGGAACATGCCAAAAATTACCAGTGATTGCAGCTCTCTTGGCCTCAAGGGTCTTAGTTCCAGGTTTTTCTTTAAGGCACTCGAAAAAAGCAATTAACCTTCTTATGAGTTTGTCTGCATAAACAACAGTTGCCTCCCTATTTTGAAGACATTCTGAAACCATTGTTAATTCAGCTAATATGTCATACATTATCGCCAAATCTGACAGAAACTGAGTTGATGTCAAGCGCCTAATCAACCCACCGTACATTGCTCGTTCGGTTGTTGTTCTGTTCTTGTCTTCTTGGGCCTTCTTAAAATGGGAGTACAATGCTTGATATCCATACCAAACGGCCATAACAGTTTTAAATGAACTGGAAACCCATCTCGTGCCCAAAATGCGACCAACTTTCTGTAGTTGCAAATCAAGCTCACTAGCACACTCGGCTAGTTCTCTTTGGTTTTTAGGCGATTTACTATACAGAGTGTACAGTTTGTCCATAAACATTTGAAAATGGTTAATAGCCCCAACGTCATTGATAGAGTCACTCACAGCTAACTCTATCCTATGGTTCATGCAATGCCAAGGAACAATGTTGGGAAACTGTTGTAGTAGCTTTTCTACGACGCCAGATTTTTTACCTAACATGACACTAGCGCCATCACAGGCAAATGCAACTAAATTCTCTTTTAGGTACTCAAAATCAAACCCATATTTTTTCAAACAACCTAAAAGTGCCTCAAAAATAGAATCAGCAGTTTGGTTAGGCAATTCAATTAGGTCTAAGAATAAGACATTTGGTGGCAAATCTTTGCTGGTTTCACATTTTAAATAAACAATCAAGGTAGATTTATCACTTAAGCTTGTAGATTCATCGATCAAAATCGAAATTTTACCTGAAATGCTTTTCACCTGTTGAGTAATTCGCTTTTTCATTTCATGAGAAATGTGGTCAATGATTTCAGTTGCACTAAATCTAGAGTGTAATCCTACACCAATGTCTACACCATTCATTTTCTGAAGTTGCAAAAGTTTAGAATAATCAGAAAAGGGCCTATCATTTTTTGCCAAATAGTAAGCTGATCAAAATACTTTAATTGTAGATTCTAGATTGGAAACGTTCATTTTATCACAAACGTTTTCAATAGTTTCCTCGTTCGCCTTAGCGGTTATGCTCTCAGCAGTCAAGTGGGCTGATGATTGCTTGTGAAGAAAAATTTTTTTTCTTAGGGAAGTAAGTTGGGCAGACTTACTAGACCCATTGAATGTTATTGCAAATGTGCACCATTCTTTAGAAATTGATGTACGTTCCTTTTTAAAAGCACCAAGATGAGAAACGGTGCTACATAATGTACAGCCTAATGAACCGTTTTTGCAACCCAACCATGGGAAGGCTTCTTTTTTGCGTTCCCACATATCAATAGTCCATATAGAAGGCCATTCTGATTTATTTTGTTCATCATGCTCATGCATATTCGAAGACGAACTTACAGAAGAATTACTTTCAGTTCCTGCCTGTAAATCACTTTTTTCATCTGAAGACACACGAAGAGAAGTAGAATTTTTCCCTGAAAGAGATACACCGAAATCATTTACTTCTTCACCTTTATCTTCATTTGGTTGCTTAGAAAAGAACGAAAACAGTGTTTTTTGATTTTTCTTTGACGGCTCCATGTTCGATTGGATACTATTAGAATAACACAATTAATTGTTAAAGTAATACCGCGCACGATAACCTCACTAACAAACAAAATAAAGAGAACAGTCAAATCAGCGCGTCACCACTCACCATTTGCCAAACGAACGAGAGTAGCGTCTAGCGTGACTGCCGAGGTGCCGAGTGCCAACTGCAGAAATATGGTGTGGGTATTGACCCCTTCCCTCCTACTCGCTCCCCTCTTTCTCTGTCGCACGTGAAAGAGGGAGGGGGCTAAACTGCGCCCCGGATACCGGCTAGCACCGCGCCGACGATGACACGACGGCAAAGTTGTGACAACGAACTACCTACTTAATCTTAATCTAAGAAAACAATTAGAATATTGAAATTCGGGTAGGTATGGTGCATGGGTGCGGGCTGATGCCTCAAATCAATATATGCACTCACCCACTCACACATTTTTAAAGATATTATTTTATCTACTTGCGTAAGTGATTTTAATTTTATTTGTTAGGGTGAAGTGGGGTAGATGTAATCTCGGGGAAAGTGTAATCAGGCATTCTATAATATTTTTTTTTAGTAAATTAAACCAGTGTGGGAACGCCGTTCCCACGCGTTCCCGCTCCACTACACCCCTGTAATTAATGATCCCAGATATAAGTATGAGCTCACAACCTCAAACCGATCAACTGTGGTTATATGTGGATGATTGTTATGTAGTCTATCCACTATCATGATCTTTGTCTTTGATATTTTTAATTTCAGACCAAATATTTGACTTTCGTTTTCAACCAGTCGTATAAGATCAATCAGCTCTGCTTGACTATTTGCAAGAAGTGCTGTGTCATTTGCGAAACGTAGGTTGTTTATTGTATGACCATTTATTGAGATGCCTTTTTCCCATCTTTCAAGTGCTCTTCTCATAATATGCTCTCCATATATATTGAGTAATTGTGGAGATAGTATACATCCCTGTCTGACACCCCGTTCGGGATGAAATTCGTTTGAAAGTGTATCAACCACTTTAACTGATCCAGTAGTGTGTTCGTATAGTTCAGTTATAAGCGAAATAAGGTGTTGAGGTACGCCTACTTCTTTTAGTATTTGCCATAAGTGTCTCCACTTCACCCTGTCGAACGCCTTACGATAATCTATAAAGCATATGTACAGTGGAATGTTGAATTCCCTAGATTTTTCGATTATCTGTCTTATATTCAACAGGTGTTCTCTAGTACCTCTATCTATCTATCTAATCAGCCCTAAACATCCATCCTTGGATATAGGCCTCCTCTTCCTTCTTCCATGCCTCTCTATCTTGGGCAATTTGCATCCATTTTGACCCAGTGTGTTTCTTCAGGTCATCTGACCATCGCATCTGTGGCCTTCCCCTTTTTCGTTTGTGGTTCCATAGTCTCCAATGTATTACCATCTTAGTCCATCTTTCATCCTTCTGCCGTAGGGTGTGTCCGGCGAACTTCCATTTAAGCTTTGCTACTTGGGTAGAGACGTTTTTCACTTTTGTTTTGTTACGGATCCATTCGTTTCTTTTCCTGTCTGATAATTTAATGTTCAGCATTTGTCTTTCCATGGCTCTTTCTGTCTTTGCTATTTTTTCCATATTCTCTTTTGTAAACGTCCATGTCTGAGAGCCATATATTAAAACAGGGAGTATACATTGATTGAAGACTTTTGTTTTTAGGTATTGCGGGTATTTTCTGTTCTTTAGAATATAAGACAGTTTTCCGAATGATGCCCAGGCCAACCTTATTCTTCTCTTTATTTCTTCGGTCTGATTTTCTTTATTTTATCTAGTGATTTGTCCTAGATATATATATTCTTTTACTTGTTCTATTCTTGTTTGTGCCACTGTAATTACTAGTTTTTCTTGTTGATTGGTCATGGTTTTTGTTTTACTGTAATTCATCTTCAGTCCTATCTTTGTCGATTCTCTATCTAGTTCTTTCATCATTCTTTGTAATTCTTCACTTCTTTCTGCTATTAATACAATATCATCAGCATATCGTAAGTGATTCAGATATTGCCCGTTTATGTTTATACCCAAACCATCCCAGTGCAGTTGTTTGAACACATCTTCTAGCGCTTGGTTGAATAGCTTGGGCGAGATGGTATCTCCTTGTCTTACTCCTCGGTTTATTTTAATAGGCTCCGTTTGTTTCATTAGCTTGATAGTTGTTGTTGCCTTACCATATATATTTGTAATTAAGTCGGTATATCTGTAGTCTATTCTGCTGTTTTGTAGGGAATTCTTTACTGCCCAGTGTTCCACACTATCAAATGCTTTTTCGAAGTCAATAAATGCCATGTATAGCCGGATATGATATTTGTTAGCTTTTTCGATTAATATCTTCATCGTTAAAAGGTGGTCACTTGTACTGAAGCTTTTTCTAAATCCGGCTTGTTCTCTTGCCTGGTATCCATCTAATTTAGTTGTTAATCTGTTTGTTAATATCTTGGTTAATAGTTTGTACATCACATTTAGTAAAGTTATGGGTCTGTAATTCTTTAGATCCTTTTTATCTCCTTTCTTAAATAGTAACGATGTTACTGCTTCGTTCCAAGTGTTGGGTATTTGTTTTGTCATTAATATTTTATTCATAAGTGTGTACAAAACTTCTCTAGTTGTTTTCCCACCATTTTTTAGCATTTCTACCGTTATCCCGTCTTTTCCTGGCGATTTATTATTCTTCATCTCCTTGAGTGCTCTTTTTATCTCATTCTTACTGATTTCTGGTTGTAAGTCGGAATTGACATTTTTTATTTTTATTTGTAATTGCTTAAGGATTTCTTGTGTTGGTTTCTGTTTTGTATTGTAGAGGTTTTTATAATATTCTTGTGTTATTTGTATAATTTCTTCTATATTATTGGTCTCTATGCCTTCCTTGTTCTTTATACTATTAATCTGTATGCTTCCAAGCTGTGGATTTAAGCACTTCATATTTTTATTTTGTTCAATGGTTTTTTCTATTTTTTCTTCCTGTACTCTCCTTTGACTTTCCTTGATGTTCCTTCTGATAGCTTTGTTTACCTCTTTGTAATCTACTGTGTTTCTCTTATCTTGTTCTATTAATGTTTTTCTTTTGCTCATGAGGTTTTTTGTTTCCTGGGATATATAGTTTTCCTTTTTTATTCTTGTTTGTGCTACCTCTTTTCCCGCCTTTGCTAATGTATCGGTTAAAAGCTGATTTATTTCATCGATATTTTTGTTTTCCAAATCTCTAGTGGCCGGTATACTTTCCCTTATTTTTTGTTTATATTCCTCTTTTGCTTTCTTAAGTTTTCCCATATCTAGTTTCGATATATTTTCCATTTTCTTGTTTGTCTCGAATTGGCTATTAATGCTGAGTTTGGCTCTGACAAGTCTATGATCACTACCGGTTGAGAAACGATTCAGCACTGTAACATCTTTGATGATGGCTTTTTCTGTTGTAAGGATGTAATCTATTTCGTTTTTAGTATTGCCGTTGGGACTTATCCATGTCCATTTTCTTTGCGGTTTTTTGTTAAAAAACGAGTTCATAGCAAAAAGTTGTCTTTCCTCCCAGTAGTTCATTAATGTATGTCCTCTATTATTTCTTTCGCCGTATCCATCGTATCCATATTGTCCTATTCTGTGTTCGTCTTCGTCTATTCTTACCCCTAATTTGGCATTGAAGTCTCCAATTATTAGCGTCAATTTAGTTTTCTTTTCTTCCACAGCGGGTGTTATTTCTTCGTAGAAGTTTTCAATATCTTCATCTTTATATGTGCTTGTTGGTGCGTATACCTGTATAATTTTCAACGACGTTCTTTTTAATTTAAGCATAATGTAGGCTACTCTGTCTGATATACCCTTGGTGGATTGTATGTATCTAACGATTCTCTTGTTTATTATAAAACCAACTCCGTTGTTGGTGTTATCTTCATTACCTTTGTAGTACAGCATGTTTCCCGAGTTTAATAGTATTTTTTGTTCTCCTTTTCTTCTTATCTCTGACAGACCGATGACATCCCATTGTATATGAGTTAGTTCTTCTTCTAATTCGTGGAGTTTAGTGTCTTCATTCATGGATATGATGTTATATGTACCTACGTTTAGTTTAGTCGAATGTTTGCCTCCCCCAGAATCCTTGAGGCGGACCGGTTTGTCGGTGTGGGACTGTGAGTTGTTATCTCTACCCACCTGGGGTAATATTCCGTTTGTTTTGTGATTCGACATGTTTTTCTTTGAAGAGGGTTTTTTGACATTAAAACGCCACGCTTGTCAGGCGGGTTGGCGAGTTTTCATTCAGCCGCCCATTCTGGGTCAGACGCTGTTGTCAGCCGCTCATTCTGAGTCAGACGCTGCGCTGTTTTGATTCCATACAAACCCTAAAATCAAGGGGTTGCCACGTCCGCCATCCATACCGTACCGAAGGTGTTCTTCTCCGCCATGGCTGCCGTTGTGGACTTCATCCGTAACCCTGGACAAGGGACCCTAAACAGGTACTAGTTTCCCGGGTCAGGAAACCCCTGGAATCTACGGAGGGCAGGGATTGATTCATTTTCCCTGGTAGGACTATCCAAAGGAGTTCCTATCCGCTACCCATAGTACCTCTACCTTTGGTTCTCTTTGAAGGAATGTTTTTAGTCTCTCATTGATTAACGCCTAGTACAATGTACTAGGTAATCAGAGAATTTTAAATTCGGATCACCATTATATCTTTATCTCCGTTTAGGGTTTATATAGTCAAGATTTTATGTCGGGTTAAAATTAATAAAAGAAAATCTATAAGAGAATCTTCTGTGATAATGTAAAGGAGATTATAATATAAGTAAATACATGAAATAGACATGATTTTACAATTGGTGATAATACCGCTGTATGGGTTCTAATTGTTTCATTATGCCATGTAGACTGATTAACTAAAATCAAAACTTAATATTGCTGTACTAATAATTTGTTTTAAAGTTAAATTATTCGAAACTGGGCAAACCAAATGATAAAACAGAAAACTACCGCTCCATAGCCCTACTCAGCATGGTATATAATCTATTATTTAGAACAGGTTCTCCTGAACCGAATTAGTCACAGAATAATTCAAAATTTCCCCTCTGAACAAGCAGGCTTTCGCCCTCATCGAAGCTGTACGGACTAAGTCTTATCACTTATCACTAACAATTTTTATAGAAGCTAATTTTCAAAAGAAACAAAAAATTGTGCAACATTCATATATTTAACAGCAGCATATTATGACAATGTTTGTAGACAGGGATTAATATATACACCCGGCCTGTATTATCTCCTGCAGAACGATAATTAAACCCAAAAAGGAGTAGTTCCTAACTGACAGATAATTAAACTCATTAATAACATACTGACAAACAGATCCTTTCAGGGGAATAATGCGAAAGAAGTACAACAGGCTGGTAAAGAGAGAGCTAGGAGTGTATTTTAACAAACTATTAAAATACAATATATATCCGAAAAACCCTGGGGTTACTTTAGACAGAACGCTCATATCTAGAGAACACATGACGAAAACGGTAGTAAAAGAAAGAATACGTCCACAGTATTAACCTTCGCCGATCCTCCTCTCTTGGCCTGTGCACCAGTGTTGTTGAATAGCAGGCATACCCACTTGGTGGACACTCAGCTAAACTGTGCAATACATATTATATGATAACAGGCACAAGTATGCCCGCCCCTTCCAATGTGGCTACCCCACTTAGTAACATAGCTTCACCCAACCTACGCTGCGAACATGCATTAGTTAAACAGTTAAAGAATACAATCAAATTATGCAAATTATGGATAGTCGCCAACTTCTAGTCCACAAAGAAATCCCTAATATTCTTGACAACCGTCCACGATCCAGATTACCTTCCCAGAGATCCGCTCAAGTGCTATATCATTTTCTTACCGTAGCGCTCTTCCTACCGACCCATCACTCTATTACCCATCCTGGGTAAATTACTAAGCAGAATAGAAGAAGAACATCTGCTACCAGAACATATCCCAACTCACCAATTTGGTTTTCCTGAAAACCAGACGACAACCCAACAAGTTCATAGAATAGTTAATGGAATTGCAAAGAACCTACAAGAAAAGAAATATTGCAAAGCCGTATTTCTCGGCATCTTCCAGACTTTGGATAGAGTTGGGCAGCCTCTATTGCTCTTATTGTCTCCTATTATCTGTTTTAAATTAAAAAATACTCTATTGAGCAACTGCTACCTCATATTCCGATCATATATAGCGACAGCGAGCAATGATGAAAGCCGAACAAGAAATCCCGACAACGAACTGATTGAATCTCTACCAGAATGGACAGCAATCAGAAGACTCCTGCGAACGTGGCCACAAGATTTATTACAACAATGAAATAAACCTATAAGGCAAAGCTCCATTGGATGCTCATCCTTCCATGCTTACAAATACATTCACATGTATTTAAAACTCTCATGTAAAAGTTGATTGTAAATAAAAGTTCAAAAGGAAAAAAATACTCTTTAGCTCATACTTATTCTCCTTCTACTTTTTTCGCCTACCCATTTGGTAGGCGAAGTCCCAATAAGATCTATGACTTTAACAACTAACTACACAAAAACAGTTTATGTATTTCATGACCGTTGACGACAACAAAAAAGAATCCCTCTCTGACTTCCGTCCTCTGTGATATATGAACATGAGTAGCATGAGATCTACGACAAGGATACTCCTTTGTTCTCGACGGGTGGTCAGTAACCACTGTAAGTAAATGAAGACAAATTTCAAACGTTCGGAACGTTATTCCTTTGTTGTCGTTGTACCGCTGATTACCTCTAACTGCAACTAGACATCTGAATTAAAACATCGTTTGTTTATTTGGCTTTATCGATTGTTGACATCGGTACGAGGAAACTATGAGCGATTGCATCGTGATGAGATTACAGCAGCGCGGAGATACATTTAACAGTTAAACTAATCAGCGGTTCCTTCAATTAAACCAGATTATGAGTTACTAAATTCTTTACAAAACAATAGAATTATAGTCGTTAATTAGTGTTTCATTTAAAACATCCGGATACTTCGGTCTTTGCAACTTTTAAATAATTACAGAGACTTTCGAGCTACGACAGAGAAAATAAAATCACGTACAAATTGAAAATATCTTGTGTAGACAAGAACTAGAATCGAGAACAGTTTAAGATAACTGGAGAAAGACGTACTAAAAACGCATTGCATGCATACCTCAAACGAAAACGCATTGCATGCATACCTCAAACGAAGAAGTGCTGTAGAAGGTCAGAATTTTCAGTGAAAGTTAGAAAAATATCTTACCTAGGCCACATACTGAGAAATAATAAAAACCAATATGGTTACCAATTATGAAAAGAGCTCTTGAGGGAGAAACAGCAGGAATAAAGGTAAATGGAACGCCAATTAACAACATTAGATATGCGGACGACACTATCATAATAGCAGACAACCTTAAAGACCTCCAAAAGCTAATGAACAAGATAGTTGAGTATGGAGAAGAATATGGATTATCAATAAACATCAAGAAAACTAAATTTATGAGGATATCAAAAACCCAAAATAATGATGAAAGCCTGACAATTAAAGGTAAAACTTTGAAACAAGTCGAAAACTACAACTATCTTGGCACAATAATTAATCACACAAACGATTACTTCAAAGAAATCAAAGTTCGAATAGAGAAATCAAGAACAAACTTCAATAAAATGAGAAAGGTACTTTGTGCAAGAGAACTGAAATTAGACTTGAGAGTTAGGCTGGCAAGGTGCTATATTTTCTCGACTCTGCTTTACGGGATAGAAGCATGGACACTTAACGCATCGACTACTAAAAAGTTGGAAGCATTTGAACTGTTGGTGTATAGAAGAATCCTGAAGATATCATGGACCGAGCATATAACAAACAACGAAGTCATGAGAAGAGTCAACAAAAGACTGGAAATATTGGAAACCATCAAGACACGAAAGCTGCAGTACCTGGGGCATGTTATGCGTAATGAGAGATACAGCATACTTCAGTTGATTATACAGGGGAAAATCCAGGGCAAGAGAAGTGTAGGAAGGAGACGAATCTCGTGGTTGCGTAACTTGAGGGAATGGTACGGACGCACATCAACCGAACTATTCAGAGCAGCAGCATCTAAGATCAGAATAGCCATGATGATTGCCAACCTCCTTCGCGGAGATGGCACGTGAAGAGGAAGAAGAATGTGCTTAACTAATATAGTGAAAGGAAAGATTGAGGGAAGGAGAGGACTAGGAAGGAAAAGACAACCGTGGCTAAGAAACATCCGGCAATGGACAGGGCTAAATTTTGAATAGCTAATAAGATCAACTGAAGAGAGAGAAGAGTTTGCAATTGTAGTAGCCAACCTCCATTGAGGACGTTAAGAAGAAGGAGAAAGACGAAAGAAGATAACTCAAAGGAACATACAAGTTGAAGTATGTAGAATTCATAATACCAAAAGGATGAACAATATAAAGGATGGAAACATACGAGATTTTAAAAGTCACATATTCCGCTCAAAGACTGTATATCGGAAATAGATAAAATAAGATCTATATAATATATACTAAGGATTTCCACAGTTTTTACTGTATTCCTTCACTCAACCGTTCTCTCCAGCTCTTTCTGTCTTTCCAGTCCCCTTCCTGTAGATTTCTTCTCTCCATTGCTTCGTCCACTTCATCTCTGAAGGATCTTCAGGGTCTGCCTCTCTTCCATTTTCCTATCGGGCTCCACTCTGTTTTTCGGTTTATCCAACGATTTTGGTCTACTCTTCTGACATGTCCGTATCAGGTTAATCTCTTCTGTTCGATGTAATCTATTATGTCTGAGTTCACTTCCATTCTTCTCTTAATCTCTATATTATTCTATCTCTCCTTGTTACTCTGCAGCTGCAGCTTCTCCTTAGGAATTCCATCACTCCATAAGTGAGGATACTTGTTGTCATGGTATTATATATTCTTCTATTTGTTTTTATGCTGATGTTCTTATCCCACAGTATCGGGTTCAATTTTCGTATGCAGTCTCTTGTTTGTCATAGTCTAGTTTTTATATCTTCCTCAGTTGTTCCTTTGTTTGATATTATAAAACCTACATAAATACTTGTATTTATCTGTTCCTCTGATTTGTTTACCTTCGGCTATTTCCAGTTGTTTTATTTCTGTATTCTCCGTTGTTAGGTATTCAGTTTTCATGGAATTTTTATGGAATATCATAAGATCTATAAAACCATTATTAAATTAATAGTATGTTATCGACGAAAGACACGGGAAGTGGCAGAAAATACTAAAAGTTAACATAGAAGTCT
This sequence comes from Diabrotica virgifera virgifera, assembly GCF_917563875.1. Classification (NCBI taxonomy): domain Eukaryota; kingdom Metazoa; phylum Arthropoda; class Insecta; order Coleoptera; family Chrysomelidae; genus Diabrotica; species Diabrotica virgifera. The sequence continues at coordinate 84,251,880 of NC_065447.1, read as the reverse complement.
TTGAAAGAAAAATTCTAAAAACAATACTACTTACCTATATTATTCAACGAGCATGTATTGATGGCTCACGATGATGAAGTTTGCTCGTAATTCATCAGAGTGAGTAATAGCCATCACATGCGAGTAGAATACTATCCTTTTTCTACGACTTTAAATAATAGTCACATAAACAGTATTAATAGTTCACTATTAGTAAGCAACAGAATAATTGGTTGCCTACTATTCGGAGCCTATCTCGACCGACAGGATTATGTATTCGTATAAAGGTAAAAATCTTAATACTAAGTACATCGTTTGCGGAATTCTTTACTGAGTTGGAACTCCGCGAGGCCGTTGGACGGATAACGATCCAAAAGGCACCTGGCATAGACGGAGTCATGCCGGAAAAGGTAAGGCTCGCCACACAAAGATATCCGCAGGTTTTCCTGAGACTGCTAAACGAACTGCTCGAACAACAGCAGTTCCCAACTCGGTTGAAAGAGGCTAAGGTTGTCCTTATCCCGAAAAGTAGAGGGGACGAGCAAGAGGTGCGTTTTCGGCCAATTTGCCTTCTTAGTTCGGTAGGTAAATTATACAAACAGCTTGTAAAAGTATGCCTTGAGCGAGAGCTGGAAGAAAAGTATGCATTAAGCGATCGCCAGTATGGTTTTAGGACCTAAAGGTCCACCATAGATGCGGTATCAGAAGTGACCTGCTTAGTCACGCAGGATACAAAGAAATGGGTGGCTCTCATCTTGCTAGATGTCAAGAATGCCTTTAGTACGGCATCATGGGAAATAATCATGTCCAGGCTGAGAGATTTGGGTGTCAGTAAGTACCTGGTCAACGTGGTTGACAGGTACTTTACTGACAGGTTCATAAGGGAAAAGGATACCAGAATCAGGTTGTCGCAGGGTTCGGCACGAGGTCCCACCTTCTAGAATGTCCTGCACGATGGGGTACTGAGGCTACAGATGCCGAGGGGTTGCACTCTTGTAGCTTATGACGATGATCTCGCATTGGTTGTGAAGGCGAGCCAGAAAACGGACATAATTAATGCGGCTAACACAGATCTGTATCGTATTAGTAGGTGGATCAGAGAGAACGATCTACAGCTAGCACCTTAGAAAACTGAGGTGGTAGTTCTCAAGGGGAGCCGGGACAAATCCTCTCTTCGCTTTATAGTGGAAGGGGTGGAGGTTGTACCGGTTAAATCGGTTAAGTACCTCGGTGTCTGGCTGTCGGAAGGACTGAGATTCGGAGAACATGTCCAAAAGACGGTGGAGAAGGCGAACCGAAGTCTGGAGGTATTGGTCCGGCAAATTCTGAACATTGGAGGTCCAGGTAACACCAAAAGAAGGGTTCTAAATGGAGTTTTCTAGTGTGTGGTGACATACGCTGCCCCCGTGTGGTGCAGCGTGCTAAACACAGCGAAATACGCCAAGCTGTTGAAGACTTCGCAAAGGCGAATGCTCCTCAGGGCATCTAGTGCCTATAGGACGGCCTATAGGCCGAGTGCCTATAGGACGAGGCACTTTGTGTTATTGGAGCGGTGATACCGATCGTCTTGTTGTGTATAGAGCGAGCGAGAGTGTATGCGAGGAGGATGGATGGAAATATAAGATAAGGAAGATAGAGAGAGAACGATAGAGGACTGGCAGAGAGAGTGGGCTAGTGATAGCAGAAAGGAAAGGTGGACGAAGGAGCTTATTCCCGATCTGAGGCCGTGGTGGGAATGTAAGTTCAGGAAACTGGACTTCTTCCTGACGCAGTTTCTGACCGAGCATGGTAACATTGGCACCTACACAAATCTGCTCTGGCGGACTGTGCTTTTTGTGGGGTGCCGGACGCCCCCGCCCACCCCTTTACGTGCCTGAGGTGGACAAATGAGAGAGGAAACTTCGAAAGGCGGATGGGTTTCAGGCTGGGTGAAAGAAATATTGTAAATGTTATGTTAAGAGGAGAGTGAGAATGGAGAGAGGTGCACTGTCTGATCTCGGGTGTGATGAAGAAGAAGGAGCAGGAGGACAGAAAAGGAAATTGAACCAAGGACGGTGTACAGATTTTGGTTTCTTTTAGTCTTGCTCCGTGACATTAGATGTCAAAAACAAATTTTTTTCCACCGCTGCCTGCTAGATTTCAATGGATACCTTCTTAGGCTCTTACTGGAGTCTGGCAAATAGTGATGAGCAAAACAAGAACAAGACCAAGACCAGGCTAGTCTTGGTCTTGTTCTTGCAACTTGGTCTTGCAGCTAAAAGGCAGTCTTGGTCTTGGTCTTGCACTAGCCGGTCTTGTTCTTGGTCTTGCTGCAAGAGTCTTGCTGGTCTTGCTTTTTTGGTAGTAATAATTTGAACCAAACAATTTCGAATAAAATGTACATTGAAATAAATAAAGATGTGAAGAATGAAACTATATTTTTGCTTTAAAATTTTAAAAGAATGTAGAATGTAGGTTCAAACGGATACCAATTTTAACATTATACATTCACCTAATTATTTCATTATAAAGGTTTATTTTCAAATTTCAATTTTAAGTTGAATTGAGACACAACCTGCTTTGTATACATTCAATAGCATGATATAAAAGAAAAATAAAGTGAAAAAAAAGAAGAAAAAGAAAAAGTCATTAGTTACATTTTATTTTATTTGGAGGAAATACGCTCAATATTTAATTATACATACTTATATACAAGGCAAAAGCAAAACTGTGTTTTTTATGTGGAGAAAAAATTTAAGAAACCTTCAATTTTAACCAGATGTAAAATTCCTATTGAAATGATGTATCGAACGTGAACACTGATTTCTCATTAAAAAAAATTATTTTCAGTTCATATGAACTCATATGAACGTTTAACCTATAAAGTTTGTACACACACTTAGTAAACATTCTGCATATACAGGGTGGCTGCCTAGTGTGACAAAGCTCGATATCTCGGAAACTGTTCATAATAGAGAATAACTAAAAATAGAAAAATTAAAAAAAATAATTTTCCGAAGAATCCAGTATCACTCAAAAAATTTCATAATTTTTAGCTTTTAAGTTCCAATTAGAAACAAATATGGCGGAAAATCTATTATACTGGAAACTGTTGAACTGTCATAGGAATAATTTTATTTCGGTTTCTACATATACGGTTTTTGAAATGTAATTTTTGGGTACTACAGAAACGACGTCATCAGTATTCTTTTCATAAAATGTGTTCTTATACGACAGTCTAATACGGAGCATTTTTTTTTTAAATTCGATTTTGCTCCCCTTTTTTTGACGTTCGATTGCTTTTTTTGTTATTTGAGTGGCCTGCTTACGTTAAATACCCTGTACTTACTGTTGTAAAATTATAAGATAACGCTATAAAAGTTAGAAGAGGAATTTTAAAACCAATTCCCCTCAATCTGTTTACTACCGATCAAAGTATATATCAAAATTCTGTGCTCTGTGCGTAAAGCGAGTTAAGTCCAAAAATAGTCGAAATTAGCCATTGCAATATCTTATATTAGAATTTGATATCTACATGTGTGTACAATTTGTCAAGTCCAATTCCATTTCTAAACTGAGATATTCATTTTTCACAAAGGAAAAACAATCGGTGTAAAGAGTGTTAAGTTCTGAACTTCGACGCATGATTATTTAAGAAACAGGAAGACTCAGTGTGTTAAGTCCCACAATTTTGGGACTTAACACACTGTACACTAATGAGTTACTAAGTTGACTCTCTGTGCGCCACGCGACGCTGAAAACTTTAAACGCGTTTATCTCAAAACGGTGTTTTAGGACTTAACTCTCTTTAGGCACAGAGCACAGAATTGTTGATTTTTAGCTTAAAATATTATGTATTTTAAAAATTCGGTATTGTTTAAGGTTTATTACAATGTCAGTATATATTATTGAACTAAAAAAAAATAAATAATAAAAAACCAATTTCGCAAAAAAGTGCAAGAGTCTTGCAGGTTGGTCTTGGTCTTGCGTAGTCTTGCAAGGTTCGGTCTTGGTCTTGAATACCCGGTCTTGGTCTTGGTCTTGAATACCCGGTCTTGGTCTTGGTCTTGCAAACCAAAAGGCGGTCTTGGTCTTGCTGCAAGACCAAGACCAAGACCACAAAACCAAGACCAGTCTCGCCCATCACTACTGGCAAAAAGCAATTAAAAAAAATTCAGTTAATAGAAGAAAGGGAAAAATAGATATGATTATAATAAAGGACAAAGGCATTAAAGAAAAGACAATGCATGCTTATAACATGAAAAAAAAAATAAAGGACGAATAATGACAACAGAATAAAATAGTAATGGTGAGCGGTAATTCCAAACCCTAATAAAAAGAAATAATATTGTTACTATGTGCCTTAGTTGTTTCCATTCAAAATATAAATAAGTAACAATTAAAAAACAAACTAAATATGTTTTTACAACGAAAAAAGTATCTGTATAAATGTATAAATTTATGGAGTTCATTAACAAAAAAATCCGTTTAAACAGAGCTTTAGAATGATTATTTAAGAGATATACACGCAAAGATGAGATGGTTGTGTGATAATATCTTTAGAAAAGTCCAGTGCATTTGCTTTCATGTTATTACGTGACTATAAAACACTTAATTAGAGGCAGAGTCACATTTAAAAACGGTTTTACCCCGCTCATGGTTAATGATGTAGGTTCATATAATTTTGAAGCTTAAAAGAAGATCAAAAGGAATTTTTTTCAATGAGAATACACGAGTATACTGTAACTGCACTCCAACAAACATTCAAGAGAAACGTTAGATACAGTTCAGTATACAGTATACAGCAGACTTCGGAGTCTACAGATTTATAAAGGATTGCTTTTATGCGAAACTTTTAAAGGATTTGCGCTTTTGCTATAAAATTGTAACGACTTTTAGGTAGGAATCCGTCGTCAAAGGCACAAGCAGGTACTTTCAGTATCGTGAAAGCCTGGAAAGTTCGGAAAACTACTTTTGAAAAGATGCTGAAAAGTTGATAGGGTTGTAGTAGTAGAGATGAAATGTACATTTCGGTGAAGAGTTTTGAATAAGTAGATAGATACCTATATAGATAGATTTAGTGAAAATAGGTAGGTAATGTTTGTGCATGATTTGCTTCTTCAAGAGAAATAATTTTGTTGAATGGCAACAAGAATGCCATAAATAGATATACACAATGATAAATTATGATACAATAATTTGAAGCTTAGTAGCGTTAAGGGGATGGGTACGTATTTTCGGCTGCAATGCTATTCAAATGGGGATTCATTTTTTCGAATCCTGAGAAAACTAATAAGTATTTTTGAAAAATTTAAACGCAGAATGAAAGATTACGTTATTAGCGAGGGCCGAAAGTACCTGAGAACTTCTATAATGTTTGTTTTAATAAGTTACAGGGGTGAAAAACTAAGAGAACATTTAGTGTGATTTTTAGTTTCAAATATCTCATTCAAAATAAACTTTTTATTTATTCTAAGGGACTTTCGGCCCTCGGTAATAATTTAGTCTTTCATTCTGCATTTAAATTTTTCAAAAATATTTATTGGTTTTTTCAGGATTCGAAAAAAATGAATGTTCTTGGTAATATTTTCCAAATCTATCTTTGTCTTACAACGCACTCAGTCGAATAGAATATTGTCAGCATATTGTCAGTCAGACAGTGACAATCAGTGACAATTTTAAATATTTGACATGGCTATATAGTGTATTTGATAAATAATTGATTTAAGACGTGAACTTAATAAAAAGTTATTTATTGTGTATTGTTTGTGGAAGATCCAAGCAGAGAATACATCAGGAATAATCAGGATAATAAATTCTGTGATCCAAGTATTTTGTAGTTAAATATGTTCAAAATTGTAAGCGTTCCATAGTAACAATATATTATTAAAAAAATCACTTTAAAACTTTTCCTCTTTTCTCGATTAAGTATTAGTTTTTGTTGTACATATAAATTATTACAATCACTGAATACATACTTGTGAAAAAATTATCACATTTATTAACTGAATAAATAATTTGCAATTATACAAATAACAGTTATCCAAGAACATTCAAAAGCCATCTCTTTAAGTTAATGATGACATTTTCAAGTAGAATGACATTCTAGTAATGTTTACATATCCATACCAGTGTGAATTTTCCTACACGTAATTTGCCGTGTAAAGACAGAAAAAGTAGGGATAGCCGTAAAATATTTGCGAATTATGTACCGATGGTCTTAATTAAATCGAAACGAAACAGTCTATTTTTATTTTATACAGTGCGCTGGAATAAGTGTTACCTCCCTCCTATTAACCTATTTAATTTTAGCACATACGCAAAACGCTCGGACAGGTCGATTTTTAAAATAATCATGGTATATTATAGCATCAATGTGTCGAACTATACGCGGTCCGCCTTCAGGTGACAGGCATAACTTTGATTTTTTTAAACGGGAAAGTACATCATGTAACATCTCATTTGAAAGCTTTTGAAATACTGATTACAAAAAGGTATAATACTTTAATCCTTTTTGAAAGCGTAGGCGTAAAATTTCGGTCGAATTCTTTTTAAACGTATTTATTTTTTTCGAATCCTGAGAAAACTAATAAGTATTTTTGAAAAATTTAACCGCAGATTGAAAGATTACATTATTACCGAAGACTGAAAGTTCCTCAGAATTAACAAAAATTTTCTTTTGAATGATATATTTGAAATTAAAAATCAGACTAAATTCTCTCTTTTTTTCACCCCTGTGACTTATTAAAATAAACATTATAGAAGTTCTCAGGGATTTTTGACCCTCGATAATACTGTCGTTTAAATTTTTCAAAAATACTTATTAGCTTTCTCAGGATTCGAAAAAAATTAATACATTTAAAAAGAATTCGATATTTTCTGCCTACGCTCTTAAAAGGGATAAAAGTATTATATATTTTTGTAATCAGCATTTCAAAAGGTTTTAAATGGGGTGTCACATGATATACTTTCCCATTTAAAAAAAAATCAAAGTTATGCCTGTCACATGAAGAGGGTTCCCGTAAAGTTCGAAACATTGATGCTGTAATACTATGATTGTTTTAAAAATCGACCAGTCAGAGCGTTTTGCTTATGTGCATAAGTTAATAGGGGGGGGGGGGTAACACTTATTCCAGTGCACTGTATACCTTTTACTTATAGATTTATTAATAAAGGCAATAATGATATGAATGCAAGCAATAATTTTTGTGTGAACCAAGCAGAATACAAGCGAGTAATTTTTCAAAAACTTTGTGAAAGTATTTAAGTAAGATTATTTTTCACCCAGATCAAATATTGTTTGGAAATATGAGATAAATTGTTTAAAATAATATTAATTGATGTTAAAGTTATCAAAACTGTAGAGAAACCTAAGAATACAGATTATCGAAGATTATTTGGCGATTATCGAAGGATCTTACTAAATAGAAGATAAAGAAAACGCATTACCATTCCTAACGGAAGGAGACCACAATGTGTTATTATATCAAGAAAATAAGATTTGACATTATTAAAGATCTGTAATGAGATTTAGCCATTAAAGATTAGAAAAATCAGGCAAGGGCCTTGAAATCTTGGTAGTCTTATAGGTAAAAGTACCTATGGAGTTTGTAGATGCGCTTAAAAGAAGAAGAATACAAATAAATTGCCTTCAAGAGACGCGATAGAGCAGACAAAGAGCGACAGAACTAGGTGAAGGATACAATTTGTAATATGTGGGGTAAAACAGAAGAACGACTGACAAATATTGCATTATTAGCGAGGGCCGAAAGTCCCTGAATAATTCTATATTGTTTATTTTATTAAGATACAGGGGTAAAAAAAGAGAAAAAATTAAGTGCTATTTTTAATTTCAAATATCTCCATCAAAAGAAACTTTTTTGTTATTCTAAGGTTTCGGCGTCGGTAATAATGTAATCTTTCATTCTACGTTTAGTTTTCAAAAATATTAATTGATTTTCTCAGTAATTCAAAAAATTTAATGCATTTAAAACACATTGGTGCCAATTTTTTTATCCTCGACACCTAATGGTAAAAGAGGCAACCGATTATGTATGTATGTATGGTGCCAATTTTGTGCCCACGCCCCTAAAACACTAGTTTACAACCAATTTGCGGCTGGAATGCAAAATGCTGTTTTTTGTTAATTTTTGCTCTCTGAATATGAATATGATGATAAAAAGTTCCTAACACGTAAGATTTTTAAGTTATGATTTTTTCAAAAAAAATGAGTTACGATTTTTGAGTTATGAGTATTTTACTAAAATTTTTTTAAAACAGTCATTTGTGATATATCGGTGAGTGACGTTATCAAACTAACGTTTTTCCTAAAAATTGTGCATACTTTGACAACACTGGGATATCTAATGTCTACGAATAACACATTAATATTTAAATAAAGAATAAACCAAAGGTAATCCTTAATCAGTAAACCTACCCATTTAAACTTATTAGTTCTAAACTGTTTTAACGACCATTACTTCTGCATGACAAAAGTGTCTGGGTTTCCAAGGAAAGGCAAGCATAAAATTGAATATCCAGATATCATCTCAGCAATAAAACCGGTTTTCCATGGAGAAGATTTACCAGTTCCAGGACCCCCGGCAAATTGGGAAGAAGATTTGGAAATGTATGGCGATAAAAGTAAACCCGATGATGTATCAGAAAAGAATGATTCTTATTTTCCCGGAAGCGACGAAAAAGCACCTTATTGCATCCAACAAGCCGAATTACATGATTTAGTTCGAGATCTTCACTTGCCCAAAGAACATGCTTAACTCTAGGTTCTACATTAAAATAATGGATTTTTTTTAAGTGGAATTTACTAGCCAGTAAAACTGACAATATTTAGGAACCGTAACCAGGAGCTATCCTAGTTTTTTACTATGCAGGATAAAATGTGTGTTTGTATTAATCCACATAGTGTTATGGGAAAATTGGGATAGGCAGAAAATTGTGTAGAAAAGACTTACTATGGTTTTTGTTTCTAGTTCTGAACTTATGTGTGTATAGCATAAAAGAATTTTTATAATAACCAGCAATATTTGATACATTGTATAAATCAACATCTAACAATTCGCCTGACAAGACAATGTATATGCATGGACCCTTACGCATAAATGCACGGCACCTTAAGAAGAAGATAATTCACAATCTATACGTGGTGGAAAATTTTAGTGTTTTAATTCGCATTCAGGACGCTTTAAATTCCCCGGTACAGCCATTTTAACATCAGTCGCAATTTTTTTTTGTTTTTTTGTTGACTAGTGAAATTTGTATTTACGCCAAGCAAGTGACGATTAGTATTAGTTGACTAATGTTTACAAATTAAAAAGGACTAAAATACGAGCTAAGAGCTTTTAATCCTAAAAGGATCAATTTACAAAACCTTTTTTATTTTACTTCCTTATTTATCGAGAAACTAAATCCAACAAGAAAATCAAACATTAACAAAACTTGCTACTTACATAGTTCTTTGAGATAATCTATTGACTTCTAAGTAAACACGCTCTTCCCGAGAAAAAAAATTGTATTTTCTTTAGAAACTGATCAACCAGCCACAAATCATTCAAATACGTCAACAGAAATGCTAATCATCTTTTGAGTTTAGGGATTAAAAGATTATTAATTATTATTAGCGCTACAGGTGGTTAAGGGAATAATGGCCTCCCACATTTCTACATTTCTGAATAATGAATACTGAATACCGAATATAGGTAAGAAAGTATATTTGAAGTATAGAGCAAAATTTCTATGTTATTAAATGTTGTTTAAAGGTTTCAAATGAAAACATTTCTACTTGGTGTAACGAAATTATAGTACGAGATCCGAATAGGAATACGAGATCCGAATGTATCCATCTGCTTGCCGGATGAAACATTTTTTTTATTAAATTTCATGCATAGACAAACATTTGTAGCATGGGTTGCCCATCAAAATCGTGTCATAGCTATTCTTAAGTGGGGCCTAATGGGTCGAAATCAATATTCCAAACACTTTTTTTTTTAAATATGGTAGAATTATTTTATTTTTAAATTAACTAGGTATATTCAGTACAATTCATAGATTATTCAAGAAAAAATTCAAGGAAAAATACTGAAAATTAAGCCAACGCAACGGTGGCAAATTTTAAAAGACACCTCAAAATATAATGAATTTTGCGGTGGACATCAGAACTCATCATTGAATCATAGTAGACAAAAAATTCAAAAAGATTTTATTGGCTCATGAGTTTCTCGAGGTAACGCTGTCAAGTTTTTTTAGTTTTATCTAATTTTGACTTTTTGATATCACTCAGAAATCTAAACAAAGAGTTTTTTGCAAAAAAAGAGTGAAAATCAACATATTTATTATTGTTAAACAAAAAATAAGCATAAAACAAAAATATCTTGAAAGTATTACCTCAAGGAATGTCTAAAGAAAATATATACAAAATTCCAGGTGAGTTGGTCAAGTAGCTTTTGAGTTACAATGTCTACAGCCTGAAAAAAACAGTTTTGAGAAAAACGCGTTTAAAGTATTGTCAACTTTTATTTTCAATTTCTTTTTTGTCTTTCAAATGGTAAAGTGATGCACACCGAAATATGTTTTTAAATCGCGGAGTCATTTACAAAAAAAAAATAAGAACAGCTGTTGACCGTTTCTCACTGCGCTCAATCGCTTTTGCACGAACTTGCTATAAAACGAGTCGAAGGTAGGGAGGTAGGAAGATAGTGTTAAATAGCCCTAGCTTAGACTCGATTTGTAGCAGGTTCGCGCCAGCAAGCTTGAACGTAGTGAACAACGGTCAACAGCTGGTTTTATTTTCTTTTGTAAATTACTCCGCGATTCAAAAAGATATTCAAGTGTGCATCATTTTAAGATTTCAAAGACAAAAAAGAAATTGAAAATAAAAGTTGACAATACTTTAAACGCGTTTTCCTCAAAACTCCTTTTTTTCAAAGGCTGTAGACATTGTAACCCAAAAACTATTTGACCGACCCACCTGGAATTTTGTATATATTTTCTTTAGACATTCCTTAAGGTAAAGCTATCGAGATATTTTTTGTTGTATGCTTATTTTTTGTTTAACAATAATAAATATGTTAATTTTCACCCTTTTTTACAAAAAAACAAACGTTGTTTTGACTTCTGAGTGGTATCAAAAAATGAAAATTGGATAAAGCTAAAAAAACTTGACAGCGTTACCTCGAGGAACTCGTAAGCTAATAAAATCTTTTTGAATTTTTTGTTTACACGATTCAATGATAATAGGTCTGGATCCCGCGTATGAAAAAAAAGTTGATTAATAGCAAGCTGAAAATTTGTTAATAGCTTAAGGGTGTTTAGTCGGACAAACTTTGATATATGGTAACACTAAAACAGGGGAAGTTTTAATTGTGGAACAGGTTAAAAATTTGGAACGGTCAGACCACGAAAACGGCACATGTATTTTGTCCGACAGAACAGACTTACACTCTCCGAACAGAGATTAAACTCTCATGCAAAAATCAGACTGCTATTTATCACCAAATGGGCGTTTGAATGAGTGGAACATGTAGAATATGTCAAATGACAGGAATTATGACAGGTGATAAATAGCAGTCTGATTTTTGCACGAGAGTTTAATCTCTGTTCGGAGAGTTTAAGTCTATTCTGTCGAACAAAATAAATGTGCCGATTTCGTGGTCTGACCGTTCCAAATTTTTAACCTGTTCCACAATTAAAACTGCCCCTGTTCCAGTGTTCCCATATATCAAAGTTTATCCGACTAGACACCCTTAAGCTATTAACAAATTTTCAGCTTGCTATTAATCAACTTTTTTTTTCATACGCGGGATCCAGACCTATAAGTTCTGATGTCCACCGCAAAATTCATTAAATTTTGAGGTCTCTTTTAAAAATTTGCCACCGTTGACATATTTTTTAGTATTTTTCCTTGAGTAATTTATGAATTGTACTTAATATGCCTATTTAATTTAAAAATAAAATAATTCTACCAAACTTTAAAAAAAATGTGTTTGGAATATTAATTTCAACCCCTTCGCCCCCCCCCTTAAGGATAGCTATGACACGATTTTGATAGGCAACCCACGCTAGAAATATTTGTCTGTGTATGAAATTTAATAAAAAAAATGTGTCATCCGGCAAGCAGATGGGTAGGTACATTTTGACCTCCTATTCGGATCTTAGACTATTAGTTATGGCTTTGAAATAATATGCAAAAAGAATTGGTGAAGGTGAACAAACAGATGTAGATTCAGCACATGACACTACGTCCTTTTATGTTGCCAATACGATACGAATATCGACAATTCTAATTTTGATACCTAGTTTGTTCCAGTTTTGGTAAAATGAATTATGTTCGTCTCTTAACAATTTATCTTTTCATTTCTACCTAGTTCTAACAAATCATCATTATCATTCAATCTTCGCTTGTCCACTGCTGGACGTAGATCTCCCTCATAATTTTCCATCTGTTTCGATCTTGTGCTTTTTGCATCCAATTCCTATGACAACGTTTTAGATCATCAGTCGAACGTGTTGGTGGAGGATCTCTGCTTCGGTGGGCATCATCTCTTGGTCTCCATTCCAGTTTTCGCTTTGTCTATCTGTTACAGTGTTACCAGATCTCCTGTTTTAGCAGGAGATCTACTGTTTTCGTACTTCTTCTCCTGTTCTCCTGTTTTCAATCTCAAATCTTCTGTTATATTTTCCACTAGAATATGGTATGTTGGTATTAAATTTGACAGATTATCTAGCGTTATCAGACAACAAGTTTAAACATTTGTGAAACCTGAATTTAAACTTTGTTCGTGGAGACAGTCCATCACTGGTTTCTGACTGATTCGCATGCACAGTTCCATTTTCAAGCGCTTGAAAACGGAACTGCGCATGCAAATCAGTCAGAAACTAGTCATGGACTGTCTTGCTTCACTTCTATTAATTACTGCTTAATTAATTACTTAATGAATGGGCTTGAAAAATAGCCATAAGATAGTTATTTTGTTCAATTTAACTACATTTTATTGTTTTATTTGAAATTATTAAAATCTCCTGTTTTCTTCTGTTTTTTTTATGTCCTATTCTACTGTTACGAGAAATTTTCATCTGGCAACACTGATCTGTTATCTGTCATTCAAGCTGCGTGACCTGCTCGTGTCTAACAAAGTTGACTTAAAATCTAGTTGTCTAAATCTTTATTTTATATTATGATGGTCAAACAATATTAGGATGATAACAAAAATAGAAGAAGTATTATAGTGGAATTCATCATAAAATATATTGGAAAGTAACAAAGAACTATAATAAGGATACACTGGACAAACAGCATAGAGGACAAAAAAAAAGAACAAGAGATATGAATAATGAGCGAAGAAAGATCTAAGCTTACATCCATCATATAGAGGGAAATAAGGAAAGCTTCGTACATATTGGAAATATGTATTCAAGGATGCCACCACACGAATCCAAGAAATGACGGAATATGAGCGAAATTTATGACCGAACATTGTGGAGTTTCTTCTTCTATTTCCTCTATATAAGCAATTTTGCTTGTTCGTTGGCGAATTACTACCTCTATATATGGAAGCTTTTCTTAATACTTTTTCTGCCGATTGGTGATTTATCTCTTGTTATTTTGACCACACACGTCTCTCCCGTTTTTCTTTATTATGAAGAAGAAAGGTTATTGAGGGTTATGAAGTTATGGTTATTCCTTCTTTTTTTTATTTAGTGACCATTCGTTTATACACTGTACTTGTACTTAAATTTTCTTCTAATATCTTCGCTTCTCTTTCGATCTCTCAGCGTATTTCTTGTAATTCTTCTCAGTACTCTCATATCTGTTGTTTCCAGTAGTCTTGGTATTGTGACTGAGTTTTTCTTTCTGATACATATGTCATTATTATTACATACATACATAATCGATTGCCTCTTTTACCATTAGATGTCGAGGATTCCTGCTTTATATAATACTCTCTGCTAATTTACGCCACTTCTTCCTATCTGCTGCTAAAACTTTTGCTTCTTGCCACGATGTTGCTCTTTTCTTTCCTCTATGCCACGATGTTCCTCTAAGTATTTCGTTTACACTAGTGTTCCAGTTTTCCTTGGTCTGCCCCTCGTTCTTTTACCCACTGCTTTGGCTTCCCATGTCATTTTCACTTTCCTGTCACCACTCATTCTTATCATGTGTCCAGCCGATTTTAATTTCTTTCCTTCAACTTTTTCGTTAAGCGATTTTACCTGTAATTCATGTCTTATGTCTTCGTTTCTTCTTTTGTCTAATCTTCTTGCTCCCACCACTTTTCTTAAGTATCTCATTTCTGTAGCTTGTAATCTTTTTCTTTGTCTGTCATTAAGCACCCAGTTTTCTGCCCCATATATTGTAATTGGCATATATACGGTTTTCATTATTATTATTATTGTTAATATTTTTCGCCATAAAGTGTTCACCATATAGGCATCCTACCCGTGTATTTGCTTTTGTAATTTTTATTTGGAAATGCTAGGGAAAGCAACGTAAGAACACAACGTAACAGGCCAAAGAAAAGGAAATTAACCAATTATTCAACAAAAATGAAAAATACAAATCTATAGAATAAGGAATTTCAAAAACAAATTAACCATTTTAGTATCTGGTGTTAGCACCCCTGGCTCTAATGACGTCCCTCATAATCTGTAGGAGGCTTTTCATTAGAGACCATATGTACCTACTTCAAATTCAATTTTCCCATTCGTCCGTTTCATTTCTCAGTTCATCAAGGTAATATGGAACGACGATACGGGCTCTTATGCGTTTTTCTAGGTAGTCCCCTATGGCATCCTGCGACTCATAATGCGAGGAAAGATAGATGACAGAAGAAGCATCGGAAGGCGACGAATTTCATGGTTAAAGAACCTGAGAGAATGGTTTGGATGCAGCTCAAAACAACTATTTAGAGCTACTGCCTCAAAAATTAAAATAGCTATGATGATTGCCAACCTCCGTAGCGGATATGGCACCTGAAGAAGAAGAAGAAGAAGAAGAAGAAGAAGCTATAACATGACGTACAAGCAAAGTCTGCGGACGTGAAAAACGGTGATCTGCGGGGTTTGTGCACCTGGGACGTACTAGAACTGGTCTTCTTGTGTAACCTCCAGTTTCTTTATATCTCCTAAGCTATTAAAACGCTGGATTGGTGAATTCCTATAACATCAGCAACATATTTCTGCGATCGTCCATCTCCAATTAAGCTACGATTTGGGCTGCTTGTTCTGACGTTAAAGTATTCATTTTTGTAAGAACGCACCTCCTCATTGAAAAATCAATTAGACATGGTTCACAGACCAAATTCTCGAACACACATGGTCAAAATAAATATTCTCTTTTATCAAGGTATTTTTTCTTGTTTTTTTTTTTTCGGCAAAAACAGCTTCAACTTAAAATGTTATGGGTTTGTAGACACCTAAAAAGAGACCATAGACGAGTATTATAATATTCTGCTAATAATTAAAAATTACGTTGAAACTTTTTTTCTGTTTTAAAAATTATGCGATACTTTCTGTGATTAGTGTAGTTAAACACCCTGTATAAATGACATCAATATAAGATTGCACTTATTTTAAATTGATTTTGGAAGGTATTCATTGCTGTGGATTGTCAAATTTATTTGATCTTCCGCCTTACTCCTTGTGCAATCTCCAAGTGATCCCATAATTAAGAATAAAAAGAATCATTTCGTTCCTGTGAACAGTATTCAATACACTGAGGGTTTATAGAAATCGGCGTACATCCCTAAAAACTCTTCACATAATTAGAGAGCGGAGTCAAACACATTTTTACAACAGCTTAAACTTAATGATGTGGGTTTTATATAATTGTAAGAGTTCAGAAACTTCAAAGGAGAATTTTCTTTCATGGAAATTTCAAGTTGACGGTTTGGATGTCGAGTGGAAGTAGCGAAGGGAAAAGTTAGTTTTGGAGAAATATATTTGAATGCGTGGAGAAAATATTGTTACATGTTGTAGATTAAACATAGGTAGGTACACATCAAATATGTACATACATACATACATTACAATTTAGTACGACCTAGAAAATAATAATAAGTGTAAATTATGCAAATTATTTTTGCATTATAGTAATGTAAGCTTAATAATAGACCTTGGGCCCACACTTAAAAACAATATCTCCCTCATAACACTGTTTTATTCAGTTATTCATGTCAACTCGAACAACTTTTGTAATAAGTACGGAAAATTTTCGGGAGGACCTTTCGTAAATATAGAGGTTTTTAAACTTGGGTGAGTCCGACAACTGGAGTAGGTACCCTTAAAAATTTTTTCAGACAATATTACCAGTAAATTTTAAGTACGTTTATCAAACAATTCTTCAAAAAAATCATCCTTTATAACTCCATAGTGCGCCTCCTCCTGTGGAGTAATGCAGTTATTACATTATTAAACATTATTATATACCTTATGGCTTACCTCTTAAAAATCGAGTACACTGGCTGTTCAAGTTTTGGTACCTGGATATGATTTTGAAGGATGTTAACCACAGGCGGTGGGCACATACATGTACATAAAGATATTTGGAAAAACGTAATTTTATTCATGAAAACTTAAAAAAAGATGGAGTGAGTTGATTTTCTGTGTGATTGAAAGTACCGATTTAAGCACAGTGGAGGACGAGTTTGGAGATATACGGTTTTTCCTGTTAAAATATTGATGTTGGTGGATTGAATGGTATTAAAATGTGAAAACTGAAAAAATGGAGTTAGCGGATTTTCCCAGTACGCCCACGATATGTCTGAATTGCTGATATAAATGAGTCAGATTATATTAAATTATTAGAAGAATTTTTTACTCAACAACATTTTCGTTTAATTTCTTAATATTTTGTATTTTGACAACGACGTCCCATTTGGACGTCGAAACTAATAAAATCATTTTTAAGTTAAATTGGGGCTTATTTCCCATTTAGAATAGTTAATAACAAAAGTGTGCATTGTAATGTAGTTTTTTACGTCCTCCATCACTTTTGTGGTATTGCGTGATGTTTGAATTTTTCAACATAGAATGATTTGTAGTTTTTATTTAATTATAATTATTATTTTTTTGTTTTACCTCAATCAAGGTCTTAAGGCTGTATCTCTACCTTTTTCAATTCGTGATTTTTCGAGAAGGCACAGGGGTTGCAAAGGAAGTAGCTGTAAAATATTTGTAGGAAATTTGTGTGTGAAGTAAGTTTAAGGTTGGGTTTGACATGTTGTTGTGGTCCTGGTTACCAAAATCCTCAAACAAATAGTAATATGTACTACTATTTTACTTCTATGTGAAACAAAAGAAACTTTTTGTTTCTTCTAAGAAGCTTTCGGCCCTCGGTATTAATGTAATCTTTCATTTTGCGTTTAAATTTTTCAAAAATATTTATTAGTTTTTTCAGGATTCGAAAAAAAAATAATGCATTTAAAAAGCATTGGTCCAAAATTTTGTGCCGACGTTCTTAAGGGTACTCTATACAAATCTTAGGACTTTATGAAAAATTAATACTAAGTACATTTTAAATATAAAATATAATTTTCGCTGCCTCAGTTCTCATGTCTGACTCAGTTCTCATGAGTTGAAACTGACCGATTCTAATATAATACCTAGCTTTTTGATTATAATACGCGTAGATGTTTACCACCAACTGTTCTTGCAGGACTTCAATAATTTTGATTAATTGAGTTTGGTCATTTACCCTTTGATAATCAATAAAACAGGAATTCGTTTTTGATTTACCATTTTATTTGGGAAATAAGCCACACTTTAAGTTTGAAATTAAGTTTATTTGATGTTTCAACTTCCACTTCGGAAATCGCTATCAAAATCCGAAATGGAATTCGAAACCCAATTATATTTCAAACTTAAATTGTGGCTTCTTTATCAAATAAAATAGTAAATTGCATAAGACGCCACTAGAAAATAGCTACAGAACAATATTTTTTGATAACTTTCTTTTGTCGTCGTTTAGTCATTTTCAATAGATTCTTTAGTCACAAAAATCTGCAACGTTAGTTAAGCGTTTGTATACTAAATAGGGTATCTCTTGTTTCAAGACCTTTCAAAAAACCAAATAATGTTGGCGACGCCTGTTCTTCGCAGATATGTTTTTTAAAAGTAGTTTTACCAAATTCTTCATGAGGCTTACTATTCTATAGTCACTTTACGTTATGGTCAACTACTTATTTTTCAGGTCGATCTTAACATCAACCACTGAATAGGGTTACCTAGTTCTTTCTTAACATCATCATCAAAGAGTTTGATTGTTTGTGAATGCACTTCATATAAATATAGTCGGTTCGCTAAACTCAGACACAATTGGCTAGTGATTTTAGTAGGTATTCTTTTTGTTTTTGGCCAATTTTGCCAAAATTGGCAAAATTACTAACTATTTATTAATTATTAACTATTTAGTAATTATTTTTTTGCTAATTTTACCAAACTGGCAAAATTACTTCCCAAAATCACCAGCCAGTTGTGTCTGAGCTTAGCGAACCGACTATACTAGACCAGACGCGTTTTCATTTTTGAATGGACAGTATTGCTGCTTCAACGAAAATTCATGGAAAATTATGGCTAGATCGCTTGGGCAGATTGCTAAAGAAGAAAAAGCTGTTCATTTTAAGGAATGTAATATTACATGATGAAATGTATTATGTGATTATAAGTAGTTTTTGTATTATTTAAATTTATTTTCTTTATTATCAATGGCAATAGTTGTCGAGGTACGTTATGTAAATACATAAATAAATTATTTTGGTTCTTACACGATCTTATTGTATAGGGCTTTTCATTCACAGTAATTTGTTTCGAGCTTCTGTCATACGTCGTATAATCCGTGTATATTAATATTACACACATATTATACAACATATTATGACAGAAGCTCGAAACAAATGACAATCGATAAAAAGCCCTATATATTAGCTACTCGATTTAGTGGTAGTTACTCTTCTAGTGTATTTAATGTGTATACCCTATTCCACGAACATACGCCTGTTTTGGATTACTTCGACAACGAATATTTTTCTGTGAAAAATAAGAAGAACGAAAGTAAACTGCAAATTACATTGTTGTTTATTGGAATAATTATTAGCGCCATTTACTTTCGTACTTCGTATGTTCTTATGTATGTACAGTAAAATATTCGTTGTCGAAGTAATCCAAAACAGGCGTATGTTCGTGGAATGGCCCATAGTATAATAGTTATTTATGATATAAGTGTTAAAAGTACAATTTTAAGGCACGCATGTGAAAGTTTGCAGAATGAGCGAAGCGAATTCCGTAATTCACATGAGTGCCTTAAAAACGTACTTTTTAACACGTATATCATACAATATTTTTTCTACAAACGTTATAAATTTATAAAATACAATATTTTTGTTAATGCTAAAACCATGCATCCTATGACCCGTAAAAGGTAGAACTGATTGTCCACACTCGAGGGGAATGTCTAAAAATTTTGAGCGAAAATATTATACCGTTACATAAACTTGTTTTTTCTACAAACGTGTTCAAAATGCAATAATACAGTTTAAATTAAATTTTAAAAAACATTTTAAACCACCTTTTTCAAATTGTGCGAGTTGTACTATTAATATTAATGTCAATAAATGAAATATAAATATTTTGACGTTTCACAATTTGACAATTCACTTTTAACTGCAGCTGCGGGAGCACGCCAAATAGAATTCTATTTTAGTCACCTCACGTTGCCTAGCAAACGTCGACTCTCCCATTATGAAATTCTATTTTGTGACGTCAGCAAAATAGAATTAATTCTATTTGGCGTGCTCTGGGCCCTGTGCCTTAAAAATTTTAAAGCACTAGTGCCTTAAAATAGCATTTTTAACACGGTTGTAGAAAAAATACATTATTTTAGTTTTATAATATGTAATTTCAGAGACATTAAAAGCCTTTTTGTTTAATAATTATTTATTTTGTTTTCACTGAAAACCTTCATTTCAGAAAAAATGTTAAATTATTTAAATGTTATATTCGATTCTATTCACAACGTTGAATCCGACTGAATTAAAAAGTTAGCCATTATATTAGTATCTATTAATTTGTATAACTCGATAACAAAAATTAATAAACTTTGCGAATTATCATATAAAATCGTTGTGCATGTATTTATCATGTTATTGTTTTAATTTATCCAATTGTTTTTGAACTTTCACCTATCACTCTCTGCTTCCATTAAATAAATTTATTTGATCGATTTCCATAGCCGCATTAATGCTATTAAATTATTTCTGCCAAATAAATCTTTCTGCGTAGGTGAAAACTATGTTCGTAATAATCATGTATGCCAAAATATTTGTCATAATCTTCTGCTGCTTACCACACTTTTCACGTTGAAAATTATGTACTATGTAGGTACACTATATGTATACAAATATATTTTAATTTTGCTGGTATACTCGGTGTTTAGGCAATACGTAAAGTATCCTTAACAATAGTAACCTATACTTATTGTACGGTTATAGAGTATATTCCCATAGGTAAGCTGGTTAAGAGTAGATAACGATTTTTCATATGTAATTTAAAGTATTATCTGCATAAATGGCACAAAGAATATTTGCTACGAGAGGTATATGGTTCAAAATGCATACAGTATCACGACTAATAAGTTATGTTCACATACATGTAGAGTACTTACAGTTTTATTCCTTGATGACGTGTCACATCAGAGCTCTGATTGAATTCCATAATCCATTTGGTTCATTTGTAAGGCACTCACTAATACGCTAAATAAATCATCGTCGATAATACTGAGCAGATTGAATTATCTGAGCGGTATAAAACGATAGCAAAAAAAACCGGTAAAATGCGGCCTTTTTACGAATAGCGGGAGCGTCGATAGATTAGAGATGATTCTCGTTAGGAAGCTTTTGACGATCTGCCCCGGCGAGGGGTTCAAATGCGAGTCTCAACAATAACCTGGAGTTTCCAGAAAGGTTACATAAATACTACTTGAATTTTAAGTAATCAGTAGTACAGGGGCGTAACTAATTATTTTAGTGAGCCGTGTATAATATATTTATTGTACATATTGCCGGGGGCGACAGGCGAGAGAGATGGCCTATATCACCTCGAAGAGAGGGGATTGGCAAAGATGTGCACAACGATAAGAAATGTTTGAAGAAATTAGAGTTTATATACACAAGGGGTAACAACGATAAAATGGAGGAAAACGATAAGTTTTCCCCCTAGGGATAGATTTTAATCTTCCAGGGGAATCACAGCGATTTTCGTAATACCACGAAGAAAATCACCGTGAGTAGTGTGAATCTTGACAGTACGAACTAGACCATCCTTACCAGGCAATACATCTATTACCCTGGCAGTTGGCCATAAGAGTGGAGGAGTACCATCCTCCTTCAACAGAACCAAATCCCCGATCTTGACAGGGTCAGTAGGGTCGGTCCATTTATTTCTTTGCTGCAGGAGGCAAAGATAGTCTTTTTTCCACAATTTCCAAAATTGCTGTTGAATTTTACTAATACGCTGAAAAAGATTCAACCTATTTTCAGGTATCTCTGAAACACTTGGTTCAGGGGGCGCGGTTAAACTTCTTTGAACTAAGAAGTGAGCTGGAGATAGGAAAGCGAAGTCATTGGCGTCAGACGACATCCTAGTGATGGGTCTCGAATTTAGAATAGCCTCGATTTGGCATAATACTGTGTTAAACACTTCAAAGGTGAAGTGGGAATTTCCTATAATTCGATAGAGGTGATACTTCACACTCTTTATTCCTACCTCATGGAGGCCGAATTGATGGGGGTTGCGGGGAACACCCATCTTGAAAGTTATGGAGTTTTGAGTACAGAATTCCTTAATCTGTTCCGAATTATTTTGATTTAAGAAAAAATCATAGAATTCGCGCATTTCATTTTTTGCCCCATGGAAATTTGTGGCATTGTCGCTCCAAATAATACTGGGCGTGGATCTTCTGGCAATAAACCTTTTCAGAGTAAGAATATAGGCTTCTGCGCTTAATCCTGTGACGAGTTCGATATGAACACATTTAGTGCTCATGCAAATGAAATAGGCTACGTATGCTTTGTAAAGCGGTGCCTTCCTCAAATGTGAGGACTTAATTAAGAAGAACCCCCCATAGTCCACTGAGACGACTTGGAAGGGTCTAGTGGGGAGTACACGATCGGGATGCATATCTGCCATCTGTTGAACAGAATTGGGTGTCATGAATCGGAAACAGTTTACACACTTACGAATTAAGCGTTTAATCTGTCTTAATCCGTCAATTGGCCAGTACTTCATTTTGACATACGAAAGTACTGTTTGCGCGCCTGAATGTAATAACTTATGATGAGCTTGAGTCAAGATTAGTTCTACAACTCGACATTTAAAAGGAAGTAGAATGGGGTGTTTTTGATTATACGATATGGGGGCGTGTCGGAGACGTCCTCCCACACGAATCAGCCCATCATTATGTTGTAGGAAGGGGTTGAGTTTACGAATGGCTTTATTGGTCACGAGTTTAGCATTTTTCAATTCAAGAATCTCTTTTTTAAAGTAGATACTTTGGATATACCTGATGATCGCGTGATCAGCGATCTCCATTTCGGGTGGCGTCAATATATCCGTATCTCGTGGAGAGTTATTTATTTTCTTTTTAATATTACTGATGAATCTAAAAAGATAAGCGACAATTCTTTGAATTTTACGAAAAGAAGAAGATTTAGCGAATAGATTTTCAAAGGTGTCGTTGAGTTCGTGATTTGTTGCTATGTTTGAGACAACTAACTTCCTTAATTCAGGAAGATCATCCTGAAAATGAGGAATTTGATGAAGAGAAAAATCGATGGGATTGTCTCTAATAAAGCTAGGTCCGCATAACCAGTCTTCGGTGGTCTGGGGATTATCAAAGACATTTATCCCTCTGGAAGCGGGGTCAGCGATGTTTTCGTGACTTCTGACGAAATGGAAATCACAAGGAAAAGTTTCCAACAAGGAATTGACCTTTTGAATTCTGTTTTGTACAAAAATGTTCCAAATGTGTTTTTTAGAAAGTATCCAAGACAAGGCAATTGTAGAGTCAGCAAAGAGATGAGATGAAGATATACTCAAATTTTTCTTGAAGATGTGAAAAAGTCTATGAGCCAGAGTGACTCCCAACACTATTCCACAAAGTTCCAATTTGGGGATGGTGAGTTTATTTTTTAGCGGAGAAATTTTGTTTTTAGAAGCGATAAGCCGCGACGATACAGAAAAGTCTGAGTATGTCGCTTTGAGATACACACAAGTGCTGTATATTTTTTCCGATGCGTCGGTGAAAATAATTAATTGAACATCAACAACTTTCTTTTGTAAAAGTAAGCATCGAGGTACCTTGACCTCTTCTATAGTTTTGAATGTCGATAAGAGGTTTTGCCAATTTTTCATAATGATGGGTGAGTCAATGGGTTGATCCCAGTCCAATTTCTGGGACCATATTTCCTGTATCAAGAGCTTAGCGTTCACAAGGACAGGGGATAACCATCCTAGCGGGTCATACAAAGTAGCAATGTAGGAGAGAATAGTACGTTTAGTAACAACATTAGCCAATTTGAAGATAGGAGTTTTAAACGAAAAGTGGTCGCGTTCTGAATCCCAGAATATGCCTAAGACTTTATCAGATCCCGTGAAGTTAAGACTGACTTCAGAGACGGGATTTAAATTGTGTTGAGACAGAAATTCTGAAGAACTGCAGTTCCACTTGTGGAGGAGGAAACCATGGGTTTCTAGCAAAGAAGTTAATTGTTCGAAAAGACAACTTAATTCATGAAGACTGTCAGCACCGCTGATCAGGTCATCCATATAGATAGATTCTTGCAGAACACTAGTAGCAAGTTCGTGGGTATGTTTGTTGTTGTCAGCGATGTGCTTGATAACTCTTTGAGCGATAAATGGGCTACTTGGGAGCCCGAAGGGTAATCTTTGAAATTGATAGCACCGTAAAGGCTGCTGAATATTGTCCCTAAAGAGAAAATTTAACAGAAATGTTTCAGTGGGACAAATGGCGATTTGTAGGAACATAGCCTTGATGTCGCCTACTAGTGCGAATTTAAACTGACGAAACTTAGCGAGAATGTCAAAAAGTTCATGTTGGACGACATAACCTTTGTCTATGACGTCACTGAGGGAGATTCCCGTAGACGATTTATTGTTTGGATCGAAAACTATACGAGTGGAAGTAGTAGAGTTGGATTTGAAAACGGGAAAGTGAGGGAGAAAGTAATTAGGTTTACCTGAGTCATTTAGCATTTTTAACGGCACTTGAATTATTTGTCCGTTATTGAGATATTCCGATATAATGTCCTGATATTTTTCCAATAAATCAGGGTTGAGTTGAAAACGTTTCTCGAGACTGAGAAAACGTCTTTTTGCCGAGAGAAACGAATTTCCCATGTCTATATCTTCGATAGGGAGTTTGAGATTGAGTGTGGACTCATATCGTCCATTGGGGAGAACATTAACATGTTTTACAAAATTAATTTCAGCGGGGTGATCATTAATGAGATCGGTGTTCTGAGGAGCGGCTTCTTCCAGCTCCCAGAATTTTTGTAAATGATCGGATAGTTCCTCGTTGGACACTACCGGCTCATTTACGGCGGAAGGAGTGTTATGAGAACAACAAGTAACGAGAGAGTTTGAATAAAATTCCAAAGCCTTTTTAGTATTTTTCGACTTAAGAGCAAAGTCTGGAACTGACCCTGATATCGTGTACCCGAGTAGAGTGCGTTGAAGAACGGGAAGACCTTTTCCCAAACGAATTATTTCAGGTTGAATGATATCGTTATACAGGTCTGCACCGAGCAGGATACCAATTGGGGATGTTACATGGAACATCGGATCACCTAATGGTATCTCTGAGGGTATGTTTAGTTTGCTCGCCGAAATAGAAATTTGAGGAAGCGGATTTGTTATCTTTGGGAGTACAGAGCACGAGATGTCAAAAGGAACGTCGTTAGCGACAGCGAAAATTGTTGTATCTACAATAGATTGAGACGAGGATGAGGTGGAGTTAATTCCATTGATCCGTAATTTTCCATCTCTAGTGGTGAGTGACAGTTCCTTTACGAGGTCAGCACTAATAAATGAAACCTGTGAGGCCGAGTCTAAAAGTGCCTTTGCGAAGACCCTCTTGCCGCTAGGAGCGACAAGATAGACCTGGAGTGTGCTTAATAACACCAAATGATTATCAAGCGAGGCTGCAGATAGAGCCATTGAATGTGGAGTCGAATTTTGAAGATTAACTTCCGTTTCAGGAGCTCTAACATGTGAGGGCCCCTGTTGTGAATTACCCTGTGTATGGGAGTTATTTGAGATAGCGGTTTTATTATGATTATTTGAGTTGTGTTGGCCAACAGCCGCGGAAGGGTTACTATGACCCGTTTTGTCGAAATGGAGCAACGTGTGATGACGAGATTTACAAACTATGCAAGAGAATTTGGATTTACACTGATCGAGCATGTGAGACCCAAGACAATTAATACAAAATTTATTTTGTTTGACAAAACTAAAACGTTCTTTAGAATTCAACTGCTTGAACTGAGGACAAGAGTAGATCGAGTGAGAGTCGTTGCAATAGGAACATTTCTTAGGACCTAAGCGAGGCGAAAGGTTACTGGTAGAAGTGTCTGAGGCTAGGTGTAAAGAGTGTCTGGAAGTAGTAGTCGATTTTGGTTTTGATTGAGATTGAATATTCTCAAGATGAACAACGCGTGTCTCGATTTCCCCTAGAAAATGGACAAAATCAGGGGTAGCTTGGCTACCACCGGATTGGAACTCAAGAGCCCTAATGGTAGGTGCGTCGAGTTTCTGAGTAGCGATATGTATGAGAAGTAAATGCAAGAGATCTGAAGGGGGCCTATTCAAGTTCAATAGGGCCTTGAAATTATTTGACATGACCGTATGAAAATTTCTTAATTGTGAGTGATTTGCGTTTCCAGAAATAGGAGGCGCATCAAGAATTTGAGAGATGAGAGTTTTGATAAGCGATTTAGAGTTGGCGTACCTTTGTGTCAGGTTATCCCGGGCTATTTTGTAATTGTCACCTGTGAGTGGGATATGCTCGAGAAGCGTCAAAGGCTCGGAAGTTAGAAAACTTTTGAGGTAAATGAGTTTTTCCAGATCACTTAATGTAGTATCAGATCCTATTATTGTATCAAAGGTCTCAATGAATGAATTGTATTCAGTAACTAAGCCACTAAATGGTTTTAACTGAATACGAGGGAGGTTTACTGTTCGTTGCCTAGCCATAGACTGTGAGGTTAGAGAAGAATTAGGGTCAAATTGGAGGGAGGGGGTAGCAGTCACATTAGAACTTTCAATGACCTCTAACCTTTCTTCCAATAGAGAAATTGTATCCAAATATTTATCAAAAACCACAGAGGAATCAGTAGAGGGGGTAGGTTCCTCGGGGATCGTCTCCAGCACATTTTGAGCATCGCGGAAAAGTCCGTAAGAATGTTTGAGTTGTGAAATTATTTCACGAATTTTATATTTGTTTAGAGAATTAAGAGTTGTGGGAACCGAATCAGCCAACTTGGTTATATCAAGTTTTGCGGTGAGCCTCTGTCGGTTATATTTTGATCGGTCAGCCATGTTGCGAGAATGTGAGATTAGATAGATTATTTGCAAATGTCTAAACCTATAAATCGATGCGAAAATGAGAGAATATGTACAATATATTATATATTACACGTTTAATAGTGTGAGATTGGCTTAATAGTATCACCCTGTATGAGCGCAGATTAGTATATGAAATGCAAAACTATAAAATTTCAAAATATATGCAATTTTCCAAAATGGGTATTTTTCAGCAAGTGTGAGACACCCTTAACAAGTATTTAAATTAATTAAATTGAAGGAAAAAACAATTATTTATTTTCTATAGTTTTCTAGAAGTGTAAAATGAGCTTAAGCGAAGCTAAATGTAGCAAAAACTTACAATTTATGCAAGAAAACAAAATTATTTTTAATAATTTTTGTAACCTGTGAACCAGGCTTAATCGGATTCAAAATTATAAATTTAATTTAAATCAAAAGGTTGAACAAACAATGTTAAAATTATAACACCCGTACTATCAGCCAAGAAATGAGTACACTTTTTGTATACTATAAACAGAAAAATATATTTACGAAAATAAAATAATGTAATATATGCAAATATTTTTTCATACAAACAAAACGACTCCTTTATTTGAACAAAGCAAGTAGTTTCTGAAATTGCACGTGTAGACCGGGCTTAACAACCTACCAGCTATTGTAGAGACGTGCTGGGTTAAATACTGAGAATTTGAGTGCAGAAAGAGAGGAATATTTTATTTTTGTGCCGGGGCGGCGTGGCTTGGAAATTTCCAAATGCAACAGAAAGACACTATAAATGAAAAACCGTTATTCTCAGAATAGAGATTATCAAAATATGCAAATACGAAGGACCTTGAGGATTTAATTAATAAATAATTAATATGATACGGCTCGATGGAACAGAAATGTTTAGGCAATACGTAAAGTATCCTTAACAATAGTAACCTATACTTATTGTACGGTTATAGAGTATATTCCCATAGGTAAGCTGGTTAAGAGTAGATAACGATTTTTCATATGTAATTTAAAGTATTATCTGCATAAATGGCACAAAGAATATTTGCTACGAGAGGTATATGGTTCAAAATGCATACAGTATCACGACTAATAAGTTATGTTCACATACATGTAGAGTACTTACAGTTTTATTCCTTGATGACGTGTCACATCAGAGCTCTGATTGAATTCCATAATCCATTTGGTTCATTTGTAAGGCACTCACTAATACGCTAAATAAATCATCGTCGATAATACTGAGCAGATTGAATTATCTGAGCGGTATAAAACGATAGCAAAAAAAACCGGTAAAATGCGGCCTTTTTACGAATAGCGGGAGCGTCGATAGATTAGAGATGATTCTCGTTAGGAAGCTTTTGACGATCTGCCCCGGCGAGGGGTTCAAATGCGAGTCTCAACAATAACCTGGAGTTTCCAGAAAGGTTACATAAATACTACTTGAATTTTAAGTAATCAGTAGTACAGGGGCGTAACTAATTATTTTAGTGAGCCGTGTATAATATATTTATTGTACACTCGGACCAACGAGCAAATGCGCCATCATTCCATCGCTACGCATTAAATAAAAATGATTAGGCCAAAAGTTCGACGTCGATGTAAGAATTAGACTATGTCAAATTAACGAAATCTTAGGATAATAATCATTTTATTTATAGATATGTAGTAATCCCACTAAATCGAGTACCAAATCCATTGTTAGTCGACACAAGATAACTTCGCTGCACTAAAATCCATTTTAATAATACAAAAACTATTTATAAATACATAATACATACATTTCGTCAAGGTACTTATTACATTCCTTAAAATGAACAATTTTTTCTTCTCTATAAATAGCAATCTGCCCAAGCGTCTCTTACTGTCCCTCAAAAATGAAATCGCATTTGGTAAAATAATAGGTATAAAGTGCATTGACAAACAATCAAACTCTTTGACGATGATGTTAATAAAGAACTACCTATCGTAAATATTCTTTTAAAGTAGTATTCTATTCTTTTAAAAAGTAGTCTTATCTCAAGAGCAGCAAAATTTCGGTTATATAGTACGGTGATACAACCTACAGTATTGTATAGTAGTGAATGTTGGGTTCTGAATAAGAGAGAAGAAAATGCATTGGAAAGATGGGAACGGAGTGTGCTGAGAAAGATTTTCGGTGGTGTGAAAGTGGGAGAGAACGAATGGAGAAGACGGACGAATGCGGAAGTTCAAGAACTGTTTGGGAAGCCAGTAATCAGCCATATGGTAAAAACTAGAAGACTTCGCTGGCTGGGACATATGGAAAGGATGTCAGGGGACCGATGGGCGAAGAGTATATTGTTAAGAGGTGAGGGAAGAAGGAGGAGGGGTCGACCGCGGAAAAAGTGGCTGGAAGCAGCCAAAGAGGATCTACAAAGAGCAGGCGTTGTAAACTGGAACTGGAAGACAGCTACCCTGGACAGAGTAAAGTGGAGAAAGACACTTGAAAAATTTCAAGCCATGGGCCCCTGAGGCCTGCAGTGCTATTATATATGTATATCGTAAATATTCAATAGGAGGCGCTATAGAATCGGAGTTTAAAGTTCGCCCTAGAAAGCAGGGGATCAAAAAGTGAAGTGAACACAATTTGGTTTTTTGAAAGGTTTTGGAACAAAAGGTACACTATTTAGTATCTTCTTTAAGTGCCATCTCCGCGACGGAGGTCGGCAATCATCATAGCTATTCGGATTTTAGAGGCGGCTGCTCTGAAAAGTTCATTTGATGTACATCCGTACCATTCTCTCAGGTTGCGCAGCCACGATATTCTGCGTCTCCCTATGCTTCTTTTTCCTTGAATATTTCCCTGTATAATCAATTGGAGCAAGTTGTACTTCTCTCGACGTGTAATACGTCTGAGATATTCCAATTTTCTTGTTTTGATGGTATTTAAGATTTCCATTTCTTTAGTCATCTTTCTCAGAACCTCTTTGTTTGTGACGTGTTATGTCCACGATATTTTTAGAATTCTTCTGACACCCACAGCTCGAACGATTCTAGTTTATTCATTGATGCAGCATTCAAGGTCCAAGCTTCCATTCCCTAAAACAAAATCGATAAAACGTAGCACGTAGCCAACCTAACTCTTAGCTCCAACTTCAAAGGTCTTGTGCAGAGCACTTTTCTCATTTTGTTAAAATTTGCTCTAACCTTTTCTATTCCACTTTTGATTTCCTGTAAGTAATCGAGCTTATTTAGTATCTTCTTCTTCAGTGCCTTATCCGGTCCGGATGTTGGCGATCATCAAGGCTATCATTGTTTTGTTGACTGCTCTGCGAAATAGCTCCGCGGAGGTTATCCCAAACCATTGTCGGAGGTTTTTCAACCACGAGATACGACGGCGTCCCGGTCCTCTCCTGCCAAATACTTTGCCCTGCATGGCGAGTTGAAGAACTCGATATTTTTCTTCGTTCCGCATCACGTGGCCAAGGTACTCAAGCCTACGTTATTTTACTAAATTAAGCACTTCTTTTTCTTTTGTCATGCGCTGTAGGACCTCAATGTTGGTGAAATGGTCCACATAAGATATTTTTTTAGTATCCTCCTGTAGATCCACATCTCGAAGGCTTCAATCCGCTTTTCAGTGGCTTGCGTCAGTGTCCAGGCTTCAACTCCATACAGTAGCACCGGAAGAACGTAGCACCTCACTATCCGCATCTTGGTTCCCAAACTGAGATCACTGCAGCACAGCAAGGATCTCAGCTTGATAAATGTAGACCGTGCCATTTCAATTCTGGATCTAATCTTTGGAGCGTGGCCCCATTGTGAGTTGAGGGTAGTTCCGAGGTAAGTGAATCTGTCGACTCTCTGGATCTCTTCGCTATCTGCCATTAGTGCTCCGGTATCTAAATTTACACGGCTGACAACCATGAATTTAGTTTTCTTAATATTAAGGTTCAGTCCGTATGTTACGCTCACAGTTCTCACACGGTCTAGTAAGGCCTGTAGATCATTTAGGCTGGTTGCTAGTAATACAGTGTCATCGGCGTCGCGGATATTATTGATGTATTCACCGTTCACTCGGATTCCCATCTCTAGGTTTGTGAGGGCTTCAGTAAAAATTTCCTCAGAGTATATATTGAAAAGAGTCGGCGAAAGCACACAGCCCTGCCTTACTCCTGATGATCTTCACTTGGTCATTCAACTGGTCTTCGACCTTGACTTGAGCACTCTGGTTCCAGTATAAATTCATGATGATCCGAATGTCCTTCTCATCTAATCCTACTCGTTGTAGGACGGTGACCATCTTCTGGTGCTGGCAACGGTCAAATGCCTTGGCGTAGTCAATAAAACAAGCATAGACATCACAACTAACATCGCGGCATCTCTGAAGTAGAACTTGTAAGGTGAAAAGTGCTTCACGTGTACCCATGGAATCGCGGAATCCAAATTGCATTTCACCGACATATTTAGTATACAAACGCTTAATTAACATTACAGAAATTTGTGTGATTAAAGAATCTATTGAAAATAGCTGAACGACGACATACTAAATTATCAAAAAAATAATTCCTGTTTTATTGATTATCAAAAGGTAGTTGACTATTCTTCCATTTGGTTTTTAGTCTAAAGATATTGCAGTAATGCAATATGATGTACATATATGAAATATTTTATTTGCATTTATATTTTGCGAAAATTTTGTTTTTGGTTTTGATTTTCAAAGCGTAGTTTAATTTAATTACAATTTGGTTTATAAAATAGTAAAGACAGGTAGAGACCTAAGAAAGTATACTGATGTTGTTCTGAAGCTATTTTCTTGTGGTATTTTTATAATCAATTACTTTTAATGGGAAATAAGCCACAATTTTACCAAAAAAATGATTTTATTAACGTTTCGAAGCCCAAATCGGGTTTCGTTGTCAAAATACAAAATACAGTAGTATTTTTTATTTTGACAACGAAACCCGATTTGGGCTTCGAAACGTTAATAAAATCATTTTTTTTTTGGTAAAATTGTGGCTTATTTTCTATTAAAAGTAATTAAAGTATACTGAAACCATATTATGTAGATACAAACCTATTTAAAAAACTGAAACAAATATATTTAAAAAAAAAACAAAAGAAAACACCTAGAAATTCAGATACCTACCTAGTTTTAATATTTTTATTATAAATATTAGGCTAGGTATATCTTATTTCAAAAGATGATATGATAAAATACATCAACAGATAAAAACTGGATGCTCTGTAAAAACTAAGAAAATGGAGATAATGATCAGATGCAAGACATAGGTTAAGTAAATATTTTTGCAATTTACTATTGTTTGTTAGAAATTTTACAATTTATAATTTACGACCCATCTGCTCATCTCCTTTAGTCTCAGCATCCGTTATGGCTTGCAAATTTTAGAATCCTCGGAGGTGTAACCAGAGAAGGTTCCCATTGTTTTCAATCTGGTGGGATGTAGAGTAATATTTTTAGTATTATTTGATGTGCTATTAGATTGAAAACAGCCTTTTTTAAACAAGTTTTGTTTATATCTTCTTGTTAAAAAATTATTCCAATAATTTAATTCTATCTGGCTCATTCATATTGAAAATTCAGACATAGGTATTATACATTTTAAAGTAAGTAAATTACTTTAAAATGATATTGTCAATATCTTTTGTTGCGTTCTTGGGAGGACTTTATTAGACGATAGTTGATTCGATTG
This sequence comes from Diabrotica virgifera virgifera, assembly GCF_917563875.1. Lineage (NCBI taxonomy): Eukaryota > Metazoa > Arthropoda > Insecta > Coleoptera > Chrysomelidae > Diabrotica > Diabrotica virgifera. The sequence goes on along the minus strand of NC_065447.1, from coordinate 84,219,628 downwards.
GGTACATGAAATTAACTTTAACTTAGGAATACCCGTCAGAAAAATCATAACATTTGATTAATCTTAGATGTTAACCTTCGGATGACCAAGCGTGGGAAATTGTGACCCCAGCGTATGTTTTTCTTTAATAAATTCAAAAGTATTTTCAATTTTTAACTCATTATTTTTTTATTTAACTTTAATATCATTCTAGATATCCTCATATTTTGAAATTTTTATATTTACGAATAAAAAATATATTCTGAAGTTAATGTTTAGTAAAATACGGTCTCTTATGTGTAATTCCAAGTAGTTTTACGCTAATGACGTCGACTTTGCAAAGTAACAAGACACTTACTCAACATACACACTACACATGACACTAATACTCATGTTGTGACTGGCTGAAGGACAAAGTCCATGCCATAAAAAAACTTAATTTTTTTGTTAATTGTTATTTTTGACCTGGGGTCATTTTCCCCCCTTGGTCATCCATATAACAAAAAAAAGTTGGTCATCGGAAGGTTAAAAGACAACCACATGCAATGATGACAATAATATTTTCCTGTAATCCCTTAGTAAGTCATGAAGAAAGAAACCATGAAAAAATCTGGTTAAAATACTATCTCGACTCTCGACATGATGAGTATTTGGTCTTACATTTAGTTTAGGTACTCTGAATATTAAGACCATAAATGAATTCAGCATACATATGTTTTGTAGAAAAGACGAATGTTAAAATTTAACCATAATACGTGCGACATAAATATACACAATAACCGTAGGTATTATGGTATTATGGAAATTTTTTGAGGATATATTTCTTATAAAATTGATTTATTGAAGATAGGTATCTGTTAGAATTATGACAGATAGTTTGTAAATCTAAGCTTAACGGTCGGTTTAAAAAATTAGAAATTTGTGTAATGGACCGTTCATTTGTTAACAAATGTTGTGAAGTTTTTAATACCATGACATAGTAACTTAAATCACATTGATTCAGTTTTTTGGTAATGAAATGTAGTATTTTTGTTGGGGATAAGTCACAAGTTTACTTTAAAATAAGTTTATTCGAAGTTTCGATTTTCACTTCGGACATCGAGACGCCAAATAAACTTTTTGTTTTGATTTTAAAAAAATTGTCGTTTATTCCCAAAAAAAAAATAGTATTATGTACCTTTTAATTTAAATGAATGTGTGTAGGTACTAAGTAGCTCTCGAAGGTTAACTTCTTTTAGCTAAACGTTGAATTAATACACGTTTGAGAATGCAGCATAATGTTGTTTTTAATAGTAAATATAAAATTTAAATAGTGTATGGTGTTTACCTAGGTATAGTCAGTCCGCTATAACTTTTCCCATGCGGTACGATTCATTTTCAATCAAATTAAGTCAACACATAAATTGAAACGAACGTCGATGTGTATATTACATTTTGTATACTGTATACTATATCCTACACACATCGGCGTACGTTTCACTTTCTGTTTTGACTTAATTTGATTGAAAATGAATCGTACCGCATGGGAAAAGTTGTAACGGACGGACTATAGGTAGGTAGGTACATAGGAAATAGATAGTGTAAACAAGTCGATTATTGCTATAAAAGGTTTAAATAACTTTGAAATTTCCTTGATGATAATCAATAGATGTCTGTTTTGTAATAAATAAAAATATTATTGGTACGTACAATAAACTGAAATTTTTAAAATTTTAGTTTCATTCGGTGTGAATAAAGTAGGTACCTATTGCTGATATTTTCGTTGATTCTGTAAGAATGATTCTTTTATTTTTATATAGCTGCATCAAAGTTAGAAACTGTGCGCTTCGCATATCCAAAGTTTGCAAGGTCAGTTTTTTTTAAGATGATTTGTCTTCTACCTTAATTGAACATAATTTTCAAATCATAAACTCAGCGCGTTCACCAATTTTCCCAATGAACACCACCAAAACGGAAAAGTCAATGCGTAGACAACCGCGTATTCCAAAAAAAAATCGCCCAATCAAAACTAATGAATTGACAAAAAACAAACAAGCCTCTCGAACCCGGACCCAAAATTTACCTTCTAGTCAATTAAAAACAATACTTTGGAAAACACAGAAATTAAAAAGTGGAGATAAAAAACTAAGAATAGAGATAGATATTGATAGAAGATAATGATTAGATGCAAGGCATAAATAGGTACACTTTTACCCGATATATTTTTTTATAAAAACCTGACAAATGTTCAAATTTAAACATATAGGTAGGCATATCAGACATCAATATGCACATAAAGCAAGAATCATATCATGCCCGCACCGTTCCGGCACGTAGCGTAGTCTCCAAAAAACCTGATTTTAAAAAGAGTTGTCTGATACTATACGCTCCGGACAGTATGAGTTGTTCATATTTAAAACCATTAAAATCAATATTTTTCGGAAACGAAACGCTACGTGCCGGAACGGTGCGGGCATGATAATATGATTCTTGCTTTATTCTGAAGCTAATATTCTTGTGGCATTTTAATGCAGTTTACTATTGTAGTAGGGAATAAGCCTAAGTTCTAGTTTCAAATTAAGTTTATTTGACGTTTCGATTTCCACTTCCGAAATCGTTATCAAAATACAAAACATTAATGTCAAATAAACTTAATTTCAAACTAAAACTGAGGCTTCTTCCCAAATAAAAAAGTAAATTCCAATAACTGTATTTTCGCAATTTTTGGGAGATATTACTACTTATAAAATTGATTTACTGAATATGACATCGGGTTTTAATATGACAGATAGTTTGTAAATCTAAGCCTAACGGTCCTACAATTTTTTGTCAATTAAACATTGTTTGTTTGGGGAATGAACCATTCATTTTTTAAGAATGAATGAACCAAGAATTTTTTAAATTTTATTTTTAGAGCGAATCAAGTAGATATTCCTGCTATTTTCATTTATTATATTATAAGTACATATGATTGTTTTTTTATATAAGTACCTAGTTGTATCAAATTTTAAAACTGTACTTTACATGTTGGAAAGTGTAATACTATCAATAATTTCTCGCGTTCCACAGGGTGGACATTTATCTCCTCTGCTTTTAAATTGTTTTGTAAATGATATTAAAAATTGTTTTTATTATAGTAATATTTTTCCCTATGTTTTGAGTATTTTAAAATTTATAGAGTCGTAAAAAATCCAATGATTGTAGTTTATTAGATACAGAACAATTTGAGTGGATTATTGGATTGGTGTAGATAACTTAAATGCCTTGAATTTGAATATAAAGAAATGTAAGGTAATGAGATTTTTTAGGAACATTTAAGGATCTCGTAGTGATATTTCGCCCTACGGTAAGCTTAAAGGACCATCATTGTTCTTACGTTTCTAACAGATCCATGAAACTTTTAGGTGCCACGAAACGTAGCCTCTCTGAATTTTATAATATTTATTGGCTCAAAACATCTACCTACTGTTCCCTTATTAGATTGGTTTTGGAAATGGTAGCAATGTCTGGTCTCCGCATTGTAAATGCTACAACGACCTGTTACAAATAACGCAGAAAAAGTATTTATAGCTGTTAAATTGAGTTAATTGAGAATACTTATCTGTAAATACCAGGGGCGGCCCGTCGGGGTAGGCAAGGTAGGCGCCGCCTACCCTCTTCAAATGTAGTACAATAATATAAATTATTAATATAAATTACTTATTTCAAAATTGTAATTTATAAATTTTGACAATACCTACAATAAAATAGCAAAAATTATCCAAATTATTTGTAAAAATATCCAAAAAATTTTCTCCGTAGTTATAATTATTGTACGCTCCTGGTAGTATCAGTAGTACTGTATAAGATTCTATATTCTTCCTGGGTCAGGCACTTGAAAACGTAGCCTGAAATAGAACGACGCCAACACCGAATTGACGTTCGATCTCTCTCTGTTTACGCGAGCAGGCCTGCTGCAGGTCTCGCGTATTCTACGATTTTGAAAGGGCGCATAGGCACAAAGTCTTATAGCCGGACCTCCAAAATTTTATCAGTTGCTTCTCTTGTGTCTTGTGAAACTGTTTTAAATAATTTTGTTTTTTGATTTTGGCTGTTATTAGTAGGTTAAGTATTGAATAAAACTAGGTAGGACAAATTAAATTTGTTTATGAAAACTGAATAATAAACAGGTAAATTTGAGATCGGTCTATTGAAGGGCATTTTAATTTTATATTAATTTAGTAATAATTCACTAACGACAAATAAATATGTGAAGTCAGTCAGTAGTTATTTGTCAGTCGTCCATTATATTTTATAGATATAGATAGAAGTGTTATTACAATTTATAGATAATTAAAAATTTAAAGCGAGGTTAATTGTTAACTTATCAATTTATTCGAAGAGTAAATTATTATTTGATACAAAAATAAAATAAGTAATATTTGGCGTTGTTGAAACGTAGGTGTGTTAGTTTTATTGGTGGAAAAACTTTAGTCAAGAAAGGTCAGAAATTATTTCAATGGGCCGGCCTTTACCAAATTTAACAATTTTATCCACAGATAAGACAATAGACAATCGACCATTTTCGAGATCGTTTAAAACAATATGGTATGAAAATCATAAATGGCTAAGCGGAAGTTATTTTAAAAATTCACTTTTCTGTTGGCCTTGTCTGTTGCTCTCAAATTTGAAGCAAAATGTTTGGGTGAGTCAGGGATATTCAGATTTGAAAAATTTATCAGCTAGTGTAAAAAAACATGAATCTTCGAAAGAACATTTAAACAATTGCTTAGGTTTAAAACGGTTAGAAAAAAATAAACAAACTATTGACAGTGCTTTAGCTGGACAAATTTCTCTATCTAATAAGATATATAATGAAGAAGTTGAAAAAGATTGAAGAAGTTGAAGAAATTGATGTTACGATTCTGTTAGTAAAACAAGAACCTTCATTTCGCGGTCGTGATGAGAGCCATAATTCTTCAAACATGGGTAATTTTAAAGAAATTTTTAATTTAGTAGTTAAACGCGATCAGGAAATCCAGGATCATATTAAAAAATAGAAGGGGTGTTTACGGGTTTGTCAAAAACAATACAAAATGATTTAATAGATTGCCTTGCCGATTACGTAAAAAATGAAATTTCAACAGAAATTAATGAAAGTCAATTTTTTTCTATACTAGCGGACGATACTACTGATATAACCGAAAAATCACAGTGTACTTTAACAATCCGTTTTGTTAAAAAAGTTGGTCAGGTAACAGAAAGATTTTTAGGGTTTTTTGATGTTAGCGAGAATAGATCTGCAGACGCTCTATTAGTTTAATTTCAAACGTGCTTGAGCCATATGATTACAAAAATAAATAAATTGCTCAATTTTACGATGGTGCAAGTGTAATGGCTGGCTCTTTAAACGGATTACACTCAAAAATTAAAGTAGATGCTCCAAAAGCAATTTTTACACATTGTTGCGCTCATAGATTACATTTAGTATTGCAAGAAGGCTCAAAATGTATTACAAATTGTAGGATATTTTTTGTCGCCTACCCGAAGTATATGTGTAGCCTACCCGCATACTGAGGTCGCGAGCCGCCACTGGTAAATACTTATGTTTAAAATGTTTTACAATCTTTACTTAAATTGCCTACTCTTGAAGAAATGCGAACATTGTTAGATGTAGTATTTATTTAGCAATTAATACGAGGAAGCATTGATGCAAGTGCTCTTTTGGAAAATGTTTACTTCCGTAGGTACTCCCTGTAGAGACGCCAAATCTCAAAATTTATTTTATTTAAAATTTCATTATCGAACTACACTGTAAATAAACCCATACAAAAAATATGTAGAAATGCTAATACATAGTAGTTTTTTTTTCATTTTTCATAAGTATCTAATAAAGAATATCTAAGCAGTGCCGTTTTATCCATTGGGCGCTTGGGGCGGGCGCCCAGGGATGCTTCCTTTTATTAATAACAAATTAAAGTCCGCTAAATAATCGGGAACCATATTTTTTTAAATAGAGGAAAAGACTACGAAATACCTGCGATTTCGATATGGTCTGATTTTGAGACTGATAAATAACAACTGTGACAACTTTTAAACCAAAGAGCGATTCCTTAGAAAATTATTAAAAAAATGTATGAAGCTGGAGACAAAGCTTATTATAGAAGATTAAATGAAAGCAACTCTTATAGAGTAAAACCCAATGAAGGCAAAGATAAGTGTTAAAGCTGTTTATTGTTACCCGTGTAAATTATTTTCAATTGAAGAAAATAGTTTAACTGATTTTGAATAACATATTTTACCCACTGGAAATATTTGAATAGTTTACTCAAATCTCACGAAGAAAGTAAATTTCATTTGAACTCTATCGTTACATTAATAACAAGATCATCAGTTGGAGTTAGATGGACCATCAGTTAAGACGCTGGCTTGAAATAGCAAGTATAACGCGAAGCTGACTATTGAGTAAAGGTCCTTAGAAGAGTTTTTCGTTGATCCCATGAGAATTTAACGAGTCGCCATAAGGGAAATTACTTAAGCTGTCTTGTATACTTTGCTTTTGACAACTTCTTAGTTCAGCATTTACAGCGGAATGCGAATAAATAAAAAGGTTCAGTAAGCTATCTGTCTGGCCAAACTTGCAATGAATTCCTGGAAGCGATGAAAACAAAACATGTAGAAACTTTTGACGCTGCAAATGCTTAACTTAAAAACTACGGATCCATCATCAAACATATTTTTTCAGTTAAGCAATAATAGAGACAAAAAATCATCAGTTAGTAGAAGTGAAGCCAAGGCACTGCATAATAAAATGGATACTTTTGAGACAGGTTAACTTGGATACTCTATTGACACTGATTTGGGCAAGGATTTTAAAACGAGTGAATGCAACAAGCAAAACGTTATAGAAACTGTGGACTTGAACGTGTCAATTGGAGTAGAATTAATGACATTTGAGTTTTGTTGGAGACGTAATAAATAAATTAAGCGAAATTGAACTAGAAGCCAAAAACATTTTTTTGTGAAGGCAATAATCTCAAAAATATTCTATAGAATTGGCCTTCAAAAAACAAAGCAAAAAAACATTTTTCGATGAAGCAGTTGAAAGTGGAACAATTTTAAAGGGGCAAGAGATATTCAGAATTGAAGTACCTACTTATTTAATGTTATATGCCACAATATTTCTCAAGATCTTTTAAATAGAATATTATAATGCTACAAAGATGTTACATCAGCTGTTAGGTGTATTTTTACGCTAAATAAAGATAAAGTCAAAAAGTGAATTAATATTTTATGCGAGGAATATAAAAAATATGTTGATGAAACGAAAGAGAACTTGCATAATGAAATTATTCATTTTATAACGTTATGCCAAAATTTGAATAAACATTTCAAAATTTGGTGTGATCCAGGATGTAGGGGCAACTTTTGCCAATTTTTAACTTTACTACAAGGTATTATTTATTTGATGATGCCAGCTTCTAATGCGTCAGGCGAGCGGTCTTTTTGGCTTTAAAAAGAATAAAGATACGTAATATATTGAAGGTCAAAGAGTCAAGAAATCCTAGACGCATTATCAATGTCGTATATTGATAGTATATATGGCAGTTTGCTAATGCCTAGTCAAGAAAAAAAGTGAACTAATTTTTGTCATATATTTTTTAGAATATGTTTTTTTTGTTTGTCATGCGTTGCTCTGTAGAACTTTCTGTTTTTTTTATATTTTTAAATGTATTTTTTTGGAATATTTTTTACACTTGCTATTTTTCTCGTTTGTTTTAAAAATCTTTTTTTAAATTCTTAAAAATGTACGGGTTTTACCATAAACGTTTATAGTTAATGCATGTGTTTTTTTGTTAAAATAATTGACAACGAATAGCAATGAAGTGGACCCCTAAAGTTAGGTTAAACCGGCACTGTATCTAAGATACATTTTATAAATCTGAAAATACATTTTTATGTAGGTACCTAATCAGACTATGTTGTACATAGTTTTATAAGGTAAATTGTAAAAATATGGTACGTCCGTAAATAAACATTTAGATTACATTCACATATCCAAAGTTTGCAAGGTCGTAAACGTAAGTCAGTAATGTAACATGATGTGTCTCCTACCTTAAATGAACAGAATTTTCAAATCATAAACTCAGCGCGTTCACCAATTTTCCCAATGAACACCACCAAAACGGAAAAGTCAATGCGTAGACAGACAACCGCGTATTCCGAAACCAAAAAATCGCCTAAGCAAAACTAATGAATTGACAAAAAACAAACAAGCCTCTCGAATCCGGACCCAAAATTTAACTTCTAGTCGATTAAAAACAATAGTTTGGAAAACACAGAAATTAAAAAGTGGAGATAAAAAACTAAGAATAGAGATGGATATATAAGATAATGATTAGATGCAAGATGCAAGGCATAAATAGAAACACTTTTACCTGATATATTTTTTATAAAAACTTGACAAATGTTCAAATTTAAACATATAGTTAGGTAGGTATATCAGACATCAATATGCACATTGTTCTGAAGCTATTATTCTTGTGGCATCTTAATGCAGTTTAGTATTGTAGTTGGGAATAAGTTTAAGTTTTAGTTTGAAATAAAGTTTATTTAACGTTTTGATTTCCACTTCCGAAATCGTTATCAAAACACAAAACATTATTGTCAAATAAACTTAATTTCAAACTAAAATTGAGGCTTCTGCCCAACTAAAACAGTAAATTTCAATAACAGTATTTTCGCAATTTTTGGGAGATATTACTATACTTATAAAATTGATTTACTGAATATGACATCTGGTTTTAACCAGATTAGATGAGAAGTTTTCGTTAATTAGACGTTGTTTGTTTGGGAAATGGGCCATTCTTTCAACAAATAGTGTTTTTTGAGTTCAGTTTTTAATTCCATTCCACGTAGCAACTTCAATTACATGTCTTCAAATTATTTTTGGGTCCTTAGTTTTATTTTATTAACAATTTATTTGGATTTAAATGCATCTATTAAAAAGCTATAGTACCTAGCGCTAATTAAAATTCCGTTGGTGAAATAATATATTAAGTATGTTGAATTAATGAAACTTTCAGACTGGGGCATAATTATGTTTTTAATAATAAACATAATTTAAATAATGTTATATGGTGTTTACTTCGCAAATTGATATTGTAAGCAAACCGATTATTGCTATAAAAAGTTTAAAAAGCTTTTATAATTTTGAAATTTTCAATTTTCAGATACCTATACGTATAATTTTGAAAGCTTTTATTTTCAGATTGAATAAAGTTGATATTACTGCTATATATTTTCGTTTATTATATAGGTATAAGTACATATGATAGTTTTATTTTTATATAGTTGTATCAAAGTTGGAAACTGTGCTTCACATGTTGGAAACTAAGCTATCAATGTAATCTCTCGTGTTCCACAGGGTGGACATTTTATCTCCTCTGCTTTCAAACTGTTTTGTTAATAATATTAAAAATTGTTTATATTTAAGTAAAATTTTTCGCTGTGTTTTGAGTATTGAAAAATTTAGAGTCGTAAAAAGTTCCAATGATTGTAGTTTATTACAGAATGTTTTGAGTAGATTATTGGATTGGTGTTGATAACTTAAATGCCTTGAATTTGAACATAAAGAAATATAAAGTAATGAGAATTTTTAGAAACAGTAAGGATCTTGTGGTGATTTTTGAACCTACAGTAAGCTATAAGGACCATTATGCTTACGTTTCTAATAGATCGATGAAACATTTAGGTTCCATGAAACGTAGCCTCTCTGAATTTGATAATATTTATTGTCTCAAAATCATCTACTGTTCCCTTATTAGAATCGTTTTGTAATATGGTTGCAATATCTGGTCTCCGCATTGTAAATGCTATAACCTGTTAGAAAGAAAACAGAAAAAGTTCTTAAAATTTATAGCTGTTAAATTGAGTTAATTGAGAATATCTGTAAATACTTATGTTTAAAATGTTTTACAATCTTTACTTAAATTGCCTACTCTTGAAGAAATGCAAACATTGTTAGATGTAGTATTTATTTAGCAATTAATACGAGGAAGCATTGATGCTCTTTTGGAAAAGGTTTACTTCCGTAGGTACTCCCTGTAGAGACGCCAAATCTCAAGATTTATTTTATTTAAAATTTCATTAAGGAACTTACACTGTAAATAAACCCACACAAAGAATATATGTAGAAATGCTAATACATAGTAATTTTTTTCATTTTTTATTAAGTATCTAATAAAGAATATCTAAGATACATTTTATAAATCTGAAAATACATTTTTATGTACCTAATCAGACTCTGTTGTACATAGTTTTCTAAGGTGAATTGTAAAATATGGCACGTCCGTAAATAAACATTTAGATTACATTCGCATATCCAAAGTTTGCAAGGTCGTAAACGTAAGTCAGTAATGTAACATGATGTGTCTCCTACCTTAAATGAACAGAATTTTCAAATCATAAACTCAGCGCGTTCACCAATTTTCCCAATGAACACCACCAAAACGGAAAAGTCAACGCGTAGACAACCGCGTATTCCGAAACCAAAAAATCGCCCAAGCAAAACTAATGAATTGACAAAAAACAAACAAGCCTCTCGAATCCGGACCAAAAACTTAACTTCTACTCGATTAAATCCGCGGGCGTACACCTATTACGCCTCACTTCCCGATAATTTATTGTGGTCCGATGAATTTTCGCCAAGAACCACGTGCTCTAATGCGGTATTTGGTAAGAATCTATGTGCTTCACTGCCCGAAAGGATACAGAAGACTGGCTACAGCCTCATGTCACTCTCTTGTTCAAGGGTGACTTCCTCCAAGGTATAAGGGGGCGGGTTCAGACCGTCCACGCCCCTCTTCGTCGGAGGGAAGGGGTCCGCTCTAGTGATAAGCTTAAAACGTACTGATCGCCTTCAATACAGCGATTATAATCTTCATCCTTTCCCTGTCGTATCGCTCCTTCACAATACTAGATATATCTCGTCAATACTACGATTTTCCTCCTGAGGTTGACTCGCTCGCTTTATTTACTACATCTCCTGTTCTGCGAGCTTTCCTCGATTTTCTAAGAAGTCATAAGATAATTTTTCCTTGGGAAAAATGATAAGAGCTGATGTATGTTTTGAATGGGCGTTGCTCGCGAGTTACTTTTGCCTGAGTGGTCGCGCTAATCTGGGGATTCGATTGGAGGGATTGTAGACGCCATTGTTCCGTTGATTAAAGCGGCGGCGCATTTTGAATCGACGCTTGCTTAGTGTGGCGTCGGATGGGCATTGACGTCGAGACATCTGGTTCTGTTTGGTGGTGTATTTTGGATATTTGACAGTTTTGGGTAATTTTTGGGTGGTTTTTAAAGGTTGTGAGCATTTTTTATTATTCTGAGAGGTTTTGGCAGTGTTTACAGGTGAGATTTTTGTGTTCATCGTGAGAAACTACTGTTTAAATCGATAATAATAAACGAAAACTCCTAAAATATAATACACCCATAATTTCGTCTGTAAAATTATCTTCTTTACAATATGTAATTGCAACAAAATAGGTACATCCAAATCGTTTATCAACCAGGTTTGTGTTCTAACCTTCTATATTTTCTGGTGTATACAAAGTGAAACAATTAGGTATGTTATTTTAAATCTTCCTCTTTATGGATGTTTCTGTCTTTTCAAATATCTATTAATAAAAATAAGTGAAAGTCTTTTAAAAATGCTGCAGGTATAGAAACATAGCAATAATTCATAAAAGAAAAAGCAACTATATTTTTTTGTAATAGTAAGGCCCTAATTTTTGTTTTCTTCTACTATTTTCCATGAACTTCCCCAGTTCAAGTTGTAGGTAGGTACTCATTCACTACATCGTAGACCCGTATATTTCCAGATCCTTTAGTTAGATATCTACTAGATAAATCTTACGTTTATTGGGAGTGCAATTAGAACGAAAATATGCATTGTTTCGGAAAAATTCAAACAGGCTTATATTTTTCTAAAACTTTTTTTGTTAGTTTATATACATGTTAAAGTAAAAAGTTCTACTCGCAGATTTGGCCGCTAATTGTTTATTAATTGTGTAAACAATATCAATTGTTTTGTATTAATAATTTTAAAAATAACGTTAAATTCATCGTTTTACTTTGATCAAATATGTTTCTATTTTGTTTTTGATTACAATGAATCCGAATATGGCATTGCAATTTGAAAATTCTTATACAGAAGCTCTTATACAGTATGTCTGCGTAGCTAGGAACCACAAGGAAATCTTTTTTATTATCAATTTTACGAAAAAAAGTTATTCTTCATAAAATGCTCTGGACAGTCAAAAATCTAAAACTCAACCATCAGATATCAAATTTTATCAATTTTATACGAGTTATGTCAAAAATATGAATTTCGTTAAAGAGTAAAGTACCTTTATATTTCAGAATATCAAAAAATGCTATTATGAAAAGTTGTTTGAAATTAAAAACTATGTTTAAATATACAATTGCATTATTCTAATCGAAAAATGTTTTTCAATTTTTTCTCAAATTACGGATACTCATCGTCATATTATTACAATTATGATAACTATTTTTAACTTTTACGAAAAAAAGTTATTCTTCATAAAATGCTCTCCCTGGTTTAAAATCTAAGATACAATCATCAGATATTAAACTTTTTTAATTTTATACGAGGTATGTAAAAAATGTGAATTTTTCTTAAGATGCCTTTATTATTCACAATATTTTAATTGGAAGGATGTAATTGAACACTAAAACAAATTTTTTTAATTCCAAACAACTTTTTTAATAACAATTTTCGATATTGTGAAATTTAACGATGCTTTACTCTTAAGTGAAATTCATATTTTTTGACATACCTCGTATAAAATTCATCAAATTTGATATTTCATGATTGCATCTTAGATTATATACGATGCAGAGTATTTTATAAAGAATAACTTTTTTTCTTAAAACTGATAATAAAAAAGTTATCAATAGGTCCAAGTTACGCATACATACTGTATAAGAGCTAAAAAAAATTTTTTTGCTGAACATTTATTATTGTTAAAGTTTGTTATTAAATGTATTTTAGGTAAGTTTTACACAAAAAAGTTTTGATCACTTTATATAAACATTTTTTTAGCTGGTAATTTTCGGTTTTTGTATTTCATTTTTGTTATCTTTCTTAATTTTCTCAAAAAGAAATAGTCTATTTCATTTCTAAAGTAAAATAGTTTAGTGCATTTTAAAGATTACATCCTAAGCTTTAAAAAAGTGCTTATAAAACTGTAATAGATCTGTTTAAACTTGAGTCCGTCTTAAAGTGGTGGTAATTCTATAAAACTACGAAGATTTCCAAAATTACATTTTTTAAGACGTCATATCATTTGAATTAATTGTTGAGATTTTTTTTTAATAAAACATCATTTAGTACGATGCTTGAAAGGCAAGTTGTGTAAAATTGAGGGTTTTATAAGAAAAATTGTATTAGTTACACATTTTTAAATCATTTTTAAACAAAATTCATGTAAGGCTCACTTTCCGGCCCCACCGCCACCGTACTTATGCTCATACATTTTATTTCTTTTTATTATAACCATAAGATAGCTTAATTATTCTTCTTTTAGGTTCAATTTGTAAAATTTCATTAAATCCATTAGTTAAAGAATTACATTAAAATAACTCAACCGTGCACTTCGCCGTACGCGAAGTACAGTGCGCCAATGTTTGTGAGAAGGGTGACTTTACCGTTATAAATAAAAAATTATAGAAGCTACAGATTTAATTTTAGAAAATTCTTTATATAAGGTTTTTTTGTAAAATTTTCTGAATTTTTCAATGGTCAAGTCAGTTTTGATCTAAAATTAATATTTTCGGAGTTATTTAAAAAACATTAAACTTCGTAGTTCATTTGTTTAATAAAAAATGAAGCACCCACTTCTCGAGTAGAACTTTTTGATATGTTCTTTATTAAACATTTCTTAATGAAATTGCAAAAAGTTCTATCTTGTTTGATTTTTTCCGAAGTGAAAATCTATATGCACTCCCCTATACTCTATAAAATTCTAGAAGCTCATGATTTTTTATCACTTTAAGATCATTATAAAAATATATTATATGAATATTGAATTAAAAAAATACGTAGTATTACAGTAGGCAACTATATTTTTAATAGTGTCCATTGTCTTGCTATTTTCCTCCATTTTAGCATATTTTGTACCTTACCATTTTTTCTTGTGTGTCTGGTACCACCGTAATGTATGTTATACTCACTATTTCACTTTTTGCAGTGCCGGCTTCTATCAAAAATTGGCGATAACACATCTATCTCCCCGTTTGTTAAGGGCATAGGCGCAAAATTTCGCGCCAATGTGTTTTAAATGTATTCTTTTTTTTTTCGAATCCTCAGAAAAGAGAAAACTATAAGTATTTTTGAAAAATTTAAACTCAGAATAGAAGATTACATTATTACTAAGGGCCGAAAGTCCCTTAGAATAACCAAAAAGTTTCTTTTGAATGAGTTATTTGAAATAAAAGGACACTAAATTTTCTTTTTTTTTTCACTCGTGTAACCTGTAACTCATTAAAATAGACATTATAGAAGTTTTTTGGGAATTTCGGCATTCGGTAATAATGCAATCTTTTTTTCAGGGTTTACATTTTCAAAAATACTTATTAGTTTTCTCAGGATTCAATAAAAATTAATGCATTTAAAACACATTGACGCGAAATTTTACGCATATGCCCTTAAAAGCTCCTCCAATTTTAGACAATTTTGTTTTGTCTTCCAATATCACATCAATAGTAATATTTCTAATTTTTTATTATATGTCCAAGATGCCCTATACTTTCCTTGATTTTATGAAAAAAGATTGCTTTCTGTTGATCTACATCCTTCTAAGAATTTCTTCATTACTCGCGTGTTCTGATCATGATAGTTGATCATTAGTTAAACACAGTGTTTTTAAAACTTTTTTGCCTCTTAGTATTTTTCCGATAAGGCACCTTTTATCGAGATGTGGCCTCTTTTATTATATGGTTCAAAATATACCTCAAACTGTAAAAATTATAAATTAATAAATTTTCATAGGTCTCTATAAATCGTACGTAACAGTATACAAAATATGACAAGAGACAAAAAAGTTTTAAAAACATCGTGTTTAACTAGTGGTGCCACAATTATAATTTAATTGGAACGTATACAAAAGTTTGGGGGGTTTAAAGGAACAAAACCCCCATAAAATTTTTATGGGGTGCACAAATTTCACTATAATTTTTTTTAAGATGTTCCTGTCATAAGACTGCCACATGTCCGTTTTCAATAAGAAACCTCAAATAGTTTTTGATATATGTATTGGAAAAAATCGATTTTTATTTTGCAACTTTAAAGGGCTGTAACTTTTTTTATCTACACATTTGTACTAAGGTAAGTTAGGGTCAATCGAACAATTTTTGGTCCCAGAATGTGTGATTTAATTTATGACTTGTATTTTTGTTACACCCTGTATAGTTAAGATTTTACAAATTTATATTTACAGGGAGAACTTATTGATTTACAGGAAGAAAAAAAAATGTGAAAAAACCAATGAAAGCTGATAGAAATATACTTTGAAGAAACTTTCACTTACTTACTTTGGTCAAGGCAAATGAATATACAGAGTTGGGATAAAGTATGGAACCACGCAAATATCTTTGAAACGAAAAGAACAATATTTATGAAACTTTGCATGCAAGTACAGTGACGCAAAAGGCATCTGATGCCATATGTTTTGTTACTACTCCACACTCCACTTCCGGTTTCACCGGAAATGCCCTTAACTTATTTACTTTAAATGGGACACCCTGAATATTTTTGCAGATTTTAAAAGAACTTGTTATTTTTAATTCATACATACCAAGTTTGGAAGAAAAAACTATTAAAACAAGAGATAAATCTCTTTACAGTAAAAAAATAGGTTAATTTATTTACGTTAGCCCAATGATATTAAAATTAAAAAAAAAATTTCAAATGTTGAAAATGTTTGCTGTTCACCTACTGACAAGTTGCAATCCTATAAATAAATTCGTGAGTCACTTTTTGCAAGATTTCTCCACGTATTAGTTCACATTCATCAATTATTATTCTTTGTCTCAAATCCTGCAAGCATGTTGGTCGCCTACACGTAAACACGTAATTTTAGATAACTCAAAGAAAAAAATCTAACGGGTTGAGGTCCGGAGAACGAGCGGGCCACTCTATGAATCCTCTACGTCCAATCCATGGATTTGGAAAATTCACTTCCAAAAAATGAAAATTCACCATAACCTATTATCATTAATCATTAATATTTCAATACGATCTTTTCCACTTAAATGAACCATTTTTAATACAACTTATTTTTGTCAATTAGTTCGGTAACAGGTGTACCTACTATACTAAATTCAAATAAGTCATGCAGTGCATGTAAACAACAATTTTAGTCTACAGTATGGTACTCGTTTATTTCCTATTACGTTGTATTAATACAAAAAATTATCTACAGAACTTTTTAACAAATTTTCTCTACCAAATTTGGTATGTATGAATTTAAAATAACGAGTTCTTTTAAAATCTGCAAAAATATATAGGGTGTCCCATTTAAATTAAATAAGTTAGGGGTATTTCCGGCGAAACCGGAAGTGGAATAGTAACAAAAAACATGGCAACAGATGTCTTTTGCGTCACGGTACTTGCATCCAAAGTTTCATAAATATTGTTCTTTTCGTTTCAAAGATATTTGCTTGGTTCCATACTTTATCCCAACCCAGTATATTACTTAGAGGAATCTGATTTTATTTTAAAAATCGAAAAAAGAGTAAAGGATAAAAGCAATTATTTGGTGGAGAAGATCATACTACATAATCATCAAAAAATTTAAAAGAGACAAAAGATGTACTTCCTGTTTAGATGAAACCTGAATAAATATGGGTTACTTAGATATACTGTTTCGAAGATACGGTTGGATAAAAATATTATAAGCAGAGCATGGATTTATAGGCAACAAAAATTGAAGAAAAAGTCGCCTATATAGTTATCTACATAATAAATTAATAACTAAATAATTGTTAATTAATAATTAAACATGGTAACCACTTAAAATTTTGTTTTTGATAGCTACAACTAACTGCTTTAAATATTTACAAAATTTCAGAGTCTTAATAGTATATTATTCAACGAGCATGTAATGATGGCTATTACTCACGATGACGAAGTTTGCGACACGAGCCGTAGACGAGTGTCGTAATTCATCAGAGTGAGTAATAGCCATTACATGCGAGTAGGTCACTATACTTTTTCTACGACCTTTTTATTTTAATTATTAAGAAATATAATTAACTCGAGATTTAAATTATAATAATTTACAAAAATACCTTAATGCTGTTTAACCCTAGTACGTGGCAGAATAATTTGTTGCCTACTATTACCAAATTAGTATCTATGTATTGTAAAAATACAACAAGAAATAGTCAATCCAAGTTCTATTCGTTTCCAAAAAATTATAAGCATAAATTTGTGCTGTCAATGAATCTAATAAATAGGAAATGGCTAATATAGGTGGACGTATTTCATAATGTTATAATGTAGGTATTAGCTATATATAACATAATAATATATGTACTTAACTATAATATGTTATAACATATTGAACACAATATAATTTAAAAAATAAACACAATATTATTAGTTATAAATTCCAAACAAAATGCGCTTATGTCACTGTCACTAAAATAAATGATAAACGTCAAAATTTTTAGTAAACAAGCAGAGGCGTGGGGTCCATGGAAGCGGGGGAAGCGCCGCTTCCCTATTTATTCGTCGATATAAAAAATATAATATTAATTAATATTTAATAATAAAATTTTTTCCCTAATCCCAATAATCTACATATTACCTAGTCAATAGGCATTGAAAAATATTAAAAATTAATCGCGTACGAACGAACTCAATATGCACACAATTCAACTATTTGCTCCACTCCTGGCAGAAGCGCATCTCAAAATCGCCGCTTGTCATGCAGTTGTCCCTTTTAAAATTGGTCAGGGTTCAATGACCGCAGCCACTAGTCGCGCGAATTTTGGTATGCCATGGAAGCGCTCGTCGTATCGCCTTCCCGAAAGTGAGATGCTCCGACTGTTACTGCTGCTAAGGGGTGCTCAGGTATTACATACATTCGCTTAAAGAATATTTCGATTTAAATTTTTTGCAGAGATATTTCCTTTTACTAATCTTTTATTTGACATTTTACAGAAATCAAATGGTATTGCATTGTGTATAAGACAAATTGATGACTTTATTAGTACGATAATTAAAAAAACGAGAGCAGTTTAAAAATATTTGGGATAAAACTGAACATATGGGGTTTGAACATGAAAGAAAAATAATGAAGATTGATAATTTCGGAGACAGAGAGACAGAGAAAACAGAGGAAACAAAGAGACCTTTTGATAATATTCTACAACAAATGAATTCTAGCTTTCAAAATTTTAACGATTTAAAATTTGTAGAATGATATATAATCTTAATATTTCTAATTATAATTCATCAAAATTTCCCACAGAGGAATTTATGTCATTACGATTAAATAATGAAAATTTTTTGATATCCCAGCTTTGCATTCTCAGTTAAGTATCATTTATGAAACAACTGACATGAATGATAAAGAAATACCCAGAAATCTGGGATTTCTTTATAACTACTGGTTTAAACAAGTCGCTGTGTGAAGTGGTCAAGTTGTGTGAATTAGTACTACTAACTATCCCAGCCACAAGTGCATCAGTTGAATGAAGTTTTGCAGTATTAAGATGCATTAAAAGTTTCAAATTAAGAGTTTAAAAGAAATTCAACAAGCGAAGACAGACTTTGAAAGTTAGCACTATTATACATTAAAAAAGACTGCATTCAACAATTATCAGAAGTTGATAGGAGAATAGACCTCGAGTATAAATAAGTGTCATTTTAGTGAAAGTTGTGTATTGTGGAAAATGCCTCGGAGTATATATTTTTTTTTAAATATGATTCTTCTTTAGAAAACCAAGCCCGGCACGAGGACTCAAGGCCCGAGCTAGCAATACAGATCAATGATAGGTCACTAGTCACTAGAAATAGCGGGAATAGAGTGCCTCACGCATTCACGCGTCACGGATTTAGTGTGTGAGTCCTTGTACGCAGGACGTCTCACATAATTAAGTACTTTGCTGATAGAGAGCCCCTGCGCATCAGAGTGTTATCAGGTGGAAAGTTGCTCGACCCTCGACCCTTAAGAAAATATTCTTATATCCTTATTGAATCGCTTCCCCTTTCGAAAAAGTCACCGCACGCCACTGTAAACAAGATATAAACGTAAAAAATATACTGACATTGACATTGTTACAGTTAAAATTCCTTTAAAAATACAATAATTATTGTATTAAATAAAAAAGTTGAAGTAACTTTATTTGCAGTTTATATACGATTAATACTTACTAACTTTAGCCCGTTGGTAACTTCAGTCCGTGAGTAATGAACTATTACTCACGGGTAAAGTAATGGGTGCTATTATCTATTAAAAAATAGCGAATAATGAGCATGTTATTAACGGTCGTAGAAAAAATGATGTCTTCGATAATTTAAAATTAATTTGTACCTTGAAAATGAATGTTCTACATCGACCGATGTAGTTTGGGCATATTTCAGGGCGGATAATAAATGTGGATCACTTTGTAATGCCTCTCAAAATTTCCCATTCAAAATTTTACCTATATGAGATAAAAATATCCTTCATTCTGCCAAAAATATATTTCATTTGTTTTTAAATTAATTGACAATTATTTCCAGGTGCCGCTTTAATTTTTAACTTTAAATTATCAACTAATTTTACTAACTGACATTTTACCTCTTGCCATTCTAGTAAGGTAACTATTAAGTTATAATTTTTATTGCTATACGCGAGATGCTGTTTTTTAAGAGCAAACAGTGGTGATCAACAGGTAGCAACAAACGCGTTCCAAGATTGCGGTTCTAATTTTGAATATTTTTTCGAGATATTTGGCACACATATTCGTAATATATTAAAGAATGGCGGTACAGAGCCCAGTTTCAGAAATATGTTAGTATGTGAAAATTACTCTATAACTAAATAAAATATTGAAAAAAGGAGCCTGTACCGCCATTAAGAAAGACAAAAAAATACACTTTCTTCAAATAAACTTTTTTATCCCGTGCCTAGATTTTGTGTTACATTGGAACTACTAAAAATCGGTTTTTTTATAACAAGAAATCGAACGTCACTGACTTGGCAACATTTCGCGCCTATGTGTATAAAAATTATTGTTTCTGATAGTATAAACGTCACTGTCAGTGTCGAATTACCGACGCACTGTTGCCTCAATTTTGAAAGTTCGCAGAACTTTCGCAATCTTGGACCGCGTTTGTTGCTACCTGTTGATCGCTACTGTGTGCTCTTAATTTCGGATTTTTCATCATCAATGCAATGTTCAAATTAATAAACACTGTTTCGAGCCATGTCCCCCGCCTTGTAATTACTGGTTTATTTAGGTGACAAAAGGACACAGACAAGTATTTTTATATAATATATCTGCATTATATAAGCAACATTTTTGTTTAACTTATTAATATTTTATATTTTGACAACGATATCCGATGTGGACGTCGAAACGTTAATGAAATACTTATTTTTTTTAGTTAAATTGTGGCTTATTTTCCATTTAGAATAGTTGATTACAAAAATGCCACAAGGAAATAGCTTCAGAACAACATATATCTACATCCTCAGAGGAGCATTTACAAAAACTTTTTTTCAGAAAATTTAGAAAATCACAAATGGAAACAGATTTCTTTCTTCTTCTGCAATTTTATTTACTCATGGGCTACACAAGAGCAATAAAATAAGATAGGATAAAAAAATACTTAAATTAACAGCAGACTTTAACATAGGTAGGTACATTATAGGTATGCCGTAGTTTATTCACTACACTTGCATAAGGTTGGGTAAGAAGAGGTTTGTTAAATTAGTTTGTACAAATTTACTTCTAGTTAAATGCTTTGTTTTTACCAAAGTTTGTTTAACATCGAAATTGAAATTTGCTAATCATTTTAGGCACGATAAGAGCCAGTAACTTAAATAGTACCTAGAACCTAAAATAAAACGTATGGACACGATGCCATCATTTTTTAGTGGCACATGCTTCGATAGTGGCGCATCAAACTTTCCCCTTATGGACGGGATAAATAAATTAAAAGGTCCACAACAAAAATCACTACAATTTTTTTTAAAGCCTATAGGCTTTTTTTGGGTATAGCTGCAGGTCTATTTTTTAATCTTGTGCATTTTATCAAACATTAGATATATTTCTATTTTTTTATTAGATTCGACGCCTTCGAAAATCCAAAAAAACTATTATTTAGGGAGTTTTTGGGAGTTTGAACGTTTTTCTTCCATTTTTAAATGTTCTGAAGGACACATTTACTTCAATTTACATAATATAACCCATAAAAACATTGATTTGATCTATTATGAAGCCTATAAAATAGTCCCCAAAACCTTTAAACAACATTTTTTCTGATTTTTGAAGGTGAAAATCTGAAAATCCTTTCGGAAAAATCTAAAAAAGTAGAAATAGTGTTTAATAGTGTTTAATAAAATTAGACCTGCAGCCATACCAAAAAAAATACGCTTTTTTTCAAAAAAAATAATTTTTTTTTGAGGTTATGCATAATCTACTTCTACTTATGGGTCTATAAAAAAGACATGTTTTGTTGAAGCCTCAACTATGCGTGTGAATTTTTTGAAATTGTAAAAATGATTGTACCTATCCCACCTAAAAATAATAAAAACGACTATATAATGAAGTTTTTAATGATGGGAGAAGGGGGAACACGGTGGTGGGTTAAAATTACGGTCTTATTTTTTGTCACAGACCTTAAAAAAATAAAAAATTGAATTCTGCGAGTGAGGGAGGGTATCTAGCTTTTAATTTATTTATCCCGTCCATAAGTGGAAAGTTTGATGTGCCACTGTCGAGGTATGTGCCTCTAAAAAGTGACTGCACAGAGTTCATACGTTTTCTTTTAGGTTCTATTATTTAAGTTAGACTCTTATCGTGCCTAATAGTCCTGTCGCCAGGGGGGGTACAACGGCCTCGTTAATTCAGATGGACTTACTCAAGTTTTTTTTATGTATTTTGACCCGTAGAACACGAATTTTTTGGGTAACAGTTGATCCGGATGTCGATAAGATTGTTATAGACCAAGAACTTGAGGAATCAAATAACAGCGATTTTTGGCAAAACAAAACAATATTTTGTATTTTTTGGGCCATTTTAAGTAAAAAATATTTCTACAAGTTTTTTCGTAGGATGCACAGTTTTCGAGATAAACGCGGTTGAACTTTAATAAAATCGAAAAATTGCAATTTTTGAACCCGAATAACTTTTGATTAAAAAATAAAATAGCAAGTCTGCTTACCGCATTTGAAAGTTTAAGTCAAATTATATCGGTTTTGATTATTTGCATTGGTAAAAATTTATTTTTTTATTGTTTAACAAAGCTATAAACACGTAGGGTTTCCCGTGCTTTTACATGCGTTTTAACGCATGTAACGTAGAAATAGTCTTGATTGCACTAGTACCTATTCTACCTACTCGTTCGATTTTAAATGAGAAATCATAGAAACATCACTCACGCACTAGTTGTTTGTAGCTTTGTTTAGCAATAACACAATAAATTTTTAGCAATGCAAATAATCAAAACCGACATAATTTGACTTGAACTTTCAAAGGCGCTAAGCAGAATTGCTATTTTATTTTTTAATCAAAAGTTATTCGGGTTTAAAAATTGCAGTTTTTCGATTTTTTGAAAGTTCAACCGCGTTTATCTCGAAAACTGTGCATCCTACTAAAAAACTTGTAGAAATATTTTTTGCTTAAAATGACCCAAAAAATACAAAATATTGTTTTGTTTTGCCAAAAATCGCTGTTATTTGATTCCTCAAGTTCTTGGTCTATAACAATCTTATCGACATCCGGATCAACTGTTACCCAAAAAATTCGTGTTCTACGGGTCAAAATACATAAAAAAACTTGGGTAAGTCCATCTGAATTAACGAGGCCGTTGTACCCCCCCTGGCGACAGGACTATAAAATAATTAGCAATTTCACCTATACTGGCTCTTAAGCCGGATTTTTAAGCCACGTCCCGACGGGGACGTGGACGGCACGGAGCACGTTGAAGAAGCGTCTGATATGAAAAGCATTGGCTGATTTATCTTACAACGGAACGGGGAGATACCGCTAGGTGCCGCGGACGTGCGGTTTCTATTGTTTTACTCGCCGTGCGGCCCACGTCCCGGTGTAATCAGCCTTAGGCTATTAATATATTCTACTATTTAAGTTATAGACTCTTATCGTGTCTAAAATTATTAGCAAATTTCACATATACCGGCTCTTAAACCGGATTTTTATTACGACGGGGACGTGTACGGTACGGAGAACGTTGAAGAAGCGTCTGATATGAATAGCATTGGCTGGTTTATCTTACGACGGAACGGGGCGACACCGGGAGGTGTCGCCTCGTTCGTCACGCTTTCTGTTGTTCTATGCACCGTACCGTCCACGTCCCGGTGTAACCAGCCTTAGTCTATTAGAAGTTATCTTTCTGAACAATCGTCTAAAACTTTTTAAAATGTGTGTTATTCACTTTTCGACATACGCAACAAAACTAAAGTCTGGCTCCAGTAACTTACTTAACCTACTACTAACTTGCAGCATATTCACAGCTGCAAACCGTATGCGACGCAAATCCTTTTATCTTCGCTCAAAAACCGACAACCGATGGAGCGTGTGTGTTGTGTGCGTCGAAAATTAGCACAATTTTCCTCGAGAATGAAAATATTTGCGACGAATAACTGATTCGTTGTAAATTTTTACCAGTGAGGACGCGGCTTTATACTGCAACTTGAAATCAGCAAAATTTAAACTCGTCACTTATAAAAATGAACGAAGCACCGCTAAGAAAAAATTTAATTTCAAAACAACTAGGTACAAGTTATACCTTTCAATGTGAAACTCAGAATGATGTCATAGCGACATCATGTAACAAAGTGGAATCCCCAAATAGAACTGCAAACGCTCACTTTACTGATATCTGGATGTGAATAGTTAATATTAATTATAATAGTTGTTAATAATAGAAATTTTTGAATGAAATACAAACCGCACAACTTCGAAATCGCATTAAAAAAATTCGCATAAAAAGAGACCTTACTGTATACCGATTTGAGCGTGCATCAAAAAATAAACTCTTTATCTACCATATCTCTTTTTGTATTATAACTAGAAGATTTATGAAGGAACGAATCTCTTAGCTTATTTATAAGCTACAAAAATGTCCTGTATAGTTTTTTTAGTTGTAGAGGCATAGTTTATAATATAAGGTATTAGCAAAAAACCGTCCGAAAAGGTGTCATTTTTCAATGAAAATGGCCAATTTTCAACCGCGAATAACTCAAAAAGTGTAGTTTTCAAAAAAAAATATAGAACAGTTTTTGCTTAGAATTAGGTTCTCTAGCGACTTCGGTGATAATTTTGACCAAAAAATTGTCCACCTCCTTGAAGGGGTGCGAACCTCCCCCCAAGATAATAGCGCCATAGTATATAGGGTAAACTTTGAATAAGGAGGTAGGTAGAGGCTATTCCCAAAATTTCATTAAAATCCATGCAGTAGAATGGAAATTCGGAGGTATGTAATATCGTGTCCTTGCTCTCATTGACTGGGGTATTCGTTATTCTTCCCCTTATCTATTGCATCTTGATCAATAAAAATGACCGAATCAATCTCAAAATCTGTAGCTATTTCAAAATACTGTTCTTTTTTCATTCATTCATTCTGTTATTTAATAATAATAAAAAAGAATTAGTTTAGGTTTTTAGAACCTTTATTGGACAAACCAAGCTTCTAACTTATATCTCTTGGTAATTAAATGAGCCATAGTGTTTGTGATTTCTCAATCGCGTAACATGAAAATATAAGAATTTAATCTATACACGCATATAGAAGTATGGTCTTGTAAAGAAGCGATGTCGGAAAGATTATACAAATAGTGAAGCAAGGAAGTTGTACATAGTGCCGCCTGCTACAATAATTTATATATCAATTACGATTAATTCCCAATTCCAATAAAATAAAACCGTTGATAAATATTCCGGTTTGGCGAACACGAACAGCCAGCGCGTCTATAACAAATAACAATCCAGACATTTATGAATGGAGCAAAGACACGCCGCACAAAAACCAAAAATATCTCTCGAGATTGATCTTTATTAATTAATTAATATAATTGAAAACATTCACATCACATTGGCCATGCGGCGGTCCCTTTCCGTGATGGCCAACTGGGATGATATCGTTGTAGTTGTCATTTCTTTATGCCTCGCTATAAACCGCACATTAAGTCCAACAAAGAAAAAACAACGAATAGGCTGGATAAAGAGATTCTTGTTAGTGGGCTGTTACAGTAAATTATTCATTCTGCGATGTTACTAAATTAAGTAGATTCTGGAATGATCTTGTTAAATAATACTTAATTGAAGACCTAAGTGGACGAAGGGGGTATGTTACAAAGCCTACCTTTTGAGATATGGGCAGTTAAAGTTTTTATTCCTCTACTTTTATCATGAAAATATTGTTTGTGTTATTTGGCTTTATTTATATTCCTATAAGGATTCCTTTACATATAATGTTGATAATTTTTTTTATTTTTAGTATTTTGTTCTAAAAATAAATAAAAACTGTACATACCGCCTTCTTCCATTAATTTTAGTTTGTATAACTATCCTTTATCTGAATGGATGAAGGGGGTATGTTGCATGAAATAATACTCTATACTTAGTTTTAAAGAAATTTATGTAATTGAATATAAAATAATCTTCTTCATGTGCCGTGCTCGATCATCGAGCGTTAGCTATCAAATTGGCTATATAATTTTTGTTGATGTCAGTTCGGAAAAGGGATGCAGAGGATCTGTTAAACCATTCTCACAGGTTTCTAAGATTCTAAGCCATGACGGTCTTCTTCTACCGGGCCCTCTTCTTCTTCCGTCTACCTTACCTTCTATTATTAAATGGAGTATATTATACAGAGTGAGTTTTATGTATGGAATCAATTATCTCGGAAACGGCTTGCACGATTTTTAGGGATTTTGGTGATATTATGCACCGAGAGAACAATTTCTTTTCTCCTAAAACACTGATTTCTTTGAGCTATCTTTCTTAAAAGTTACCCTATCATATTAACTTAAACATACCGCTTCACATATATCTAAAGAAACTAGTTTTATAAACACAACTCAATAATTTCTTACAGATAATTTCTTCAATACTAAGAAATGCATTAATGGTTACATTTTAATTTTCTTATCCTAAAGTTTTTGTTTCTTAAATTGAAAACTACACATATTTTGCGGTATAAGAAATATATGTTAAGTTAATCCATATTTATATTTCGGAACAAGAAATTTTCTTGCAATCAAATAAATATTTTAGACCACAAGAAATAATTCTTCAGAAATACCCTCTGTAGTAACTGTGGCTATTAAATAAAAACTTTATCATTAATGCCGAAATGCTACTTGCAAAGAGATTTTCTTCCTCAAAAGAATTGCGCAGTAACCATTATTCACTATATTTGTGATTTAATCTCAGTGTTTGGCAAGATAAGATGGCGTGCATGGCATTAGTTCATTTTCATAGATGGATTTTGGATTTGTTATTTGTTGGTTTTCTTTAAAATCTAAGGGATAGTTTGAAGGTACGTACATAGGTATATACAAGTAAATTGATTACCTATTTTAAGATGTAATCATAATATTGTTGCATATCCGAATATGTAGTTCTAAAAGAAACATAACAGTATTTTTATATGCATTTTAGATATCTATAATGATGGACAACTCTGAAAGAAAGGATCTTATTCTGACTGGGAAATAAGCCACAATTTAACTTAACAAATTGCTTTCATTGACGTTTCGACTTCCACCTCGGAGAGAATAATAGAATATCTATAATATAAAGCTTCAGAACAATATTGAAAGGAGCTATTAACCAACTAGGAGCTTCCATAAATGGTAGAACTGTATACAGGTAAGTTCCTTTATAAAAATTTGTATACTTATGTATAAACTATAATATGTTTCTTGAATGTATCGTCTTCTATATACAAACGTACAATTCAAGGTTATATCAAATATGGCGTGTGCTATATTTGTCATAAAGAAATATTAGTTAGTCTAAAAGAAACATCTTAACCGTTAAGAACTTTTATTGCCAAAAACCGTGAATTAGTTAATATGTATTAAATGACTTAAGATGTAACCTAATAATACTTTCCCGTAATAAAATTTCTTAATGATTAGGTTTGCTGTATCTTTTGGATTATATAAATAAATAAAATTACAATATATGTCTGCTTCAATGTTTTACATTGGTTGTATTTTTCTTCTTGTTTTAGCTAAACAATATCTATTTTGTGACTTAATATTATACAGATAAATAATTAATATTTCATATACAAAAAGAAAAAATTTAACAAAGATGGTAGGATAGATAAAGCTATGTTTGAACTAAATATTATTTGTTGAAATACCAAGGAATGTTTTTGGATTGTAGACTGTTTCACTGATACCTACCGTTCTTATACCAAAAAATTAATAGTTTTTATGTGGGCCCGTGTATTTGTTCTTTTTTTGTATTTCCTTTTGTCAAAATAAGTATGTACTTATTTCCTTATAAATTTTTTTTTATTAAAATAAGTTTACTCTTTCTACATAACGGTTTTGTTTTAGGTAATTGCTGATATACAAAGTGCTATTAACAAAAAGAAGAAAAAATTAAGGAAGTTGGATTTGCCTCTCCATCCTTTTATTATTGTATAGAAGCCAGTGATTTAAGAGTGGAGAAATTATTTGTATGTATTAATATCTAACGTTTTATATCCTGTTTTTATTATCTAATAAAGAATAATTTTACCTTAACAGAATGATTTATTTCGCCGTATGTAATATCACTTTATTTTTAAGAAATGTAACTTAATTCTAAATATACAATTATTTCTGCGAAATATATTTCTTAACATTAAATACATTAATTAATAATGGTAAGATAACAATATTCCTTACTAAGAAATATTATTTCTCAGAAAGAAGAGTTTTGTAATGGCAAGAAAATATATTCTTATGACAAGTATAATTTCTTTCTGACAAATGGGTTTGCAGTTTGCAAGAAAGTGATAGTTCAATCATCTTTAAGATATATTTCTTTGGGTTAATTAAAATTTATTTGAAATATTTTAGAAAATTATATCTTACATATAAAGATATATTTCTTAGGCAATATGCCAAGTCGATCTTTCTTAAATATTAATAAAGTTTCTTTATGTCAAGAATTTTTTTCTCTCGGTGTAGTGGTAATTACATTGTTGTTAGATCTTTCGTTTTTCTGGAAATCTAATGAACTTTCTTATTTCAAATGGAACATTTTTTGCGTTTTGAAGTCCTTAAGAAATTTTGATTATTTTTCCTGTTATATTCCCTATACTTAAATGCCATAATTCCGGAGTTATTGCTACATTTATTTAAAAAAAAATTTTAAACGAATTATAAAAACCAATTTCTTCGGTCCGGGTGGACATTATTTTAGGTTCTTTTGATCGTTGGACTTACAAAAAAGGACTTTTGTAATTTTTTTCTAAAGCTAATCATTTTCGAGTTTTAAACAATTTAAACCTAAAAAAAAAAACGAAAAATGTTTCATACCTCCTTCTTCCATTCAAGAATCGTATTTTACATGTTACATACCACCTTCATCCACTAGAATATCTCTTATTAAGCTTTTTAGAGGTACAGTATAAGTGTCATATGATAGTGAAGTTACGTACCACCTCCACTCACTAGGAAACTTAAAATTTTAGAAAATGTGACATACCCCCTTCTTCCACTTTTTTTTAGACTTTTTTAAATTAAAGCTTTAAGGTCTATTTATAAAACTACTTTGCAAATTTTGTTCCAATCTAATACACCTAAGAAAGGTAGTTAAGACTAAGATATTTTCGTCTCTTTTTTGTATACTAATTTCCTCTTTTGATATTGTATCCAGATCCTACTGCATTCAACCGAAGAATATGCAACAGTAAAAATAGTAAATTGTGTTAATAATCCATAAGGACATGGATTTAGAACAATATTGAAAAGTTTTTAAACGAAATTCTTTTTCTTCTTAAGATGCCGTGCATTTCTGCGTAGCCGTCCACCATACATTGTCTTGTCTGGTGAGATGTTAGATATTCAGGATTAAATGAACCTGTTTTTAGCAGCATTGCGAAGCATTTCATAGCTCTGTATTCCTGTCCATTAGTGTCCATTGGCGAATATTACGCAGCCATGACATCTTTTTACTTCCCAGACCCTTCTTACCGTCTATCATTCCTCCGAGTAACAGTTGCTGAAAAGTGTAGATACCGTTCTCCTCGTAATATCGAAGAACGGTATCTACACTTTTCAGCAACTGTTACTCGAAGGAATGATAGACGGTAAGAAGGGTCTGGGAAGTAAAAAGATGTCATGGTTGCGTAATATTGGACGGACAGAGTCAGACTGCATACTTAAGGCATATTATGCCTTAAGTATGCAGCCTGACTCTGTCCGTCCATGATATTCTAAGCATTCGATTTAGGTACAATCAAAATTAATAGATATGAAATTCCATTATTTACTGAACCTATATTCTTTGTTACAATAATTCCCTCTTTACCTTTAATTCCCTCTTTTGGGGTATTCTGTTTTTAACTTACAATATTGGACCCCTTTTTTTCTTTCTTCTATAATACTCTATATCTTTTGCTAAAATCTTTGCTTCAAATCTTACACTTGTCATTGTTGAAAGCGATATTTGAATATCCTCTGCCATGCGGATGATACAATAATCATTAATCATGGTAGAAAATGAAGATGACATCCATAGTCTACTTAGAAGATTTAATATAACAGCACACAAGTTAAACATGCGAAAAGACCCAGTCAATGGTTAACCCCATGAGATGAAAACTAATCATTAACGAACACACAGGTAATAGAACAAGTCATCAATTTCAACTACCTTAGAATAGATATATCGTATGATCGATAGGTATAAAACTGCGGAAGAAGTAAAAAACAAGTCAACAAGGCAGCCAAAATATTGGGATACTTGAGAGATATCATATAAAGGAACAAATATATGTATGAGCAGAGAGAGCATAAGTATAAGAATCATAAGAACCATGAGAGGAATTTCTCTCTGAGATAGAATAATGAATGAGGCAATGAGGATACTTTAAGGGAAACTGATGTCCAGGATGTGACGAGATAGATACGAGCACGATGCCCAGAAAGAATTGTGGCTTGGACAAACATACCCAATATCCATAAACCCTATGGACACATAAACCCAGTATAAAAGATCACTAGTAAGACCTCCCTCAACAGTCCCGGATTAAGAATCTTAAGGCTCCTAGGCAACCCAAGCTAGGAAGCCCCTTATGAAACTTTTGTCTTTTCTCTCCAAAAGCTCGGATATCCCCTCCATATCCGAACGCTATTCCTTTGATATATTAGTGGACATTTTGTAGATTTAAACTTACATTTTTGTTTCATTTTCTAAAACGTATTGCTTAAAGAAATAAAACAAAGAAATAGTCAAGAAATTGTTTATTTATATAATTTTGCTTAAATTTTGCAATAAAATATTATTTTAGTTTTTTTTGTTATAGTTCTCAATGGACGAACGATCCATTTTAAAGTATAATAATTTTTCTAATAATGAAAAAAAGGTCGTAGAAAAAGGATAGTATTCTACTCACATGTAATGGCTATTACTTACTCTGATGAATAACGACACCCGCCTTCGGCTCGTGTCGCAGACTTCATCATCGTGAGTAATACCCATCATAACAAGCTCGTTTAAGAATATACTACATATTACATATTACATAATTATATAATAATAAATGATTATTTATTAAATAAATTTAGCATGAGTTTTTAAAAGCCTTATAATTGTTATAAAGCAACTTTTCTGAGTTTCATAGAAACAAAATTGCTTAAAATATCTTAAACTTCCAAATTTTCGAGCACATCATTCTAAATAGCCATACTTAATTGAGGGAAATGCTAGTCTATATTTTGTGCCACTGTCGAACGGTGACAGTTTTAATAATTTCTATTTTTGAAAATTACCGTTTGCCTGTTGAATTTGTAATCATTAGCGTAAGATAAATCTTACAAGCTACTGACAAATTTCGAAACTTCGATTCGAATTTGTTCTCATAAATAACCCAAAAAGACTATGAAGCAGGAATAAATTGTTTTCGCTATAAGTCCTGAAGATGGACTATAAAATATTTGAACTGCGATAGTTCATCTTAAATTTTAGATTCAATATCATCAGTATAGTTTACATGCAATTTTGAAGCACGTTCCTTTATTTGAGTATCACTCAGTTTTGGAAAAACACACAAAACACCAAATACTGAGTTAGGTTACAGACTCGTAAGCTGTCAACTGACGATCCAGCTCAATAATTAGCTTATCCAAAATTGGTAGATTTGTTTCAACCTTTAACTTTTTTCCACCCTGTAGAAAAACTTCATTGGAATTAGCATCATCAAAATGTTTGATGATTCTTGCTCGCGTTTGTTAACTCTCGTCGGTATATTCAGAGTATTGTAGATCGCAGACCTTCTGCTCGTAGTAAGCAAAATTATCTCTTTGGAATTTTAAGAACCCCAAAAGTCATTTTAGAAGCTGGACTGCAGTTATAAGTTCAATCTCTTCTCTTTAATGATTTCCTGACAGCGTTGATGAGTTCTAAAATTGTTGTCCAAAACTCATTCATTACGAATGTTTCTCTTTTGACATTTCTTTCCACAAACACAGACTCATGAACTGTTTTAGCTTTCTGATTAGAGTCTTTAGCAAGAGTATGAAGAGGTTTAGAAAAAGCTCTTGTTGCATCCGCCCTTGCAGTCCATATAGTGCTGCTTGTTCTTTTAAGGACAAGGTTTAGATCATGACGAATGGGATCGCTTAGTTGAGTTTCATTTAAGCATTTGATTGTAGCTTCCCAACGGTGGGTAGAGGCTGAAAAAAAGTTGTACACGAATTTAATTGAACAAATCCAAAATACGATATTGCTCCAACGGATCCAACGCAGCTTTTAGCACCACTTATTCCAACTAAAGCGAGTGTGCGGCACAAAAAATGTAAAGTACAATTTGTTAATCTTAAATAAATGAGCCTGGAGGCCATTGTATTTGCCTGACATGTAGCGAAAGGCATGGGTAATGAAGGAGAGGGTAGCGAGGGGGCGCAGTCGCTGTCTCATTTGTTGCTCTTGCTACTTTTCTAAGAAACTGTGCAGACTGATAGGCAGTACTGTTTCTTCTATCATGTGGCATTCATTAGCGACTTCTTCTCACAACATAGCTTTCTATGTGAACAAAAGTATGCATTGTACCATCATTTTTATGGTATTGCGTGATATTTGAATTTTTCAACATAATATGATTTGATAAAAATAATAAACTTAAAGATAAAACCCATAACTAAATTAAAATTCATGGTGACGTTTCAATTATTACTTTAATCATCGTCAGAATAATAAGTTTCTTGAGCGGATGCTTTAAAATAATTTTAAAGGAACAAACAATAATTAATGAAAACGTAAAAATGACATTGACAATCATTGGGTTAAGTCAATAATTTCAAACACGCCATGTCTTGTTGCGTGTTTAAGGGTGGCTTCAAAAGAAATATGGATAATGCCTCCTTGATGCTGAGTTCCGTTGGAGAACTTGCATGACCAATGACTGAGAAGTCCTTACGACTAATAGGGTGGTCAGAATCAGTCATATGTTGGAATACCGCTGAATTTGGAATTGTTCTTGATCGTCTTCCTAAGTGAGGAGTGACACTTAAGTGTTCACAACATCTGACATTAAAGTGACGTCGAGTCTTCACGACGTACGTAGCTGCACAGCTACTACATTTGAATTGGTATATAATGTTAGATGCGAGATCACTAGCAATCATGTCTTTCACATGAAAACGAGATCCTATTCTTTCCAAAGTCGTGAAAGCAAATCTTAATTCTATAGAGGGAAATGCTTTTTTAATTGTTCTACGGATGTTGCGTCGGATTTGTAAGCTGTGGTAACCAGTATATGGAAGTTTGATATAGATCTTTTCTTTGATTTCTTCTACTTTGCTGTTTGGTTGGAATTTGTTACTGAAAAAACGTCTGATGTATCTTTCTAAGAAGTTCAACGAAAAACCATTTTTATTTAAGATCACCTTTATGTTTTCTAACTCTTCATGTAGGAATTGCCAGGTTGAACAGATAGTGACAGCGCGGTGAACAAGTATATAGGCCGTTCCAAGATGCTGTCAAAATTAAATCAATATGGCTACTGGAAGGCAAACATTGAATATTATTCTATCAGGTTCTTATGGTTTTAGATCATTTTAGTTGTTGTACAAAGATTAATTTAACATTTTCTCTGGAAGTATTAATTTAGAAAGATAATATGCCTCATTGGTGTTGTGTTTTGAAGTGTGAAATGCAAAGTAATCGTGATAAAGTTAGCTTTTACCACTTACCATCAGTGCTACATTCTAAGCACAAAACTGAACCAATTTAACTAAATAAGTTATAGTTATCATCTGAGAGACAACAACAATGGTAAAATGCAATAAAATATAAAGATTTTACTAGCAAAATGGAAATTCCCCTGTAATCATCTTATATCTGGTAAGTTACAACATTTGAACATTAACGATTTTTGAAGATGTTAACAGTGTAATCTTGTAGGAAAACCAGCCGACTTAACTGATAATAACAATCCAGATTGGGTTCCTTCAATAAATATGGGGTATATAAACACAATGAAATGAGTTCCCCAAAATCTAAAATGGGAATTAAGGTACCAAAGGAGAATTAAAAGAAAAGGGTACCTACAAGAAAAAATTGCTTTTTTATTCCTCTTGAAATGATTTATAAGACACTGGACTGTCTTATATTCTACAAATACTAGGTAGGTCTATGATTTTACACATTTTTCATTAATGATACATTACTGTTACTTTAGTAGATTTAGAAACAGTGGATAGTTAGTGGTAGATAGTAGTTATTTGGTATAAAAGCTAGTTTAGTAGAAGACAAGATTTTGCCAAATAGTCAAACATATATTACAATGGAAAAATTAACAAATACATTTTATGTCATTAACATTAACACAGGATTTTAAATATCAGCTTAAGAAATTAGCTTTATCTTGTGAAAGTATAGAAAATGATGATGCCAAAACTAAAAATTATACTGGTTTAGCAAATTACAATGTTTTTAAAATAGCTTTAAAGTATATTACACCATTTATCAAATACCATCAAAATACTGTTTTGTCACCAAGTGATCAAGTATTGCTTACTTTAGCTAAACTAAGCTTAAAGTTAGATTATAAAGATTTGGGATATAGGTTTAGTATTTCACCCTACCCGGTATCAACTTATTTCAAAAATACTTTGTATATAATGTGTCTTAGGTTAAAAAAATTTGTGTTCTGGCCTGATAGAGATATTTTAAAGAAAACTATGCAAAATTCACTTAAAGAATCTTTTCATGGAAATACTACAGGTATAATTGATTTTGGACGAATGTTTGTATGAAACGAATTATTTATTGTTCTGAAGCTAGTTATTTGAGGCATTTTTGTAATTAACTATTCTAATTGGGAAATAAGCCACAATTTAACTTAAAAAATAATTTTATTAATCTTTCGACTTCCAAATCAGACGTCATTGTCAAAATACAAAATATTATTATTTATGCATATTATTACCTGTAAATATTTCTTCTGATTGTTAATTGTAAAGGATTGAAAAATTACCATTTATTTTATTTTTTTTAGAATCAGCTGAGAGAAGTGGTCTACAAAAACCCAGGAAGGAAACGGAATATGTGGCTACGAAAGGCAAAAGAAAGGTTTACAAAGCAAATGTGACACATTTTTTTGAAATATTTAGGAATATCAGTAAATTGCATTAAAAAAATGTATGAAAAGATTTTGTTCAATAAAAATGTTTATATTTATCAAGGATGTATTAATTGGTATGGCCACATATCGTCAGTGATGTAATAATACATCCTATCTGTTTTTTCATGAGTTTCGTAAGAGAGACTAAAAACTTGTCTTAGGGTCACCTCCTGTTTTCATATGATATTTTTTGACTTGTTTTGTAGTAAATTAAACTATCTATGAACTACAAAACAAGTCAAAACTTACATATGAACACAGGAGGTGACCTTAAAACATGTTTTTCCATCTCTCCTACAAAACTCATGAAAAAACAGATAGGAGGTATTGTCACATCAGCAAGGATGTACAGTGATGAGTGCCCTAATAACCGGCAAAATAGCACAAAAGACGGGCAACATATTTAGTTGTGAGATAAAAAGAAATGAAACTAGTCGAGCTGGGAAATTTAGCGAAATTAACCTTTAAATTTTATTTTATATTGATTGTTTCCCACCTTTACACATATCAGAGGAGTATGTCAACTAAAACTGTCACTGTGACAGAGGTAGTTTCCAAACTCGTCTGATACGTCTGAAGGTGGTACACAATCAATACAATCTAAATGTATAAGTTAATATCGCTAAATTTCCCAGCTCGACTAGTTTCATTTCTTTTTATCTCACTACTTAATACGTTTTCCATCTTTTGTGCTATTTTGCAGGTTATTAGAGCGCTCATCACTGTATTTCTGGTATATCCAGGGAATGTCTACAAAATATATTTTGAATGTCCAAAGAACATTCGTGGACATTCATGGAATGTTCCAATAAGACATTCAAGTAATGTTTAAAATGCTGACACAGGATTTTCCTGGGATGTTCAGGAAACGTGTTTTCGGGGATATTCCAGGAATTTTTCAATGTCTGTGTACCTTCATATGGAATATTTTGGTGTTATTAGCACCGCACTCCACTTGCGATTTGTAATCAGGAAGATTGAACACATTGTTTCAAATACAAGTCAATCCATTTGTAACTAAATAATCATGGATTGACTTCTATTTGAAAGAATGTGTTCAATCTTCACGACTACAAATCGCAAGTGGAGTCCGGCGCTTAGAGCTACTTCCTCTTCGGTATTATGTATTATACTACAGAAATTAGGAACTTTCCTTCTAAATATATGTATGCATCTTGGCCATCAAACATTTTTTTAAGGGGTTACATAGGTCTTAGGGGTAAAAAAAGTGACTTTTTAAAAAAATTATATCTCGAAAACTAAAATTTATTTTTATTTATAATTGGAACATGTGAAAGTATAGTACTTAAGGTAGTCTCAAAAAAAGTTTCAGCCAAAAATATTCATTTTTGTAGAGTTTAAGTTTTTTTGCGGTGGACAGCAAAACTAAGTCCAGTCTCATTTGAAATCAAAAAGTTTCTTGTAGTTTATACCTCTGGCTAGTAAATGAACGAAGGAATTAAAAAAAATGAAATTTGAAGATTTTACATAAGTTTAAACACATTTTTGACCCCAATTTTTCTCATTTTTAAAGTAGTTTTTTTTTGATAAAACAAAAATTACCTCATCTAATAAAAAAATCTTTGTTCATTCACTAACCAGAGGTATAAACTACAAGAAATTTCAGATGAGACTGGACTTGTTATGCTGCTCACCACAAAAAAGGGCTGTTGTCGAAAAATTGCAGTCAACTCTACAAAAATGAATATATTTGGCTGAAATTTTTTTGAGTGTACTATACTTTTACATGTTCCAATTATAAATAAAAATAATTTTTAGTTTCCAAGATATAATTTTTTTAAAAAGTCACTTTTTTTACCCGCAAGACCTATGTAACCCCTTAATAACTGCCTTTCCATGCTGTAGCAAACTTAACAAATTGTTGATTTCAAATTGTAACAGTTTTTGCAAAGTATGCTGCCCTCTTGTATCTTCTGTGTTATCTTCATCATACAATTACTTCATCTAAAAACTTTCTGCGATATATTCATTTTGTTGCTAAAATTATTTCCTGATCCATGGGTTGAATAAGCGATGTATTTTTTGGCAAAAACATACAACTAAAGTTGCCATGTTTTGATCATAGAATATTTTCAGAGGGATGAGCAGGAGCGTTGTCTAAAATCAAAAAACATTTCACCTCTTCCGGCAGATTCTCAGTTTCTTCTCTTGAAATTTTTTCACTGCAGATACAGTCGGAGAAATGAAAGAGTACCCATGAACGATCACATATTATTAACATAATTAATCTATCTCTATCGTTTGTTATTTATAGAAAAAGAACAGCAAATACAAAATATGTGATTGTACCTGTTTGACGTGACCGTTCATGAGTTCCCCAAAATCTAAAATGGGAATTAAGGTACCTAAGGAGAATTAAAAGAAAAGGGTACCTACAAGAAAAAATTGCTTTTTTATTCCTCTTGAAATGATTTATAAGACACTGGACTGTCTTATATTCTACAAATACTAGGTAGGTCTATGATTTTACACATTTTTCATTAATGATACATTACTGTTACTTTAGTAGATTTAGAAACAGTGGATAGTTAGTGGTAGATAGTAGTTATTTGGTATAAAAGCTAGTTTAGTAGAAGACAAGATTTTGCCAAATAGTCAAACATATATTACAATGGAAAAATTAACAAATACATTTTATGTCATTAACATTAACACAGGATTTTAAATATCAGCTTAAGAAATTAGCTTTATCTTGTGAAAGTATAGAAAATGATGATGCCAAAACTAAAAATTATACTGGTTTAGCAAATTACAATGTTTTTAAAATAGCTTTAAAGTATATTACACCATTTATCAAATACCATCAAAATACTGTTTTGTCACCAAGTGATCAAGTATTGCTTACTTTAGCTAAACTAAGCTTAAAGTTAGATTATAAAGATTTGGGATATAGGTTTAGTATTTCACCCTACCCGGTATCAACTTATTTCAAAAATACTTTGTATATAATGTGTCTTAGGTTAAAAAAATTTGTGTTCTGGCCTGATAGAGATATTTTAAAGAAAACTATGCAAAATTCACTTAAAGAATCTTTTCATGGAAATACTACAGGTATAATTGATTTTGGACGAATGTTTGTATGAAACGAATTATTTATTGTTCTGAAGCTAGTTATTTGAGGCATTTTTGTAATTAACTATTCTAATTGGGAAATAAGCCACAATTTAACTTAAAAAATAATTTTATTAATCTTTCGACTTCCAAATCAGACGTCATTGTCAAAATACAAAATATTATTATTTATGCATATTATTACCTGTAAATATTTCTTCTGATTGTTAATTGTAAAGGATTGAAAAATTACCATTTATTTTATTTTTTTTAGAATCAGCTGAGAGAAGTGGTCTACAAAAACCCAGGAAGGAAACGGAATATGTGGCTACGAAAGGCAAAAGAAAGGTTTACAAAGCAAATGTGACACATTTTTTTGAAATATTTAGGAATATCAGTAAATTGCATTAAAAAAATGTATGAAAAGATTTTGTTCAATAAAAATGTTTATATTTATCAAGGATGTATTAATTGGTATGGCCACATATCGTCAGTGATGTAATAATACATCCTATCTGTTTTTTCATGAGTTTCGTAAGAGAGACTAAAAACTTGTCTTAGGGTCACCTCCTGTTTTCATATGATATTTTTTGACTTGTTTTGTAGTAAATTAAACTATCTATGAACTACAAAACAAGTCAAAACTTACATATGAACACAGGAGGTGACCTTAAAACATGTTTTTCCATCTCTCCTACAAAACTCATGAAAAAACAGATAGGAGGTATTGTCACATCAGCAAGGATGTACAGTGATGAGTGCCCTAATAACCGGCAAAATAGCACAAAAGACGGGCAACATATTTAGTTGTGAGATAAAAAGAAATGAAACTAGTCGAGCTGGGAAATTTAGCGAAATTAACCTTTAAATTTTATTTTATATTGATTGTTTCCCACCTTTACACATATCAGAGGAGTATGTCAACTAAAACTGTCACTGTGACAGAGGTAGTTTCCAAACTCGTCTGATACGTCTGAAGGTGGTACACAATCAATACAATCTAAATGTATAAGTTAATATCGCTAAATTTCCCAGCTCGACTAGTTTCATTTCTTTTTATCTCACTACTTAATACGTTTTCCATCTTTTGTGCTATTTTGCAGGTTATTAGAGCGCTCATCACTGTATTTCTGGTATATCCAGGGAATGTCTACAAAATATATTTTGAATGTCCAAAGAACATTCGTGGACATTCATGGAATGTTCCAATAAGACATTCAAGTAATGTTTAAAATGCTGACACAGGATTTTCCTGGGATGTTCAGGAAACGTGTTTTCGGGGATATTCCAGGAATTTTTCAATGTCTGTGTACCTTCATATGGAATATTTTGGTGTTATTAGCACCGCACTCCACTTGCGATTTGTAATCAGGAAGATTGAACACATTGTTTCAAATACAAGTCAATCCATTTGTAACTAAATAATCATGGATTGACTTCTATTTGAAAGAATGTGTTCAATCTTCACGACTACAAATCGCAAGTGGAGTCCGGCGCTTAGAGCTACTTCCTCTTCGGTATTATGTATTATACTACAGAAATTAGGAACTTTCCTTCTAAATATATGTATGCATCTTGGCCATCAAACATTTTTTTAAGGGGTTACATAGGTCTTAGGGGTAAAAAAAGTGACTTTTTAAAAAAATTATATCTCGAAAACTAAAATTTATTTTTATTTATAATTGGAACATGTGAAAGTATAGTACTTAAGGTAGTCTCAAAAAAAGTTTCAGCCAAAAATATTCATTTTTGTAGAGTTTAAGTTTTTTTGCGGTGGACAGCAAAACTAAGTCCAGTCTCATTTGAAATCAAAAAGTTTCTTGTAGTTTATACCTCTGGCTAGTAAATGAACGAAGGAATTAAAAAAAATGAAATTTGAAGATTTTACATAAGTTTAAACACATTTTTGACCCCAATTTTTCTCATTTTTAAAGTAGTTTTTTTTTGATAAAACAAAAATTACCTCATCTAATAAAAAAATCTTTGTTCATTCACTAACCAGAGGTATAAACTACAAGAAATTTCAGATGAGACTGGACTTGTTATGCTGCTCACCACAAAAAAGGGCTGTTGTCGAAAAATTGCAGTCAACTCTACAAAAATGAATATATTTGGCTGAAATTTTTTTGAGTGTACTATACTTTTACATGTTCCAATTATAAATAAAAATAATTTTTAGTTTCCAAGATATAATTTTTTTAAAAAGTCACTTTTTTTACCCGCAAGACCTATGTAACCCCTTAATAACTGCCTTTCCATGCTGTAGCAAACTTAACAAATTGTTGATTTCAAATTGTAACAGTTTTTGCAAAGTATGCTGCCCTCTTGTATCTTCTGTGTTATCTTCATCATACAATTACTTCATCTAAAAACTTTCTGCGATATATTCATTTTGTTGCTAAAATTATTTCCTGATCCATGGGTTGAATAAGCGATGTATTTTTTGGCAAAAACATACAACTAAAGTTGCCATGTTTTGATCATAGAATATTTTCAGAGGGATGAGCAGGAGCGTTGTCTAAAATCAAAAAACATTTCACCTCTTCCGGCAGATTCTCAGTTTCTTCTCTTGAAATTTTTTCACTGCAGATACAGTCGGAGAAATGAAAGAGTACCCATGAACGATCACATATTATTAACATAATTAATCTATCTCTATCGTTTGTTATTTATAGAAAAAGAACAGCAAATACAAAATATGTGATTGTACCTGTTTGACGTGACCGTTCATGGGTATTCTTTCATTTTTCCGACTGTACAAATTCTTTAAAAGGTCAATTTTTTAAGATATCTGGGGTGAACCACTATGATGAAATTATTTATTTTTATAGCTCCACAATTATATACAAATCCTACCTCAAAATATTTGTAAGAATTTAAACTCTTGAATGCCTTCATTTGTTGACCTGTGTAAAAACTATTACTAAGCTCCAAATACAAAAAAAACTATGTCCATGTAAGTAACTATATTTGTCCATGTTGTCACCCTTGAAAAACTTTTTCTACTGTAGGTTAACTCATACCCCTTGAGGGAAAATGGATCTATATACCAAAAGCTTTTGAAAATATTTACTTATGTTTATTTATTCACTGCTTACAACTAAATACAGTCGTTAAAGTACTTCTACAGATAGAAGCTACAGAAGTCAACAGCAAAATGTTCGGAAAATACAACTATAAAAAACTATTATACAACGATTAAACTATTATATAAAAACAATTATATAAACCACTATTTTATAACAACAATAACTATTTTATAAAAAAACTATTAAACGTAAAAAACTTAAGAGACTCAATGCGGTACAAATATAAATAATTTATTGTTTGCCTTCCAGCTTTCAATTAGTGTCATAAACGTCAAAGTCTTGAAATGGCCTATTGATTAAACTTGTTTTGTATTTGTTGGGAATGAAGCTATCTGCGTTTATATACAGGCCGGTTTATATACAGGCCGGTTTATATACAATTCCAAATTCAGCGGTATTCCAACATATGACTGATTCTGACCACCCTATTAGTCGTAAGGACTTCTCAATCATTGGTTATGCAAGTTCTCCAACGGAATTCAACATCAAGGAGTCATTATCCATATTTCTTTTGAAGCCACCCTTAAACACGCAACAAGAAATGGTGTGTTTGAAATTATTGACTTAACCCAATGATTGTCAATGTCATTTTTACGTTTTCATTAATTATTGTTTGTTCCTTTAAAATTATTTTAAAGCATCCGCTCAAGAAACTTATTATTCTGACGACGATTAAAGTAATAATTGAAACCATGAATTTTAATTTAGTTATGGGTTTTATCTTTAAGTTTATTATTTTTATCAAGTTTAATGGTGTGTCCTTATCTACATAATATGATTTGTTATTTTTATTTCAATCTAATTATTATTTTTTCATTTTGGGCAATGCGAGGCCCCTGTTGGGTCCGAGGCCCCTAGGCAACTTCGTACTTTGCCTATTGGTTAATCCGGCACTGCCCCTCAAGGAGATGGTATGACAGCTGGACATCAACAGTTGGCATCCTGCAAGAGCTGGGATAATGTAATAATGTAATAAACAGGAACATGTCCTACAACAAGAGGAAAAAG
Source organism: Diabrotica virgifera virgifera (assembly GCF_917563875.1). Taxonomy (NCBI): domain Eukaryota; kingdom Metazoa; phylum Arthropoda; class Insecta; order Coleoptera; family Chrysomelidae; genus Diabrotica; species Diabrotica virgifera. The sequence goes on along the minus strand of NC_065447.1, from coordinate 84,177,406 downwards.
AAGAAGAGATGAAGACGAACAAGATGAATATTAATAAAAAGGAAATAAGGTGTGCGAAGTTTATTCCTATTATAGATATTATAAAAACACTAAAAAATTGGTATATAAAACAGTGAATATCTAAAAATCTGTTTAGGTACATGCGCAGTTATATAAAACATCTTCGCACAATCATTTATGCACAGACTTACTCTAATCCCCTCTTCACATCTCAATTTTAAATAGACAAACTATTGAAAATACCAAGTTTTGGAAGAGTATACATTACAAAACAGTAAAGGTAATCTCTGGCCCATCTCAATAACTGTGTAAAGAGCGGCACCTTTTTGAAGCCGATAAATAACTCCAAAGCTCTACGTGATCTATTGTGCTTATTATGTCGAAAGTAATTGCTAGTTTGGTGTACAACCACATACCGCCCCTAAGTGCATATCTACTATACTCGGCCTTTGCGGACGAGATTCTTTGTTTCCTGGCTTATATAGACTTCGATTAAGCAGAAAAGAACGTCTTTGTGCAGAAGTGAGACTACTAGGTGGTAAAAGTTTTATATGTAATGTCATCTGTTTTTAATAAATTTAAGTTTTAACGTATTTTATCTTTTATTTAAGTTACACATATATATGTTACCGTTAAAACCCGATTTCAGTTAAAACCCGAATTTACTAGGAAAAACTAGTTTTAACTAAGCGCTTTAGACAATATTCTAGTTTTAACTAGTCAAAACTAGATTTGACTGCTACATTCAGTTAAAACTAGAAATCCAGAATGGATTTCCTTTAGAGTAGTTTATGTGCGATTCTCTTGTGATTGCATATCGATCAAATCTACCCGACAGCGACTATTCATTTGTGAATGCAATATAGGTTTGGACACAAGACCTCTCTTCGTTTTTATATTTTTACTTTTCTTCCGTTGGCAGGTTTTACACATTGGTATAAAAGTATTGATCATATCAATAAAAAGTTATATTTGCCTATTTCCTGGCGGTTTCAGTCTTCAACCTATCCCGATTTCGATGAAAAATAGCTTCAATTATGCCAACAATATTTTCGACAGGTACAGAATATTTGATGGGATCAATTTTAGAAGCTAACTTTTTTATTTCGCCAACTTCAACAATTCTATATAATCTTAGTCTTCAATGTTGTAATGGTGATTTCTTGGCAGACAGTTCCGCATCTTGTACTTCGACCATTAATTTATATATATGCTTTTGGGTCACAAAATTGTAGTGACTTTATTTCTTCTATGTCTCTTCCATTTGTAAATAGACAAGGCGGAAAAGGCGGGTTCGTTGGGAAAAATATTCACATGAGATATTTTTGCATAATCACATTCGTGAGACATCCCAGAATAAGGTTCAAGAAGTCGCCCACGTGAAAAGTGGGCCAATTTTTTTTTAACAATTTTTTTTAATCAAATTGTAAAAAACTATATTTTTGGCCAGGACTAATTTTTTTTAGGTTTTTTGGGCCATTATGGACAAAAAAGGTCTCTTATAATTTTTCTCTAAAGTTGACCTTTTTTGAGTTATAAGCAATTTAAAATTTGAAAAACGCGAAAATGGACATTTTTAAGACTTAATAACTCGGTTAAAAATTATTATTATGAAAGTCAGAAAGTGACTAAATCAAAGTTTAAAGTCTCCGCTACATGATCCTGAAGAAATCTGTGTCATTAATTTACTACTAAGCTGTTATCTTTAATAAATAACAATGAGCGGTTAGATCGTATTGACGCGGTTGTAAATGTGAGTGCGAGTAAGATGCACAATTGGACTACTGGGATGGCTTCTCTCTCGCACTCAGCATTTACAGATGCCGCACACGTGCATGGCACTTATTATTATTACTTAAAAATAGCAGCTTAGTAATAAAATAATGACAAAAATTTCTTCAGGATCTTGTAGGGGGAGCTTTAAACTTTGATTTAGTCATATATTGACTTTCATAATAATAACTTTTAACCTAGTTATTAAGCCTTGAAAATCGCCATTTTTCGTTTTTTTCAATTTTAAATTGCTTATAAGTCGAAAACGACCAACTTTAGAGAAAAATTATAAGAGATCTTTTTTGTCCAGAATGGTCCAAACAATTAAAGAAAAAATTTTTCGGGCCAAAAATATTGATTCTTGCAATTTGATTAAAAAAAAATTTTTAAAAAAAAATTGGCCCACTTTTCGCGTGGGCGACTTCTTCAACCTTATTCTGGGATGTCTCACGAATGTGATTATGCAAAAAAATCTCATGGGAATATTTTTCCCTTCGAACCCGCCGTTTTCGCCTTGTCTAAAAATCATTTCCAAAACACGTTCTGTTCACGTTCTTATAACTCTGATCTCAATCTGATCTTCGAAATTATTACTAATGGTGAATAATACACAGTGGTGTAATATAACCAATAAAAACGATGCAAAACAATCAACAGTTTCACACACTACTTTGCTACCGACCTACCGCCTTCGTCATTAAGACTACCCCGAACAAGCCGTAATACATACTTGTCTCTTGCAACAATTTTAACTGGTATTATTATACTAATTCCAAAAAAAGCTACTTTGAACTAGTATAAATTACTCTAAATGAAATCCGTTCTGGATTTCTAGTTTTAACTGAATGTAGCAGTCAAATCTAGTTTTGACTAGTTAAAACTAGAATTGTCTAATGCACTTAGTTAAAACTAGTTTTTCCTAGTAAATTCGGGTTTTAACTGAAATCGGGTTTAAACGGTAACATTATACATACAAGTGTAAAAGATATGAGTAATAAATAGACAGTTTGGCTTTCGTAATGGCTTCGGAACAGTAGAAGCTCAATATAATTTCACAACTCTTGCCCAAATAGGTTCATACCAACAAAAAGATCTTTTCGTCGTATTTATAGATTATGAGAAAGCTTTCGACAAAGTTAAACATAACATTCTTATGTAATATCTAAAGCGAAAAAGACTCGATAAAAATGATATTAACATATAGTGAGAAATATCTATTGGAACCAACAGGCTGTGGTAACATTAGATTGAAATAGCACGGATGCGCAGCAGATAAGTAGAGGAGTGAGACAGGGCTGTGTACTTTCACCATTACTGTTTAATACACTAAGCATCAAAATTAACGCACCACCTTAAAAATGGGACATTTTTGATTGGTATTTCCTAAAACTGTTGTCCGATTTTAGTGACTTTTTAAATATGTTATAGCCTCATTCTGTAAGAATATCGTTGTGGTAAACGTGTTGCTGGATAAGTAAATGTCATTGTATACCGGGTGTAACAATTATACTGTGTTTTTCCCTCAAAGTTCGGAACACCCTGTGGAATATTCTATGGTATATAAAATATTGAAATTAAAACTCAATTGTAGCCTTAGGCTTTCTTAACATTTTGCTATTTGATTCATTCGCTTATGTTGGATAATAAAAAAGTTAGGTACTTTAACAACTAGCCACGCTCTTCATCAATACAGGGTGTTTATAAATAAGTGCGACAAACTTTAGGGTGTATTTCTTCATGACAATTAATAACCGTTTGCTTTATAAACATATGTCCGCAAATACTTCGTTTCCGAGATACGGGATGTTGAACTTTTTCTTAGAAACTAACGATTTATTTATTGCTCTAAAACCGATTGAGATATGAAAATAAAATTTGGAAAGTTTTAAGAGGTAGTTATTGCGCATTTTTTGACATACAATGAAGAATTTTATATTCACCATTGACGTGCATACGGGTAATATGACCGGATAATATGACCCGTATGCACGGCAATGGTGAATATAAAACTTTTAATTGTCTGTCCAAAAATGCAACAACTACCTCTTAAAACCTACTAAATTTCATTTGCATATCTCAACCGGTTTTAAAGCAATAAACAAATCATCAGTTTGCAAGAAAAAATTCAACATCCCGTATCTCAAAAACGAAGAATTTGCAGACATATGTTTATAAAGCAGGTTTAGAAAATCCGAGACATCAAAAATGTCCTGTTTTTAAGGTGGTGCGTTAATTTTGATGCTTAGTGTACATACTCAGAAGAGTTATTTACACAGTAGACCAGGGCGCATCTGTAAAAATATTAGTACATTTGGATGTTGAGAGGTGACTCAAATTTTTTTGCAGAAATTGCTTGAAAATAACTCAAATAATAATATTTGAGTTATCCTCCCTCTCAATCTCAAAAAGGTCCGGAACATTGTTTAAATAATCAAAATGTCAAAAAATGAAGGAAAAATTCGATTTTTTTCTTCGTTTTTTGATTATAACTTTAAAAGTATTCATTTCCGAGAAAAGTTGTATAGACATAAAAGTTGCGTAATTAAATTTCCTATAATATAGAATTAGTTAAAAATTTAGAAAGTAGTCATCCTTGTGCAAAATAGCAATAATTGCGAAAAAACCATACAGAAACAAGTATTCGCATATTACGTTTTTCAACCATTTATGCTAAACTTAAGACCTTTATATTAAACCCAGAAAAACTTTATGATATAGTAAGAGAATACTGTAAATTTCATTCAGATCGGTTCAATAGATTTTGCAAAATAAATTTTGCAATCCAGCTTTGGCAAAAAAAATCATTTTTTCAAAATGTTACAGGACTGAAAATAAAGCAGATAGCAAGTTAATTTTTTTTGCTTATAGAAGTGTACTGTACCTTTTACTTGCAATTTGCAAAACTAAAATCGATTATTTACCACGGCGTCGGGAATTTTTTTAAATAAACATTAATAATTATTGGTGCTACGCTCAGGACAGCGGAGAGTTTGATCTGATTGAGCATTCCAATGACCTTTGATTATTGATTGATACATTTTAATTTTTATTACATTTCGATATAAATAAATAAATTTTTTCATTGCAAAATAAAAACACATACTCTATCCTTTGAAATAACACTTTTTTTAGCAAAAACTTTCTTTGTTCATATATTTTAACTTAGAGAATAAAAGTTTATTATTTTTAAACATATGCAATTGTTTAAACAATATTTCACAAACAATAATAAAATTAGTTTGATTTTCGTGGAATTAAAATATTAAAATACAACAAAATATAGAGTAAGAAAATAATATATTAGATAATAATTGGAAGAAATCTTGGTGGAAATCAACTTGTGTGAATCGAACACCGCTGTCCTGCGCGTAGCACCAAAAATTAATGTTTATTTAAAAAATTTCCTGACGCCGTGGTAATTAATTGATCTTAATTTTGCAAATTGCAAATGAAAGGTACAGTACACTTCTATAAGCAAAGAAAAATTCAACTTGCTATCTGCTTTATTTTTAGTCCTGTAACATTTAAACAAATGAATTTTTTTTGCGAAAGCTGGATTGCAAAATTTATTTTGCAAAATCTATTAAACCGATCTTAATGAAATTTACAGTGTTGTTTTACTATATCATATAGTTTTTCTGGGTAAAATATGAAGGTCCTAAGTGTAGCATAAATGGTTGAAAACGTAAATATGCGAATAGTTGTTTTTGTATGTTTTTTTTTCGCAATTATTGCTATTTTGCAACAAGGGTGACTATTTTTTTAATTTTAAACTAATTTTATATTGTAGAAAATAAAATTACGCAACTTTTATGTTGGTACAACTTTTCTCAGAAATGAATAGTTTTAAAGTTATAATCATAAAACATATAAAAAAATCGAATTTGTCCTTCATATTTTGACATTTGTATTATTTAAACAATGTTCCGGACCATTTTGAGTGGGAGGATAACTGAAATATTATTATTTGAGTTATTTTTAAGGAATTTCTGCAAAAAAATTTGAGTCACCTCTCAACGTCCATCTCAAAACAGATGCGCCCTGGACTACAAGCACTTGAAAACTGTACAGAAGGGATCAAGATAAATGATGAAAATATGAATAACCTTCGGTATGCCTACGCCGACGATACAGTCATTATCGCTGAAAGTGATACAGACCTTAAGACGCAACTAAACAATTTTTGATACTGGAGAGTAGTTTAGTTTGGTTTAACAATAAATATAAAGAAAACAAAAACTATGGTTATCAGTAAGAAGAAAAAGTCGTAAAAAGGTCCAGTAAAAAGGTCCAGTAAAGTAAAAAAAGTCAAGATAAAAGAGAAGATATTGAACAAGTAGATAAAATGAAATAATTATAAATGACAAAATTAAATACTTACGGGAGTCTGAATTAGGGAATATCTAAATCCGAAATCAGAAATTCTATCAAGAATAGAGCAATCAAGAGCAGCCTTTTTGAAGATGAGGAAATTTTTGAGTAACCAAAGACTCAATGTGTAAATCCGATATCTGATGGTAAAATGTTATAACCACTCTATTCTTCTTTATGGCGTCAAAGCTTGGACTGTTAATGTTGAATTAATGAGAAAGTTGGAAGCTTTTGAGATGTGGCTTTTTAGGAGAATGTTGAAAATACAATGGGTCGATCATATTACGAACGAAATAGTGTTACACAGAATGAAAAGAGACGGAGAACTTTTGCCCACCATTAAAAGGAGAAAGACAGCATATTTGGAGCATATACATAGAAATGACAAGAACGAGTTGTTGCAGCTAATTATGAAGGGTAAGATCGAAGGAAAAAGAGGTCCTGGTAGGCCGTAGACGACAGACATCCTGGCTGTAAATCATTCGCGACTGGACCGGGTTCAACATACAGGCGCTTTTAAGAACAGCAGAAGATAGACAAATTTGCAATTTTTATAACTATAACGAACCTTCATTAGTGGAATCGGCAGATAATTTGTTACTGAAGTCTATTATTGCAAGAGGTATTAAAATTTATTTAATAGTATAAAAACAGATGTTGTTTTCAATTATTTTGACAAATAAATGATGAATTTGAACTTGTAAAAACGCAAATTAATGGTCTTTTCATATAATTCAGTACAAAAATTGCTTCTTAACACGCTAGCTGCGCATGTCGCTCATCGGCGACATTCGATTACTTTCTCCAGTGCGGATGTCACCTACGAGCGACATGTATGTAATTACATTACAAAATATTTCAGTTTCTGGGAAAAGTACTTAAGGAAACGATACGCATCGAACGTATTAATCAAGAAATGCTACAGTCAATAAACTACACTTTCGGACTTTGGCCTTTGTTCATAAAAAAATACAGGCGATAGATATACGTATTTTTTATTAACTATGCTCCTCATATTAATATAGTTATTAAGGTATCAAGGGTATTATAAGGATAATAACGCTTGAGGTCAATGGTGTATATACCGAGTGCCTTTAGCCCGAGGGATATACGTTGACCGAAAGCGTTATTATCTATAATACCCGTGGTGCCTTCAACGTTTAATGTCCGACTAAATTATTCTTTATATGCAAAAAATTTGAATGAATTTTGAATTAATTAGTTTTTAAATAAATACATTTACCAGCAATAGTGTAACATAATTGTGGTAACCATAGTTTTACTTAGGTTGTTATTTGTCAACTTGACAGTATTTAACTAGTTATTTAAATTAAATGCCCTAGGGCGTTATTTTTCAAAATAATGCCCTAGGGAATTATATCATACTTAACTGACTTCGAAATCATGTCATTATTTGTCAAATAATATACTAGTCGGACATTAAAGATATGTATAAGACACCTGTAACATTTTTTTCGCTTATTTTGTATAATAGATTGGGGTATGTGTATAACTAGTAGATACGTTCTCTAACGGTAAAATATTGCAAAACCTCTGAATTTTAAAGAACCGACTGAACCGGATTGACATGAAATTTGGCATACACATAGCTAACAAGTCAAAGAAAAAAGTGATATTGTACCAATGTGTGTTCTTGCCCTGGGTGTGAGTTTCACCCCTTCTTAGGGGTGAAAAAATATACGTCCAAAATAAGTCCGGAAATGGATAAACTGACTAATTTTAAGCAACTGTTCTATATAGTTTTTTCACCAAGTCAATACTTTTCTTTGAGTTATTTGCGAGTGAATATGTTCATTCTAACAAAATAATCAAGTTTTTAAACGGTTTTTCGCAAATAACTCAAAAAGTAAGTATTTTGTCGAAAAAAATATTCTTAGAAAAAATATAGCCTGAAAAAATTGAAAATAATGGTGCATGTATTAGATCTCTAGACCTAGTAGAAGCAGAGTTATAACGAATGAAAAATAGGTTCAAATATATTCGTCTAATTCCAAATCGAATATTTTAACGTGAGATAACCAAAAAATTACTTTTTGGGTAAAACTCATTACAACTTTTTAAAGTGTTTAAAAAAAGCTTTATTTTTGTTTCACAAAAAAAATTCTAGCATCAAAAATAAACAAGTTACGTTCAAAATAAAGTAGGTTCTTTTTTTTGGTAAAAAGTCGGGAAAATCACCCCCTAATTTGTATCTCAAATGAACTTAATCGTTACCACTTCACAAGTTGCTTTACTGTATACATACTGTGTATGTATTATTTATATGATCTGTAAATTTCATCGGTTCAAAGTCGTTATTTTTGAAAAGGCTGCAGTCGAAAGGGCTTGAACGAGTTACTAATCACGAGTGTATACAAATTTAGAAACACCAAATCTTAACCAAGCTTTGTCTTACAGAAAAACAAAAAAATGCAAGATATTCAGAAAAACAAAGCCGACTTTTTTACTGTTCGAGATTTTTGGTACCTCTAATATTTTTTAAGTTATTTAAAAAATAACAGTTTTTACTTTAAAATCAAATTTTTTTAAAATTGTGTGTGTGTGTGTGTGTTTAGTGTTGTATTGGCACTGGCTTTCACAACCCACTGGCCAGTCAATTTCATAATTATTTTTGAGACTATAACTTATCACTAACTCAGGGGAGTAATGTGTAGTGTGTGTCGAGTAAGTTTCTTGTTACTTTGCTAAGTCGACGTCATTGTCTTTGCAAAGTGACGCTAATTGTATCCGAACGTCTGCAGTCCCTCCGGTGAGTACTGATCCCACAAGGACCGAAACTATTTTCATTTATTAATTTATAATAAACGAAAAATTTCTGATCCTGGTGAGATTCGAATTCACGACCATTCGGACCTTTCGATCCAAAGGTAGGCGCTCTTACCACCGAGACGATGAATCTTACAGATCATGTAAACACAACATAAGTACAGCAACTTGTGAAGCGGTAACGATTAATTTCATTTAAGTTGCTAATTAGCGGGTGATTTTCCCCATTTTTTTTTGCCAAAACGAAAGGGACCAATTGTATTTTGAGCGTAACTTGCTTACATTTGATGCTAGAACCTTTTTTTTATAAAAACAGAAAGCTTTTTTTAAACACTTTAAAAAGTTGTAATGAGTTTTCTCCAAAAAGTGCTTTATTTTTCGGTTATCTCACGTTGAAATTTTCTATTTGAAATTTAGCGAATATGAACCTATTTTTCTTTAGTTAGGTATAACTCTGCTTCTACTAGGTCTAGAGTCTAGAGACTTTATGCATAAACCATTTTTTTCACTTTTTTACTATATATATTTTTTCTAAGAATGTTTTTTTCGATAAAATACTTACTTTTTGAATTATTTGCGAAAAATCGTCTAAAAACGTGTTTTTTTTTTGTTGAAAAATGAACATAATCACTCGAAGTTAGTTGACTTAGTGAAACAACTCTATATGTAGAATAAAAATTGCTTAAAATTAGTCAATTTATCGAATTCCGGACATTTTCAAAGTCTGGAATTTCCAACTTTAGGCACTTTTTCAAAGATTTTAATTTTGTCTCTATTTGATTTATTATTAGACTATTTAGTGTAGGAAACAAAGGTTGAACCTTGCAAAATGGACACAAGTCCGGTTTTATTTTATTCTGGTATATCAAGGGGTGCTTATTATAAGAGTAGCTTTTTCTTAAAAAATTTCGCCCCGGAACCTCCCTTTTCACCCCTATAAAGGGGGTAATTTGTGGTTTTTGCGGAACGTAGCCCTTCCTGTAACTTTTACAAAAAATTTCTTTTATAGAAATATGAAGAAGACTATATTTTCTACGATTTATTTCCGACACCATCTCTCTATCATCCACCGTTTAGCAAGGGTGGCGCCCCAAAGTTGAAAAGTTTGTAAAAAAGATGTTTTTAAAAAATATATATTTTTCCCTAACTGTAACGGAAATTAAAAAGAAATGCTACGGAAATTATTCACAAATAATTGACTGATTTTTTGGTATAGGTTTCACTTAAGGGTAATTGCCCTTTTTTTAATTACAGGGTGTTACATTTTAAAAAGCCCCTTTTTTTACCATCTGAACCGTTTATGGTAGAGTAAAAAGACTTTCAGAGATTACCCATGTATTGGTGCTATTTACAAATTTGTATAATGCACCCCCATTTTTTCCCCGGAACCACCCCAAAAAAAGAAGAATTAATAAATAAATTGATTTTCTTGGAATCCTTCACACACAATGCCCTTTATTAATATGCTTCATATATCATTTTGTGCACGTTATTATTACCCATGCACGGACACCAAAAGCAATTTCCTAGTGCCCTGTAGCAAAAAAAAAATAAATAAAATGGGGGGTTGAAAATTTTTTTTTGTTTTTTGCTTTTTGATCCATATGGGCATATGCTTCATCAATAGTGCTTTTCAAAAATATATATGGTTATTGCAACATCTCTGCGAAAACCACCCCTATCCTTGAAAATATACTGCAGAAACTACCCCAATCCCTTGGCGAGCATGTTTTTACGATTTTCTCATTACCTATGTATTCTTTTTAAACAAAACTTATACAAGGTTAAAGACCACTATTTACTCTAAAAATTATGTCCTATTCATTTTTTCGTATAAGCAACCGTTACGGCACAGTGGCGCCGTAAACCTCATATATGCTTTGGCGGGCTCCAGTTTTTGTTTTTTTTTTCGTCATCTGTTCGTTTTATTGATAAAGTACTTATGCAAAATAAAACAACACAGTGTAACTTACAAATTATGACTTATGCACATTTTACATTCTTTGCTCCCCAAAGCCACAGTGGTGGCCCAAAATAAATTTTTGCATATTTTCGCCACCTACATGCATTTTATTGCATTAATGCTACCTTAACAGCACAATATTTACCCTTAGGTGGTCGCTACGCAGTGGCGGATCCAGGGAGGGGTGATGGGGGTGATCACCTCCCCCCCTCTCAAACCAAGTGATATTATATTCAAAGATTATAAAAATATTCATTTATTTTTATAGAAATTTAACCAATTGGCACCCCCCTCTTAATGATGCTGGATCCGCCACTGTCGCTAAAGCATAAAAAGTCATTCTTATAAAAATAATATTAATATAATATAAGTATTTCTATAAAAATAAATGAATATTTTTATAATCTTTAAATATAATATCACTTGGTTTGAGAGGGGTGGGGGTGATCGCCCTCATCACCCCTCCCTGGATCCGCCACTGCTTAGCGACCACTTAGGGGTGAATATTGTGCTATTAAGGTAGCATTAACGCAATAAAATGCGTGTAGGTGGAGAAAATATGACAAAATTTATTTTGGGCCACCACTGTAGCTTTGGGGAGCAAAGAATGTAAAATGTGCATAGGTCATGATTTGTAGGTTACACTGTGTTGTTTTATTTTACATAAGTACTTTATCAATAAAACAACCAGATGACGAAAAAATAAACAAAAACTGGAGCCCGTCAAAACATATATGAGGTTTACGGCGCCACTGTGCCGTAACGGTTGCTTAAACGAAAAAAATGAATAGGACCTAATTTTTAGAGTAAATAGTGGTCTTTAACCTTGTACAAGTTTTGTTTAAAAAAAATGAAGAGGTAATGAGAAAATCGTAAAAACATGCTGGATAAGGTATAGGGGTAGTTTCTGCAGTATATTTTCAAGGATAGGGGTGGTTTGCGCAGGGATGTTGCAATAACCATATATATTTTTGAAAAGCACTATTGATGAAGTATATGCCCATATGGACCAAAAAGCAAAAAACAAAAAAAAATTTTCAACCCCCCATTTTATTTATTTTTTTTGGCTACAGGGGTTGCACTAGGAAATCGCTTTTAGTATCCATGCATGGGTAATAATAACTTGCACAAAATGATATATGAAGCATATTAATGAAGGGCACTGTGTGTGAAGGATTCCAAGAAAATCACTTTATTTATTAATTCTTCTTTTTTTTGGGTGGTTCCGGGGAAAAAATGGGGGTGCATTATACAAATTTGTAAATAACTCGAGTACATGGGTAATCGCTGAAAGTCTTTTTACTCTACCATAAACGGTTCAGATGGTAAAAAAAGGGGCTTTTTAAAATGTAACACCCTGTAATTAAAAAAAGGGCAATTACCCTTAAGTGAAACCTATACCAAAAAATCAGTCAATTATTTGTGAATAATTTCCGTAGCATTTCTTTTTAATTTCCGTTACAGTTAGGGAAAAATATATATTTTTTAAAAACATCTTTTTTACAAACTTTTCAACTTTGGGGCGCCACCCTTGCTAAACGGTGGATGATAGAGAGATGTTGTCGGAAATAAATCGTAGAAAATATAGTCCTCTTCATATTTCTATAAAAGAAATTTTTTGTAAAAGGTACAGGAAGGGCTACGTTCTGCAAAAACCATAAATTACCCCCTTTAAAGGGGTGAAAAGGGGGGTTCCGGGGCGAAATTTTTTCAGAAAAAGTTAGTCTTATAATAAGCACCCCTTGATATGCCAGAAAAAAAAATAAAACCGGACTTGTGTCCATTTTGCAAGGTTCAACCTCTGTTTCCTACACTAATTCATTAATGAAACCCTCTTGACATTTCAAAATAATTATACCACCTCTACGTGCGTGTTTTCTGCAATCAGGGAAAAAATAACAAGGTATTTCATCATATAATTCCCTTGTTCCGATAACAACTTTAATAATTAAAATTCCATATGAAAAACAACATAGTCCACACCTAGAAAAATACAATACAGAAACTCGAAAATTTACTAAAACTGCTCATTAATTCCATCAAGATCGGGAGGTTATCTTTAATCGAAAAATCGAAAAAAAACGTATTTTCACGTGAAACGCGTCATCAAGGAATGGGTAAACATGAAGATCCGGTATTTGTTTATCAATGGATTGACAAAAAAAGTTTTATTGTTATATTGTGTGATTCATAAATATATCACAAGATATACAGGGTGTTTCAGTTGGTTGTATAAACCTATCTTCTATGGTCTTCATGATGCTTTCCACATTATCTATGTTTGGTAGCGGGAATGAAACTGTCTCCAAGGCATCTCTTTTCGCTTAATCTTCGAATGTTGATTGAATTGTCAATTTTGTACTCTTTGGTTGATCGATCGAATTCAGCTTCGAATAGTGGCCACTCCTCTGAACATCCATTAAACTTTGGCAGTTCTTCATGTTTACGAGAATAGGATGGTGTAGGAGGCATGTGTGAAATCGCTTGAGCCATCAGAAAAATTGGGTCAACTGGAATATTTTTTGATTCTGTTAGATCCTTCACTTGTGGTATCTTCTCCACTTCAGTTTGTATGTTCACTTCATCTGAATGATTGGTTTCGCCGACTTCACAAGATTACAAATATTTTTCTTTATACAGCGGAAGCACATACAATTCTTCTTTGCAAACTCTTTTCTTTTTCTTAATTGGTGTTGTGATAAAAACTTTCGACAGTCACCGACATGATAATTTTCAATATTGCAGTACACACAGTATTCTTTTCGATCCGGCTTGGGGTTAATTAATACTGTTCCAAGATTAGCCTGCTTCTTCCTTCTATCCTCGTCATTTATATTTTCAGAACCTGTAGTGGGAGTTGACACAAGATACGCTGCAGACTGTTTTATAGAAACTTAGTGTGAAAAGTATTTTAGATTTTCTTCTCTTGAGGTGTTTTGTAGAAACCAAAGTTGAAGGATGTAGAGGAAGGCATCATTATATTCCTACATGATAATTCAAGATTCAATGAAGTTTAAGAAAAAGATGAAGCCTGAAGATAATTAATGGTATTCAGCCAGCTACTGGAAATTATTTTCCTTGTGGATTACGCTATAATAAATTTTGTCAGTTTTCTTGATTTATATTATATTTTATATTTTATATTATATTATAGGTATGTATATTTTTATATAAACTGATATGGTCCATTTAAACCATAATTTATTTTTGTTCCTTTATTTATTTCTCTTTGTGAACTCTTTATTTAAATGTTCCACTTTACTTTTAAACACGCTTTATACCTACTCGCTTAATTTTTAGGTGTTTTTGATTTTTTATTAGATATTTGAATTTTGTTTATAATATCACTTTAGCTTGCTATTTCTCATTTGTTTCTAGTCTTCAATTTATTATTATGTCTTGATTTCAACACAACAAATATTACCCAGAAATCGTAGGTAATACACCTAACATACGAAGAAGAAAATAACGAAGAGAGCATGTTTATATCATTCTTCTACACTTGGCTGTTAAGTAATTGAGACCCTTTATGATCCTACGCTACTGCATTATGAATTGCCTTTTATCGTTACAAAGGATAAAATCGCCCTATTCATTAAGTGCAATAGAAAATGATTCGTTACAAATAATGTAAACATTGAGGGGATGCAGCGAATAGCGCCGAGGGATACTTCATTGAGTCAAGACGATAAAGGTTGCGCCAATAGTTAGGTACGAGATATTCACAGTGAAATAAATTCTACACAAATTACTAGACGCAAGTTATATAAAATATTGATAGCTTTTTGCATCAAACTGCTTATTGATAGCAAGCATCCCCCCAAAAAGGTCCATGTCACCAGAACAGCAACCCCTTTTACGATTTGAGGGTCGAAAAAAGCTCACTCGTTTGCACTGCGTTAGTACCGGATTGTATCACCCTTCATTCGTTTGTACTCCCCCACCCTTTTAAATCTGTCTGGAGGGGCTGGTGACATGCTATCTCCCCCTTTTTCAATCTGGGGGTCAGGGATGGGTATGTTCGTTTGTACTGCGTTAGTATCGGATTGTACCGCCCTAATTTTGTTTGTACTGCCCCCACCCTTTTAAATCTGTATGGAGGGGCTGGTGACATGTTATCTCCCCTTTTTCGACCTGGGGTCCGGGATGGGTATGCTCGTTTGTACTGCGTTAGTATCGCATTGTACCGCCCTTATATTGTTTGTACCGCCCCCACTCGTCTAGATTGACCTGAGGGGGCCAGTGACATGCTACCCCTCTACTCTGCACTCTTTGCCATCTGAACGTCGAAAATAGGCTATTTCGTTTGTACTACGTAAGTACTGGATTGTAAAGCCCTTATTTTGTTTGTACTACCCCTACCCTTCTACATTTTGAAACGGGGGAGGATTAGTACTAGGAGTAAGTACACAAAATCAGCCAAACCTTGCACATAGTAACACCGCGGATGTAAAAATTTGATAAATTCGTCAAAAACGTAACGATTTACATTTTGAAACTGAAAAACAGGCTTGGAAGCCACTCTCCACTCTCCATGGAGAATGGAAAATCCATTCTCAGATGGATCTCGGAGTAGTTTTATGCTACCGGTTTGAAAAATGGTACATGTATTTGTTTGAAATATTTCACCATTGGAAATAACACCATTTTCGATCATAAATTCGATTAGAAACTCTTTATTACTCCATGTCCATCTCTCCGTCTTTCCTTCACTCCACCTCCACCTCTCCATCTCTCCATCTCCATCTCACCACCTCTCAAAAAATTCAAAAAACCAACTTTTAAGAAGAAAAATGAAAAGAGGATCAAAATCAAAGTCGGACAGAAACAGAGTCCAAAGAGAGTTTCCTTTTTAGCGCAATCAGCCTTTTTTGAAATCTTCGCTAGCCCCCAAATTTGTCTTTAAAATCCAGGGTGAAGGAAGGGAGCACAAATTCTGAGTCCCTCAAGCACAAATTTTTGGAGAAGTGGTGAAATGGAGACGGATGATGGGAGGGGGTGGAGAGATTGGACATGGAGAGATGGAGAGGTGGACATGGAGTGATGAAAATGGAGGGATGGAAAGGTGAAGATGAAGAGATACAGATGGAGATGGAGAGTTGGAAAGGTGGAGATGCCTGATGGGGAGGTGGTGAGATGGATATGGAGAGATGGTGGGATGGAGATGGAGTGTTGGAGAGATAGAGAAGGAGTGAAGGAAAGATGGATAGTTGGATGATGGGGAGGTGGTGAGATGCAGATGGGGAGGTGGAGAGATCGAGATAGAGTGATGGAAAGGTGGAGTAATCCATCTTTCCATTCATCCATCTCTACCTTTTTATCACTACATCTTTTCGTCACTCCATCTCCATCTCACCACCTCCCCATTATCCATCTGCACATTTTCATCACTCCATCTCCATCTCACAACCTCTCAAAAAATTCAAAGAATTAACTTTTAAGAAGAAAAATGGAAAGAGGATCGAAAATCAAAGTCGGAGAGAAACAGAGTCCGAAGAGAGTCGCCTTTTTAGCGCAATTAACCTTTTTCGAACTTTTCGCTAGCTCCCCCAAATTTGTCTTAAATGTCCAGGGAAGGCGGCACAAATTCTGGGACCCTGAAGCACAAATAGCACAAATTGGGCACAAATTGCTCAGACTATCCTCGACCCCTTACCCCACTTTGGGGAGGCCGTAGAAATGGACCCTGTAGATTCTCTGATTTCAAGGTGGTTTTCACCCCCAGTGGGAAGACAAAGGGGTTGAAGTTGTACAACGAAGTTAAAAAGTTCATTTCGGGATCTGAATTCTGATCGAAATTTTGTTCAACAAATACATGTTCAATTTTTTAAATTGGCAGCGTAAAACTACTCAGAGACTTATCTAAGGGGGTAAGTTTCCTTCACCCGTGGAGAGTGGGTTACATGCCTGTTTTTCAGTTTTAAAATGTAATTCGTTACATTTTTGACGAATTTACCAAAATCCGCCTTGTTACTATGTACAAGGTTTGGCTGATTTTGTGTCCTTACTCCTAGCACTAATCCTCCCCTGTATTAAATGTAGAAGGGTAGGGCTAGTACAAACAAAATAAGGGCGGTACAATCCAGTACTAACGCAGTACAAACGAAATAGCCTATTTTCGACGTCCAGAGGGCAAAAAGTGCTGAGTAGAGGGGTAGCATGTCACTGCCCCCCCCCCCAGGCCAATCTAGACGGGTGGGGGCGGTACAAACAAAATAAGAGCGGCACAATGCGATACTAATGTAATACAAACGAACGTACCCATCCCGGACCCTCAAATCGAAAAGGGGGGATAGCATGTCACCAGCCCCTTCAGACAGATTTAAAAGGGTTGGGGCAGTACAAACGAATGAAGGGTGATACAATCCAGTACTAACGCAATACAAACGAGTGAGCTTCTTTTCGACCCTCAAATCGACAAAGGAGGGTCTGATGACATGGACCTTCCCAAAAATACATCCGACTAGTAAAATCAACAATGAACTCGTCAATAGCATCGCGCAGAATACAAAACGAGCTCACTATAAACTTTTCAGTAGTCAAAGGATTAAAGCAAGGAGAGAAACTGGAGCCGACACTATTCCACCTTTCTCTGAAATACGTATCTAATAAGATAGTTGAATATAAGAAGCGCTAATCTCCTAAAGAGGCAACAGAAATATATTCACAATTAAAAATAGAGGCGAGAGAGCGGATTAGAAATAAATATTCAAAAGACAAAAAGCTAACACAGGCAAGACCAAGGGTAAACGGACTTACAATAGAATTAGAGGACGAAAGTGAAACTGTAGGAAGTTTTGCATATCTGGAAGTTGCATGAAGGACAGATAGAACACAGGAATCAGAAATTCAAAGAAGAATAGTAAAGAATAAAAATCTTTTTCACTCGCCCATATGTTCCGCACCACACACACATTGAAGATCGGAAATTAGGGTCTACAAAACTATTATCAGACCAGTAGTAGTTTACGACAGAAAACGAAAAGAAAGCTGGAAGTCTTTGAAAGAAAAGTCCCCATGAAGACATTTGGACTTATTAACGAAAAAGGAATATGGAGATCCACGAAAAAACATGAACTCTGCCAACTGTTCAAAGAGGCACCGATCTCAGGTCTCAGAATTGATTAAACTTTAGAGATTTCGGTGGGCAGGTCATGTAATGAGAATGGAGGTAGAAAGATTGCCGAAAAGAGTCCTAGATAGTAAAATGCAGGATGCAAGATCAAAAGCAAGGTCACGGAAAACGTGGGGAACGTTCTCACGTCTATCAAAAAAAATTATAGACGTGAGAACCTGGAAATGATAGGCATGGGACCGGCAAGGTTGGAGGAATAGTTTGGAGGAGGCCAAGGCTCTATTTGGGCTGTAGAACCATAGAAGGGAATAAGTATTATAAAGAAAGATCATTAACAAAATAAATAAATAATTTTTAATTATAAAATTTTTCAGTAAACTTTGAATCAAATTAAAAATCTGATTTATATTAGTAACAATTAAAACGAGTATAAAAAGCAATATATGGAAAATTAAACATACAGTGAGCACGTAAAGGTTGGAATAAATTAATTTTCTCGAGAATGGATGACTTTGGAAAAAAATCCCGAAACAGGTCAATTTTTATTTTGAAATTACGACTTTTTGGCATATATATCATATTAGTGACGTCACCCATCTGGGCGTGATGACGTCATCGATGATTTTTTTAAATGAGAATAGGGGTCGTGTGATAGCTCATTTGAAAGGTAATTCAATTCTCTATTCAGTAATATAAACATTAGCATAATTATTTATACAGGGTGTCGAAAAAACTTTTTGTTGGATTAAATTTATTGACATAAAAAGAAGATTGTATGTAATTTATTTAGTTCAAAATACATTTTACTGCCCTCAGAAAACTGAAAAAAATGTTTATTTGAAAAATAATCATTGCTTTTCGCTTAAATTAAATGTTCAAACTGTCACAAGGCTGATGGGTGGCGGTTTTAATATTGAATTTAAGCAAAAAACAATACTTATTTGCCAAATAAACATTTTTTTCTTGTTTTATGATAGCAGTAAAATGTATTTTAAATTAAATAAAATACACACATTCTTCTTTTTATCTAAATAAATTTAATTCAAAACAAATTTTTTGGACACCCTGTATAAATAAATATGTTAATGTTTGTATTACTGAATAGAGAATTTATTTACCTTTAAAATGAGCTATCCCACGACCCCTATTCTCATTTAAAAAAATCATCGATGACGCCATCACTCCCAGATGGGTGACGTCACTAGTATGATATATATGTCAGTAAGTCGTAATTTTAAAATAAAAATTGACCTGTTTTGGGATTTTTTTCCAAAATCGTTCATTCTCGAGAAAATCAATTTATTCCAACCTTTACGTGCTCACTGTATAACACAAACAGTAAGTATCTATCAGCTGGTGAAGTAGAGCAGCTGACTTATACAGTGCTAGTCAAAAGTCCGTACCCCCCCTCGTATCTTTTGAACGGTTATACTTATAATAGTGAAATTAGGAGGGAGGAAATAAACGGACGTAGGCTTCTTAACCAATCATGACAGGTGACGTAATAGTGACAGATGACGTTACAGCGCCACTATGACAGATAATTTTAAATGGGACCTTATGGCAAGTGATACCTCGTTTGAAAGGTATTGAAAATACCTATTCAGTCATACTAATTTTGTTTGAGTTTAAGCTCATTTTGATGAATAAATGAAATAATATAAAATTGTAGTTTCGCATTTAATTAATAAAAATTCAAACCTCCGCCTATGATTACTTGTCAAAAAGGTTGACGTTGACGTAAAAACTACTAGAGAACTGAAAAACGTCAACTTTTTTGACAAAAAAACCATAGGCGGACATTTGAATTTTTATTAGTTAAATACGAAACTACAATGTTATATTTATTTAATTTATTCACCAAAATCAAAATCAACTTAAACCCAAAAAAAATAGTATGACTGGATAGGTATTTTCAATACCTTTCAAACGAGGTATCACTTGCCATAAGGTCCCATTTAAAATTATCTGTCATAGTGGCGCTGTAACGTCATCTGTCACTATTACGTCACCTGTCATGACTAGTTAAGAAGCCTATATCCGTTTATTTCCTCCCTCCAAATTCCACTATTATAAGTATAACCGTTCAAAAGATACGAGGGGGGGTACGGACTTTTGACTAGCACTGTATATACTTGCAAAAAAATGTTACAGTAAAAAGAGTGCATTATAAATTTTAAAAGAATATATAAAACTACTGTATTATAATGATATAAAATAACTCAAAGAGAAACTAAATAAAAAGGAAAATCAAAAACAGTAATAAAATAAAAATAAGTAGTAACTGGTATTTGAGAACGAAACCCATTAAAAAAGATTCAAGTTATAGGCAGATGAAAAATAATAATTCATTTGTAATATTTAATAAATAACCATGAATATCAAAGCCTCTCCTAATATCTAAACTCTTTTTGTATTTAAGTTCGGATACAGGAATCCCACTATGACTTCTTTTTTTATTTGTTCCATTTATTGCACTTGATTGTTCCACCTAACAATATGGCATTCAAATTTTTATTTTATGACTGTTCCTTTTTCTATAACATTATTCACATTCGTAACATTCCGTATCCACTCGTAACGTTTTATGTCTTTCAAGCCTATTCCCTTCCCATCGTTCTGTGGGTCTTTCTTTCCATGTTCGACCTTTATTGTCATTGCATATGAACAATATGCATTGGTCGAACAGTTTCGTTTTAAAGTATTGCTGATTTATGATTCGGTAATCTTAAAAATAGGTTTTCAAATACTGCCCATACTCATATTGTTCAAGGTGTTTTCACCACAGTCAAATTTTTGTTAAATGTATATATACACTGCGCGTCATAGAAAACGGGCACCCCAAAAAATTGGTCATGTTTGATGTCTCGTATCTCTTAAACCTGTGGTCCGATTTAAGTAATTTTTTTAACATGTTATAGCCTTATTCTTTAACAATATCGCAGTAATGATATTGTTGCGAGAGAGGTAAATTTTCATTGTATACCGGGTGTACGAATCAAACTGTGATTTTTTTCTCAAAGTTCGCAACACCCTGTGGAATATTCTAGCATCTATAAATCTTAAAAAGAGCGATCGTATCACCCGTATGTACGCCAATGGTGAATATAAAATTCTTAATTGTATGCCAAAAATGCGCAATAATTACTTCTTAAAACCTACCAAATTTCATTCGCATATCTCAACCGGTTTTAAAGTAATAAATAAATCGTCAGTTTGTAAAAAAAAATTTAACATCCCGTATCTCGGAAACGAAGCATTTGCGGACATACGATTATAAAGCAAACTGTCATTATTTTTTAATACAGAATTACCCTTTAAAGTTTGTCGCAGTTATTTAGAAACACCCTGTACTAATGAAGAACATGGCTAGTTGTTAAAATACCTAACTTCTGTATTATCCAACATAAGCGAATGAATCAAAAAACAGAATATTAAGAAAACCTGAGGCTATAGTTGGCTTTTAATTTCAGTATTCTATAGATGCTAGAATATTCCACAGGGTGTTGCGAACTTAAAAAACACTTTGATTCGTACACCCAGTATACAATAAAAATTTACCTGTTGAGCAACAATGTTATTACAGCGATATTGTTAAAGAATAAGGCTATAACATGTTAAAAAAATTACTTAAACCGAACGACAGGTTTAGGACATCAAACATGTCCCATTTTTTGGGGTGCCCGTTTTCTATGACGCGGACTGTAGCTTGAGATCTATTTTTTGTAACAATTTTGTATTTCTATTGTGATATTCTCCGAGGATGTACTCATTGTTTCTGCAGTTCCTCATTAGTTCCTGTAGGCACATCTCTATAACATATATTTCCACCAGAATGATAGTAGAGTGATCACTCATGCTTTCACTCAGGCTTAGCCTTGTTTCATTCCGTATATTAGAGCTCCAACTCCTTCGTCGGTTATAGAGCCGTCAGTATACCAGCATTGATCTGCCATAATTATTTTGGTTTTATTTGACTCCCATTCGCCCTTTCCTAAAAAAAAGGTAAACGGATTTTCAAAATTGTATTTTGGATGCATTGCGTCTGGTACCATTTCTAACTCTAACTAGTTTTTAATTATCTCTTCAGGTTTGATCCCGGTATTCTCTTGTCCTGCTTCCTGGCGTCCTATCCGCTTTTGTATGTTTCTATCTTCGCCTAATTCTCCATTCACAAAGCATCTGAACTTACATGATGTTGGGTGGTGCACATGGCAACACAATCTGAAAATAGATAAAAACGCAGATTAGTGGTGTGAAAACAGAAGCAAATAAAAAGAGATAATGGTATGTAGTCAAAAATAAAGTAAGATCAATAAAGAAAGGTAAGTACATGATGTCTGAGCAAATTCAGGAAAACAATGGACACATAAAACACATGACACCAACAAATACCTATACAGTCCGTCCAATATACTTGCCGTTGAACGTCATCCGCGTCATAGCCCGTGACGTCACATGATACTAACACGAAATATTTAATCGATGGGTCTCAGTGGCGTAACAAACTCCGTCGGGGCCCCCTGTAGCAGTTACGCTACTAACTAAATAAATCCCAATAAAATTTCATCAAATACCCCTAAATAAATCCCGTGTGCGACGCCGTCGATCGACTTAAGAACGATATCTCTCTGCTCACGCGCGAAAACCTGGGCGGTCGATTTTGTCGATCCGGCCATCGGGACTTCAGTTTTGGTCAAACTCAGGGTCTGAGCGAACGCGCTGTTTTTTTTGTTCTAAGTGGCGGATTTGGACGAGATTTTGGATAAAATGGAGCAGATATATCACTAAAATCAAGGAACATTAAGACCATCTTTTTTGGAATAGCGATAATATCAAAACTCAATTTATCTTTGGTTTTTTTTTACATAAAAGAAGTTTAAGGCCAGCGTGTTTCGTCTGTCCAAATTCCGCCACTTAGTCACTTAGTTACGTCGTAACTTAGTCACTTTGCATTCCTTTGCATAATTTATGTCATTTGAAGTATGTACCAGTAACTGTTAGCAACTTTGCCATGGTTTACCCATAGAGCTCGCTGTTTTGTTGGAGAAAACCAGTACCTGACTTCACAACATTTAGGATTTTTCAGTAGGACTTGCCCACCACAGCATCCAACCAGTTTATCGTGCCAAAAGGACTCTCCTATGGACTTCATCTTGCATTCTTAAATAGGAACTGTGGTGAAAGATAAGTTTGTTTACTTTTATTATTTATATATTTTGGGTACTCTATAGTTGCTTGCACTGTAAACTGTTTGTATGCATACAATCGAGTGGAACTAGGTACATATTTTCGTGACAGATAGGGTTTTCAGGTCTTTGTTTTGTTCCATATTATAAATAGTAGTTTTTTCTAATTAAGTAAGTCTTGTTTAATAATAATCATAAATAATTGTAGCTTAAAATTTGATAGGGAATCGGGGGTAAAATTTTGTCGAGCTTTTAAAATAGGGAATATGTCTAGTGGGTTTTTACATTGTATATTAAGAGTATGACCAGCTTATTTATATAAAACAATTATATAATAATTAGTATTTTTGCTAGATGAGATACTTAATTTTTGGTAACCGTAGCGTTCTTGTCGTGTATGTATCTCACTAGACGAGTTCAATTTAGGAAATATTACTAACTTTTAGTTGTAAGAACTTTGTGCTATTCACACGGACTTTTTGCTTTGGATTTTCTACTAATACAGTTACTTAGCGCAGCGTGTATTGGTTAATTGTAAGTTAGTGGCTTTTTGGTCCTGTTTGACCATTCCACCACCCACTACCACTGTTATTGTGTTTTGATTTATATATTACATTGTCAATATATGTATAATATAGTTATTATTATTAATATATTTGTATGTATTAAGGTTGATGTTTTATTTCAGTCTGTATTACCAGTATATAATATAGCAGGACAAGATTAGTATTTAGTATTATGTATTTCAGGTGGTTGTAACCAGTGTCATAGAGTTCCTGTTGTTCATTACTTCAAAAATCTCGAACCTGTCCAACTTCTTGGTTCTGAGAGCCGAGTTGTTCGTTCGAGTTGGCGCCCTTTGTTCTTCTTCTTTCTTTGTTGTATCTCGATATTATTTTATCTCTAGCATTCTTATCTATTTTTCTTCCATTTCTGTATTAACAGGTCTCATTTTCATCCTAGTTACTATCATTTCATTATCAAATCTTTCCTTTTTATATCTCTAAAGCCAATATTCGGTGTATTGAAGCTAGCCCGAATACCCACTTGAAATTTAGTGTCTCTCTGCCCTTTTGATTATTTTTTTTCTTCCTTCTGAGCTAAGTCCCTCTTCTTTTTGTCTTACATCTCTTCTCATTTATTTTTCCCCATATTTCGTCAGTTCTTCTTTTTCTTTAAAAATCTCTATACCCAGAGTATAGAGGTTTCAATTGGCGCCCAACGTAGGATAAGGACCAATAAAGAAGGCATTCCTACAGATTCCATTAAGCGAAGAGAGTAAGAAGCTTACTGCCTTTGCAGTAAGTGGCAAAGGATTGTACCAGTTTACTACAATGCCTTTTGGTCTGGTGTCTGCTCCCCAGACTATGTGTAGATTAATGGATTTGGTAATAGGCCCTGCTTTAGATCCCTATTGTCAATATTATCTTGATGATATTCTAGTCATTACTCCTGATTTTGAAACTCATATCTCTGTATTGCAACAGTTGTTTCAGCGTTTAAAAGACGCCAATTTGACGATTAACTTAGATAAAAGCAGCTTTTGTCGTGACTCTATTAAGTTTTTAGGATATGTTGTTGATTCTCACGGCCTACATACTGACCCTGACAAAGTGTCAGCTATTCGTGATTTTCCTGTGCCTAAGAATACCACCCAGGTTCGTCGATTGTTAGGAATGGTGGGTTACTATAAAAAGTTTGTTAAGTCTTATTCTACCTTGTTGTCCCCTATTACTGACTTACTTCAAAATAGGAAAAAGGGACAAAATATTGTGTGGACTCCTGAAGCTAATGAAGCTTTCATTAAAATCAAGGAGGCTCTCACCAACTCCCCAGTTATGGTAGCCCCAGATTTCACTAAGCCTTTCTATTTAATGACTGATTGTTCAAACACAGCATCTGGTGGTGTACTCTATCAAATTGTTGATGGAGGAGAACACCCTATAGCCTACACCAGCAGGAAATTAAATAAAGCCCAGAAAAATTATACAACAACTGAAAAAGAGTTGTTAGCCATAATTACGGGTATTGAACATTTCAGATATTTTCTTGAAGGTCGTTCGTTTACGGTCATAACTGACCATAGTAGTTTGGTGTGGCTACAAAGTATGAAGAACCCATCTCCTCGTTTGGCTAGGTGGATTTTAAAATTGGCACAATATGATTATAAAATTGTTCATCGTAAAGCTGCAGGTGTAGTAGTCGCTGATGCACTATCTAGAACTTTTGATATTAATTTGTTAGATTTATCTACTTTACAACCAGATGATTGGTATCGAAAAATGTTGTATGATGTTCAGAATGTTCCAGGTAAATTTCCTGATTTTAAAGTTGAGCACGGTGTTTTATATAAACATGTTTTAAGTTCTATGGATGCCCTCACGGGAATGTCTGAGTGGAAGATAGTAGTTCCAACCCCAAACAGAGCAGAGGTTTTGGCCACTTTTCATGACCATCCTACTGCAGCGCATTTTGGCTTCTACAAAACTTTCTGTCGTATATCTGAACTGTATTACTGGCCCAAGATGCGTCAGACTATTCGTAGTTATCTCGCTCGATGCAAAATTTGTGCTACGTGTAAGTCGACAAATCTTCCCCAACCAGGTTTAATGGGTAATTATCGACGGATTGATTTTCCATTCCAGCTTATATCTTTAGATCTTATTGGTCCTTATCCTAGGTCGTATAAAGGTGCTCAATATGCCTTAGTAGTTGTTGATTACTTTACAAAATTTGATGTCTAAAGCAACTACTTCAGCCATTATCAAGTATCTAGAGAATGAAGTTTTCCTAATTTATGGTGTTCCACAGATCGTGTCATGCGACAATGGGCCCCAGTTCACAGCCAAGGCTTTTCGTGATCTCATGTCTAAATACAACGTACAAAAGATCTGGTACAATGCTAACTATCATCCTCAAATTAATCATACTGAAAGAGTAAACAAATCAATCGTGACTGCTTTAAGATCGTATTCTTTTCCTGATCAGAGAGCTTGGGATACTCATATCCACTCTATAGTACAAGCTATCAGGACTTCTTCTCACGAAATAACCAAATGTCCTCCATCGTACTTAATGTTTGGTCGTCATGTTCCTCTTTCTGGTGATTACTTTGGTAAGATTTCCGATAATGCCACTAATTTTCCTGCAATATCAGATAAGCTACACCGTTTAGAAGATCTTCAGCATCTTCCTGATATCTATGTGGATGTTCGCAAACGTTTAAAGGCATCTTATGATAGAAATAAGTGCCGTTATGATCTGAGAAAGCGAGCCTTATCGTTCAGAGTTGGAGATTCCGTTTTGAAGAAAAATTTTGTCAAATCAGATAAAGTGAATTTCCAATCTGCCAAGCTGTGTCAAAAATACATACCTTGCACTGTTATTAAGGTTATCTCTCCTTTGATTTATGAGTTGAAGGAAACCTCCACTGGCAGGAAACTAGGCAGGTTTCATGTCAAAGATTTACTTGAGGATAAAACTGTAGGTCCACATAACTTGTCTGATAATTCTGATGGTTCATCTTCAGATGAAGATTAAATTGTGAGGGCCAGTTTGTTATTTATAATCTGTTTATCTATTTTGTTTACCTGGTTAATTTCTGTTTGTTGTGCCTTTTTTTTTTCTTATTTTATCTTATCTTAATGTTGGTTAATACCTTAGTTTATGAACTTGTTCATTGTCTTGTTGGCAATATATTTTTTTTTTTTAGAAAGCATATCATAGGAGTACAGGATGGAAAATGGGAATTTTCCCCATCTTGAATTCTGGGTTAAATGAATATTTATAGGGATACTTAGAAAATACTGTTAAAACATTTTCTTTGAGTTATGGCTTTGCATGGTTCAAGCGCGCGGACCATGCCCATAAAGCTTATGTATTCACTTAACTGTGTCAGGGTTTAGCGTGGGTTCAGGACTGATCACCCTGGGCTTGTGCATTTCACTTGGCTCAGAAATCTAGTAATATCTATAAGATGTTCCTAGAGTGTCTCTTAGGTTGAAATTAGAATGTGTCATATAGAATTGGATCGTTCTGATATTCAGCTGTAAGTAAGTCTGTTTAACTTGGTTGTCATCTCCTATGCTGTTATCTTTTAGATGATTGGAGTTTTAACATATCTTATTACTTTAAGTTTGGTTACCTGTATCTACCACTTGCTTGGATTAGTGGATGTGAGTATGCGAGTTACCTTATTTGTCTCCCTACTGAGCATTATGTTAGTAGATGTTCTTCTACCTTAAATATGAAAAGGTAGATATGAGTTTATCTTTACCTTTACCTGAAGTGAGTTTATCTTTACCTTTAGTTTGAGTTTATCTAGTACCTTTACCTTGATGCATTTATCTTTATCTTTATCTTGAGTTTACCTCGTACCTTTACCTTGACGAGTTTATCTCTTATCTATATCTTGATTGAATGTATATCTTATCTTTATCTTGATTATTATAAAGTCCTAAGAATCTGTCCTTCTCTGTGCTTGTCGTGAGTAAAGAATTGGACCACGTCAATAGTACAGTTTAGGTATTACAGTTAGGATTTTTATTACCTTTTACCTGTTGTGCATACCCTCTACCACGAGTAGATGCGGGCTTGCCAGTATCTTTACCTTTTAGCATACCCTATACCATGAGTATAGTGGGCTTGCTAGTATCTTTACCTATATTGTGTCTTCCTATCACTGCCCAAGAGAGTAGATGTTAAGGATTATCTTTTACCTTGCTTTTTAGTTGTTGTTGATATCCGGAACCATATCATATAGGTTTAGCTTTGTAGCAATGTAGTTTCAACTAGTCCTGATGAATTAGTCCCTCATTGAACTCTCGGGTGATTAATAGAATTTGTTCGCTCTAGTGTCAATGTTGGGTAAAGTTAATAGGATTTGTTTTAGTTTGATTGTTGTGAATGGTTCTGGTAATATTGTGTTAGGGGTTGTTAATAAACGCCTGTAATTTAGTTTTAATGATGGTTTATTAACACATGAGAATGTAGATAGTAAGTAGTGTTAAGAGTTAACTTACTCTATAAGGTTGTATAATTATATTTAGAATGTAAGCAATTAACGCGTAATTGTTTGTTTTTTTTTCTTCAATCTTTGGTTTTACTAAATTAAAATTATCGCGTTGAATAACTTATGTCGGTCAGTTACCTATGTCGGTTAGTTACATATCCCTTCTATGTTTTATACTTTCTGCAAATATGATTAAATATATCTCGCGTGGCCTTTATACTGTCTGTATGACTTCGTTCCTGATTTTTGTTCCGCCTCCTCAGCAAATAGTATGGCTGTTGAGCCTACCATAATTATGGTTTTATACCACCACGTTTCTCCTTTACTGTGTCCATCCTCGGGTTCGCCCTAGCGGTAGTTCGCTCAGGAAAACTTAAAAAAAAAGGAATCCTTTGGGAGTTTTCCTTTTTTTTGCTGGAGATGAGGGAGAATGTAGCAGTTACGCTACTAACTAAATAAATCCCAATACAATTTCATCAAATACCCCTAAATAAATCCCGTGTGCGACGCCGTCGATCGACTTAAGAACGATATCTCTCTGCTCACGCGCGAAAACCTGGGCGGTCGATTTTGTCGATCCGGCCATCGGGACTTCAGTTTTGGTCAAACTCAGGGTCTGAGCGAACGCGCTGTTTTTTTTGTTCTAAGTGGCGGATTTGGACGAGATTTTGGATAAAATGGAGCAGATATATCACTAAAATCAAGGAACATTAAGACCATCTTTTTTGGAATAGCGATAATATCAAAACTCAATTTATCTTTGGTTTTTTTTTACATAAAAGAAGTTTAAGGCCAGCGTGTTTCGTCTGTCCAAATTCCGCCACTTAGTCACTTAGTTACGTCGTAACTTAGTCACTTTGCATTCCTTTGCATAATTTATGTCATTTGAAGTATATACCAGTAACTGTTAGCAACTTTGCCATGGTTTACCCATAGAGCTCGCTGTTTTGTTGGAGAAAACCAGTACCTGACTTCACAACATTTAGGATTTTTCAGTAGGACTTGCCCACCACAGCATCCAACCAGTTTATCGTGCCAAAAGGACTCTCCTATGGACTTCATCTTGCATTCTTAAATAGGAACTGTGGTGAAAGATAAGTTTGTTTACTTTTATTATTTATATATTTTGGGTACTCTATAGTTGCTTGCACTGTAAACTGTTTGTATGCATACAATCGAGTGGAACTAGGTACATATTTTCGTGACAGATAGGGTTTTCAGGTCTTTGTTTTGTTCCATATTATAAATAGTAGTTTTTTCTAATTAAGTAAGTCTTGTTTAATAATAATCATAAATAATTGTAGCTTAAAATTTGATAGGGAATCGGGGGTAAAATTTTGTCGAGCTTTTAAAATAGGGAATATGTCTAGTGGGTTTTTACATTGTATATTAAGAGTATGACCAGCTTATTTATATAAAACAATTATATAATAATTAGTATTTTTGCTAGATGAGATACTTAATTTTTGGTAACCGTAGCGTTCTTGTCGTGTATGTATCTCACTAGACGAGTTCAATTTAGGAAATATTACTAACTTTTAGTTGTAAGAACTTTGTGCTATTCACACGGACTTTTTGCTTTGGATTTTCTACTAATACAGTTACTTAGCGCAGCGTGTAGTGGTTAATTGTAAGTTAGTGGCTTTTTGGTCCTGTTTGACCATTCCACCACCCACTACCACTGTTATTGTGTTTTGATTTATATATTACATTGTCAATATATGTATAATATAGTTATTATTATTAATATATTTGTATGTATTAAGGTTGATGTTTTATTTCAGTCTGTATTACCAGTATATAATATAGCAGGACAAGATTAGTATTTAGTATTTTGTATTTCAGGTGGTTGTAACCAGTGTCATAGAGTTCCTGTTGTTCATTACTTCAAAAATCTCGAACCTGTCCAACTTCTTGGTTCTGAGAGCCGAGTTGTTCGTTCGAGTTGGCGCCCTTTGTTCTTCTTCTTTCTTTGTTGTATCTCGATATTATTTTATCTCTAGCATTCTTATCTATTTTTCTTCCATTTCTGTATTAACAGGTCTCATTTTCATCCTAGTTACTATCATTTCATTATCAAATCTTTCCTTTTTATATCTCTAAAGCCAATATTCGGTGTATTGAAGCTAGCCCGAATACCCACTTGAAATTTAGTGTCTCTCTGCCCTTTTGATTATTTTTTTTCTTCCTTCTGAGCTAAGTCCCTCTTCTTTTTGTCTTACATCTCTTCTCATTTATTTTTCCCCATATTTCGTCAGTTCTTCTTTTTCTTTAAAAATCTCTATACCCAGAGTATAGAGGTTTCACCCCCGCAGAATTTGAAATGGGGCCTTAAACTTAATGAAAAATTTTGCAACATAACTTTCCACTTGTAAGTGCTTCGAAGAAGATTGTAGTAATGCGTAGGATTTTTTTTTAATTTTTTAATTTCATTTTTGTTTTTTTTTTTGTGGAATTTATGGCTTTGGTGGGAACCAATTAGTTTTAAAATTGTTAGAAACACTTAGATATTTTTAACATAACAAGCAAACAAAAATATTATAAAATTGAGCTTTGTTTTAAATTTGTATTGTTAGATTTTGTTCTACGCGCGACTGCTTACATGACAGAAGTGAGCGCGACTGCTCCCGCGTTAAACAATTACTAAATACGACTTATTTAACAAAAACTTTTTTGTGTTAGCGTTATCATTCACTGCTCATAACAACTTACATTTCTCATCTTTATTGGTATACAGACCCATTCCAAATAAAAAACTTCTTTTGTTGTTGTTTTCTGTACAACTTACCTACAATGCATTTAATAACCAGCTTTAAAAATAGTAAATGTTAAAACAATTCTTTCTTGATTTCTTATACAGTGTGTTTGCGTAGCTTGGAACCTATGGGAAACTTTTTTATTACATATCTATATTACGAAAAAAAAGTTATTCTTCATAAAATGCTCTGCATGGTATAAAACTTAAGTTGCAATAATCAGATATTAAATTTTATTGATTTTATACGAGGTATATCAAAAAATATTAATTTCGCTCAATAGTACTTATACCACCTTTATATTTTACAATAATGAAAAATTTTATTATAAAAAGTTGTTCGCAATTAAAAACTATGTTCAAATATGCAATTATATCATTCCAGTTGAAATATTGTGAACTATAAAGGTACTTAACGCTTAGAGAGAAATTCATATTTTTCTACATACCTCGTATAAAGTTGGTAAAATGTGATATATTACGATTGAATCTTCGTTTTGAGATAATGCAGAGCTTTTTATAAAGAATCTGATAAGAATTTTATAAAGAATTTTTTCGTAAAATTAAAAAATTAATAATAAAATAGTTATTATAATTGTAATAAAATGATGTTGGTTATCGGTAATTTGAGAAATATTTGGAAAAATTAATTTTTTATTTACAAGGATGTAATTACATATTAAAATTAAAATCGTATATTGTTAAATATAAAAGTACTTTATCCTTCAGTTAAATTCCCATTTTTTGACTTACCTCATATAAAATTGATAAGTTTTGATATCTGATGTTTATCTGGCTTATTTTATATCTCAGATTTAAGGCCATTCAGAGCATTTCATGAAGAATAACTTTTTTCGTAAAATTGATAATAAAAATATTTCCCATATGGTTCGAAGCCACGCAGACATACTGTATAAGTGCTCAAAAAATTTTATTTTCAATTTTTAAATTGTAATATCTGACAGGGCCGTAACTACCATTGGGGCAACCGGGGCAGTGCCTCGGGGCCCCCGGCGAAGGGGGCCACGCGATTGTAATCGCGTTATACTGCCTATAGGCAATATAACGCGATTAGAAACCTACATTATAGCCGAAGAATGTAAGTAACATTATATGTAGTATATTTTTTATGAAAACAGAAAATATGTTATATTGATGGTAAATATTTAGCTTAAAATAATGTGATTTAAAATTTTTTTTGTGTTGGTCAACTAAAATAGCAATGTGTAGGTAGGTATAGGAAACTTCAGTCATGGAGTACATTAAAATGCGTTTTCAAGTGGTTAAATATCAATTTTCCCGGACTCTTTCTGCTGGGTGATTAACCCCAGACCCCCCGGTAGGGGGCCCCAGATCACGTTTGCCCCGGGGCCCCCAACATCGTACTTATGACTCTGATTTAATGACATATTCGAATTCAACATAATCAAAAAGCAATTAGAAACATTTTTGAACAAAGTAAAATGATGAATTCACTGATATCTTTTAAAATTATTTAATATAAAACAGTTTTATTGTTTAAATAATTAATAAACAATTAGAGGCATCTGTGAGTAGAACTTTTCACTTTAAGATAATATATATAAACTAACAAAAAATGTTTTAGAAAAATATAAGCTTATTTGATTTTTTCCGAAACCAAAACAATGCAAGTTTTTCTACATTGACTTCCCTAAAGCGTAAGTGTTATAATTTCCTTATCTTACCGTTTATCTGTTGAGAGATTGTCCAATGATTACACAAGAAAAGTCGTCAATAATTGTTAAATAAATGCGTACCAAACTGATGCAACTATAACCGTAAAACAACACAAGCATAAATAACATTCAATGCAAACAACCAATATGAAATTACTGGCGATAATAATGTATCGAAATACTAAAAGTAGGTAAAGAACAGAGAGAAAGAAAACCCATTTTTAGATTTAAAAATATTGTTCTTAAATTCGGCAAATTGCAATTCTAATATCTTTCAATAGTCACGTACAAAGCATTACATAGTTTATTGTCGCTGCCATAAAATTTCGGTAGGCCGGAAGGGATTAAGTTTCTAGATATTATGAGATGATTCACTTGGCAAATACGTCTAGTTAGAAATGTTTACGTTTTTAAATTTAAACAGACAACGTAAAAATAATATAACAATAATATATTTTTACATAATATCAGATGACAAGATGGGGCCCTTAAGCGATTGGGGCCCCCCCGCAAGTTTCATGCTGCGGGGCCCTCTGTTACGCCCCTGATGGGTCTGTTCCTTTTCAGAATCATTTAGCCGAGTATGTATACGGGAATTACAGCCACTAGACATATTTTATTATATACGCGTAGAAATAATATTGGAAGATTTTTATTAATGTACCTACATTTAAAGAAACATACCCTAACTTCATTTAATCTGTTTAATTTAATTTGTATAAGTGGAATATAAAGCGATTTTATGAAGTACACTTGTTCGGATTACACTATAACTGCGATCGAACAAGGATGATATTTTGGAATAAATTGGTAACATTTATTTGACCGTTGCGGTGATGACACTTCATATAATTTGTTTTTATTCTTTAATATAAGTATTTGTTTTATTATATTTACTGTTTTTATTATTTTTTCTACGACCGTTTAATAACATGCTCATTATTCGCTATTTTTTCATAGATAATAGCACCCATTACTGTACCCAGTGTACCCGTGAGTAATAATTCATTACTCACGGGCTGAAGTTACTCACGAATCATTACTCACGGGCTGAAGTTAGATTCAAGTGGCGCATGCCACTTTTAATATTAATCGTATATAAACTGCAAATTAAATTACTTAAACATGTTTATTTAATATAAAAATTATTGTAATTTCTACCAATAATTAACTTCGAAAGATTTTTAAAGGAATTTTAACTGTAACAATATCAGTAGATTTTTTACGTTTATATCTTGTTTACTAAAAATTTTGACGTTTATCATTTAAGGCGGGTTGACATTACTAGTGAATAACGAACGTGGCTCACACTTACCTATTTTGTCCGTGCTATTGTCAGATATTTTATTATCTATTTTCAAACTCGAGCAGTACATTTGTATTTATGCAATGCATAGATACAAATGCACTGCTCGAGTTTGAAAATAGATAATAAAATATCTAAAAATAGCAGGGGCAAAATACGTAAGCGTGAGCCACATTCGTTATTCACTAGTAATGTCAACCCGCCTTTAATTTAGTGACAGTGACATTAGCGCATTTTGTTTATGTTAATTGGAATTTATAATTAATATTGTGTTTGTTTTTCAAGTTATATTGTGTTAGATATGTTATAACATATCATGTATAGTTTAGTTAAATGTAAATATACATTATAACTTTATACACATGTATATGAAATACGTCCACCGACAACAGCCATTTCCTATTTATTAGATTCACTGATAGTATGTAGGTACAAATTTAAGCTTATAATTTTTCGGAAACGAATAGAACTTATATTGAGTATTTCTAGTTGTATTTTTACAATAAATAAGAATTTAGTAGTAGTAGGCAACCAATTATTCAGCCACGTACTAGGGGTAAATAGCATTTAGGCATTTTTGTAAATTATTATAATTTAAATCTCGAGTAGTTGATAATTAAATTTTTTACTAATTAAAATAAAAAAAGGGTCGTTGAAAAACTATAGTATTCTACTCGCATGTAATGGCTATTACTCACTCTGTGATGAATTACGACACTCGCCTAGGGCTCGTGTCGCAAACTTCATCATCGTGAGTAATAGCCATCATTACATGCTTGTTGAATAATATTCTATACTTTAACGCAAGATTATAACTTAATTCTTACTTTTTATTTCTAAAGTTTTTATTTATTCACATTGAATATTAATTTGTTTTGTTGTATAATCTACTTCCGCAATAATTATGTGATATATTTGATTTAAAATGAATTTAAGATTTTTTTGTAATTGGGCCACAATGTCAACTTCGATCTCTGACGTAGAGAATGACGTGCAACGGTAAGTATATTGGACGGACTGAATATGAGTATTGTAAAAAATTCTAAAATGTATGATAACACAGTCAAGTGCAAAAGTGTTGATGTTATAAAATGCATTTCTAATCAATAGTGGTAACAGGCATAATATAAAGTTTTATAAAGATTTTCATGGTGTAATAATTAAAAAATTACAGACACAGTTAATGTAAGCATTTGCTGGAGTTTCTACCTAGATTGATTGACGTGTTATGGAATGTAATTTTTAGATTCCTCACGTCAATTCATTAATCGTTTGTTTGTTTTGCAAATTATAGAAAGCACATATTTAAGTTGTTACCTTAATTAATATCAAATGCAAGAAATCTTCGGATCTTCGTAATTCGTTTATTTTTAATTAAAAAAATTGTTAATAAGAAGAAAATTTAAACTAATTTTTCGTGCAGCTGTTTCCAAAGCTACAGTTGCCATTTCGATCGCCAACCTTCGAAAAGAGACAGCGCAATAAGAAGAAGAAGAAACCATTGGCCTGTTTTCTTTTGCAAAACAAATTTCCAAATCTTTTTAAGAGAACCTGTAGTGATAAAAATTAAAACTGTTTTCGCGCAACCCTTCGAAAAACTTTCCCAAATTACCCGACCCTCGAGGACACAGAACGAGGGTGTCGCCCTCTGTTGGAGGCTAATCTTCATTACGCAACTAATAATACGTCAACTGTTTGGGTCATGCACTCTTACATCAATTCAATATCGATGTAACAAGATATGTTACACCCTCTTGATGAGATGTGCACACACAATACTCTGTATTAAATATTATTGTTATTGGGTTAAAGTTGATTAATGAAAGTACGTGGGTCCAGAAACATAAAAGTAAAGGGTGTTATGATGTTTTTCGGCGTTTACCATAGTGGGACAGAAATGAAGATTGTATAGTTTCAGAAGTTTAGTTTACTGCACATATAATACAAAATCATTTAGACTTAGACAATATATATATATATATATATATATATATATATATATATATATATATATATATATATATATATATATATATATATATATATATTTATGTTCTAGACTTTTAAATCTTAAAGAGAGCCATGTAGGATGAATTTAAAGTAAAATAACCAAAAAAACTAAGTTTTCAATCTAATAGCACATGAAACAACATCAAAAAATGTTATTCCACATTCTACCAGACTAAAAACAATGGGAAAATTCTCTGGTAACACCTCCGAGGCTTCTACAATTTGCAAATCATAACGGATGCTGAGACTAAGGAAGATAAGGGAATTTTACAATTTATAATTCACGTCTCATCTGCTCAGCGCGGTAAAGTTCCAACGAGAATGGTTCCCTTCGTACTCCAATCAGAGTAAACATGTAAATAAAAAATGAATATCCATTTTCAATTTCGTCATAACGGATGCTGAGACTAAGGAAGATGAGGGAATTTTACAATTTATAATTCACGTCCCATCTGCTCAGCGCGGTAAAGTTCCAACGAGAATGGTTCCCTTCGTACTCCAATCAGAGTAAACATGTAAATAAAAAATGAATATCCATTTTCAATTTCGTTGCAACACGAAACTACAGCAGCATCATCATTCCAGTTCAATCAGAGAGTGCAGCAAGTACCTCTACCGGTTTCTGAACTTATTAGTCTCTCATCAGGAAGCACATATGCTGCTCTCTCTGACTCGGATGACCCATCACCAGATGGGACGTGAATTATAAATTGTAACATTCCCTCATCTTCCTTATTCTCAGCATCCGTCATGGCTTGCAAATTGTAGTGTGATGTAATTGTCTTTTTTTACGCGATTGACTCTACTATTTTATTTATTTATATTTTTAGGCACTAAGTTTAATTTAAATAAAGGAAGACTTACTTATATTATTTTATTTACATCACTTATTTATTTTAATAATTACAAATAACACCAACTAACACATCTAATTTATTTACAAACTCAAATTTATGATTTAATTAACTAAACATAATAATTCCGATAACTAATAAATACATTTCATATCTTCGATTCGAATACAATAAATTACGCGACGCGCTTCGATGAATGAATGACTGGCCTGTGCTCGAATCTCGGTTCTATATATACTTCGGCAGCGGTCGTCTCGAATTCGATGGTCGAGGCTCGTAACGCCGAGAAGCTTCGGGAAGAAATAGGCCAATTCGTGAGCGGACTAAATAGTGTCACAGTAGAAGCCTCGGAGGTGTTACCAGAGAAGGTTCTCATTGTCTTCAGTCTGGTAGGATGTGGAGTAACATTTTTGGATATTGTT
Source organism: Diabrotica virgifera virgifera (assembly GCF_917563875.1). Lineage (NCBI taxonomy): Eukaryota > Metazoa > Arthropoda > Insecta > Coleoptera > Chrysomelidae > Diabrotica > Diabrotica virgifera. Next base: position 84,140,193 of record NC_065447.1, on the reverse strand, counting down.
TCATGTGCTATTAGATTGAAAACTTAGTTTTTTGCTAGCAGTTGCCGCTATGGCATCCCTGCCATTTCGTTCGTTGCAATCCGTGACTGCACGCCGGGGTTTGTCCTAGTTGGGTCAGAGAGAGCAGCATATGTGCCTCCTGATGAGAGACAAATAAGTTCCGAAACCGGTTGAGGTGCTTGCTGCACTCTCTGATTTAACTGGAATGATGATTTCGGCTGTAGTTTCGTGTTGCAACGAAATTGAAAATGGTTATTTATTTTTTTAAATAATATATTCATGACTAAAATAATCATTATTCTTAAAGAGACTTACCTACTATATAAATTTTTTAGTAATATTTCCATTTTATTTAAGATTAATTCTATCAGTAGGTAATTGTAAAATTTGCAGTATGCAAAGGTGACGCAAAACTTGCAAGAGCTTATATTTGTTAGTGTTCTTCTAATAATTAAATGTATACGGCATTAATGTTAATGGCAACAAATAACACCATTTCATATAGGCTGACGATGTGATTATTCGACGACATTCGAGGAACTGCAAATTGTGGTGGAGGAACCCACAGGCAACTCCCTATACGTCGGCCAAAAAATGAATATGACAAAAACAAAAACAATAACAAACAAAGACGACCATAGAGATATAACTATATAAATGGCAGTGAGATAGAACAAGTCCAGGAATATAACTACCTAGGCCAAATTCTGAAACTTGACAAAGAGAATCAAACTGCGGAAATCACTAGAAGAGCAATACTAGTATGTATAGGATTAGGAAAACTTAGTTGGATACTTAAGAACCGCAAAAGACTCCAACACTTGGGGAGCAAAATGCTCAATAAGTGCATCCTTCCTATCATGCCATATGGATGTCAAACCTGGACCCCAAGGCAAATATAAATAAACTAGTGACACCAGAAAAAGATAAAAGTGAAAAGATCAATATTAGATATACGACTGTCAGATAATAAGAAGCACGGCTGGGAAGGATCAAAAACAAAAGTCAAGGATATAACAACAAAAATGGCGAAACAACGTAGGAACGAACGAAGCGGCACAAAATAACAATGGAGACCTTACGAAGGTAAACGACCAAAAGAAAGAATACAAATCAGATGGGCAGATAACATAAAAAGAATACAGATCGATAGAAGAAGTTGTGAGAGACCGATGTCCAAGCATAGACGATAAAGGGCAAAAAAATGTAGTACATAATTAATTTCATTTTATTTTCTTCAAACTGGGAGTATACTCGCGAGTCACTATAGGATTATACTCGTATCTATATACTAAAATTCACAGATATGGAGTACACATGGTTTACATATTATTTTTTCTGGGCAAATTCTTCATAAATAATGAATCCCTTATTTTATATACTTGCAATAAACTACCCATTGAAATCGGGTCAATAAATATAAATAAAACTTTTGACAGCTGTAAAAATAGCGGTAATACTTTTTTTAAATTCTATATCGTTATAGTTATATTATATAATTAATTATTTGCCACTCGCGAGCTGTTCGTTCGTCGCTCGTCACGAACCACGGCCTGTCGGTTTTTGGAACGAACACAAAGGATATTCGCAGTTTAATTTCGATGACGTACGCAGCGATATTGTCTGTACGTGTCATCGCATCTAGATTGTGTGAATGACGTGTTCCTTCGTGACTTGAAAAAGATAAGAAACGTGAGAAACGCAATGTAATCAATCCCAAATACAAAGGGCCTAGCCGGGTAAGATGATGAAAAATGCCCTTAACTCGATTCGAATTCTATATAGGTCACCGTTTAGCACATATAGAGAAACTCACTTTCTGAAATTTTTAGCCCCCTAGGTGGTCACGTGACCCACCTAGAGCCTAATTAGGCTTTTTATGTTCTTATTTTTTATCTCAGCCGCATCCTGAGTTAGGGAAAAACTTTAAATAGGAAAGTTGTAAGTTTCAAAAAGTTCTGTCCAACAAAAATGTTTTTTTAATAGTTGGCGGGAAATTTAAATTTTAGGACGATTTTAAAATTTTAAATGAGTATCAAAAAATAACTAAGACATTCGTTTTCACGAAAAAAATTTATAACGTGTATTTTTGCATAATGTATGACCCTGAATTTTTTCAGATGTTTAAAATTGGCGAAACGTACTTTTTAAAATAAAAAACCGCATTTTTTTGTGTTTTTTTCGCTTTTTGATAGAATTTTATACATGGTGTTTAAGAAAGGTAACACCGTCACCAGGATAGATAAAAAACTGAAAAACAATTGGGGTTCGCTTAATAAAACATTTTTGTAATGTCCGTCCATTTTCAAGATACAGGGCGTTGAAGAAAACAAAATATTACACATTCTTTACGATTTTGCCGAAACTACTGGCAACATTGTAATACAATTTGGCAGGTTTTAAGAGGTAGTTATTGTGCATTAGGTCAGGATACGGCTATAGAAAAAAAGTTGATTAATAGCAAGCTGAAAATTTGTTAATACTCTGGGCTAATTAGCAAAATACAAGGAAAAGTTATTTACCAGCAATTTTATTGCTGGAATCGAATCTTATTATTGTATGTATTAATAATATAGATATGCAAAGTCCGCAGATAGTGTGCTACTTTTTTTATAAACAAAATGGCGCCTGAAAATCGTGTTTTTTTCAATTTTTGCTCTATAACTCCAAAGATTTTAACTTTAGACCAAAAACACCCAAATAACAATTCACCGCAATTAAATTTTGCATAGAGACGTGTTTTTTCCGATTTACTTCGACGAAAACTTTCCCCGGAAAAAGCAGGTTTTTCCTACAAAATCTTTAATTTTCAACTAAACTTTTAGATAAGTAGTTGTTAATCAATAATTAAATAACTTGGTAACGTAAAATCCCTTTTCGTATATATTATAATTACAGAAGTCTATGGAAATTGAATTAACAGTTTAGCAACAATTAAAATGTTAATTAAAAATTTACGGTCGCTATAATAACGACAATAATTATGATGCATAAGAATAGCTATGATTTTTTCAAAAAAAGACACTATACCTATCTAATGTAGTTTACAGAATTGAAATTGGACTATTTAAGCGGCCTCAGGAATATTTTAAAATTATAAACAATTTTTTGGTTTATAAACAAATAGAATATCTCGGGAAATATTAACCTAAATTAAATTGTGAAAACGGTATTCAAAAGACAGCGGCAGGACGCTTCTTTTAAAAGGAAAAACGTTTAATTATGACGAGTGATTCCTGAGATACAAACGGTCAAATTTGACCGAAATTTACGGCAAAGATATAAACAATAGGATCATAATTTTCAAACCATCACCTTTTTATTTTTGTCCTCTTTCGCCACACCAATTTTCATATTTTTAAAATCCTCATAACATATATTATTATAATAAAAACTATCGATAATACGTGTGAAAATTGCCAAAAATAGCAAAATTCCAATCAAAAATTAGGTTGAAGAAAATGTAACCCTCAAAGTTCAAAATCGGTATACGTTAACAAAATGCATTTTCTCGGCTTCCCATTGAGCAATTTCCTTCATTCTTTTTTTGTTCCCTAATAACTCGAGTAGAGCCATCGAACTAACGCATTATTAAATGTCAAGCCTGCTTTTGTTTTGTTATAATAGATTAATTTATTTATAAGAACAGAAAATTACATATTTTTTCTAGTTGTAGGCTTTTTTTTTAGATAAACTTACTACAAGTGTACCTTTTAAAGTTAAAAACATAAATATTCTCATTTGAAAGCTGTATAATTATTTAAACAATTTTTATTTAAACAAATTAAAATATTGTGTTATAATAAATGAATTAATTTATTATAACTAAAGAAAAGCAAGTTTGACATTTAATAATGCGTTAGTTCGATGGCTCTACTCGAGTTACTTGGGAACAAAAAAAGAATGAAGGAAATTTCTCCATGGGAAGCCGAGAAAATGCATTTTTTTAACGTATACCGATTTTGAACTTTGAGGGTTACATTTTCTCCAACCTAATTTTTGGTTGGAATTTTGCTATTTTTGGCAATTTTCACACGTATTATCGATAGTTTTTATTATAATAATATATGTTATGAGGATTTTAAAAATATGAAAATTGGTGTGGAGAGAGAGAACAAAAATGAAAAGGTGATGGTTTGAAAATTATGATCCTATTGTTTATATCTTTGCCGTAAATTTCGGCCAACTTTGACCGGTTGTATCTCAGGAACTACTCGTCATAATTAAACGTTTTTTCTTTTAAAAGAAGCGACCACCTGCCGCTGTCTTTCGAATACCGTTTTCCAAATTTAATTAAGTTTAATATTTTCCGAGACTATTTGTTTATAAGCCAAAAAATTATTTATAATTTTACAATATTTCTGAGGCCGCTTAAATAGTCCAATTTCAATTCTGTAAAGTACATTAGATAGGTATAGTGTATTTTTATGAAAAAATTATAGTTATTCTTATACATCATAATTATTGTCGTTATTATAGCGACCGTAAATTTTTAATTAACATTTTAATTGTTGCTAAACTGTTCATTTAATTTCCATCGGCTTCTGGAATTATAATATATACGGAAAGGGCTTTTACGTTACCAAGTTATTTAATTATTGATTAACAACTACTTATCTAAAAGTTTAGTTGAAAATTAAAGTTTTTGTTGGAAAAACCCGCTTTTTCCGGGGAAAGTTTTCGTCGAAGTAAAACGGAAAAAACACATCTCTATGCAGAATTTAATTGCGGTGAATCTTTATTTGGGTGGTTTTGGTCTAAAGTTAAAATCTTTGGAGTTATAGAGCAAAATTTGAAAAAAACACGATTTTCGGGCGCCATTTTGTTTATAAAAAAAGTAGCACACTATCTGCGGACTTTGCGTATCTATATTATTAATATATACAATCATAAGATTCGATTCCAGCAATAAAATTGCTGGTAAATAACTTTTCCCAAAAATGGCCTATTCTCCGATAATCAGCCCAGACTATAATAGCTTAAAGTGTCTAGTCGGACAAACTTTGATATATGGGATCACTGAAACGGGGGCAATTTTAATTGTGGAACAGGTTAAAAATTTGGAACGGTCAGATCACGAAAACGGCACATTTATTTTGTCCGACAGAACAGACTTAAACTCTCCGAACAGAGATTATACTCATGCAAAAATCAGACTGTTATTTATCACCTGTCATAATTCCTGTCATTTGACATATTCTACATGTTTCACTCATTAAAACGCCCATTTGGTGATGAATAGCAGTCTGATTTTTGCATGAGAGTTTAATCTCTGTTTGGAGAGTTTAAGTCTGTTCTGTCGGACAAAATACATGTGCCGTTTTCGTGGTCTGACCGTTCCAAATTTTTAACCTGTTCCACAATTAAAACTTCTCCTGTTCCAGTGTTCCCATATATCAAAGTTTGTCCGACTAGACACCCTTAAGCTATTAACAAATTTTCAGCTTGCTATTAATCAACTATTTTTTCATACGCGGGATCTAGACCTACATTTTTTGACATACAATTAAGAATTTTATATTCATCATTGGCGCGCGCACGGGTAATGGTCTGAACTTTTTAAAGAAAAAAAGATGGTGCGCCAGTGACATATTTCAAATTAACAACGATTTTTGAATTCCTCGTTTCATTTGTGACAAAAAATCTATCTTCCCTTTTTTTTCATACGACGCGCCGTTTTCATGCAAAAAATAAAATATCTTAATACATACTTCCAAAGTATTTGAATTAAGTTTTTATGGATGTACGTATGTACGAGTTAGTACGTATGTATAATGTATGTAGATTGTATAGAAACTTAACATAGTAGTTCGAATACTTTGTAAGGGTTAAGATGTTTTATTTCTTGCATAAAAATGGCGCATCGTACAAAAAAAATGGAGAGATATATTTTTTGTCACAAATGGAACGAGGAATTTAAAAATGATTATTAATTTGAGATATGTCAGCGGCGCACGTATGCGCGCCAATGATGAATATAAAATTCTTAATTGTATGTCACAAAATGCACAACAACTACCTCTTAAAACCTGCCAAATTTTATTACAATTTTGCCAGTAGTTTCGGCAAAATCGTAAAAAATGTGTAAAATTTTGTTTTCTTTAACGGCCTGTATCTTGAAACTGGATGGCATTACAAAAAATTTTTATTAAGCAAACCCCAATTGTTTTTCAGTTTTTTATCTATCCTAGTGACGGTGTTACCTTTTTTTAAACACCATGTATAAAATTGTATCAAAAAGCTAAAAAAAAAACAAAAAAATACGGTTTTTTATTTTTAAAAATACGTTTCACCAATTTTGAAAATCTGAAATAATTCAGGATAAAACATTATGCAAAAATACACGTTATAAATTTTTTTCGTGAAAATGAATGTCTTAGTTATCTTTTTCTACTCATTTAAGATTTTAAAATCGTGCTAAAATTTAAATTTTACGCCAAAAATTAAAAAAAAAAAATTCGGAAAGAACTTTTTGAAACTTACAACTTTTTTATTCAAATTTTTTCGCTAGCTCTTGATGCGGATGAGATAAAAAATAAAAACATAAAAAAGCCTAATTAGGCTCTAGGTGGGTCACGTGACCACCTAGGGGGCTAAAAATTTCAAAAAATTTCTCTATATGTGCTAAAGGTGACCTATATAGAATTCGAATCGAGTTGGCGGCATTTTTCATCATCTTACCCGGCTAGGCCCTTTCTTAAATGGATCATTTAATAAACTTCGCACAAGTGTTGGCTCATCTCTTTCCATGGATCGTGATGAGTTTGCGATGAGTTCGCTGTGTATATATTTTCAACGAACTGTACTCAAGCAGTTCTCGAACAGTTCGGCTCGCATACATACAGTCCGCCCAATATAGATACCGTTACACGCCATCCGCGTCATAGCACGTGATGTTACATGATATCAACAGAAATATTTAAGTTGTAGGTGCATTCGATTTTTAGAATCGTTTAGCTGAGTATACTGGAATTACAGCCACTTTACATATTTTATTACATACGCGTAGAATTAATATTGGAAGATTTCTGTTAATATAAATTTAAAGAAACATACCCTAGCTTGTTTCATTTAATTTGTGTAAGTGGAATATAAAGCGTTTTTATAAAGAACACTTGTTCGCATTACACTCTAACTGCGATCGAAGAAAGGTGACATTTTGGCATAAAGTGATAACATTTATTTGACAGTTGCGATATTGACACTTTAGATTTGGTTTTATTCTTTACTATATAGTCCAGAGAAATAAGATTTTTATCGTGACACATCCCCCTCCAGGCCGAAACCAAATTTTTTGAGTAGTATGGACATCTATAATAATAACCTATTCGCGGTGTGCAAGTACTTGGAAGGGAAACGAGAAACTACCGTGCGCGAGTCGCGGAGAATATTGCAACTAACTTAAATAATTCATATTGTCAATTGAAATTGTCAAATTGACGTATATTTCATACCTTCTGTCATTGAAGCAGAAAAATCATATATTGCTCCACAATATTGATATGATATGCAATTATTATATAAAGGTAAATTTAATTAATTGTATTTTGCTTGCATTACTGCATTTTAATAGCTAATTTTATTTACTACATACAATTGTTTACGTTTGCATAGCATAACCTGCATCTTATTTTTTCTTCTTATTATTTTTTTGGACTATGGCCTTGACAATTATCCAGCAACCACGACTAATATAATTGGCCAATATAATTAAAAGTGCGAATAAAAGTACAGAGCGTAGAAATAGAGGTCGCTTTTCCGAACTTGCACGGTCCCAATATGTTTCCTGCAGTCGATTTTGATGATATACATAGTTATAAACAAATGAAGATCAAAAAACGCTAAATTTTCGCTTTTTTCGTCTATTACTAAAAAGTGAAGCATTTTAAACAAATTTGAGAGTAATAAACTGATAAATCATAAAAAAACTTCAATATGGCGTCCGCTGCATATATCTATGCTTAATTGTTGCTTAGAAAATTGGAAAATAAGTCATAAATTTTGAGATTTTATAAATGTTCATAACTTATGTAAAAATTAAGTTAGAACTTTCTTATTACACAGAATGCTGAGACTTCTGGTGCTTAAATTATATTCTAAATTTCAAAGCAATTGGTCAAATAGTTTAAACGTTATTTAATTTGTTTATCCCAAATTAACGTTTTTTGCAACACTATAAGTCAGAAAACGATGAGGTTATAGTAATACTTCGGACAGTTTATGAAAGAAGAAGATTTATGCTATTAACCTAATTAAAAAAGTGACAAAAAATAATTTTAAATAGCGTAAAATTATTTTGCAAGAACATGTCGATTTTTTGCTTATAAACAATTAGAATAACTTTTGAACCGTAACCTGTAGAAAAATTATTTTTCCATATTTAGAAAGACTGAATTTTTATACATATTTATAAAGAAAAACAATTGTCCTATGACAATTAGGGACGAAGTTAGCACCCTTCTTTTTTTAATTCACAGCAGCTTTGTTTATAACAATTAAGAAATAAAATTAGCCGCATTTGAAAGAACATACATCAAAGTTTTAACTTACCAAGTATACAAAAGATTTCCTTTCAAGGAAATCGTCCACAAAGCTTAAAATTGTGGCCCTTAAAATCGGCCAGCGTTGAAACTTGGGTTAGCGATGAGAGGGGAGAAGGAGCTGTTAACTGTATCTCTGGTTCTCGATTATTTATTTCGTTGTTTCTTTTTTTAATTTCTATGTACTTTTTACGTACATTACGAATAGGCGTTATTTAAATAAACTAATTGTTATATACACTATCAAATTTGTTTAAACATTTTTTTTTCAATTTTTTAAATAATATTTTATGTAACTTTTATTGTAAAACGTACATATTAGTTTTACAGGGCGTAACAAAAATACAGGTCATAAATTAAGTCACATATTCTGGGACCAAAAATAGATCGATTGGACCTAACTTACCTTAATACAAATGTGCACATAAAAAAGTTATAGCCCTTTCAAGTTACAAAACGAAAATTGATTTTTTCCAATATATCGAAAACTATTAGAGATTTTTTATTGAAAATGGACATGTATCATTCTTATGACAGGAATATCTTAAAGAAAAACTATAGTGAAATTTGTGCATCCCATAAAAATTTTATGGGGGTTTTGTTCCCTTAAACCCCCCAAACTTTTGTGTACGTTCCAATTAAATTATAATTGTGGTACCATTAGTTAAACTCACTGTTTTAAAACTTTTTTGCTTCTTAGCATTTTTTCGATAAGGCAGTTTTTATCGAGTTGCGGCTTCTTTTTTAATATGTTTACATAAAGATTTTATGGGGGTTTTGTTCCTTTAAACCCCCTCCTGAAATGTTTATGTACGTTCCAATTAAACTATTACTGCGGTACCATTAGTTAAACACAATGTTTCTAAAACTTTTTTTGTCTCTTAGTATTTTTTCGATAAGGCACCTTTTATCAACATTTGGCTTCTTTTTTAATATGGTTCAAAACATGCCTAAATATGTAAATTATAAATAAATTTTCATACGATTACCAAGTCTCCAATATTTAGAAATATGTAGTGGATTTGACTAATATTCAAAATATCTCAATAAAAACTGACTTTTCGAAAAAGTACTGAGAGGCAAAAAAGTTTTAAAAACATTGTGTTTAACTAATGGTACCACAATAATAATTTAATTGGAACGTACACAAAAGTTTGGGGGGTTTAAAAGAACAATGCCCCATAAAATTTTTATGGGGTGTCAAAATTTTACTATAATTTTTTTGTAAGATGCTCCTGCCATAAAAATACCACATGTATATTTTCAAGAAAAAATCTCTCGGAATTTTCGATATATTGCACAAAATCGATTTTCATTTTGTAACTTCAAAGGGCTGTAAATTTTTTTATGTGCGTATTTTTATGTGCATATTATATTCATTTTAAACCGTTCAACTTTTTGAACCCGTCCATAATACTATAATAAAATGTATTGTAGAAGTAAAATGATGCAGTAAAATTCTGGTGGATGAGAGGTTAAAAATATACTTCTCATTTTTTCTTAAAATACATTAATCATCAATTTTTTTAAGCACTACAAAACGGAATGGGACGTTTCGATGCCGCCGGTTCATCGCCAGCCGTTTCGATGCCTCCGGTTCATCGCCAGTCCATTTCATCGCCGTCATATCTCGCATTTCCTAGAATTCCTAATTAATACTAAAAATAACTAATAATTGTAACTGTCGAAAATTCGGAAATATATCAGATAGCGATTAATCGACTGGCGATGAATCGGCCGGCATCGGCATCGAACTGGCGGCATCGAAACGGCGGCGATGAAACGTCCTAGACCCCTACAAAAGGTGTTCTTAACATTATACACCTAAAATGCAAAGGTAAGTTAGGTTCAATCGAACTATTTTTGGTCCCAGAATATGCGTTTAAATTTATGACCTGTATTTTTGTACACCCTGTAATTATTATACACTAATCCTATTCAATTATTCCTAAATCTAACATTGGCTTATAATATTGAATTGAAAATAAAAAATCTCAAATAAACTAGGTTTTATTTATTGATAAACATGCTACTAGATATAAACGAAAAATGAAATGTAACAAAATTAGAGTGAGGATAAAAAGAACAAAATTATTTTCAGAAAGTTTCTACAATATTTAATAATTGTATCTTACAAGATTGAAAGTTATAATTTTAACATTGCAAAAAAAAACAAAAATTAAGATATTTCATACATTTTGGTATTATAACAAGACTATTAAAATAAAATTAAAGGAGATTTATTTAGGAATTTAGGTATTTTTATGAAAAACGTAATAATTATCAGTTACCCATTTAATATAAATTATTGTAAAGTCAAGTGCATATGCAAAATATCGTAAAAGAATTTCCAAAAATTGTTTACACAATTTACATAGTTATTTAAATAACAACTTTATTAACAAAAAACATCCGTAACGTACGCAAAGAGTACATACAGATTAAAAAAAGAAACTCCAAAATAGATAATAGTGAAAGATAGAGGTTTTGGTTATCGAAGTCCATAAACTATTTATATCTCTGTACTAAAATATCTGGTATAAAGAAGATCTTTTGATCCAATCGGTACTAACGGTTCTTAGCTTAATTTCCAACCCCAATCAATTACGTTTATATCTTGTTTGGTGAATTCTGTAACTTCAGTTTTTTATTCATCTAATAGCATGTTTACCAAAAAAAAATAAAACCTAGTTAATTTGAGATTTTCTGATGTCTATAGACCAATACCATTTTTAGAAACAATTGAATGGGATAATTTGTTTTTTTATACTTTAAATTATTACTAAGTTTAATAAAAAACTATGTATTATTATATTATTCATAAATATACATGTTTTGTGATTAAAATTATTTCAAATATTATTAAAAAAAATTGAAAAAAAATTGTTTAAACAAATTTGATGGTGTATATAACAATTTATTTATTTAAGTAATGCATACTCGTACTGTACGCAAAAAGTACATATAAATTAAAAAAAGAAACGTCGAAATCCGTAGGCTAGAACAAGAGATACAGCTAACAGTTCCTTCCCCCTTCTCATCGATCTCCCAAGTTTCCAGGCCGGCCGATTTTAAGGGTCACATTTTGAAGCCTTGTGGACGATTTGTTTGAAAGTATATATTTTTTATATTTGGTACATTAAAACTCTGAAGTATGTTCTTTCACATGTGACTGATTTGATTTCGTAATTGTTATAAAGAAAGCTGCTGTGACTTTAAAAAATGGGGGCGGGCAACTTCGTCCCTAATTGTCCTAGGACAATTTTTCCTTTTTTAAATTTGTATAAAAATTCAGTTTTTCTAAATATGAAAAAATGATTTTTCTACGGGTAATAGTTAAAAAGTTATTCTAATTGTTTATAAGCAAAAAATCGACATGTTCTTGCAAAATAATTTTGCGATACTTAGAATTATTTTTTGTCATTTTTTTTTTAATTAAATTATTAGCTTAAATCTTCTTCTTTCATAAACTATTCAAAGTATTACTGTAATTTCATCATTTTCTGACTTATAGTGTTAAAAAAAAATTTATTTGGGATAAACAAATTAAATAACTTTTAAACTATTTGACCAATTATTATGAAATTTAGAGTATAATTTAAGCACCAGAAGTTCCAGCATTCCGTATAACAAGAAGGTTCTAAGTTAATTTTTACATAAGTTATGAATATTTATAGAAACTCAAAATTTATGAATTATTCTGCAATTTTCTAAGCAACCAATAAGGATAGACATATTCAGCGGACGCCATATTGAAGTTTTTTATATGATTTATGAGTTTCTTACTTCCAAATTTGTTTAAAATGCTTAACCTTTTGGCAATAGACGAAAAAAGCGAAAATTTAGCGTTTTTTGATCTTAATTTGTTTATAACTATATATATCATCAAAATCGGCTGCAGGAAACATATAGGTTATTATTATAGATGTCCACACTACTCAAAAAATTTGGTTTCGGCCTGGAGCGGGTTGTGTCACCAACATGATATTTTTTTCCTTATTTCTCTGAACTAATAAGTATTTGTGTTATTATAGGTATTTATTGTTTTTATTATTTACTTTAACGTAAGATTATAACTTAATCCTTGTGTTCTATTTCTAATGTTTTTATTTATTTACATTGAATATTAATTTGTTTTGTTGTATAATCCACTTACATCACAATAGTTATGTGATATATTTGATTTAAAATGAATTCAAGAATTTTTTGTAATTGGACAACAATGTCAACTTAGATATCTGACATAGATAATGACGTGCATCGGTATTTATATTGTACGGACTGTATGTGTACCGTTCTTTGTTCATAAGGCATATTCGAAATATTTGAGTCCATACCAGCGATCCTTGTCAAAATATTCTTACTTACAATTATTATAACTTATATATTATAAAGTTTTTTGTATAATTATCATTTATTTATACACACGTTAAAAATGGGACATGTTTGATGTCTCGAATTTCCTAAACTAGTTTTCCGATTTTAGTGATTTTTTTAGTATGTTATAGTCTTATTATTTAACAATATCGGTGTAATAATTTTGTTGCTAGGCAGGTCAATCCCATTTTATACCGGGTGTAAGAATCATACTGTGTTTTTCCTTAAAGTTCGGAACACCCTGTAAAATATTCTAGCATTTATAAAATACTGAGATTAAAACCCAACCATAGCATCATATTTCTTAACATTCTGTTTTTTAATTCATGCGCTTATGTTGGACTATTAAAAGGTTAGATACTTTAACACTAGCCATGTTCTTCATCAATACAGGGTGTTTATAAATAAGTCCGACAAACTCCAAGGGTTAATTATGCATGAAAAGGTAATGAACGTTTGCTTTATAAACATATGTCCGCAAATACTTCGTTTCCGAGATACGGGATGTTGAATGTTTTCTTACAAACTCACAATTTATTTATTGCTCTAAAACCGGTTGAGATATGTAAATGAAATTTGGTAAGTTTTAAGAGGTAGTTATTGCGCATTTTTTACATACAATTAAGAATTTTATATTCACCATTAGCGTATGTTCGGAATATATCTAAAATGTTTATTCCCGTATGCATGTGAATGGTGAATATAAAATTTTTAATGGTATCTATGTCAAAAAATGCGCAATACCTACCTCTTAAAACCTACTAAATTTCGTTTGCAAATATCAACCGGTTCTAGAGCAATAAATAAATCATCAGTTTGTAAAAAAAATAAAAAAAGTAAAAATTCAACATCCCGTATATTGGAAACGAAGCATTTGCGGACATATGTTTATACAGTATGGGTCACTATTTTTTCATGCAGAATTAACCCTCAAAGTTTGTTGCACTTATTTAGAAACGCCCTGTATTGATGAAGAACATGGCCAGTTGTTAAATTACCTAACTTTTTTATTATCCAACAGAAGCAAATGAATTAAAAAGGAAAATGTTAAGAAATCCTAAGACTACAATTGGGTTTTAATTTAGATATTTTATATATGCTAGAATATTCCACAGGGTGTTCCAAATTTTAAGGAAAAACACAGTATGATTGTTATACCCGGTATAAAATGGCGCTCAAATGGGACAACTGGTTTAGAAAATTCGAGTCGTCAAACTTGTCCCATTTTTAAGGTGTTCCTTTAATTTTGCCGGTGTGTGTAGTAGTATTTTAGAAAAAATAGTTCCAAAAATCACTAATTAAATCAATTTTCAACAAAAAATTGCAAATAACTCGAAAAGGAAGCATTTTTCAAAAAATTACCAAGAACGAAGAAGCTATTCGGGAAATTATTTTGTTGTTATCAGTTATTTTTTAATAACTATTTCCGGCCCTCTTGGAAAAATTAAAAAAGTACATTTGCATTTTAAATAATAAAAAATAATCGAATAAAAAAGGTGTGTATTCCAAATAAAAAAAATGTTTCTAAGCCTCTTTTTATGGGTAAACCGCCACTCGACTACTCGCCAATATAATCAAATAAAAACGCAATAAAGAGAAGAGGAAGAAAAATCAATTTTTATAGATCAAGTTACATATTTGGCAACATCTTACGATGTACCGGGAACCGAAATTTTCAATAAGCTTATTTTTACACCGGCTTCTTACAATGCTTGAAATAGAGAACTAAAATAATGCTCCGATGCGTATAAATTGACGACCACCTTGTACTAATGCCGTCGACAAAGGAAAATCCTAAATCCAAAATCGCACCCCGGATTCGCTGTTCCAAAAATTTCTATTGAAAAACTGCAAACCACCATTAATAACTTTCATTTCATCAAAGCCTATGATCCGTAAAATGTGTACTCTGACCTACAAAAATTAAGACAGGCTCAGGAGAAAACATCTAGTAAATGTACAGGGATGGGGAGGTGATTGGTTAATTCGGGATTTGATGTTGACCATAATAAATTGTTGGTATTTTCTTATGCAATTATATGTACATTATTTAAAAAAAAAGATAATGTATATTATTTTAACATCTATTAAATATGTACAGGGTGTTTCATTAATAATTGTCCATATAGTAACTGGAGAAACCTTAGCACAAAATACGAAGATTTAACCTAAAACACTTAAATAAAATGTGGTTCCTTACTGAGTTACAGGGTGTTTTATCTAAAAATTTAAAAACTATTTTTGCTCAGCATGTTAAAACTATTCGACGTATCCTTTTCATACTTGACAGAAAGTGCGACTGCCAGATACCCTACATAATTATGATAAACAAACGTTTCTATCTACTACCAGAGGCGTACGACAGGGGATGGTGGATGGTTGACCCTTCTCAAATTCTACGCCACTGGAAGAATTACTATTTTAGTGCCATTTTTAGTTTACCCAATACTTTCTATGTAAATAATATACTATTCATTGGTAACGATAAAGTCATTAGTTTTCGAGATACTTGAAGTTAAATATGAAACAACACAGTTATTTTGATTAATTTATGATACGATATGATTAAAATCTAAAAATTATTTGTACCCAGTACTTTAAAACTATTTATTTGGCGTATCATTATCATACTTGGCAGAAAGTGTAGGTACTGTATATCCTACTAAATTAAGATAAATAAACGTTTCTAGCTACTACCAGAGGCGTACGACAGGGGATAGTGGCTGGTTGACCCTTCCCAAATTCTACGCCACTGACGAAATTGCTATTTTAGTGTAATTTTTTGATTTTGCAGTACTTTTTATGTAGATAATATACTCTTCATTCGTAACGATCAAATTATTAGTTTTCGAGATATTTGAAATTAAAAATGAAGCGACACAATACACTGATCAAAATAACCGTGTCGTTTCATTTTTAACTTCAAAGATCTCGAAAACTGATGACTTTATCGTTACGAATGAAGAGTATATTATTTTCATAGAAAGTATTGGAGAATTCAAAAATTGAACTAAAATTTCAATTTCGCCAGTGGCGTAGAATTTGGAAAGAGTCAACCATTCACTTTACCCCGTTGTGCGCCTCTGGTAATAGCCAGAAACGTTTGTTTAACATAATTTAGTAGTTTGTATAGTACCTATACTTCCTGCCAAGTATGAAAAGGATAAGTCGAATAGTTTTAAAATGCTGAGCAAAAATAGTTTTTAAATTTTTAGATAAAACACCCTGTAACTCAGTAAGGAACCACATTTTATCTAAGTGTTTTAGATTAAATCTTCGTATTTTGTGCTAAGGTTTCTCCAGTTACTATATGGACAATTATTAATGAAACACCCTGTATACATAAAAATACATACCAAGATATACAGTATGTCCCCGTGAGTTGTATCCATATGGGAAACTTTTTTATTATTAATTTTACGAAAAAAAGTTATTCTTCATAAAAAGCTCTGCATGGTACAAAACCTAATATCAACCAACCTATGATCAAATATCAAATTTTTTGAGGTATGTCAAAAAGTTTGAGTTTCACTCAAGAGTAGCTTAATTTTTCACAATATTGAAAATTGCTATTATGAAAAGTTGTTTGAAATTAAAAACTATATTTTAGTATACAATTATATCCTTCTAATTAAAATTTTTTTTAAATTATGGATAACTAACGTTATTTTCATATTTTCAGTTATTTCAATTCAGATAACTCTTTTATTATTAATTTTACGAAAAAAAGTGATTCCTAATAAAAAGTTCTGCATGGTGTCAAACCTAAAATAACCATCTTATGTCAAATTTTATCAATTTTATACGAGGTATGTCAAAAAATATGAATTTCGCTCAAGAGTAAAATACGTTTATTTTTCATAATATAAAAAATTGTTATTACCTAAAGTTATTTAGAATTAAAAACTATGTTTCAGTATGTAATTACATCCTTCTAATTGAAATATTGTGAACTATAAAGGTACTTTACTTTTGATCTAAATTTATCTTTTTTGACATACCTCGTATAAAATTTATAAAATTTAATATAAGATGGTTGAATTTTAGGTTTTAGACCATCCAGAACTTTTTATTAGGAATCACTTTTTTTCGTAAAATTAATAATAAAAGAGTTATCAGAATTGAAATAACTGAAAATAATGTTACTTAGTTATAGTCGGTTCGCTAAACTCAGACACAACTAGTTAGTGATTTTAGTAAGTAATTTTGCCAATTTGGTAAAAAAGAATAATTACTAAATAGTTAATAATTAATAAATAGTTAGTAATTTTGCCAATATTGGCAAAATTGGCCAAAAACAAAAAAAAATACCGACCAAAATCACTAGCCAGTTGTGCCTGAGTTTGGCGAACCGACTATATCCATAATTAAAAAATATCAATTAGAAGGATGTAATTGCATATTAGAATATAGTTTTAATTCCAAACAACTTTTCATAATAGCAATTTTCAATATTGTGAAAAATAAAGCTACTTTACTCTTCATTGACATTTTTGACATACCTCGTATAACATTCATAAAATTTTATATCTGATGGTTGAATCTTGGGTTTTTGACTATGCAGAACTTTTTATAAAGAATAACTTTTTTTCGTAAAATTAATAATAAAAAAGAATGTGTGTGTACTTTGTACGCACGTAAGAAGTTATACTCCTATTACATATTATGTGATTTTAACAAAATTGATATAATGTACTTTAAACAGTTTATTTATATTTTATTTAAATATTAAACTAATTTTAATACTTACTACTTTCCAAAAATTTTTATTAAGACAATACCAAAAATTTAAAAAATAAAAGAATAAAACGCACACAAACACATTGAAAAATTCCACAAAGAAAAAATGATTTCTGAACGATAATAATTGTTGGCAAAAATTTTAAATACGCATTTTCTGAAAAAAAATTATATAACAAATATACTAACAATCATAAAATGCATAAAAAAATAAAAAAATAAAAACTTGCATCGGGATTCGAACCCGCGAATTTGGGGGCGCTTTGATTCGTAATCCAAGCCTAGACTCACTCATCCAATTACACATTATATTTGTCATGTGGAAAAATAGGGCAACTAAGCGTTTTACTGTTTGACAATTGTTCTGAATTATGTATTATGTAATCAAATTATGTATGTAGTTTGATTTTTGTGGAAGAAAATATTAAAATATAACAAAACAGTAAGAAAACAATATATTAGATGAAGATTGGTAGAACTTTTGTTGGTAATCAAATTAAGTATGTAAATCAAAGCATACATACCTACTAGATAAATAAATCTACGCCTAAAAATCATAATTTAAAAATAAAATTCGGACCTAATTTCGGATTTCTCTCTAAAATCCCCATTCTTGAGAAAATAAATTTATTCCAACCTAATCCAAATGTATAATTACAATATTATGATTATAATAAAAACTACTTATCAAATTAGAATCAGTTTTCCTTGTCCAAAATAGTCCAAAAGTCCAAAAATATATATGAAAACTATTTAAAAAGGCAGTATAACTATTAACTAACTTTTGTTTGTTGTTTCTTTTCCCACAAATTTCAAAACGCAACAACCATAAATAATCAAACCACAGCTGTGCCACAGCCGCCATATTGAATAATTTTTGACATGTCATTTGAACATCCAATCAGAACAAAGTTATAATGCGACTGCGCCCAGATTGAAGGTTTTAATCATATTAAAATTCACCCTCATATCGCGCCTAAAGATGTATAACTTCAAAAAGTTTTCCATATGGAGACAACTTACAGGGACACACTGTATAAATCTATGAATATCTAATGGTATAGAAAATTTATATCTGATTAATTCATTATACTTTTCTTCGCCACTCATTCGTATCTATTATGTATTCTTCTTTTAAACATTTCTCTATAAAGTCCTCTGCCACACAGTCCGTCCATCTTCTCCTCAGGTTTTCTCAATCTCTCTTCCCATCAGGTTCTAACAGCTTTATTCTTTGTCCCACATCAGTTTAAATCAAACACATTTTAGTTTGCATTTCTACGTTTGACATGACCAAACCATTGCAATCTTTGTTCTTGGATCTATTTTGAGACGATACTGAACCCGGCTCTTTTCCTAATCAAGTTGTTCCCGAGCCTGTCCCTTTTAGTCTCACCAAACATCCACCATTTTCACATTTTCATTTTAGTTACAGTTTTTTCTTTACAGGCCACACTTCATCGCCTTACACCAATGGAGGCCTCACCATAGTCTTGTATATCTTTCCTTGCACCCCTTCCTCGATTTCTCGATCTAGTGCCCCATTTTTCATTATATGGGAGCCAAGGTATTTAAATTCTCCTACCCGTTCTAGTTTTTTTAAAGCAATTCGATGTCGCCAACCATTCCCCTTCTTTATACCTTTAAGTCTCCCGTCTTTAATATTCCTTACTCCATATCTGGATTGCATATGTATTCGGTAAACAGAAAATTAAGTTATACATCTCTCAAAATTTTATTTCAGAGGCAACTTATATTATTAGATCTTTTGACAAGTATCAGCTACAAAGTCTCATTTAAAAAAAATCATCGATTACGTCATCACGTCCATATGGATGACGTCACTCGTATGAAATATTTTTTTTTAATAAAATAAAAATTCCATTTTTAATTCAGTTGCAATGCGAAAGCAAAAAAATCTTATTTTTCACTTAAAACACGGAGAGCAGTCCAGCCCTCTGAATCGACGATTTTCGACTCTTGTTGGAGTCTCATCGGAGAGAACCTAGGCCTGCTTAGAGACTCCAACAAGAGTCGAAAATCGTCGATTCAGAGGGATGGACTGTAGTGATGTTGATTATAGTTACTTTCGAGTATTCGTTACAAATCGTTACTTTTGTATAAAGTAATCATTTACAGTATTCGTTACTTTGATTACTATGATTACTTTTGTTACTTTTGTATTTGAGTACCGGTAATCATATCAAAAATCGTATTTCTCAGTAAGTAAGTATTTTGTATAAAGTAATCATTTACACTATTCGTTACTTTGATTACTATGGTTACTTTTGTATTTGAGTACCGGTAATCATATCGAGAATCGTATTTCTCAGTAGGTAGGTCTGTGTAGGTATTCCGATATAACAACGACCTTCACCAATCTGTATAAGAGATAAAAATGATTTGATTATTATGATTACATTTGTATTTGAGTACCGGTAATCATATCAAGAATCGTATTTCTCAGCAGGTAGGTATTTTGTATAGGTATTCCGATATAATAACGACCTTCACGAAGTACGAAGTAATCGGAGTAATCAAAGTAGATACAATAGTCGTTACTCCTAATACGATTTGTATGAAGTAACTAAGTAATCAGAGTAATCAAAGTAATCAGAGCAATAGTCGTTACTCTCTCTGATACGATTGATACGAAGTAACGAAGTAATCAGAGTAATCAAAGTAACGATTTGCCTCTCTGTATAATAATCGTTACTTTCGGTATTCCTAAGTAACGAGTACTTTGTAACGAATAGTTACTTTTTCAACATCACTAATGGACTGCTCTCCGTATTTTAAGTGAAAAATAAGATTGTTTTGCCTTCGCATTGCAAATGAATTAAAAATGGAATTTTTATTTTATTGTTATATTGGTCGTTACTTCTTTGAGTAACTTAAGTCCATTTTCTGTTGGAATTTACCAGCTGAACAGACGGGGTCGTGAATTGTAAGTTTTTTGAATTCCCTCTTGTTTTCTTCGCGTCAGCATCCATCTGGCTTGCAAATTTTAGAAGCCATGGAGGTGTTACCAAGAAAATGGACCAATAAGTTTTCAATTTAAAAATCTTTTAGTAATATTTTAATACTTTTAAATATTAATAATAGTATTGTTATTAGGATTGAAAACTACTTCATCTTTCAATTGCCAGATGACGCTAGTCACCTAGTCCATTCATGTTGGTTGCGGTGTGGGGGATAAACTCTCGGTGTTGATCACTTAAAGTATGGAGAAGCAGGCCTACGTTCTCTCCGATGAGACTCCAACATGAGTCGAAAATCGTCGAGTCAGAGGGCTGGACTGCTCTCCGTATTTTAAGTGAAAAATAAGATTGTTTTGCCTTCGCATTGCAACTGAATTAAAAATGGAATTTTTATTTTATTTTTATATTGGTCGTTACTTCTTTGAGTAACTTAGGTCCATTTTCTGTTGTAATTTACCAGCTGAACAGACGTGGTCGTGAATTGTAAGTTTTTTGAATTTCCTCTTGTCTTCTTCGCTTCAGCATCCATCTGGCATGCAAATTTTAGAAGCCATGGAGGTGTTACCAAGAAAATGGACCAATAAGATTTCAATTTAAAAATCTTTTTGTTATTAGGATTGAAAACTACTTCATCTATCTATTTTTTTTTTATTTGAAATCTTGCAAAGGACATCGCACACATCTTATGGAAAATATAATGTCACTCAAATTCAATAAAATTTATACGAATAAATTCGTTTTAAATCAACGGTCAAATCTTATCATTGCGCCAACTCTATATTTTCAATAATAAGAGCAGAAATTGATATAAATAAATCTGAAATCAAATGGATACGTACATAAGTTAGAGAGAGAAAAAATATTTTAAAACACCCAAATTGTCGGTACTCCATAAATCAGAGGATTAGTTTCACTAATTCGCTTAGGCCCAGCGGGGGGTTTAAGCTCTTTTGAATAACACTCAGAGCAATAATGATGGTAACTGACACTTTTACTGACTCAAAAAATGTGATTTCGATAAACTTTAATTGCAATTTGCGCCGTAATTAATCATAATTAAGAGTTGGCGCAATGATAAGATTTGACCGTTAATTTAAAACGAATCTATTCGTATAAATTTTATTGAATTTGAGTGACATTATATTTTCTATAAGATGTGTGCGATGTCCTTTACAATCTACTCTGTACAAAGGAGTATTAAGTTAAACTGATAAATTATGTAATGTTTTGTAGGTGTTGCCAGCCAGTGCCTGTTCACCTTATTCACCACTGTATTCACTAACACAAGTGTCACTCACACAAGTCTTCTGGCCACTGTCTCTTGAGTCTGCGAACTGGTAATGGACGATTGGCAAGCGTGGAAATCAGCTTGTTGTTGTGATTGATACTTCTTTTTCCATGTTTGGTCGCATGCAGTACTATTACGTCCTTTACAAATGGTATTTTTAAGTCCTCATGTAATGTTTGGTTTGAAATATACCAGGGTGCATTTGCAATGATTCTTAAAGTTTTTGATTGGTATGTCTGCAGAATTTTGGTGTTTGATGGTTTCGTACATCCCCATAGTTCAATACCCTAGGTCCATATAGGTTTACTATTATTTTGTATATTGCCAGTTTGTTTTCTATGGATAATTGTGATCTACCAAGAAGCCAATTCATTTGTCTGGTTTTTAAAAGATGAATACCTAAGTATTTGACTTCGGTCTTCATTGGAATAACTTGGTGGTTTATTGTAACATGTGGACAATTTACATGTCTGTTCGTAAATGTTATGTGAGCCGATTTTTCGTGGTTTACTTTGATTTTCCATTTTTGGAGCCAGTTTTGTAATCGATCTAAATGTGTTTGTAGCTTGTTAGAGGCCACTACTGGATCATGGTCAAGCGCAATTATTGCTGTATCATCGGCAAAGGTGGCGATAGTTGTTTCGTTAGTAGTTTGTATAGTAGCAGCAGTCAGCAGTGTATAAAAATTACAAAAATGGTCCCAAAACACAGCCTTAGGGTACTCCTGCCTTTATGAGTTGGTAGCTTCTGTTATCTTTTTCCATTTTGACATCGAAATGTCTGTTGGAAAGGTATGATTTTGGAAGTAAGTAAATCTGACCCGGCATGTTTGTTTTTAGTTTGTATAACCGCCCTTGGTACCAAACCTTATCAAAGGTTTGCTGAATATCTAGAAATGCTGCAGTGCAAATGTTCTTGTTTTCCAAACCGTCTCTGATTAAATTTACTATCCTATGGCATTGGTGAGTTGTGGTGTGTATTTCCCTAAGCCATTATACAGAATGATGAAGTCCTCTAATAACTACTCGGTATGCACGTTCATCTTTTAGTTGATATATGTGGTGAACTATTCCTTCTTCTCGCAAATATTTTACTAGTTTTCTGTAAATCTGTAGATGTCTACTGTTTTGGAATATATTTTGACAGTGTTTTCGGATAATGTTCGAGTATGGAATTCTTCTTCCTTTAAAACGTTTGACAAATTGGTTAACATAGCTGCATAATCAGTAACACCGTAGATGTATATAGGAGGAGGTCTGTATTGTATTGCTGTATTATTATTTTCAGATGTACTTTTGCTTGTATCTTCATTTGTGCCATCAAGGCTATGTAAAGCATCAAAATTGTTTGAAGTAAGTGTGTTTTGTTTATCAGTATTTGTGCTAGCTTTTTTATACCTTTTTCGCTTTTGTTTAATAACATATTGCCAGGGATGTTTGTCTGTTCCGGAGTATAAAAAATTTGCTGACCATGTATGTTAAAGTTTGGTATCATATTATAATTATTAGGCATAATATTAGTTATAAACTTGCTTGGTTGACCCTGTATATTTGCATTGCATTGTGTATTAGGATAAAATTGTACATTATCAGTTGTAGGTACGTTTTGATGACCCTGTATATTATTGGGATGGCTATACATACTGCAAAGATGTTTTTGTTACTCCTTGGATGTAATTTTAATCATCCATTTTTTGAAATTCACACACATTCACGTTTAAATATTAAAATTATAATATTTACACTTCAACTGTTAATGGGTTTGGTTTTTGTATCGCAAGTTAATAATTACACGCTGATAATAAACTCGAAATATATGTTTACTGTTCGAGTACTAGAATGATTAAATATATGCCAAAATATCGTAATTTAAAAATAAAAATCGACCTCTTTCGGGATTTTTCCTTAAAGCCGCAGGTTTACGAAATATCGAATTTATTCCAAATATTTGCCATACTGTATAATTAAGAATTATAGTGTTTGTAATGCACAACATAATTATTATTGTAAAAACTAAATGAGTGTAGTATATCAATGTATTTTTGTTTGACCCTCACCCCATCTTCGTCAGTGATTGTCGCTTCATTTTTCCCTCAATATATTATCTATAAATCTATACCTATGGAATAGTCGTCATAATATTTAGTGTTTCTGAAAGATTTATTGTTACGCCACTGAAAGAAGATAATAATCGAGAAACGCTCACTTATAAAAAAGGGAGTGAGTATATAGCTTATGAACTACATAATCGTCGGGTCTTTTGAACTTTTAAAAATTTCTCGTAGAAGAAAGAGACTTAGTAATCCAGAGAAAAGGACGAGGCTTTCACATTATAGGGATTACAAGGTATAGATGGAGAGAAAAAAGGTATGGAAGAAGCGCCAATATTGCGGCTTCGGGATTTAAAAAGATTGCTGCGGCTTATCTTGGCCTTAAGAAAGCACTTAGACATAGATATTTTTTCGGCATCTTTTTTGTCGGGGTGGTTAAAGCTAACGATACTGTTTGGGTATGTGAGAAAACGATACCTACGGCATTCAATTAATTTCACCTACATACATAATGCCTCTATACAGGGTTGCTTAAGAACTACGAATGACATGAATAAATTGATATGTGTCTAGAATTAATTATAATAATACAAACAACAAACAACACCACTTCATTTGGGTTTTTGAGAAAAGTTGTAGTTTCAAAAATAATAGAATGTCTGACTTGCTTCTACAAAAAAGGCATTGTCTGTACTCACAGATGCGTAAAACAATATTGAAACACATTAGATATCTTTACTATTATTTATCCAGTTATATTTTATGATAGAGAATGAAATATAAAATTTCTAATACTCAATATTACAGTATTACTATATAGAATATAGGTACCAAAAAAAGATGCTCAGTCCGCTAAAGTCAGAAGCTAAATAGCTATACGAAAAAAACCCTATGAATTGGCAACGATGTTTATTGATAGGGAAAAATAATAAACCTGGATCCCAAGCTGAAAATTTGTTAATAGTTTAACGGTGTCTAGTCGGACAAACTTTGATATATGGGAACATTCGAATAGGGGAAGTTTTAATTGTAGAACAGGTTAAAAATTAGAAACGTCAGACTACGAAAACGTTCCATGTATTTTGTCGGACAAAACTTCCAATTGATTTGTTACCATTTCATTAAATTCTCATGCAAAAATCAGACTGGTGTTTATCACCAACTGGGCATTTCAATGAGTGAAACACGAAGAACATGTCAAATGACAGGAATCGTGTTGGTTAGTAATAGCAGTCTGATTTTTGCATGAGAGTTTAATGAAAGGGTAATCAATTGTATGTTCTGTCCGACAAAACACATGAAACGTTTTCGTAATCTGACTTTTCAAATATTTAAACTGTTCCACAATTAAAACTTCCCCTGTTCCAGTGTTCCCGTACAGCAAAGTTTGTCCGACTAGACACCGTTAAGCTATTAACAAATTTTTAGCTTGCTATTAATCAACTTTTTTTGGTACGCGGGATCCAGGCCTATAATGCGAAATGAGTGAAATATTACTTATTCAAAATACTAAACAAAATTAATTACACTGTTCAGAATGTTCCCTTCTACTTCTTCTTTATATATGCAATTACCTATAAGGAGATCAGAAGAAGTGCAAATAAACCATGCTATCAAATAGTTTAAACAGTAGATGCGTCCTCTTCCACAACTCCTACCCTACACTTTTACTTGTATGTAGGTATTATTAATTGCAGTGTTATACTGCTCGACCTTCATAATATGTCCCAGATATTGCAATTTTCTAATTGAAGAGTTTGGTGCAATAACCCGCCAATGACTATCTTTCTCTAGAGATTAAGTTTATGACATTTCTTGCCTTCAAAAACACCTCTACACAGTTTGGAGCAAAAAACGTACACGTACTGTGTAAGAAATTCAATGTAGAATAACGTGGACGGTTATTGAACCAAAAATGTTGGTAGCATAGTCCTTAGGATCGATTTATGCACATTTTCCTCAAAACTATGCAATGTGCACTTGGACGGTTATTGTTCCTTCAATTGTAACAGTATTTAAAACCTCTTTATCTTTTTTCATTATTGGTATCTCCGTAACATAATTGGCTCTATCCACGTAACTTATGCGTAACATTATTCGGTAGGTTCATAATTCAACGGCTTCCAATTTGTCTGAAATGTCTTTCTTTAATGTCCAAATCTTCAACCCATAAAATAATACGGAGGACACGTAGCATCCCAGAAGTCTTATCTTTAAAATTATCTTAGCTCAAACAAGATTTTGTTTTCTCCTACATTAATTTTCAGATTTACATTTTTTGTATTTTAGTTATAATTTTTTAACATATTTTTAACTAGTAAGTTTTTACCAACTCTAACCATTGTCATTGGTATTACTTTACTTACATACTTACTTTTTGAGTTATTTGCGAAAAACCGTCTAATGAAGCACTTTTTGAGGAAAACTCATTACAACCTTTTTAAAGCTTGTAAAAATAACTTAAGGTGAAACAGTAGCGATCAACAGGTAGCGAAAACGCGTTCCAAGATTGCGGCTGTAATTTCGAATATTTTTTCGAGATATTTGGCACACATATTCGTAATATAATAAAGAATGGCGGTACAGAAACCAATTTGAAAAATATATTAATATGTGGAAATTACTCTGTAATTCAATACAATATTAAAAAAACGAGCCTGTACCGCCAAAGGTTAAGAACAAAAAAAAATACACTTCTTCAAATAAACTTTTTATCCGATGCCTAGATTTTGTGTCATTTTGGAACTACTAATGAAATAAAAAAGTTTAATAGTTCCAAAATGACACAAAATCTAGGCATCGGATATAAAAGTTTATTTGAAGAAAGTGTATTTTTTGTTTTTCTTAATGGCGGTACAGGCTCGTTTTTTTAATATTGTATTTAATTACAGAGTAATTTCCACATATTAATATATTTTTCAAATTGGGCTTTGCACCGACATTTTTTATTATATTACGAATACGTGTGCCTAATATCTCGAAAAAATATTCAAAATTACAGCCGCAATCTTGGAACGCGTTTTTGCTACCTGTTGATCGTTACTGTTTTCTCTTAATTCTTGTTTTTTGAAAAAGTATTTAATATCAAAAATAAGCCAGTTACGCTCAAAACAAAGTTGCTCCCTTTTATTTTGGTAAAAAAAAGGGAAAATCACCCTCTAATTAGCATCTCAAATGAAATTGTTACTTCATAATCGTCAGAACTGAAGAAGTGCGGAAATACTACACCAAATGTTCTCCATTAAAAGACTGAAATAGTATTTTCATTTGTTTATATTTATTCTTGACTGATAACCTCAATAGCAGGGAGATTTTTATCTCATTTACTTTTAAAATTGTATATTTAAATTTAAACAGTCTTGCTCTACTACATATTAAAGAACAAATTAGAGGAATTTCAAATCTTTGGCACTTTTGTTTTAAGAAATCATAACCACCATATTATGGCTAAATAATTGGGATCTTTGTTGGGTTACATGTCAACGATGAAAACCACAATCACCTCTTTTCAGACCAGTGCTACAGGAAATCAACGTCTTAATTATAAAAAAAATATTATTTGTAGCAGACTTCAGGAACGGCTTCTTAAAGTTTAAACAATAATATGGGTGATGTCCTATACTTCATATGTTATTAAAGTTTTGGAAATAAAAGGAAAATATTGAGCACTGTAATTTATTAAATCTTGTCCAAGTATGCTTTCGGTCATAGAACATCGCCAGGGGCGTTTCGTCAAATTTAGAAGTTATCCGGGATTGTCGTAAACATTTGTTTCATTTAATGATGGTGGAAAAATAAAATAAAACATATAACACACACTGGACAAACAGATTAAAATTAAAATAAAACCCGGTGATATGTCGAGTTCATGTCGAGATGGAGGTACAATCGTATAAGACGGAGCTACAGTTGTACCTATTATTTAATTGTATTATTATTTAAAAACCCAATTGATGGAAAAAAATCCGTAAGGATATGGCCTTTGGCATCCTATGATCCACCACAAGGTATGTGGGTTGCTTAATTGACAATACCCTAATAACACCAAACATTCTATGTATGTTCCTAGAATGTACACACAGGACATTGAAAACATTCCTGGAATGTCCTCAAAAGCACAAGAACGTCCCCTAAATGTCCCAGAAAAGTCCTGTGTCAGCATTTTAAACATTCCTTGAATGTCTTGTTGGAACATTCCATGAATGTCTACGAATGTTCTTTGGACATTCACAGTACCTATATTTTTTAGACAGTCCCTGGATATAGTCGCTAATGTGACATAAGACTTCCGATTTGTTTTTTCATGAGTTTTGTAAGAGACTACAAATTTTTTTTACAGTCACCTACTGTTTTCATATGATATTTTTTGACATGTTTTGTAGTAAATTCAACTATCTATTTACTACAAAACATGTCAAAATTTACATATGAAAACAGGAGATGACCCTAAAAATGGTTTTTCATCTCCTACAAAATTCATGAAAAATCAGATAGGAGGTATTGTCACATCACCGACGATATACCAGAAGTATATGTGGCCATACCAAATAATACATCCTTGATAAATATGTATAAACATTTTTATTGCACAAAATCTTGTCATATATTTTTTCCATCATCACTACGATGATGATTCATTGTATTGAATTGTACATTACAATCTGGTCATAACTGACCAATGAGCAATTTTAATTTAACCTAAATTACTACTGTTCCTTAAAATGAAGAGCTTACCCCATAGTATCTCTTATCTAATCTAACAAGATCGTGCACTATTTTAACATACACAGGCACACAAGCACTATGCTCTGCTTTTCAATATCACCTATCACTCAAACTAGTTCAAAAGGCTTTGTCCTCTTCAATCTTCTAGTTTGCTTAGTAGTATCGAGGAGCTGGATTTCCTCAATATTCTTGTACTTATAAAGTTGTTACTCATGACTTCCTGCCATCTTCTTGATGATTATATCCAGGTTCCATTTCTAGGTCCTTATGGAGATCACTGTTTGTCACATACCAAGGAGCATCTACAATATTTCTCAGTATTTTGTTCTGGAATCTTTGTATAATTTTTATATTACTTGGTCTAGTAAGTACCCCATAGTGGGCATCCATAAGTCCATACAGGTCTTAGGTCTTAATATTTGTTTATAGAGTAATAACTTATTATCCATCGACAATGTGGAGTTTCTTCCAACTAGCCAATACATTTTTTACATATATCATTATTTTGCCTTTCATAGCCACAAGTATCTACGTTTCCTTCCTGGTTTTTTTGTAAAACACTTTCAGCTGATTATAAAAACAAAATTAAAATGGATGGTAATTTTTCTATTTTTTACAATTAAACATCAAAAGAAATAGGTACTTTTTACAGCTAATAATAATATGCATAAATAATTTGTTTCATAAAGAATAAAGAAAATTGAAAACGGATTTTATAATACTTACATAATTGTTTAAACAAAAGAGATCCGGCCAGAAAAAAACTAACATACAGAACAGCAAACTATATAATTCTAATTTACATTTTCCATCCAATCATACATTTTTAGGTTATCATGAAATTTGAAAATGTGATGTGTGATGACCACGCGGGCACGCGGCCCTACTTACATAGAACACGCGCGGTAAATTTGAAAATGAACGCAAATTGAATAGTTAATGGCCTCGCTTAAAATATAGGACATTGGTAGTATGTTCATAGAATGTTTTGTGGTAACATTCCACCAATAATTTAATCAGATGTTCACCGAATTTTCCTTGAATGTCCAGGACATTCAAACATTAATAAAACTTTGATAGTACATTCCTGGAATGTTTTGTGTTGTTAGGGTATGTTTTCACATTAAGGACGGTGAGTAGCAACTCCAGTTGTTAGTTGGCAGTGCCAAAGCAAAGCAATGTCAAAAATAGGGATACCAGCTACATAGCAATTATTATAACTTAACACAAGCAATCAAGAACATGTATATGTTCAGCAGAACATGTGTATGAACAGGGGAAATGAAATGTATAAAAATCGGAAACAAGATACTTGCGAACTTTAAAACAAAGTACTACTGCAGGGATGCCCAACTAGGGGAGTGCAATTAGACCGAAAATATTCATTGTTTCGGAAAAATTCAAACAAGCTTATATTTTTCTAAAACTTCTTTTGTTAGTTTATATAGGTACTTGTTAAAGTAAAAAGTTCTACTCGCAAATTTGGCCGCTAATTGTTTATTAATTGTTTAAACAATAACAATTGTTTTGTATGAATAATTTTAAAAATATCGTTAAATTCATCATTTTACTTTGATCAAATATGTTTCTATTTTTTTTTTATTATGCTGAATCGGAATATGGCATTGCAATTTGAAAATTCTTATACAGACGCTCTTATACAGTATGTCTGCGTAGCTAGGAACCACATGGAAAACTTTTTTATTATCAATTTTACGAAAAAAAGGTATTCTTCACAAAATGCTCTGGATAGTCAAAAATCTAAAACTTAACCATCATATATCAAATTTTATCAATTTTATACGAGTTAGGTCAAAAATATGAATTTCGTTAAAGAGTAAAGTACCTTTATATTCCAAAATATCAAAAAAATGATATTATGAAAAGTTGTTTGAAATTAAAAACTATGCTTAAATATACAATTACATCATTCTAATCGAAAACATTTTTTCAATTTTTTCTTAAATTACTGATACTCATCATCATTTTATTACAATTATGATAACTATTTTATTATCACTTTTACGAAAAAAAGTTATTCTTCATAAAATGCTCTCCCAGGTCTAAAATCTAAGATACAACCATCAGATATCAAACTTTTTTAATTTTATACGGGATATGTAAAAAATATGAATTTTTCTTAAGAGTTAAGCGCCTTTATTATTCACAATATTTTAATTAGAAGGATGTAATTGAACACTAAAACATTTTTTTTAATTCCAAACAACTTTTCTTAATAACAATTTTCGATATTGTGAAATGTAAAGGTACTTTACTCTTGAGTAAAATTAATATTTTTTGACATACCTCGTATAAAATTAATTAAATTTGATATTTTGCAGATTTTTGCAGATTGCATCTTAGATTATATACCAGGGGTGGCCAAGCTCCTTGATAATCCGAGCCATTTTTCAAAATTTGAAATTTTTGCGAGCCGCAATTAAACAATTATTTAAATTTAGAAAGTGTAAAAAAGGTATAAAATTTTTCTCTCAGTGTTTGGATTTCAAGAATTTTAAAGTGAAATAAAATGGTTCACATCGTTGTTTCAAACATAAAAATAATTCTACAAGCAGCCTTTACTATTTCAGTATATTTAGATTCTTCATCATCCTTCCATCTTCTTCTGGGACGGCCTACTGATCTTCTACCGTCTCTCAAAAAACACTGTCTGTAACACTCTGTCTTCCTCTGATCTTACCACATGACCTGTCCATCTTATCTTAGCTTTAATAAATATATGTCTTACGATGTTTTTAGAACCATACAGTCACCAATTCAACTTTGCGGCGCCTTCTCCACTCTCCTGTTAATTCATCTCTTTGAGGGCCAAATATCATTCTGAGAACTTTCCTTTTAAAACCAGCAGCATATTTATTTTCCGCTGTTTCACTTCCATATGTAACCATTGGGCGAATAATTGGCATGTACACTATTAACTTAGAATGCCTTTTTAGCAACTTGGATCTTAACAATGATGATAGGGAGTAAGATGCTCTATTTACCGCAGCTATCTTTGCCGAGACCTCTTTTTATGTGGTTATGATCACCGCCCCCAGATATTTAAACTATTTTACTACTTCGAAGTTGTAATCATTAATAGTTATGCTGCCTAACTCTTGGTCTTGGATTTTTGGTTACTAGCATGCATTTCGTCTTCTCTTCATTTATTCAAAGGCCCAGACTACCTGTTTCTTCCTTGAGTTGTGAAAACACCTCTCACGTCTCTTGTAGAATAAGCAACTGCACCTAGATCACCAGCAAAGGCCAACAACAGTTTTGATCATCGATTCGCAAATCCCTCTGTCATCTCAGATGATATTTTACTTATTACATATTCTAAGGCCAAATTGAATGGCAACGGTGATAAGGGGTCTCCTTGTCAAAGTCCTGATGTTACACTATAGTCTTTTATATTTTTTGTGGTCAGTAATAATTACTTACTTAACTTATTGAAAGAAAAAAATTAAAAGTAATTCAGATATTTATTGAGAGCCACAAATAATCCTTCAAAGAGCCACATGTGGCTCGCGAGCCACAGTTTGGCCACCCCTGTTATATACGATGCAGAGTATTTTATAAAGAATAACTTTTTTTCCTAAAACTGATAATAAAAAAGTTATCAATAGGTTCCAAGTTACGCAGACATACTGTATAAGAGCTAAAAATTTTTTTTTGCTAAACATTTATTATTGCTGAAGCTTATTATTAAATTTATTTTAGGTAAGTTTTACAGAAAAAAGTTTTGATCAGTTTGTATAAACATTTTTTTAGCTGGTAATTTTCGGTTTTTGTATTACATTTTTGTTATCTTTCTTAATTTTCTCAAAAAGAAATAGTTTATTTCATTTCTAAAGTAAAATAATTTGGTGCATATTAAAGATTACATCCTAAGCTTTAAAAAAAGCACTTAAAAACTGTAATAGATCTGTTCAAACTTGAGTAATACCGTCTTAAAGTGGTGGTAATTCTTTAAAACTACGAAGATTCCAAAAATTACATTTTTTGAGACGTCATATCATTTGAATTAAATTATTAAGATTTTTTTTTAATAAAACATCATTTATGGTAAGATGCTTGAAAGGTAAGTTGTGCAACATTGAGAGTTTTATAAGAAAAATTGTATAAGGGTAAGAACATAACAAGTAAGTCGAGGTGGAGGTGGATGTGGATGTCGCGGTCGATGTCGACATCCATGTAAAACAAACACATTATACTGAATGAAAGAGAACAGAGCAAGTAAGTCGCGGTGGAGGTTTAGCGCGATGCCATCTAGGAGGTTTACATCGATGCTTTTGAAAATAAAATGAGTTTGTTTTACATGGATGTCTACTGCGCGGCCTACAAGGATGTTTTTCTGTGATTGGTCCGTTCGAAGCCAAGTTGTCATTAACTGCGTTATCTGAGTTGATACTTTTTATAATATAATCCCTTTTTTGTATTCAGTTTATTTTTGAATTTTTAAAGTAATTAAATTCAGTAAATTTTTGAAATATGAAGGAGGATCTGATTATTTACAGCTGACATTTCATCACTATCATCACTTGACTGACACAACATCGCAAAAGCACAGTCTTTTTGTCATTCAAATTTCATTAAACTACTTCTCCTTGATATGTGCTGTCGACATCGACCGCGACTTAACTAGTGGCATCTACCGCGACCTACACATCCACCTCGACTTACTTGTTATGTTCTTACCCTTAGTTACACGTTTTTAAATCATTTTTAAACAAAATTCATGTAAGGCTCACTTTCCGCCCACACCGTACTTATGCCCATACATTTTATTTCTTTCTATTATAACCATAAGATAGTTTGATTATTCTTCTTTCATGTTCAATTTGTAAAATTTCATTTGATTCATTAGTTAAAGAATTACATTAAAATAACTCAAGCGTGCACTTCGCCGTACGCTAGTTTACAGTGCGCCAATGTTTGTGAGAAGGGTGACTTCTAAATAGCGTTGTAAATAAAAAAATATAGAAGATACAGATTTAATTTTAGAAAATTCTTTATATAAGGTTTTTTTTTGTAAAATTTTCTGAATTTTTCAATATTCAAGTCAGTTTTTTTCTCAAAATTTATATTTTCGGAGTTATTTAAAAAAACATCTAATTTCGTAGTTCATTTCTTTAATAAAAAATGAAGCACCCACTTCTCGAGTAGAACTTTTGATATGTTATTTATTAAACATTTCTTAATGAAATTACAAAAAATTCTATCTTGTTTGATTTTTTCAGAAGTGAAAATCTATATGCACTCCCCTACAACATCACTAACTCTATTTAAAATATTTTTAGAACACGCACTAACAACTTGGAAGTCCAAATGTAGGGGTATGGGAATGCCGATAAGGGACTATTATCTCTGCACATTGTGTTTCGCAGACGACCAGGTGGCGATGGCTCAAGATGAGGAAGATTTCAGTTACATGGTAAGAAAACTAAAAGAGGAAGACAGAAAGGGGGGCCTCGAAATTAATACGAAGAACACGGAATAGTTAGTAATATCGGAAGAAGGCGTCAAAAAATTGGAGATTTTGATTGGAGAAATGAAGAATTTTAAATATTTAGGTTTTATAATGTCGAAAAACCGAACAAGAGAAGAAGAGATAAAAATATATTTGGACAAACAAGATCTTGTATGTATAAGACAACTCCATAGTATGATCTGGAATAAAAAAAATCAAAAAAAAATAAAAAAAATTATATACCAAACAATATAGACGACGAATATAGTACAATATAGTATATAGTATAATAAATTTGGGCCATAAACGAAGAAACCAAAGAAGCACTCTGGCGACCTAAATGGAATACTGGAGAAGATGCTGTGGTCTGACCAGAAGACACAGAATATCAAATGAAACGATAAGGAGAAGAATAAAATTGGAAAAATATGCTCTGGAGTACTTATATAGGGTGAGGCAGATAAAGGGTCTATTAGAAATATCTCGAGAACTAAAGGTAAGAGAATCATAAAAATTGGAATACAGAGGTTTTGAGGTATGAACTATTTAATGAAAATATTTTGGTCTCTTTGCTACTTTCGGTTATACCGGAAGTTGATTGTAACTTCGTTTTTTTTTTAATGGGACACCCTGTATATTTTTACATTTTTGGACTCTGCTCGATGTCATCTTTCTTAAAATATGAGGTTTTTTTAATATTATACAGGGTAGTTTAAAAGATAATTACGGTTTTTATAAATTTTGTAGCAAACTTCACACCCTGTAGAATTGTACTCATTTGATATTAAAAACTCCATTTATGTTCATGTAATTTTTAATATAGTCTATTATTATTAAAAATTATTAATATAGCAAAATATTTAATTTTTGTATACAGGGTTGGTCGAAATTCGGAATGAGTATTTTCTGAGTTTCCTTAAATGGAGCACCCTGTATTGTATTGTAATGAAATGATATTTTATAGTACTTTTTTATTTCTTAACCATTCCCTATACCTAACGGCTTTAATTTGTAAGTTATTCGTAGTTCTTTAAGCCAAACATTAATTGCAACACAAATTACTTGAAATTTTATTAGGATTGCCGTGAAAATACTCAATCATAAATAATGTTTTGAAAATAAATACATGTTAATCTAGAATGATCCTTAATTTATTAATATTGGATGAGATACCAAATTGCCTACGTTGTTAAGATTGTTGGCACATAAAATATTAATAAAAAAACCATATTCTACCTAGTTGGCTAGGAATTTGACACAAAACTTGAATAAACATTAGACATTATAATATAATATTATTTTTATAGTTCCAGTTGCTTTCTTGACATTACTAATATAAATTTTTGTAGTGGGGAACTGATTTAGTAAACTTTTACTAACTTTTATTTAATTTAGTGAAGTTTTGGTTCTAGGAGAGTATAACAAAAATGTACTACCAGCAATAAGAATTTATCATCTGCAACTCGCTGATAAGACAATTAAGAAGAGAAACTTTTCAAAGTTTACTAGAATAGTTTCGACGTACTATAGACACTTATATTACGAAAACGTTCATATTAATATGCAGATTCTCAGTGACACTAACATTTAATTCATTTTAATCATTTACAATAGCTTTGTTCGATCAGATTTCTCGTAATCTAAATGTCCAGTTCGTTGGAACAGCTCTAGTAAATTTTGAAAAGTTTTTCTTTTTGGTTATTATCTATCATAGAATTTGTTATTGTAGTACGTATTTGTTATACTTTCCTGGAACAAAAAACATCTGAATCAGTTCCTCATTAGAAAAATTCATATTAGTAATCATAGCAAAACAACTGCAACTTCAAAAATAGTAGAATGTTTAAACAAAGCAAATGTTTAAGTATATTTATTGTAAAAGTCATAGCCAACTAGATAGAATATTATATGTTATTATTAATATTAAACACACCAACAATCTTAACTACGTAGGTATTGTGATATATCAACCATTATTAATAAATTAACGGTCAGTCGATATTATTATGTGTTTATTTTCGAAAAATTATTTGTGATTGAATATTTTCACGGCAAACCTAATAAAATTTCACGTAATTTTTGTTGCAATTAATGTTTGGCTTAAAGAACTACGAATAACTTACAAATTAAAGCAGTTAGGTATAGAAAATGTTTAAGAAATAAAAAAGTACTATAAAATATCATTTCATTACAATACAAAAATACAGGATGTTCTATTTAAGAAAACTCAGAAAATATTCATTCCGAGTTTCGACCAACCCTGTATAGTAAAATTAAACATTTCGCTATATTATTAATTTTTAATAATAACAAACTATATTGAAAATAACTTGAACATAAATGGAGTTTTTGATATCGAATCAGTACAATTCTACAGGGTGTGAAGTTTGCTACAAAATTTATAAAAAACCCTAATTATCTTTTAAATTTAAACTACTCTGTATAATATAACAAAACCTCATATTTTAAGAAAGAAAACATCGAGCAGAATCCAAAAATGTAAAAATATACAGGGTGTTCCATTAAAAAAACGAAGTTACAATTAACTTCCTGTATAACCGGAAGTAGCACAGAGACCAAAATAATTTCATTAAATAGTCCATAAGTCAAATCCCCTGTATTCCAATTTTCATGATTTTCGTACCTTTAGTTCTCGAGATATTTCTAATAGGCCCTTTATCTACCTCACCCTGTATAGATGAGAGAAGACTAAAATGGTACAGCTACGTACGCAGAGCAGAAAGTACATGGATAAACAAGGTTGCAGAATGGAGCAAAAGAGGAACGAGAAGGAGAGGACGTCCGAGAAGATTATGGAAGAATAAAGTCGACGAAGCCATGTCAAAGAAGGTATTGGAAGAAGGAGACTGGGAAGATCGTAAAAAATGAAAGTCCTGGCTGACGGAAGGAAAGACACTAGCTGTAGGTACAGTATAAAGAGGGACAGTAGAACCCCTCTCCGAAAAATTGGAAGTAAAATCTTTAGTTGCGCATGGCGACCGCGCAATGTTTCCAGTCGCTTTTGCCCCACTCTCTTATTGCAGTCGCATAGAAACGTACGGGTTTTAACAGGGAAAACCCGCATCCACCACTGGTGAATTACCAATTGCGTACTGCCGGTATTACTTCTTGAGATCAAAGTGCCGACATGGAAGAGGTTTTACTGTCCCTCTTTATACTGTGCTGTAGGTAACCGTTGTGGCACCCTGTAAATCATTATGTACTTATGTTTCTCATCATATATTGTTCTGTTATCTTTTTTCAATTATTATATACATTACAGAATATAAAAAAAGCTGATGGATTGATTTTAATTATAACTCAAATATCTCAATTGAAAAAATGTTCCTTCTCAGTACAAAGTATGTTATGTCTTAGAATTCGTAAATATTTAAGAAAGCAAGAATAGAATGATTGTATTTCAAACAAGCCAGACCTGCTTCTAACCCTATCCCTGCTATTATTCCCAATATCCAGATCTGTTATCCACCTATCATAGTTTGAGTAGTCAACTTATTGACATTTTAACGTCCCCGCCTGATTTCTAACACAGATAGCGATGTATGAAATTACCTGAAAGCAGAGAAGCGGCATCCTAAAAACCGAAGATATAAAAAAGCTTCGGTTTCACCTGTCTTTGTCCTTTGTCAAGACTTGAAGGGTGATGCTATGTGTTCGTGTGTCGCTGTCATATCGAAGACGGGGCCCAAGGCTATGATGGTGTCGATA
Source organism: Diabrotica virgifera virgifera (assembly GCF_917563875.1). Classification (NCBI taxonomy): domain Eukaryota; kingdom Metazoa; phylum Arthropoda; class Insecta; order Coleoptera; family Chrysomelidae; genus Diabrotica; species Diabrotica virgifera. The sequence continues at coordinate 84,102,290 of NC_065447.1, read as the reverse complement.
TCTGGGCCACTAGTTCTTTTTTATTCTTAGAAAATATCAAATTTTCGGTTGTCATGCAACATATTGTGTTTTTGATTAGTATCAAAACAAACTATTTATGATTAACTTTTAACAATTTCTGAAAACATTGCAGAGTGCGAAATTTCAAAATAATACAGGGTGTTTCATTAATAATTGTCCATATAGTAACTGGAGAAACTTAGCACAAAATACGAAGATTTAACCTAAAACACTTAAATAAAATGTGGTTCTATACTGAGTTACAGGGTGTTTTATCTAAAAATTTAAAAACTATTTTTGCTCAGCATTTTAGAAATATTCGACTTATCCTTTTCATACCTGGCAGAAGGTATAGGTACTGTACAAACTACTAAATTATGTTAAACAAATATTTCTGGCTATTACCAGAGGCGTACGACGGGGGAAAGTGAATGGTTGACCCTTTCAAAATTTTACGCCACTGGCGAAATTGCTATTTAGTTCAATTTTTGGATTCTTTGATACCTTCTATGAAAATAATATACTCTTCATTCGTAACGATAAAGTCATTAGTTTTCGAGATCTTTGAAGTTAAAAATGAAACGACACGGTTATTTTGATTAATGTATTGCATCGCTTCAGTTTTAATTTCAAATATCTCGAAAACTAATCATTTTATCGTTACGAATGAGAAGTATATTATTTACATAAAAAGTATTTCAAAATCAAAAAATTACACTAAAATAGCAATTTCTTCAGTGGCGTAGAATTTGGGAAGGGTCAATCAGCCATTATCCCCTGTCGTACGCCTCTGGTAGTAGCTAGAAACGTTTATTTATCTGAGTTTAGTAGGGTTTACAGTACTTACACTTTCTGCCAAGTATGATAAGGATACGCCAAATAGTTTTAAAATGCTGGGTACAAATAATTTTTAAATTTTAATCATATGAATCACATCATAAATAAATGAAAATAACTGTGCCGTTTCATATTTAACTTCAAATATCTCGAAAACTAATAACTTTATCGTTACCAATGAAGAGTATATTATTTACGTAGAAAGTACTGGAAAATCTAAAAATGGCATTAAATAGTAATTCCTCCAGTAGCGTAGAATTTGAGAAGGGTCAACCATTCACCATCCCCCTCTCGTACGCCACTGGTAGTAGCTAGAAACGTTTGTTTATCATAAATTAGTAGGGTGTCTAGTAGTCGCACTTTCTGCCAAGTATGAAAAGGATATGTCGAATAGTTCTAAAATGCTGAGCAAAATTGTTTTTTAAATTTTTAGATAAAACACCCTGTAACTCAGTAAGGAACCACATTTTATTAAAGTGTTTTAGGTTAAATCTTCGTATTTTGTGCTAAAGTTTCTCCAGTTACTATATGGACAATTATTAATGAAACACCCTGTATATATGTAAAAAAACAACCGCAAAAGTTTGACACCACAAAAAATTATGTTCATTTTAAAAGTCGATTTTCTCGTGAACAGATTAACGGATGCCACTAATTTTTTTTCTTTGGTATTTACACTTTTGGGCAAAGGCTTACTTAAACTTTTTTTGATACCGGATGGAATAAAAGATATAGTTTCCTTATATTAAGTTTGAGACATCCTGTACAAGGGTGAGTATACATTAGAATCATGTTGTAGTATTATGTTTTCTGAACATTTTGTTTTTTGAATGTCCTTAACAGTGGCGCAATCAGGGGGGTTTTAGGGGTTAAAACCCCTCCCAGGACATATAAAAAATATAAAGAATAGTAGGAAAATGTAACTTGTCTTTCAGAAACAATACAAAAAAATTTCGGTGCTCAAGCGAAGCTAGGACAAATAATCCCCGGACAAATAATCCCAGACAAAAATCTTCACAAATTATCCCTGGACAAAAAATTCCCAGAAAATCCCCGGACAAATAATCCCGGACAATTACTCCCCACAAATTTTTTTGATCAAAATATCCCCACAAAAAATCCCCAAGAAATATTTGCTGCCGAATAGTTCTCTAAAAGTTTTCCCGTGAATACCATCGACTCAAATGTTTTTCAGCCTCAGTGCGTGAGAGCTATAGCAGTCGCCATGAAACCGTTTTTCGGCACGAAAATAATGATTAGCAATTAAGATTAAGCATGAATTCTAATTTCGATTACCAAATTTCGAATTTCAATTCCATGTCTAAAATTTCAAAATTTTACATGACAAACGAGTGAGTTTTTTAAAAATCGTGGAGGATATGGGGAATGCGCTAAGGCTGTGGGAACCATGTTGTCATTATTCGCTTAAATCTTTTACTCACTTTGCTTTGAATAACTATGTTCAAAACATTGGCTATTCGTGATGATAACTGCTGGTCCTGAAAACGATAATCTTGATTGTAATGCAAAAAAAAACGCCATTTAACGTCAAAAGTATTTAGTCATTATCATCATCAATGGCGTTTTAACTCTTAGAGTGTATTTGCGAGTAGTTTACTATTGCCTTCCATGTTTGTCGGTCCTGTTCCACTATTTCCCATTGTCTCACTCCCATTTTCTCCAGATGTTCTCTGACTGCATCTTTCCACCTTTTTCTAGGCCGTCCTACAGACATTCTCCCATCTGGCCTTTCCCCGAGCAGCTATGTCTGGTTTGATTTTTGGATAAATTTTTCGAATGGCATACTCTAAGGACAGGTTAAACAACAATGGGGACAACGGATCTCCATGTCTCAGTCCAGAATTTACGCAGAAAGCATTTGATATTTCCCCACCTCTTCTAACTTGTGCAAAGAAGTTACTTACACACATTTGCGTTACCGCAGTTAGTTTCTTGAGTACGTCCAGCTCGACCATTGTATTCCATAGTGTAGGATGATTAATTGAATCATAAGCCTGTCTGAAATCTATAAAGATCTGATGCTCGTCTTGATTATACGTACTCCCAATCCTTTCAAGCATTTGTCTAATAGTAAATATTTGATCAACAATCGATCTTCCGGGCCTGAAATCACACTGGTAGTCACCAACTATTTCTTGGAATATTTGGTCAATATTACGAAAAATATTTAGTCATCAGTTTCAATTCACTGCAAACCACATTTCAGAAACCTGCTTCAAAAGCTTTCAAAAGCTATGTCAAAAACCTGTGTTCTGCGTTTTCATAACAAAACTAAACATTCTTAATAGCGCAAAATTTTTTCATGGATGTACATAATAGGCAATGTTTTGAACATAATTATTCAAAGCAGAGTGAGTAAAAGATTACAACAGAGTTCCCACAGCCTTAGCTCATTCCCCATAATATCTTCCACGATTTTTGAAAAAACTCACACTCGTTTGTCATGTAAAATTTGAAGTTTTCGGCATGTAATTAGAATTCGAAATTTGGTCATCGAAATTACAATAATTCATGCTTAATCTTAATTACTAATCATTATTGTCGTGCCGAAAAGCGGTTTCATGGCCATTGCTAAAACTCTTATGAACTGAGGCTGAAAAACATTTGAGTCGATTGCGTTCACGGGAAAACTTTTAGAGAACTATTCGGTAGCAAATATTTCATGGGGATTTTTTGTGGAGATATTTTGTCGAAAAAAATTTGTGGGATTATTTGTCAGGGATTTTTTGTCTGGGGAATTTTTGTCCAGGGATAATTTGTGGGGATTTTTGGTCCTTAATATCTTTAAAAACAAAGAAAATAAGCAGTTTAGTCTTTAACATGTGTTTTAAATGAAACAATACTAAACTAACAATAAAAAAGAACAACAGTTAATAAAACTTAAAAAAAATACATAACATACACAGTTCTTATGATCGACACGTACATATATTGTCGACCAGGTGAGCGGTATGCACAGCGCAACATAAAACAGACGAGATTGGCTAATGGAGGGTCTCTGATGTTTTGGGGTGAAATTTTCTTGACAGTAACAATGGATTTGGTGTCTACAGATTTTCTTTCTTTGAACACCCTGTATACGGTGGTGTCCAGGAACTCTTGTGACAAGCGAAGACCGTATATTTCTTAGATAATAAAGATAACTTAGCCCAATTCACCTAGTCCGAAAATGCTTCCTAAGGAAACTAGAGCTCTTTGAAGATGGCTTCTTGTTCTTGTAATTAGTTTTTTTTTAATACCTTCACAACGCTTCTATTTAGAAAAAAGAAAACTGGTAAGCACGCCTATTTGTCTTCCAGAGATAAATCGATTCCATCAATTGCGAATTTCTAGTACCGCTCATAGGCGTACGTTTTGGGTAGGGCAACGGTTATTTTATCGCATACCTTTTTTGTCTTTAACTTTTAAGCATTTTTGACACTGGATTATTAAATTGTGAGGTATTTTAGTACTAAAAGGTACTCTTGCTTTAAGTCGGTAGGATATATCGTTTTATAGAGACATCGATTTGAAAATTTTTCCATGTTTGAATTAAAAAAAAATTTTAAAAAAACATTTAGAAAAACGAAAACGGTACGTTTATTTATCTTCCAGGAATGAATGGATTTCATCAATTGCGAGTTTCTAGTACCAGTCATTATGCGTCCGTTTTGGGTAGTTTAACGGTTATTTTATCGCATAACTTGTTTTTCTTTAATTTTTAAGATTTTTGGCACTAGTTTATTAAATTACGAGGTACTCTAGTACTAAAAGTTACTCTTGTTTTAAGTGGGAATGCTTAAGAAATAAAAAAAAGTGCCATAACATATCATTTCATTACAATACCAAAATACAGGGTGTTTCATTTAAGAAAACTCAGAAAATAGTAATTCCGAGTTTGGACCAACCCTGTATTCTAAAATTAAAAATTTAGCTATACGTACTAACAATTCTTAACAATAGTAGACTATATTAGAAATGATTTGAACATAAATAGAGTTTTTAATTTCAAACTACATACTACAATTCTACAGGATGTGAATATTGCTACGAAATTAAGAAAAAAAATGTAGGTAATTCTCTTTTAAAGTATATAAGTACTTAAAAAAATTTCAAAAAAATTGTATTTTTTCACCAGAATAGCTCAAAATCTGTCGACTGAGACTAAAGTAACTGTATATAATACAATAATACAGCCACACTTTGATTACTGTGCATCGATTGTATATTTATTCAGTCTTAATAAAATTAGTCAGTTACAAAAACTTCAAAATAGAGGGATGCGCATCATATTAAGAACTAGTAGAATAACGAAAATATTGATTATGTTAAAATCACTTGAATGGTTGTCAGTTCGTCAACGTTTGCATTACCTAACCATGGTTTTTGTGTATAAAATATTGAACTCGTTGGCTCCATCTTACTTTCAAAAATATGTTTATTTTCAGAGAGATGTACATGATTATAATACAAGGGGTACAAATAATCTACATATTGTTGAGTTTAAAAATAGCTTTATGATGAATTCTTTAATTTGCAAAGGGTTTAAAGAATATAATGAACTACCTCTCGATTTAAGAACTTGTAGAAACATTAATACATTCAAGTACAGTTTAAAAAAATATATTATAGAGAATAAGATGTGTTGAATGTATTAGTGTTGCCTTATATGTGTACTTATTGTGCTTACATTAATCGCATTGGTATTTTATTCAAATGTTTGTGGCTTTCGATATTGACATTTTAATTAGTTTGAGTTTTTTACTTTTTAAATTTTAAATTATCAAATGTTTGTGGCTTTAGATATTGACATTTTAAATTAGTTTTAGTTTTTTACTTTTTAAATTATGTTATGGACTATATCAATACTTGTATTGTTTTGACTATATGTACTTTAGCATGTTTATATTAGGTTATCCTATTTCAAATAAAGTATTATATTATATTATTAAACTACCCTATATATAACATTACAAAACTTTATATTTTAACAACGAAGACATCGAGGAGAATTTAAAAATGTAAAAATATACAGGGTGTCCTATTCAAAAAAACGGAGTTATAAGCAACTTCCGGTACAACCGAAAGTAGGAAATAGATGAAATTTTCATGATTCTGTTGCCTTTAGTTCTTGAGATATTTCTAATAGGCCATTTATCTGCCTCACCCTGTAGACATAGTAAAACCAACCAAATTAATAAATGTCTAAACAACTCACATCGGGTGGGGTTTGAACCCACGATCTAAACTATCCCTGCCTATACTCTCACTATCTGAGTTATCTACTATGTCCCGCGGGAGTCAGTCTGTTTTTAATAAACATTTGCATTCAATAAACTTACATGTGCTAAAACATGGTTAAAACAAAAAATAGCTGACATATTATAGAATGTATCTGTCTAAATAGAAAGGAATTTTGTTTGACCAATTTTTGATATAATAATTGCACACTCTGCAGAACGTTGTTTAGTCTTTACGATGTGGTATTTAATATATATTACCATAAAAAGAAGTATCTTCACTTATGGGTGTGAAAATTTGACAATAAATCAGAAAACCACAAACAAAATAAGAGCAACAGAGATGGAATTTCTAAGGAGAAGCTGCAGAGTAACAAGGAGAGACAGAATAAATAACATAGAGATTAAGAGAAGAATGTGAGTGAACTAAGACATAATAGACTACATCGAATAGAAGAGATTAACCTGGTACGGATATGTCAGAAGAGCAGACCAAAATCGTTGGATAAACCGAATAAGAGAGTGGAGCCCGATAGGAAAAAGGAAGAGACGCTGACCCCGAAGATCCTTCAGAGATGAAGTGGACGAAGCAATGGAGAGAACAAATCTACAGGAAGAGGACTGGCAATACGGAAAGAGCTGGAGAGAACGGTTGAGTGAAGTAATACAGTGAAAACTGTGGAAATCCTTAGTAAAAATATATTAGAATCGTTAAAACAGCAAATGACAAATCACAAAGTGGTAAAGAAACAATTTTCCATAGAGTCAACAACCTACCAATGAACAAGCAAAATTACTTATTTGAAGAAAGAAGAAGACGAAATATCTCAGAATATTTGTTCTTGGTACTTCTTCTTTTTCTTTTTTATTCATTTTCTTGTTTCTGTTCTTTTCTGTTTATACCTTTCAGTGTGGTCTGACGGATTTTGTCCCTTCTGAGCATCACTTTTATGGTCCAAGTAATGAAGCTTAAAATAGGACAAAACCTCGCAATTTTTACAGAATGGATCGATTTGCTTAAAAATTTGAGAATAAGTAGTGGATAGTCCAAGGATCAAAATCTATATCATGTCGAAAGGCGCTTTTACCATGGGGTGGTTGCCACCCCATTTCGGGGGTGGAAATTTTTTGTTATATTTTAATCGCAAAAGTTGGTAAAAAAGTTTATTCTAAGCAAAAAACGTTCTATACATTTTTTTGATAAAATTTCACAGTTTTCGATTTATTCGCTATCGAAAGTGTTAGTTTAATATCGAAAAAATCAATGTTTTTAATGTTTTCTGCTAATAAGTCCAAAAGTTTTCGTTTTATCAAAAAAACTTTACTTAACAAAAATGTACCGTTTGAAAAAATAAACAAAATTTGGTTTTTTAAATTTTCTTGAAGACCAATAGTAATCGAGCTATACTTTATTATATGTTGGCTCTTCTTCGTCAAATGCTAAATATTGTAGTTTCAAAGTCAAAATACGCGAAAACTATCCATTTTTCGAGAACAACTTGTTCAAACTGATTTAAAGTACTTAAAAATATCTATCCCCAGAAATAAAAAAAAGTCTCTAGCTTAAAAATTAAGTGACTTATAATGAAAAGAATGTCAGTCCCTATTTTTTTCAGAGAAAAAGTGATCGCAAGCAACCTCCTAATCACCACCCTAATTAAAATTAGTCATTGACCTTATTTGGTCTTTTTTATTTATGTATTATTAATAGGTTCCAGAAGTATTACCGACTTAGAATTATTAGTTTCATATGATTTATAAAATAATCTATTGTAGTCCCCTTTATTTCACTAATTATTGTTTTGCTTCCTAATATCTTATTTGTATACGATAGTAAATACAATTTGAACATCGAACAATACCTATTGATTCAAATCAAAGCCTTTATCTAGACAAAACGCAACACCTTATGCCTACTAGACTACGGGCCACAATACAAATTTACTGAACATCCGTTTCGCAATCGGCGATTAGGCCATTGATTCACTGATTCTGACGAATCTAGTCTGAAACTTCGATGACCGTTGAATTAACATAATTCTCCGCTAAAGACGTCATCAAACAAACAGTTGGTTGACGATGCTGGTCCTTCGACAAATTGGGGGCACAATACCATCTCTGACATCGGTTAACAATGAGAACTGATGGCCGGGCATGTTTCCTCTTAACAGGCAGGAAGAATGCACTTAAATAATCGAGTGGGCTTTGTTGAGGATTTGCACAAGTTTTTGTTAAAATGATTTATGTACCTATATAGGATAGATAGGATAAATAAAAATATATAGTTCTAACAAATAACATTCATACTGTGTATTTACATCTCGATATCACAATTCAACGTTTAAAAAAAGTAGGAAACTCTTTGCAAAGGGGGGATTTACTGAAGTCTTACTACTTTTCTTTTTTCTTTGTGTTCTGTTCTAGAAAAGTCAATATTTTTTCTTCCTCTTTATAAGCAAATCTGCTTGTTTATTAGCGGATTGATACATCTATGAAAGATTATCACTCCATCTTTTGCGCGGTCGGCTGATAGGTACTTCTACCGATTCGTGATTTATCTTTTTCTATTTTGACCACACGTGTCTTCTCCATTCTGGTTATGTGGTTATTCCATTCTTTTTTTCTATTTAGTGTTCATTCTTTTATACACTGTACGTTACATTGTCTTTTAATATCTTCACTCCTCTTTCGATCTCTCAGCGTATTTCCTGTATAATTCTTCTCAGTACTCTCATCTCTGCCGTTTCCAGTAGTCTTTGTGTTGTGGCTGTATCGGGTCTTGTTTCTGGTGCATATATCAATATTGGTCTTACACTGGCTTTATAAATTTTTGACGTCATCTTAGTGTTAATATGTCGGTTTCGCCATATACGAGTAGTGTTATTAAGGCATCTTGCCAGTCTATTTGCTTTTTGTACTTGATTTCTAACTTCATTGTCCAGGTCTCCGTAACTTGTCAATGTAATTCCAAGGTATTTTACTTCTATTACTTGTTCAATACTTGATACCATCAATTTCTATTTAACATCTGATTGGTTCTTTACTGATTATTTTGTTTTAATTTTTTGAAATAAAACTCTCGTATTGAATTCTTTTGCTCTTATATTAAAGCTGTGGACTAATCTTTGCAGACTATCTTTATCTTGGACTATCAATATTACGTCGTATGCGTAGCAGAGTATTTTTACTTCTTTGTTTCCCATTCTACATCCTCTACCTTTTTTAACGTTTTTGATAATTTCATCCATGATTAAATTGAAAAGCAGAGGACTCAATGAGTCTCCATGTCTTATTTCGCTGCCTATATCTATAGGTTCTATAAGTTATCCATCTATACTGACTTCCATTTTGTTGTTTTGGTAGATGTTTTCAATAGTTTTCATGATATCTAGGGAGATTTCTCTATTATACAGAAGATGCGTTACATATTTGAGTCTTAATCTGTCAAATGCTTTCTTCAAGTCAATCAGACATAGAAATGCTGGTCTATTATACTCTAGTGATTTCTCAGTGATTTGCTTTATGGCGAATATTGCATCTGTACAAGATCTTCCAGTGCGAAAACCCTGTTGTTCATCTGCTAAATTTATCCTCTTTTTTTCATTAGGTCTTGTAAGATTTTAGTTGTAAGTTTTAGGGTAGTATTTAACAAGTTTTATGGCTGCCTTTTATCTCCTTTTTTGAATAGTAGAATTAGTTCGCTCGTTCTCCATTCTTCCCGTATTTTAATTTATTATAAGGTACATGCAGCCAATATGGCCAAGCAGGCAATATGGCCACTTCCTTATAACTCGGTAACTACCTTGAATTTGAAGTAGATGGCGCAATAGATATAAACAGTATATTCGCCAAATACGACAGCCGCTAGAGTAATCAGTCTTAAGCCGACATTGTGAGTGTGTGCTGCATTACAGAAGAAAATAGTGCCTCGTAAGTGCGTCATTATAAATGTGAAACTTGTTATATCTCTTTTTACAGTAACAATCACGTAAGTATTTTTTAAGTAGATATTACGTTTAGATTGTGCAAAGGTACGATGATAAATGAGTGCAGTTATTTTTTGGAGTTTATGATAGTGCCTTATTTAAAAAACAGTTGAATTGGTTCATGTGAGCAATATGGCCATTATCGATAGACAGCAATATGGCCATGGCCATATTGCTATGCATACATTTTCCTAATAGCGTATGTATCATACCAGTTTTTTTGTAATGTTTTCTCTATTGTTTAAGGAATAACGATGGGTCGTATTCGCTCTAGAGGCATACGAGGGCAATGGAGTGAAGAAGACTTAACCCAAGCGCTTCAAGCTGTGAACGCGGGTATGTCAGTAAACAGGGCCAGTACAACTTATAATCTACCAAGGAGAACCCTTAGGCGCTATGTCGAGCAAGGTAAGAGCCATGGGTCGTAAACCCATCTTAACTCAAGAACAAGAAGCTGAATTAAGTCGAAGAATCATTCGGCTATCCGAAGTAGGTTACCCGCTAACTGCAAGTGTACTTCGTCGATGTGTTTACCGGTATACCAAGTTGAATAATATTCCAAATCCTTTTAGAGAAGAAAAAGAAAAGGCTGGGCGATATTGGCTAAAGGGATTTATGGAAAGAAACCCTCAAATTCGAGTTAGAAAAGCACAAAATCTAAATCCGGCAAGAGCCCAAAAACTAAACAAATTCATTGTGAAATATTTTTCCACGCATCCAGACGAACGTTCAATTAGTAAGATGCGTTTTGGAGGCATATTTTCAGCTGTTTGGGATAAAACAATGACAATGTCAAATATTAAATCAGGCTTCAGAGCAACAGGGATATATCCTCTAAATCGTGAAGCAATTCCAGAGATTGCATTTGCTCCAAGCACTGCAAGTCAAAATCAGGACCAAGAACCTCAACAGCAACAGAAAATGTCTCAAGAAACAGTTCCATCTAATACATCTGGTTTATTAGAGAATAAGGAAAATAATGTCGATCGCTCAATTTCTTTAGAAGCTGGTCCATCCACATCTGGTGTAAGATCACAAAAGAAAAACGGTACTAGAGCCAGAACTTGTACCCAGGATGACAGCAGCAGTTATTCAGACAGTCATTTCAGTGTACACGATGAATCTAGTAACTCTTATTCTGAAGAAGAAATTCTACAAGATCCTGCCTTGAACGAGAACAATTCGTTTACTGAGATGCTACCAACTCCAGATATGGTACTAACCAAAGCTAAGAAACCCAGAAAACCTGCTCTGAACAGTAGAGCCCAAGTTGTCACAAGAAACTTGTTCACTAAAGAAAACAAAATTCTTAAGGATATTTCAGTATCAAGTACGAATATCAAAAAAAATCAAAAATATCTAGAGCACCAAAACCACAATGTAAAATTTTAAATGAGTCTTGGTATTGTAAACTTTGCAGGGAAGATAGACAAGCAGATATGCGCTTATGTGTTAAATGCAAGGCTTACGTCCACGAGGAGTGCATGGGACTCACTAAAGACGATGTCATAGAAATTTTCATGTGTCCAGATTGTGGATAAAAATTTCATTTTTATGAATAAAAAATTTGTTTTTGCAGTTACCCTATATTGACCTGTCATAATAAATTAATTTTTGAGCTTATGTTATTATTTTGACCTTTTATTTCAATTATTCCCGAATAACATTTTTTTGTAATTCTGTACATAATGAATATTTTGTATGGCCTTATTGCCATACACCCGGTTGGCAATATGGCCAACTCATATTATATCTTATATTACTCATATTTTTGTAACGGTTCTTACGGTTGACTTTTAATTACTTAGAATATCTGTCTAATAATGTAGTTTATACTATAGCATATCAAAAGTTTTGAAAAACTGAAAACATTATTATGTAAAAAAATAAAACGTATTAGCATGGCCATATTGGCTGCATGTACCTTACATTAAATTTGAGCAGGGGTCGCAAGACCCATATGCTCATTAAACGACAAGGTAATATATAGTATGCATGGAATGTTAAATGGTTACATTACAATAATTTCGTATTATGCAAATTAACTAACTAAATAAATATAAATAAGTATACAAAAACATAAGTAGCAAGTGTACAAGGTACAAATAAAATGTTTAATTATGAAACAAGTGGTCATCCAGTTTCTTTTTGAAAATATTGACAAATGGAGCATCTATAACCTCAGCCGGAAGGCTATTCCATATCGAGAACACTCGATTACAGAGAAAAAATTGTCTAGTTGTTAAAAAGTTTCCTTTTTTAACTTAAGTTTGTGGCCACGAAGCCGATTGTCATTGTCTAGTATAAACATACCCCTCATATTTCCGAAGTTGTATTTTACTATTCGAAACGTAATAATTAAATCGCCTCGAAGTCGACGTTGTTCAAATGTAGTGAGATTGTCCATATTCAGTATTTCTGTATACGTAGGTCTTGAGCGACCAAAAGACATCCTAGTGCACTGCCGCTGTACGTTTTCGAGAATATTACGATCGCGCACTAATACCGGGCACCACACAGTTCCGCAATATTCCAGAAGTGGACGAATGTACAGTTTATACAGATGAACTGAGCTCATAAATGACACTTTCGCGAACGTTTGATTTAGTAGATATAATTTACTGTTAGCTTTTTTAGAAATATGCAAAATATGTTCCGGTTCCGACTAACTTAGTACCCAACTCAAAACCCTTCTCTCGACTGAGAGAGAGTCCCCAACTCTAACACAAAACTTTCTATTTGTTAAATTCGAGTTGATCCATTTCAGTAATTGACCACGGATACCAAAGTGTTCCAATTTATGTAATAGTTTTCGCTTTGGAACTCGATCAAAAGCTTTAGCAAAATCGAGGTAAATAATGTCTACCGGGGCTTTTCTGTCTAATGCTCTTGACCATTCATTGACACACCAGAGAAGATTTGTCATTGTAGAACGTCCTTTGACAAAACCGTGCTGCTCTTCTGGTATAACCAGTTCATTTTGCAGAAAATCAGAAATTGTCTCGGAAATAATAGATTCCATTATCTTACATATTATAGGTATTAAGCTGATAGGACGATAGTTATTAGGATCCAATTTGTTTCCTTTTTTAAAAATCGATGTTACAGATGCGGTTTTCCATATGGGAGGCAAAATATGTGTATTGAATGACAAGGACATAATCACATATAGTGGGTAAGCTAAAAAATCGGAACATTTCTTTAAAAATAAAGAAGATATTAAGTCGAGACCAGGAGACGAATTATTTTTTAGGTTTTGAAGGTGATGTTTACCTTTTTCAGCAGTAATGACTATATTTTCAAGGGAAGAAGAAACTTGTGAAGAAATAATATTAGGCAACTGATGATTAGTGGGTTCGACAGAAAAAACTTTAGAGAAAGTACTGGCGAGGACTTCGGCATTCTCATACTTATTTTGGGATATATCACCATTATTTTTTTCCAGTACAGGTATAGAAACTTTTGTTGTTAATTAAGATCGAATATACTTATACAATTTTTTACAGTTATTACTAATGGCTATACTCTCTTTGTAGGCAATACGAGCTTCATGTAGAGATTTCTTTAAATCTTTGGCAAAGTCTCGATGAATTAGTAAATCCTCTATGCGATTTGTACGTCTATATTTGTTCCACAACTTTCTTTTATACTTGATCAGATATATTAATTCCCCATTATTCCAAGGTTTTATGTTATTTTTGTATATGGTTTTTTGAAGGTATTTTGGTTTTTTCAGAGATTAACAACGTGTAAGAACTTATCCCAGAATATAACTGGATCCCTTATGTCGCTGAAAACATCATTCCAGTCAATATCAGCCAGTTGGCGATTTGCATTTTCAAAATTAATTATTTCATATACCGGTTTATTAACATTAGGAGCACAGTACTGTAAGTTAAACTGAATATGAAACGTTATGACTGCATGATCTGAGTTACCTACTGGAGAGCTTATTTGAGGATGTGTCAATAAATGGGGATCATTAGAGAATACCAAGTCCAAAATAGATGGTAAATTATTGATTCTGAAACGAGTCGGCTCCGTTATAAATTGATGTAAGTTAGAATTTAATACAAAATCTGTAAATCCATTTTTGGAAGTTGTTAAGTCACTAGGTGGATCAGTTATAGGCCATGAAATGTCTCTAAAATTAAAGTCCCCAATAACAATCAAATTCTCTAGTCTAGACAGTTCATCAAGTGATGCGATAAGGGACTCATCATCTGCTAATCTAGAATCACCAGGCCGATAAACACATACTAGGTGAAAAACAAAAGAGTTTTTATGACATATTTTTAAGCCAAGAAGTTTCATATTAGGGACAAGAGATGTAACAGAGAAATTATTAGTAATTTCTGAAGACAAATAAATACAAGTTCCTCCTTCACGTTGATTACGACGATCACACCTATAAAGGGAATAATTATCAATGTTATAAAGTGAGTCAAGATCATTTGGTGTTAACCATGTTTCAGTGATGAGAATTATTTGGGTATTTAAGTTTTGAAATCAAATATGAAAACCTGAAATTACAGAATCAGTGACGAAAGTTTACAATTTTCGGGACACCTTGTATAAATTTTATTGTTAAATTTTCCTCCCCATTTGATTTTCTTTCTTCTAGTTCTGTTCGAAGTTCTTTTAGACATTCTATTTGATTCGGAGTTTTGTCGTCGATAATGGATACATGTTTTAAAGAGACGTTTTGTAAAAGTTTCTTTTTGTTTTTCAAAATATGTTTGGCTTCACGTTCATTTTGCATAATGAACTTTATCATCCTAGGGAAGCGATTGTTCGGTTTTCCAATCCTGAAAAATGTGACAGGAGTGGAGTTACACATTACAGTTTCTAAAATATTTTTTAATATTCCACCAGCGTGATTTTTCTTTGTTTCAATATCTCCTGTAATTTCTGGTACACCCCTAACAAAAATATTCTTAGCCCGGTTAATGCGATCAACTGCCTCATTTGCTATGATATCTGTAAATTTTGGAGATAAAGAATGATCCTCAGTAGATAACTTGTTTTCGATTTGTAAAAGTCTTTCACTGATATCATTAGCTTTGTGATCTATTAGATCAATTTTTGATTGAAGATCCTCTTTTAAATCTCTTAATAGCGTCTTTAAATTAGCAAAACTTTCGATATTAGAGCAGCAGTTGTTGCAGAAAATTTTAATTCTACGTAGCTTATGCCTTGTAACGCGATCTTCGGCTCGTAGATCAGTACAAGCTAGATGTATGTTTTGTTTACAGGCTTCACATTGAAGTTGTTTTCATGATTCTCGATCGTCGATTGACTTTGAACAGTTAGCGCAGGTCGACATAGTGGGAGCAACAGTGGGAGTGAATCGCAGTAACTAGGTATAAAATAAAAAGTCTGACCTTGCAATCTGTAGATAATCCAAAATAGGAGGTCACTGATGCACTTTATGAAGAAATAAAAACACCACTGGAAGTAGAAAATTCTTCTGTTTAAGCTGATATAAAAATGATGTTTAAACTCAAACAACAACCAACTGTAATTTGTAATAATTCACTAGGAAACGTAAATGCTGCCACACACACCACGAAACTCAAATCAATTTATCAATATTTTTTAATATATTGTATGGTTCATGCCTTAGTTCATCAAATTTGTTTATATTCAGTGGGATTTCGTTTTCGTATTCAACATAAACGAAATCTCCCGTATGTAAATCAGTATTATTGTTTGTTAACTGAATTGTTTTTTATTTGGTCCATTTACTCAAGGTTTTTGCTCTAAATTTTAAAGGACCGCTTAGATTGACATGAAATTTGATATACACATATTTAACATGTCAAACAACTAAATTGATATTCTACCGATGTGTTCTTTTTCCCTGGGGGTGAGCCCTTTCACCCTTCACCCTTTCTCGGGGATGAAAAAATATACCTTCAAAATAAGTCTGCAAGTCGTCTACATAAGTCGATAAACTGATTAATTCTAAGCAACTTTTGTTCTATACAGTATTTTTTCACTAAGTCAATACTTTTGTTTTCTCTCTTACTTCTCTCACTACTTACATACATTCAAAACGAACAATTCCTCACGCAGTGAGAAAAGTCGGCCATTGCAGTGAGAAATATTTTTTCTCACGGGTGCTCCATATATACGATAGCCGTTACCATGGTAACATACACAATACAAAAACAATTGATGTTGTCAAACCAAATGTGTTGATAGAAGCAAAACTTACCTGGAATTACCTTTCAAAACTGTTCAAAAATAATTATTAATTAGAATTTTAAATTATTAACGTAAGTAAATTTTAAGAATATTAAATACCGACATAATATATAGAGTATACATAAATATTTTATTTCAATTTATGCATATAATATACCTAAAACACCTACATTATTTAATATTGAAGTTTGAACTCTTGACAAAACCGCATCCATAGAAAAGTACAGTGTGCAACACATGAGAAAATGACATATTTCTCCCTCGCTTGATTTGCGGCACTCGCCTCGTGGCTCGACTCGTGCCAACAAACTTCTGCGCTCGTGAGAAATATGTCTTTTTTTCAGGTGAGGTCAATAACTCATAGAGTAAGTATTTTATCGAAAAGAATAAGTATTCCTAGCAAAAATATAGCTTATAAAAAAGTGAAAAAACTGGTGTATGCATCCGGTTTCTAGACCCTGTAGAAGCAGAGCTGTAGCTAATAAAATATAGATTCATATTCGTCAAATTCCAATTCGAATAATTCAACGTGAAATAACCAAAAAATTAAGGAATTCTTGGGAAAAACTCATTACAACTTTTTTAAAATGTATAAAAAAGCTTTATTTTTGTTTTCAAAAAAGTTGCGCCCAAAAAAACATCACTTTTTTTGGTAAAAAAAAGTCCGAAAAACACTTCCTAATTAGCATCTCAAATTAAATTAACCGTTGCCTCATAACAACTTGCTTTAGTACTATTTTTGAAAAAAAAAATATTTTAAAATAATTTTTTTTTTAATTTTTAGTTTTGAAAAAGCCTTTTTTTTCAAAATGACATAAAAATTATTAGTGATACCAAAAAGCTCAAAGAGTAAAAAAGTAATGTAATGTATTTTTTGGTATTTTGAATATTTTGGTTGGTATATTATGTAGAGTTATTTTACTCAACTAAACAGATGCAGATACAACGCAGTATCGAAGGAGGCCAGGATTTCGCGCACCAAAAAATGTTTATTAATAGCAAGCAGACAAACTTTGAGGTACGGGAACACTGGAACAGAGGAAGTTTTAATTGTGGAACAGGTTACAGGTTCCGAACGTCAGACTACGAAAACCTCCCATGTATTTTGTCGGACAGAACTTCCAATTGATTTGTTACCCTTTCATTAAACTCTCATGCAAAAATCAGAATGCTATTTATCACTAACACAATTCCTGTCATTTGACATGTTCTATGTGTCGCACTTATTGAAATGTCCAACATATTTGCCGGACAAAAATTTTTTCATATATTATACAAGTAAAAAATTTGCTATTGAATAAACTTAAAAACAACCTGCTAGTTTTCACAATCATAAACTTGTCAGTATGACACGTTCCACAATTAAAATCACCTTCCACAATTGGGCCTTGTTATGCAAAAAGCAACCAAGCCACATTTTTGAGACAAACGAGATAATGTCATATACCTATTTAAAAATGTGTATTCTACATTGTGTAAAAAGCAGCAAAGCCATCCTAAAAATTTAACCATGAAAAATGCTTGTCCAAATTATTTCTGTTTAATAATAGTTGACTTAAGATTTAGCATAAGACAACCAACCCAGTTGGATTGTTTTTGTGATTGAACATACCTATTACATTTCACTGTCGAAAAGTACCAACCAAGTGGGTTGATATTATTATGCCGATTACGGTTCCTGGAATGCTGGATCAGTTTGTTTTTAACGTGTAAGTACTGACCAATATTATTTCCTGATTAAATATTAAAATATTTGTTGTGTTATATCTATTATATGAAGAAATCTGTAAATCTTAAAGTGAGAAATATGTTTAAATCAAGAACTGTATTGTTCTGAAGGACTTTCTCCAGTTAGCATTGCTTCCTATAAAAAAATATTCTACCGCAAGTTTAATTTAAAAACGAAAGCAATAAAGAAGGACACATGCAACATATGCGACAAACTTAAAATTGCAATCGATAATGAAAAAAATGTAGATGTGAAGGAAGAACTCCAGAGTAAGCATAATACCCCTTTGCAAGAAGCAAAAGAAGCTCAACACCTTCGCAGGCAAGATTTTGAAAGGGTCAAACAAATGATGAACTGGAATGTTTAACGTTCGATTTAGAGACAACACTGCCCTTACCCTGAATTCCAACAAACAGTATTTTATAAACGCCAGCTTTGGGTATATAATGCTGGGGTTCATAGTGGTAAAGATGATAAAGGATACTGTTATGTGTGGGTTAAAGGCATGGCCGGACGCGGTTCACAAGAAGTGGGGTCGTGCTTATTGAACATAAAGTGTCACTTATCACCATTGGTTAAACATCTAACCCTATGGAGTGATGCTTGTGACGGACAGAATAGAAATATAAAAATTAACCTGATACTTAAATCTATTTTGTATGCTACTCCAAACCTTCAAATTACAACTATGAGCTTTTTGATGTCCGGTCATAGTTTTCTTCCCAACGACTCTGATTTTAGCGACATCGAGTCTGAACTGAAAAGACATCAAAGACTCTATACACCAGATGATTATATAAATATCACGAAATCCTGTCGCAAGAAAAAACCGTTTATCGTTACAAAAATGAAATCTAATGATTTTTTCAGCACCGTGGAAATAGAAAAAAAAATAAAGTAAACAGAAAGGTGACAGAAGACAATGAAAAAATAAACTGCTTACACATTAAAAGTATTAAATTAGATAAAGACGAGTCCTTTTATTTATTTGTTAAAAATAAATTTACAAATAATTTCCAAAAAGTTAATATTAAAAAGAATATTCGGGGAAGGCCATATGCTAGTGGAAATGTTTATGAAGCTTTAGTACCACTATCGCCACAAGGTAAACCCATAGCCCAACCAAAGTTACAGAACCTTAATGAGATGATCCACCTAATTCTTTGGAGTTCTATACTAATCTTAAAGGCAGCAACAAAATAATCGAGGATGTAGATGGCTTTAACACCGAATAGCTTGATTTTGACATTGAAAAAAATAAAATTGGTAACGTGTATCAATATAATAAATAATATAAGATTAAAACTGTATAATTATCTGTAAAATGTTTTAAGTTTATAAATAAAACATTAAAAACTAAAGTTTTTCGGTGATTTTTTAAAAAGCAAAAAGAAACCAACCCTCAATATGCTTATTTTTTGCGTAAAAATTTATTAGGAGAATTTTGAGAATACTAGGATAAAATTGCTTTAAAATTAAACTATTGATTAGTGAAGTTATCGTTTTAAAAAATTTGATAGAGAATTAAATATTTAGAAAAATATAAAAAGTTAATTTTCTCTTAATTTACAAATTGAGGGTTGGTTGCTTTTTGTTTAACATGGCCCAATTAAAACTTCCCTATTCCGGTGTTCCCATATATCAAAGTTTGTCCGACTAGACACCGTTAAGCTATTAACAAATTTTCAGCTTGCTATTAATGAACCTTTTTTTTGGTACGTGGGATCCAGACCTAAAGGAGCCAACAGCAGATTAAGCGAGTATCAACTTGTTTAAATAAACAGAATATTAGCAATTAGCACGTATGTTGATTATTAATCAACAAATTTGATACACCGTCCATATCCACCTATATGTCCTAAAGGAATTATATATGTACCATGTTTCAAAACCCTACCCATTTATATCCCAACTTATCTGTAATCTTTGGGATCTTTTGTACTATCTTTGTTACCATCTCTGATAATAACCTATGTAGCAAATTTCATGACCCTAGAACATTTCCTTCAAGACTTATTGCATGTAGATGGACTTTCAAGAAGTATCTTTATTTATTTCTTATTTTTCACATATTTTTTAGATATAAGATATAAGTAATATTTTTCTTTTTACTAAGGAAGTAATACTTCTCTTGTAGGTAGATGGTACATAAATTTATTAAAATTTTTCTAAAAAGTTCCAAGTTAGATTAAAGTGGGTACATCACTAGTACAAAACAAACGTTTTCGGACTAATCAGTCCATCATCAGGTTAAAACCTAAAATAAGTAAACCACTGTATAAAAAGGCAAAGTGGAAATTTTGACTGTTAGAAAGTTAGGAAAAAATTAAAACATGTGGTTACTTACTTCAGATCCAAAGTAGTTGGAGTCTAGCTACATAGTTAGGTCGAATGAACTTAACATTACAAAAATTAAGCCATTTCGGCTACAACAATGTCGACAATAAGTCGATGTTAAAAGAATACAATTAGACTATAATGGAGTCCATTTTGGCTTCAAACTGACAGACTAAAACATGACATTGAAAGAATATTGACAAGACCTTCTAGATAAGGAATTTTATGTGTATACAGTTATTTTATATTGTAAAAATGCAAAAAAAATTTCCAAATGATTGAATTTAATTAACTATTAAATAAATGAGTGAGAATGAAGCAATTTAAATTAATAATATCATAGAATTATTTATGATAATTCTATGACTATTGAAAGCGAAAATTTTGCCAACAAGGTAATGACGTCACTTATTCGTAAAGAAGAAAATAATAAAGAAAAAGTTTTGAAGAAAAATAAAAGGAAATTTAATAAATGATATTAATTTATCATTTATTAAATTTCCTTTTATTTTTCTTCAAATTTTTTTCTTTATTGTTTTCTTCTTTTCGAATAAGTGACGTCATTACCTTGTTGGCAAAACTTTCGCTTTCAATAGTCATAGAATTATCATAAATAATTCTATGTTATTATTAATTTAAATTGCTTCATTCTCACTCATTTATTTAATAGTTAATTAAATTCCATCATTTAGAATTTTTTTTTTGCATTTTTACTATATAAAATAACTGTATACATAAAATTCCCTATCTATAAGGTCTGGTCAATATTCTTTCAATGTCATATTTCAGTCTGTCAGTTTGAAGCCAAGATGAAGACTCCATTATAGTCTAATTGTATTCTTTTAACATCGACTTATTGTTGACATTCTTGTAGCCGAAATGGCTTAATTTTTGTAATGTTAAGGTCATTCGACCTAACTATGTAGCTAGTTTTACTTCCTTAGTAAATTTTTTATTATGGTATACAACCAATGAGAGGAATTTTATCCTTTTTATTTTAATATGTTTCTGTTATTTGGTATGATATTTTCACAGCGGTATGTTTGTTTTATGTTCTTTATAATTAGGATTTGGGTTTGATATTAGTATCTTTATCTTAATATCCCTTGAAAAAGATATTAGTATCTTAATTACGTTCTATTATTTTACTCATCATCATTTTTGTATGCTTTTGATATGTTTCAAAGAAGATATTTTATAATATTTTCAATATCTGTTAATTCGCATGTTTACGGTAGAAAACTAAATATCAAGTAGTACTGTTATTAACACAGCCTAATTGAATTTAACATTCGACTTCTCACATGAATACTGTCGGTGTTTCACAATATGCCGAAGAATTCTTTGGTAAGTTAATGCCGACTTTGATCCCCGATCTCTCCACCATGCTGCTACTGGTGCATCTTTTTCTTTGAACTTTTTTATATTTTTTTTTTCTCGTTTTGTTTGCCGTTTATTATGAATAATTTCTTAACGTCAGCTACCGAGATGAGCCAGAGGGAAATATCATCTATTGAAAATTACTGAGTATTCATAAACATCTCTTTCAGTATCATCTAATTGATTACACTTTCGTTGTTGTTTGTATGTAATCATTTGCTACACCATTACATCAGCAATTTGAATTGTGGTACTGTAATAGCCAAGTTAGTGATGGTTTGTTTCATAATATATATTATATTTTAAATTTTAACCCTCATTATTTACGCTTTCATTATTTACCATATAAAAACTTCTATTTTAGTGAAAGAAAGACAATTTATGTTTTATTTCGATTCAAATCCAGGGCATAATCTGCAGATAGCCACAGATTCTGGTATAACCTTCTGATATACCTTCATCAGTACAGTAGTGATGTTGAAAAAGTAACTATTCGTTACAAAGTACTCGTTACTTACGAATACCGAAAGTAACGA
The DNA here is from genome assembly GCF_917563875.1 of Diabrotica virgifera virgifera. Classification (NCBI taxonomy): domain Eukaryota; kingdom Metazoa; phylum Arthropoda; class Insecta; order Coleoptera; family Chrysomelidae; genus Diabrotica; species Diabrotica virgifera. The sequence goes on along the minus strand of NC_065447.1, from coordinate 84,080,035 downwards.
TTACTATACAGAGAGGCAAATCGTTACTTTGATTACTCTGATTACTTCGTTACTTCGTACCAATCGTATCAGAGCGAGTACCTATTTGAGTATTGTATCTACAATCGGTTGATATCCGAATCGGACCGGTACTCCACGAGTGTTCGGTATGAGTACAGTTAACAAAAATGTTATCTATGAAGTAGCGGAAAAAGAGGGAGGTAAATCATTTAACAAAGCATGCACCCAGAAACAGATGTCTATACGATAAAATATGATTTGTCGAGGTAGATAATTCACAGATGTTTGTTCCTTTGAAAATAAAAATGCAACACATTTTAATAATAAATACACACTATTCTTATCAGGCCTAGAAAAAAAATACCTAGCTTAGATTGACCGGAAAAATGTAGAAATGATAATATTTCTAGACTGTGATCATCAACTTTAATTTCACATGTAGGTATGGCACTGTTTTTATTAGACCAGAGAATTTAACACTAAAAACACGGGAATAAATATATTTTTAAATATAGTAGGTATTTCGTAGTCCGTTCTTTAACGGTAAAATATTGCAAAACCTCTAAATTTTAAAGAACCGCTTGGATTGACATGAAATTTGGCATACACGTAGCTAACAAGTCAAAGAAAAAAAGTGATATTGTGCCGATATGTGCTTTTGCCCTGGGGGTGGTTTTCACCCACTCTTGTGGGTGAAAAAATATTCGTCCAAAGAAAGTCAGGAAATGGATAAACTGGCTAATTTTAAGTAACTTTTGTTCTATAGAGTTTTTTCACTAAGTCAATACTTTTCGAGTTATTTGGCAGTGAATATGTTCATTTTTTCAACAAAATAACCAAGCTTTTAGACGGTTTTTCGCAAATAACTCAAATAGTAAGTATTTTGTCGAAAAACATTCTTATCAAAAATATAGCCTGTAAAAAAGTTTAAAAAATGGTGGATATATCACGTCTCTACACCTAGTAGAAGCAGCGTTATAGCTAATGAAAAATAGGTTCATATTCGTCAAATTCCACATGGAATACTTTAACGTGAAATAACCAAAAATGAAGCACACTTCGGGGAAAACTCATTTTAACTTATTTAAAGTGTTTAAAAAAGCTTCATTTTTGTTTCATAAAAAAAATTTCTAGCATCAAAATTAAACAAGTTACGCTCAAAATAAAGTTAGTCCCTTTTGGTTTTGGTAAAAAAATCGAGAAATTCACCCCCTAATTAGTATCTTAAATGAACTTAATCGTTACGACTTCACAAGTTTCTTGACTCGTGTATATATTGTTTATATGATCTGTAAGTTTCATCGGTTCAAAGTCCTTATTTTTAAAAGGGCTGTAGTTAAAAGGGGTTGAACGAGTCACTGATCACGAATGTATGCAAATTTAGAAACACCAAATCTTAATCAATTTTTGTCTAAGAGAAAAACAAAAAAATACATGATATTCAGAAAAGCAAATCTGACTTTTTTTGTGTTTCGAGATTTTTGGTATCTCTAACAATTTTTAAGCTATTTTGAAAAAAGCATAATTTTCAAAATTTAAATTTTTTTTAAATTTTACTTTGATACCAAATTTTTTTCAAAAATAAGCACTTTGAATCGATGAAACTTACAGATCATATAAACACAACATAAGTAAAATAATTTGTGGAGCGGTAACGCTTAATTTCATTTAAGTTGCTAATTAGGGGGTGGTCTTACCGATTTTTTTTTTACAAAAACAAAAGCGACCGACTTTATTTTGAGCGTAAATTGCTTTTTAATGCTAGAAACTTTTTTTAAAAAGAGAAATAAATCTTTTTTTTAAACACTTTAAAAAAGTTAAAACTGGTTTTCCCCAAAAAGTGCTTAATTTTTTGGATATTTCACGTCGAAATATTCTATTTGAAATTTGGTGAATATGAATCTACTTTTCATTGGCTATAACTCTGATTCTACGAGATCCAGAGACCTAACGTGTATACCATTTTTTTTACATTTTTATAGGCTATATTTTTGATAAGAACGTTTCTTTCGACAAAATACTTACTTTTTGAGTTATTTGCGAAAAACCGTCTAAAAATGTGGTTATTTTGTTGAAAAATGAACATATTCACTCGCAAATAACTCGAAAAGTGTTGTCTTGGCGAAAAAGCTCTATAGAACAAAAGTTACTTAAAATTAGTCAGTTTACCCATTTCCGGACTTATTTTGGACATATATTTTTTCACCCCCAAGAGGGGGTGAAGGTCACCCCCAGGGCAAAAGCACAATATCACTTTTTTTCTTTGACATGTAAGCTATACGTATGCCAAACTTCATGTCAATCCAAGCGGTTCTTTAAAATTTAGAGCAAAAACCGTGAAAGAATGGACTATAGAGACTTGCAACTTTTTGCATTGTATTTAGGATTAGGAGGACGTCTGGAAAAAAGTCTACAATATAAAAATATAAAACGCATCGAAAAATGCATAAACATTTTAAAATCAGTATATTAAGGGCCAGATTTTCTTATTTCGTGGTATTTGGGGTCACTGGACACGAATATGCAATCAGAACCGACCTCCGAATAACCTGGGTGCCCAGGGTTACTGCTAAGGTACGTCATCTAGAGTTTCGAGGGTTTGTTTTTGGCATTTAATTGATGCAAACAGATTACTCGAGATTACTGATATTGTGGAGCAGCAATGACAGAACAATTAACAACATTAATTATCAAAACCATAAAACACAATAAAATACCGGAAGAATGGAGAACAAGCGAACTAATTCCACTATTCAAAAAGGAGATAAAAGCAGCCAGAAAAACACAGAGGTGTCAACTTGGTAAATACTACCCTAAAACTTACAACTAAATTTTTACAAGACCTAGTGGATCAGAGGATAAGTTTAGCAGATGAACAACAAGGTTTTCGTACTGGAAGATCGTGTAATGATGCAATATTCGTCATAAAGCAAATTACTTAGAAATCACTAGAGTATAATAGACCAGCATTTCTATGTCTGATTGGCTTGAAGAAAGCATTTGACAGAGTAGTTAAGACTCACAGATGTAATCCATCTTCTTTATAAGAGAGAATTTCCCTTAGATATCATAAAAACTATTTAAAAAATCTACAATAACAACAAAATGAAAGTCAGAATAGATGGACAACTTACAGAATCTATAGATATAGGCAGCAAAATAAAACAGACTCATTGAGTCCTATGCTCTTTAATTTAATCATGGATGAATGTTTATATAATTTTGGATCCATTGTATACTGTAATTATACATTTCCACCCATTTTTCTCTTGAACACTTTTCCTGTTTCGCTATTTCCCTAAAAATCATTGATTTTTTTTTAAATGCCTTGGTCTATGTGTATTTTATTTTTAAGATCCAAAAATCTAAAATAATATCTATCCGGGCCAAAAAAATTGGTAGAATTTATAAAAAAATCCATTTTTAATTATTAATTAGTCTGGACAAAATTATGTCGGGCACCCCTTGTTTTTAATAATTTTTAACATAATTGATTACATATCATTTAATTTCTATCCAGTAAATAGATCAGTGAAAGTCGTTGTTATATCGGATCTTATACGAAATACTGAGAAATGCAATTATCGATATGATTACCGGTACTCAAATACAAAAGTAACAAAAGTAATCAAAGTAACGAATACTGTAAATAACCACTTTATACAAAAGTAACGATTTGTAACGATTACTTGAAAGTAACTATAATCAACATCACTACAGTACAGATGCACATCGCCTCTGGATCAACACAAATAAAATTGCCTATTTAAAGGAAATTTCAAAAATAATTGAAATCCCCTCTGAAGACTCAAACAGCGACATATATTAGAAACAATAGAAAGTAGAGGTCACAGATACAGAATACAATACAATATACACTAATTTAAATCTAGAAACCTTCCTTAATTAAAACCATTCTTTGTTAACATCCTGCATCTCTGCCTTCTACAATTTACAAGGCAAAGAGAGGACGAAATAGAAAACGGAAAGGATTCTACAATATTCAATCACACCCCGTTTTCCTTCATATAGGAAAAGGTACAAAAAATGGTTTCTTAGTACTCACAATCTGAGTAAAGCTGGACGTGGATTAGCAATCAAACTATAAGAAGAATGGCCAACCAAAAACAAATAATGAATAAATTAGGAAAGAGACAAATGAACTGGTATGGGCATTTGATGAGGATGCAATCCAACAGAATTACAAAAAAAGTCTTTGAAGAAAAGAACATCGTAAAAATAAACAGAGGCAGATCAAGAAAAAAATGGATACAGCAAGTAGTAGAGGCGGGAAAAGTTAAAGAAAAATCACTCAAGGAACTGAAAATAATAAATAGAAATAGAAAAGAATGGAAGAAGTAGGTGAATGGAAATTAAAATAGCGAGCCCAAATCCGACGTCCCGATAGGGTAACAGGAATGGGAGAAAGAAAAAAAATTACTGAGTTTTATTGACTTTAGATTTTCTTATGGAGATTTACATGGGAAAATTTTGGACTAGCAGCCACATTACTTATCTTTTCTTGACAGTTTGTATTTCTAGAGTCTACATATTGTTGCATATAAACTGCGCGTCATAGAAAACGGGCACCCTAAAAAATTGATAATTTTTGAGGTTGCGTATCTCCTAAACCTGTTGTCCGATTTAAGTGATTTTTTGAATATATTATAGCCTTATTCTTTGTCAATATCCCTGTAATAATATTTTTGCTAAACAGGTAAATTTTCATTGTATACCGGGTGTAGGAATCAAATTGTGTTTTTTTCTCAAAGTTCGCAACACCCTGTGAAATATCCTAGCATTTATAAAATACTGAAATTAAAACCCAACTATAGCCTCAAGTTTTCTCAACATTCTGTTTTTTGATTCATTCGCTTATGTTGGATAATACAAAAGTTAGGTACTATAACAATTAGCCATGTTCTTTTTAAGTACAGGGTCTTTCTAAACAAGTGCGACAAACTTTAAGGGGCAATTCTGCATTAAAAAATAATGACAGTTTGCTTTATAATCGTATGTCCGCAAATGCTTCGTTTGCGAGATACGAGATGTTAAATTTTTTCTTACAAACTGACGATTTATTTATTGCTTTAAAACCGGTTGAGATATACAAATAAAATTTGGTGGGTTTTAGACGTAATTATTGCACATTTTTTGACATACAATTAAGAATTTTCTATTCACCATTGGCGTGCATACGGGTAATATGATCGGTCATATTACCCGTATGCACGCCAATAGTGAATATATAATTCTTGATTGCAAGTCAAAAAATTCGCAATAACTATCTCTTCTTCTTCTTCTACGGCACTACAGCCCAAATTGAGCCTTGGCCTCCTTTATTTTTTGCCTCCACCCTTGCCTGTCTGTGGCTGCTCTTCTCCATACACGGACTCCTAAAAGGGCTTGTGCGTCGCTGTTTACTGTGTCTTCCCAGCGCTTTCGTAGCTTCCCAACCGGTCTCTTTCCTTGCATTCTAGCATTCAGTGCTCGTTTTGGTAGCCTATCCTCTCCCATTCTTATCACATGTCCGGCCCATTGCAATCTTTGTAATCTAATGAAGTCTGACAGGGGCGTTTCCTTATAAAGTTGATAAAGCTCGTTGTTGTATCGACTTCTGAAGATTCCGTTTTCCCTCACAGATCCTAGTATTCTCCTAAGTACTTTCCTTTCGAATGTGTCGAGTTTGTTTTTGGATGTTTCTTTCAGCACCCAGACTTCACTGCCATAGCATGTTATTGGTCGAATTAAGGTTTTATAGATTCTCATCTTTGTATTTCGGTGGACACTTTTTGACCGAAATATATGGGAGAGGGCAAAATAAGCTCTGTTTGCCTGCGTTATTCTCTTCCTTATTTCTCCATCTTCTTATCCGTCGGCATATATTTCTACTCCCAGGTATGTAAACTTTTCAACCGTTTCAATGTCATCTTCATGTATAATGTTTTCTGGGACTATATTTCTTCTCGTCTGAGTCATTATTTTTGTTTTTTCTGTGTTAATTTCCAGACCTAGCATTTTTGTTTGTGTTTTTAACTCTGCATATGTTTCCTGTGCTCCTGTTGATGTTCTACTCATAATATTAATATCATCAGCATAAGCGGCCAGTTGAACCGTTCGGTTGGTCAGTAGATTTCCTCGTCCAGTTTGCATTTGCCTAACCGCATACTCCAGTGCCAGGTTAAACAATGTCGGGGCCAGCCCATCTCCCTGTTTTAGTCCCTGCGAAATGTTAAAAAAGTCTGTCCGGTGGTTTTTTTATTCGTACACATGCCTGAGTTTCATCCATTGTGGCTTTAATGAGTCTTATTAACTTGTGTGGTATTGCCAATTCAGCCAATATATAGTATAGTTTGTTTCTTTTGACTGAGTCCTATGCCTGTTTGAAGTCTACAAACACGTTGTGAACATCAATATCGTGTTCCCATGCTTTGCTCAAGCTCAAACATCGTAAAAATAAACAGAGTCAGATCAAGAAAAAAATGGATACAGCAAGTAGTAGAGGCGGGAAAAGTTAAAGAAAAATCACTCAAGGAACTGAAAATAATAAATAGAAATAGAAAAGAATGGAAGAAGTAGGTGAATGGAAATTAAAATAGCGAGCCTAAATCCGACGTCCCGATAGGGTAACAGGAATGGGAGAAAGAAAAAAAATTACTGAGTTTTATTGACTTTAGATTTTCTTATGGAGATTTACATGGGAAAATTTTGGACTAGCAGCCACATCACTTATCTTTTCTTGACAGTTTGTATTTCTAGAGTCTACATATTGTTGCATATATTTATTATGTTTTACAAGATATAGTCAGTTCGCTAAACTCAGACACAACTGGCTAGTGATTTTAGTAGGTAAATTTTTTGTTTTTGGCCAATTTTGCCAAATTTTTTTAGTAATTATTTTTTGCCAATTTGACCAAATTGGCAAAATTACTTACTAAAATCACTAGCCAGTTGTGTCTGAGTTTAGCGAACAGACTAATCCATGTATTTATTAAAATATCATCTCATTTATTAAAAAAAATTAATAGTACTTAGCATCATCGTCATTCTCTTTGCATTTATCTCTATGCGGGATCGGCTTCTCTAATAAGTTTTTAATAATCTTTCTACATTTCTCCATAAGTTTATTTATCAAATTAATAATTCTTCGTATTGTGTGATTAACGTCGCGACGTCAAATATGACCATACCATCTTAACATAATATGCTATCCCATTTTGGCAGCAATCGGTGCCACTCATAAAGTCCCACTAATTTACGCATTCTTAATGTTATCCAATTTTGTAACCCAGAGTTGTTATACATTCAACTGTCTCGACATTATTTTAGTATTTTTTAGTTGCCAATACTCAAGTTTTTTTTTATTCGGTTTATAAAAGATTTTGTAGGAACCTCCACCATTTTTTTAATATTATGCATGCGTTCATAAGTTTCTTGAAAAAATAAAGTTTATTTTATTTGGAGCAACATTTTATTATACAGCAGTGTGAGGAATCATTCCGTAGTTGATGTAAAAACAAATACAGTGGAACCTCGTTAACTCGGATTAATCGGAACCGCGGCCGCTCTGGGTTATCGAAAATCCGGGTTAGCCGGAGAGCGTGGTAAAAATTAATAAAATACGGTATACTTATAGATAAAGTCCGTTATAATTAAAATAACATGAAATATATATGCACAGTACACATCTAACTTACCTATAGTTGTATAGAGTATAGTATAGAGATAGTATAGAGTATTGTTCATTTCTAGGTAAAAAAACTCAGTCAGTTTCGGTTGTGTCAATTTCGTCTGCCATCGGAACAATGTTATGTTATTTAAGAACAGTGGCTCTTTCATTGTTTAAAAAATAATTTTTTAAAAGACAGTTGGAAATAAATAAAGGAATAACAGGTGCCTGTTGTTTGCGATAGCCCCAGATAATTAACATCGCTCTGCCACCGCCGCCGTGTGCAGTAGCGTAGCTAGGGTGGGGCGGAGGGGGCGGTCCGCCCCGGGTGTCACCCGTTCGGGAGTGACACCCGAGAGACCCGATCACAAAAGAATGAATCGTTAATTTGTATTTTTACTCACTTTACAATCAAAATACAATTCGATATTATTTGTGAACACACTAAACCGAGAAAAGTCGAGGTCAAAGAGGCATGTCTTGGATTTTTTACGTTAAAAGCAAAAAAGCTGTTGATCTAAGTAACGAAATTGTCAAGAAGCTTAAAATTGATGATATAGATAATATTATGAAGTACCGTTCACAGGGATACGATAATGCAGCTGTTACGAGCAGCATACATGGAGGAATACAAGCTATTATTAAAGCAAAAAACAAAAGGACTATTTTCGTTGGATGTATTGATCATTTAATTAATTTATGTGGCCAGCACTCTTTTGCACAAAATACATCTTGTGGTACATTTTTCAGAACTCTAGAGGCAATTTATAATTTTTCTTCTGCTTCCACTTGCTGCTGGGAACTGCTTACTAAACAGAGCAAAGCAGCTGTTAAGCGACTATCCACAACGCGTTGGAGTGCTCACTATGCTGCAGTTAATGTATTAGCAGAATATTGTGATAAGCTTGTTGCTGCAATTGAGGAATTATGTCATCAACAAGAAAATATAGACACCAGAGGTGTTACACATAACCTTATGCCCGCTGTGTGTAATTTCACATTTCTTTGTTATATTTTCTTTTGGAATGATGTAGGTACTAAGAGAAATCAATTTTTGTCAGATTGGATTGCAAAGTAAAGGCATAACCGTTGATCAATCAGCGACCAAAATAGGAGCACTTCGTCTTTATATTGAAGAAAAATGTGGTCATATTATAGATGAAGCAACGAAAAGATATAAAGACGAAGACATTCCCACCGAAAATCGAATTCGACGTCAAAAACGAATGGATGGTGAGTTAACTACCGACGCAGGACTCACACTTCAAGCCGAACTTCAAAAGGATTTGTTGGAATGTTTTGACCTATCCAATGTTGAACTCGAAACCAGATCAAAGTCCATTCTAGATGTGGCTTCATTGTTTGAGGTTATGCAGACACACACTTTGCTTTTCACGAACAGTGAACAGTTGAAATTAACTGTTTCAACATTTTGTGACTTTTTCCATGAAGAAGTATTAGAAGCAGACCTCCTACTAGAAATACCAAGGTTCAGAAGACATTTAGAAGCGGCCAATACTACAGCCTCTAAATGGTTAGCTGTAGACTTTTTAAAATCCATTGTGGAATGGAATTTCATGGAATCCCTCCTATACTTAATGGTTGCTTTAAAATTGTTTATGACCATTTGTGTATCGGTTGCTTCATGTGAGAGAAGTTTTAGTATATAAGCTAAAATTAATCAAGAATTACTTGCGAGCAACAATAACGCAAACAAGACTAAATAACTTCGGAGCAATTTCATTAACTATAACTTTTATTTTTTTTTCATTATTGAAAACATACGTTTATCGGATTTTCGTTGATTTTCACAATCTTTATTTTTAGGATTTGGGGTGACACCATCGATTACCGCCCCGGGTGCCACCCGGGTGACATCCTAGCTACGCCACTGGCCGTGTGCCATGAGTCATTTTTACTATCGTATAGTTTAAATTACACAAATACCCATTATCTCGCAAATATTATATTATGGTCGAAGCGAAGTTTTATCAATGAAACTCGATATTTTTAGGACATTCCAGAAGAGGCTACAGATAAAATGTTTTAACATAATACATACATTTTTATTGTTGAAATGTTTGTCTGATGAAAATCGGTCCGGGTTAGCCGGAAGTCCGGGTTATCGGGAGCCGACTTATTGAGGTTCCACTGTACAGTGATATAAGACAAATTAGTATTGAAAAAAAAAGAAAATAGGCAACAGTATGACATACCGAGTGTCAGAGTCTACGTCCTGAAATACCCACGTTAGGAGTTGAGTGTTACAGAGCACCTTAAAACGACATGAAATAGTCGAGAGTTTAACAAAAAAGACCCTAAATAAAAACAAGAATAAAAAACCGCTAAACGCCGTAAAAATGAGTGGCACATACAATATTCCAGACACAAAAGATCTGATATGAATATTACGTGGCGCGAAAATTTATTTTCATTTTAATGCAAAACAAAATTCTAGTTTTATTTTAAAATATTTTTTCATAATATTTGCCCAATTTGAAGTAAAACGCGCCACAAAAGAGTAACTTTGATACAGTTTGAATTTTGAAACTCTTTTGTGGCGCGTTTACTTCAAATTTAGCAAATATTATGAAAAAATCTTTTAAAATAAAACTAGAATTTTGTTTTGCATCAAAATGAAAATACATTTTCGCGCCACGTAATATTCATATCAGATCTTTTGTAGCTGGAATATTGTATGCGCCACTCATTTTTACGGCGTTTAGCGGTTTTTTATTCTTGTATCAGGAGTTTTTCAAAGTTATTTATAAATTAAATGTATAAAGTTGAATGCAATATTTCTCGATTACACGTTAAGCTTTATAAATGGTCGCCTTTGTCGCATTATCTCCCAAATGATCTAGTGTCCATCAATTGTACACTAGATTTTTTTTCTATTCGAAATAGATTGAAAAAAATATTAAGATGGCCGGTAAATGAACTCGGATTGCCCGTTGCCAGATCAAATTAGCGTCGTAACCACTACAACTACATAAACCATTTAGGGAATAATGGTTAATTGGATTATACTTTTGTAGCTTAATAACTTCTAAACGGCTTAACCGGTTTTGTTTACTAAACATGAGTTTGAAACGTATTGATAAGTAGTATTGTATGCATATAAGGTCAAGTATGATAACTGAAGCTATTACAGGAATTATTGAGCTTGAAAAACCGTTTTTCCCGTTTTCAACCGTTTTCAAAATAAGATTTGATCATACTTATGAAGCCTATAACTTAAAAATTCGAATTTTTCCGGATATAAGGTAAACACCGTTAGATTCGTCTAGAGTCCTTTTACAAACGCTCAGTTATTGGCGTAATTCGTAGGTTGAAATTTTGATTAATTGTCTAAAAACCAAAATTTTCAAAGTTTAGTTTTTCAGTTTTTCGGCTATACTGAGCCGTGTGTATGTCTGATCCTGACAGCTTACACACCATCTGAAAGCTTCACTCAACGCTATTAATTTGGTGTATTTACTGTTCTCCTGTATTTTCTTGAACCGAAAATATATACCGCCAAAAATATGCCGTTTTGTACCTACCAAGTCCTATAGCTGGCTTATGAGTAGTCAAAACTCACAAATTACACCGGTTATGAATAGGCCCTCACCCCCTCTTCAAACACAGAAAAAAAATTCAGATCGGTTTAACTTTTCCACACACATACATACATACATACATACATACATACATACATACATACATACATACATACATACATACATACATACATACATACATACATACATACATACATACATACATACATACATACATACATACATACATACATACATATCCACAAACATTTTCCCTTTTTTAAATAAAAATTGACTCATATTTCTGAGCTCGGTAACTTTTGAACGGTGTAACCGATTTTCAAAATTAGACATGCGTTGGAAAGGTAATGATCGCTTCTATTAGAAGCTGCAAAGGTCGGGGTTAAATTTTTGAAGTTTTTGGGAGTTTTGGGGACGAGAACGAAAAACAGACCCTAAGTAGGAAGGGCCGTAAAATCCACACCTTTGGACCAAAATGGATGGTTGGCATATGAATGGGTGAGTCTTTTTCTGAACTTTAAGATGGGAGTTGGCCCAATTTTCAATTCAGTCAGATTTAGAAAATCGAAAATTTCGTGTATATATAGTATCGCGTGTAGGGGGTGTAGGTGTGCGCCACTGGCGAGAACTGCCGTTCTCTGGTAATTACATTAGTAATTATACATAAAAGTAAGATTTAAATATATGTATTAAAAAAAATCTCATTGTGGATGGATAATAACAGATCTCAATTTAACTATATTTTTTTATTAATTTAATTTTTTAAAGTGTATTACTCAATGTTCGTCCTTCGTCATATTGATGTCATTGTTTGATGTTTTTTTTTAAACATACGACTTCATTTCATTGTTTTAAATTCTGTGAGTAGCAAAAAGAAGTAATATAAAAATAATTTGTAAGAAACGTCATACAACCGCAAAGAACCAGGGGAAATTCTATAATATGCGATATCAATCTAGCCTTTTAGTACAGTCTTCTTATTGGGCCGTCTTCGTTAGAAGGTTGGCAATCCACAGGGCCGGCGATAACGGGCCTGCAAGCACTGCAGGCGCCAAACTGAGCTTTTTTTCTGCTGGTGCTATACAAAATACTAATTAATAAAGCAGTAATTAATAAGGCGCCCATGTTAGTGTCGCAGGCAGGCGTCTTATACGCTAGCGCCGGTACTGGCGATCCAAATGGCAGTTGTAGCTTTGGAAACTGCTCGATGAAAGATTTCTGTGGATGAGCGGTCAAAACAGGTCCTCAGGGCCTCAGGCCACTTTTAGCTACGAGTACTGGCGTCTTACTAGGGCAGAAACAGGTGCCGATCCAGAGAGGAGATCATGACCGCCAGGTGGCGACTAGTCGGTCTTGTTCTTGGTCTTGGTTTTGCTGCAAGAGTCTTGCTGGTCTTGCTTTTTTGGTAGTAATAATTTAAACCAAACAATTTCGAATAAAATATACATTGAAATAGATAAAGATGTGAAGAATGAAACTATATATTTTGCTATAAAATTTTAAGAGAATGTAGAATGTAGTTTCAAACGGATACCAATTTTGACATTATACATTCACCTAATTATTTCATTAAAAAGTATGTATCAAATATAAAGGTTTATTTTCAAATTTCAATTTTAAGTTGAATTGAGACAAAAAAAGGGAAAAAAAGAAGAAAAAAGAAAAAAGTTATTAGTTACATTTTATTTTATTTGGAGGAAATACGCGCTTTATTTAATTATACATACTTATGTACACGGCAAAAGCAAAACTGTGTTTTTTATGTGGAGAAAAAATTTAAAAAACCTTCAATTTTAACCAGATGTAAAATTCCTATTGAAATGCTGTATCGAACGTAAACACTGATTTCTCATTAAAAAAATTATTTTCAGTTCATATGAACGTTTAAACTATAAAGTTTGTACACATACTTAGTAAACATTCTGCATATACAGGGTGGTTGTACCTATAGTGTGACAAAGCTCGATATCTCGGAAACTGTTCATAATAGAGAATAACTTAAAATAGAAAAATTAAAGAAAATCATTTTCCGAAGAATCCAGTATCACTCAAAACAATTTCATTATTTTTAGCTTTTAAGTTCCAATTAGAAACAAATATGGCGGAAAATCTATTATTATAGTGGAAATTGTTGAACTGTCATAGGAATAATTTTATTTCTGTTTCTACATATACGGTTTTTTAAATGTCATTTTTGGGTACTACAGAAACGACGTCACCAATATTCTTTTCATAAAATGTGTTCTTATACGACAGTCTAACATGGAGCATTTTTTTTTTTAAATTCGATTGTGCTTCCCGTTTTTTGACGTTCGATTGCTTTATTTGTTATTTGAGTGGCCTGCTTACGTTAAATACCCTGTACTTACTGTTGTAAAATTATAAGATAACGCTATAAAAGTTAGAAGAGGCATTTTAAAACCAATTCCCCTTAACCTGTTTTACTACCGATCAAAGTATATATTAAAATTGTTGATTTTTAGCTTAAAATATTATGTATTTTAAAAATTCGTTATTGTTTGAGGTTTATTACAATGTCAGTATATTTTACTGAACTAAAAAAATAAAGTTAAATAATAAAAAACCAATTTTGCAAAAAAGTGCAAGAGTCTTGCAGGTTGGTCTTGGTCTTGCGTAGTCTTGCAAGGTTGGGTCTTGGTCTTGAATACCTGGTCTTGGTCTTGCAAACCAAAAGGCGGTCTTGGTCTTGATCTTGGTCTTGCTGCAAGCTGCAAGACCAAGACCAAGACCAGTCTCGCTCATCACTAATGGATGAGCGCGGTGTAGGTCGCGATCGCGGTCGAGGTTTACATCGATGACGGGCAGAACATACCGAAGATATTTTCCGTATCCTGTTTTGGCATCGACATCGCTGTAAACCGCGATGATAGGTCGCGAAGGTGAACGGGTGACACATCCTTGGTATGTGCAATCTCATAAGAAAATGAAGGTTTTTACCTTTATTCGTTATGTACTGCAATGGGGAGGGGTGGTGGTACAGCTTGGGGGGTCAGATAGATACGGGGTCAGGTTACGCAGTGTGACCGGTTTGATCTTCGAACGTGGGTCTCACTGTTCCATTTGAACACACATAATGTTCCCAAGGCTGGGGTTGTACGAGTATCTGTGTGTATGTGTGTGGGGTGGGGGGCGCCTGTGCTAGTTTTACAGGCGAGCACCTTATACCCTAGCGCCGGCACTGCCTGGAAGTATCTATCACTAAGGTAAATAAAAACACTGCTTTGAAGGTTTTTTTAATTAAAAATATCAAACTCACTAAAATTAACAAAACAAAACAAAATTAACAACAAAACCAAACAATTCAATAGCGGGTATGTCCACCTCTTGCAGCAACGACTGCTCACAATCTGTTTGTCATCGAATAAAGATGCGTTATCCTTGCCTCGGGAATAGCCCGATATTACTCTACCAGAGCAATAACTGTAACAAATTTTCTGGATGCCTAGGATGACGGCGAATAGCTTTTTTTAATTCATCCCATAAATACTCAATAGGATTGAGATCAGGGCTGCATGCGGGCCATTCTAATCTTATCAATCCAACCTCTATTTTATGAGTAAATCAGTGTTTTTATTTACAAAAAATGGCACAGCTCGTACAAGAAAAGAGATATTTGGATAATTCAAAAAACAAAAATTTTAGTGATGCCTCCGGGATAATATGACAGGACTATGAAACAATACCAGCCCTTCCATTTTTTCACAGAATGTTTTAAAATTAGGAGGAAATACAACACTTCCATTCACCCCCGTATAATGCAATGCAAGCAAAATTTTTGTGTTGCCGGAATAATACCAAACGATACCAATACATGTACCTACAAACTGGTGCAAGAATATTGAAAATCGGAGTACAAATAATAAAGTTATAAATTATCAAACTTAATCAAAAATATTGGGTGGAGGAATTTTGTGCCGGTGATTGTATATTTCTTTTTAAACTTAGTACGAACTATATACTTCTCGTATCTTTTTCAGAAATGAACTCGTTCACAATCGATGCCGATCTACTGTTCACATTGTCGGTAAATCGAAAAAGCGAAGCCAAAGAAAGTTTCTATTATTCAGTTTAACAAGTAACATGTCTACAGATTGAACGCTATTCAGTCGGCCCTTTTATTGTATTGACCTCTGCAGGTTTGTTATTATTATTATCTCATGGATCGAAATAACCACAATAGCTACTGGAAAAAAGAGAAGAGAAGATTAAGTCGGGTATTTTTGAGGAATAATAATATTTCTTTGGAAATATTAGAATCAAATTTCACTTCGATTACAAAAAATATTGGCAGAGGACTTTCGTAACAAAATCGTAATAACTTTTATATCAGTTTTTTCAATGAATTTGTATGACGTAATCTGTTCTTCTACTTTTTAGGAAAATGTTATATTGGCCCATTAATCATGGTATAGTAATTGAGGGGGTCAGAAGTACAAGGCTTTAAGTGCACTTTTTTAAAATTTTACTCTAAGCACAGATTCGCATACTTAAATGGTATTAGGACTTGGTGGTATTTAAAACGTTTTAAGCATATTTTGCCCTACAGTCGCCCAGTGGCGTAACTAACGCCAATGCAACCAATGCGGTGCATTGGGGCGCAGGCCTTAGGGGGGCGCAAAAAACTGATATTCTGGAAAAATTTTAGCTAAAAAATATGTTGAAGCAAAACTCCCTGTAGCTTCCCGAAAATAAAAAATGTAAAAAAATATTCGTGGTATTTTATTCCGTTCAGTCACAACAGAACGTTGGTGATTTTCTTGTTTACAGTTTTTGTTGGTGATTTTATGCACATCTGTGTTTATGACTTTCTCATCACAACTGCTTTTGTGTATTTATCGTTGTAGCTACAAAGATATTCAGGTAAAATATTTTAGTATTATTTTAGTAACTAGGACAACGTGTCCCTGTCATGTGTCAGTCCAACAAAAATAATTTTGACTTCGAACAAGAACAATGGAGTTGCAGAAGCAAATGGTCTTATAAAGCAAATGTCTTCATTTGATTTTGTTTTGATGTTAGTGTTTCAAAGTCGAATTTTAGAAAGAATCCAGATTACATCGAAAATCCTACAGAGATCCGATGTTAATCTAGATGATGCAAAGAATCTCATTCAGAAGTCTTTAAAGACTGTGAGCGAACTGCGAGGAGAATTCGACGATATCCTGGATCAAGCCAGAAAGTTAGCTGCGAAGTGGAATATTGATTCCTCAATGACCTCCAAACGCAAAAGAAAAGTAAAGACTTTTTTTGACGAACTTTCTAGTGACTTTGAGTTTAGTGATCCTGTGCATTGCTTTAAACTTAAGGTATTTTTGAGAGCTGTTGATATTCTTATTTCACAGTTAAACGAAAGGTTTAAATCTATGGTATGCATAACTGACACGTTCATTTTTTTAAACCAAGATAATTTATTACATTTTTCTGACAAACAACTTGTAAAGGCAGCCTCTGAGTTTTGTGAAAAATATGAATCTGATGTGACTCATGCTTTGACCAATGAAGTAATTTGCTTTAGAAATGTAGTCAAAGACGATATAAAAAGTAATAAAATAAGCAAAATCAACCACTTGGCTGATTATCTATTGATTAGGAATAAATTTATTGCATCAAGTGTCCCAAACGTAAGTACAGCATTAATGTTTCTTACATTACCCGTAACTGTTGCAAGTAGTGAAAGAACTTTTTCTAAACTAAAAATAATAAAGAACTACTTAAGGATCTCTATGTCCAATACTAGACTGTGTGATCTTAGTGTAATTAGTATTGAACATGAAAGAGCTCGGTCTGTAGATGTAGAAAAGTTAGCAAGACTGTTCCTAGAAACAAAGAGCCGCAGGGGCTTTGTCAGGGAATAGGAATTAACGTACAGTGTTGTTCCTATGAGCTGTAGGTAGGTTTGACTGTAAGAATGCATCATCTGGTAAAATTAATCAAAGTTTGAGAAACGGAACATAAACATTATATTGTTGCTTGCGATATCATGTATACGATGGAGAATAAGTCTGGGAATAGGGGCGCACGAGGAATACTTGCATTGGGGCGCAGGTCAGACTAGTTACGCCACTGCAGTCGCCATATATCGCCATTACATTTAGTTCACGGAAAACGATTGCAGTTTGCTTTGGTAGTAAACAAGTTTAACCGTGCACTTGAACCGTTTTACCACAAAACTATTTTTAGTATTCTGTAAAAACAAATAGTAATAAACGGGATTAAGTGTGCTTGAACCATTTTACCACAAAACTATTTTTAGTATTCGGTAATGTGTAAACACAGGATTAATACAGGATTAATTTTAAGTAAATAAATATTAGATTTGTGACCAATTTTGAAAACTAATTAAGTATTATGCAACGTGCCAGTTGTAGTTACCCTGTGGATAACAGCTGAGACAAAAATGATTAGTAATATGTAGTTAACATCTACACTTGAACCGTTTTACCAGTAACATTTATCAACACCATGTACCGATTCAAGTACATTTTTTTAATAATTGAAAAATAGGAAGGATATAGTGAGAGTAATAATATACCCTTACATTTTTATCATTTTATAGTACCTTGTATAGCCCGGTTACAGATAACACCTTGTACACCAATTGGTATATCTCTTTAAATTTCTCATTTATCTGTAACCGGGTAATACAGCTAAATGAGAAATTTAAAGAGATAGACCAATTGGTGTACAAGTACCACTTGTACATGGCAATACATGGCAATACACTAGACATATTTTAGTTTAATGACTCCTAGAATTTATAAAGCTCAAACGACTTTGAAGCAGATTATCTCAGAACTATCAACACTGCACTTTAGCCCTTTTACGTTTGGCCCCCTCAATTTTAATTTTGTTTTAATTATCGAATACTGAACACGATGTGAACAATACTAATTAAATAATAATAAAGCATACTACCCCTAAAGAATTAATGAAAGTAATCAAAAACAATATCAGTTCCAGAAAGACATCGAGATGTGACGTAGTAACAGAATAAACAGAAGAAATACTACAAATTTGCCCCCCCCCCCCCGCCATTTTTTACTCTTTTACCAAAATTTGCCGCCCTGGGTGTGGAAATTACTCTTTAATTAAATACAATATTAAAAAACTAGCCTTTACCGCCATTAAGAACAAAAAATACAGTTTCTTCAAATAAACTTTTTTATCCCATGCCTAGATTTTGTGTCATTTTGGACCTACTAAAGTTTTTTATTTCTAACAAGAAATTGAACATACTATCACTAATAACTAATTACGCAACATAGAGAAATTGTCACTGTCATTTTGACAAACCTGCGTCAGATTTTCTCTTAAATGTTCTGTTATCTTTATCGATATCTGTTCAGCGCAGTAGTGTATTATTTTAAGAATTCGTTATTGTCGTTTCATAGGAAAGTAGTGTTTATTTATAGTTAATTTATTATATTTTTGAGTAATAGAACTAATAGTCTAAGAGCTAGAGCTGAAAAATCATCGTCATAAGTAATATGGAGTTTGGCATGTGAAATGTGTCTATTGTATATTAATATTTATGACCCCTTTCAGGCTGACACCTCAGTGGATACAGGAAGAAGCAATAAGGTATGAAAGGGGAAAGTTAGTGCAGTCATTAAAGGTTTTCACCTCCTATTTTGTTAAACCTTCATCGAGTTGCATGAAAATTGGTAACTAGTTAGAGCATACCTCAAGAAACAAAACTGATTTGGTGCCAACTTGCACTTTTAACCTGGGGGAGATACCACCCCTTCTCGGGGGCGAAAACTATTTTATTAAAGATAACCACACAAATCTATAGAGGGACAAATTGTAAGTAAAATTTGTTATATCATGTTATTAAAATAAATCAATATATTTTGAGTTATTAAAGATCAAAAATTTGAATTTTTCGTGAAAAAAAATGCATGGTGTAAAGCGGTTTTTCATAAATACATAACTCAAAACCCACCATCTCAATCTGAGCTATTATAACAACATCTTTTACGAGCACAATATATTACAAATATTTGGTTGAACGCCTATAAAAAAAATCCAACAGCTGGTTATTGAAGGGAATGGTTGGGAACTTGCTGAAGATAACACATATAAATTCAAATGGTTTGAAAGGTCTGAAGTGCCAGAGATTGTTAGAGATGTTATTTTGAGAATGAAACAGTTGCATCTCGGGACAGCAATTTAGGATCTTTTAGCAATTTTAGATAGCGAGATAATTCTACAATGGAGGCAATATACGTAAAAATGTAAATGAAAATTTCATATTATTTCAAACTAGCCCGTGATTCGACTGACACGGCTAAAAATGCTTGTGATCAAGGCCCTAAATTGCTGTCCCGAGATGCAAGTATTTGTTTCGTTTGACACATAAACGGCAGAAGAATTGAAGTATCAAATAAATAAATATTATTTATTAATGTTAATGTAAGTAATGTTAAATGGCAGGTTACAAATTTTTTGAGCTGTCTACCCAATGATTTATGTATTATGTATATTATATTGCATATTATATTCATAAAAAGTTCTGCTTCGTCTAAAACCTACGATTCAATATCAGATAGCAAATTTTATGTATATTATACGAGATATGGTAAAAATATGAATTTTGCTCAAGAGTAAAGTATCTTTATTTTTCACAATATTCTAAATTATTGTTATTACGAAAAATTGTTTGGAATTAAAAACTATGTTCTAATATATGCAATAATTGTAATTATTATAATTAATTAAATAATAATTATTATAATAATGTAATTATTACATTCTTCTAATGAAAAAGAAATATATTAAATTTTTTCTCAAATTACAGATACGTATTATCATTTTCATTTATAACTCTTTTATTATTAATTTTACGAACAAAAATTTTTCTTCATAAAAAGATCTGCATGGTCTAAAATCCAAAATGTAATCATCATTATAATATGTAAAATTGTATCGATTTTAGTCGAGGTATGTAAAAAATGTATGTAAATTTCGCTCAAGAAATTCGCTCAGTAAAGTACCTTTATAGCTACACTATATTACACAATATTTAAATAGTATAAGGATATAATTGAACATTAAAACATAATTTTTAATTCTCAACAACTTTTCATAATAGCAATTTTTGATATTAGGAATTTAAATACATAAATAAACAGAGTTTTCATTATAATAATGCTCGCATTTTTAGCTTGTTAAATTTGAATTGTAATAAAACGAACTTAATAATTTAATTATTAAATTATAGTCCTAACTTCATTCCCGAAATTCCTTTGAAAATTATTCTGTTAACTAATTTCAAAATAAATACATGATATAAATAACGTATGTTTTAATTTTCTCGAAAGGGTTCTCTTATTTTCATCATTACTTGCTTAGCTTTGATGTTATATATATATTGTTATATTTCTATTTGATATGAAAATTAAAATTTGATAATTATAGACAAAATTCAATTTAATATAAAATATTTTCAATTTTCTCAACCACGGGCATATAAATTTAGAACAACCTGTATACAACAAATTGTTATATTTAATTTTAAGAAGTGATTAAATAAGACTCAAGTGAAATCGTTAATAGGTCATTATCGTTGTTCGCGGAAGGATCGGTCATTAGCCGATGCTAATTAAGACTAAGTGGAAATAGAGAATAGGTCATTAAAATTTGTATATAGTAGAAAGTAATTTTAGAATGGGAATTAACTATTTTCTTTGAAATCCATTAAGCATATTTAGAAAGTTTAAAAATTGGTTTTGAGGAATACTGCGAATGAGAGTTGGTGGTGGAAGTTTGATTTGTGAATCTGGAAGGGATATTTAGAAAGTAGGGGAATGAATGACAAATAGAGATCAGAATGTTTTGAGCTGTCGAGAAGTGAAGTCGAGTAGTAGACGGTAGTGTACGGAGAGTGAGAAAGCCGGTGTAGTTCCGTGAGTGTGGAGTATCTATCGTAGAACGAGAGGTAGGCCAGGTTGAGAGTAAAAGAACCTCCTTGAGCCAAGAGTTCCCGGTAGCTGATTGCAGTTTCGAAAAAGGTAGAACACAGCATCACGACAGAAGCAGGAAACGAGAGCTATACGAGCTAGTTTCAGAGGAGAACATTACTGGAAGCCAGGACGAGGTTTTGATTGCAGCCAAGGATAGCAGGAAACGGGTCTTGTGTGAAGACATTCTCAGTGCACCAGAAAAAGGTCAGTCTCATTTGTTTGGACATGAATGTATGGGTTTTTCGTAGTAAATACCACATTTAAAATTGAGAAAACATAATCAATAATATCAGAAAAGCATCATCAAACTTAAATAGAATTGTTGCTGATAAATCATAATAGTTAAATGTTAATAAAAACTTTCAATTTGGAAATCAAAAGGAAATAAGATTCCCATGTATAAATGTTATGTTTAAGAATAATAAGATATAGCAAATATTAAGCAGTGATTGCCATTTAAATAAAATAAACAATATTTTGATTACAATTGTAACCCATATGTGTTATTATTTTACTCTTTTCTTTCCTATCCCGATTAGGAACCATTAAGAAATACTTAGAAGCCACGTATGTAAGTAATTAATTTTATAAAAAGCCCTGAGATTGAAAACATATTGATATGTGATCTGGTAAATTAATTAGATTATTATTAATGCATTGATTAAATTAAATGACATATAAAAATATTATCTCATATCAATAATTAAGATCACATCAACTGTCGTCCAACGTGGAGGGCATTGTAAAGTATTTCTAGTGGCAAATTTGAAGGATAGAAAGAGTAAAGCCGGTATTTGAAAATTTATATGCCTGTGGTAAAAAGTGAGATATTTACATTTGATAACATAAAATTTTAGATCTCTTTAGGTACAAATTTTACATAACTGATTTAATATTTTATTTTTACGATATTTACATTTGATATATTTATTGACAATTTATAATATTTGGGTGAGAAAAAGTCGTCTTGGTAACATACTAGTAAAATTTCATATTTGGCGGGGACAGTACTTCTTGAAAACAAATGTCAGTGACAAGAAGCCAAAGCAAGGACAACAAAAAACAAAAAGAACATTCAGACCAAGAAGATATTTTAGACACGACAATCATGGCATCAGAAAATCAGGAATTATCAGGAATAGATAAACTATTACAACTGATGCAACTCCAGTCACAAAAACTGGATGACAATCAAAGAGAAACACAACAAAAAATGGATGAAAATCAACGTGAAACGAAACAAGCCATGGAAGAAACATCAAAGAAAATGGATAAAGTGGATCAAAAAATGGATGAAACACAACAAAAAATGGATGAAACACAACAAAAAATAGATGAAACACAACAAAAATTGGATCAAAAAATGGATGAAACACAACAGAAAATGGATGAAACAAAAAGAATAATGCAAGAAAATCTGAAGGAAACAAAACAAGCCATAGAAGAGAACAACAAGAAAATGGAGGAACGCATAGAAAAGTATGAAATGAAAATTAAGGATCACATGAAAGAACAAGAAATGAAAATTCAAAATAAAATAAAGGAGATAACGAATTGCCAGAAAAAAGAAATGGAAAGTTTGGAAAACAAGTTGCAAAACGCTATTCAAGCAGACATAGAAGAAGTGGAAAGAAAGATTGCGGAAATCAATACTCAACAAAATGTCGGAGAAAGAAGAGAAATGGTTATACATAGCACAGATGACGTGAAGATAAGGTTTGGCGGTGATGTAAGAAGATTACACCCAGTGCCGTTCATAAATAGCCTGAAAAAGAAAATACAGCACATCGGAAATTTCGAAACAGCAAAAGAAACTATCAGAAACCATCTCAAAAATGAAGCAAGCCTATGGTTCGATTGCAAAGAAGAAGAATTTGACAGTTGGCAAGAATTTGAACAAAAATTTTTGAATTATTTCTGGGGAAAAGTCCAACAATTGGAAATTAACAAGGAATTGCAAAATGGGAAATACAATGATAGGATGGGTGTATCAGAAAGGACATATGCTTTGCAAATTTACAATAATGCAAAACATTTACAATATAATTACTCATCGGAACAATTAGTCGAACTGATTGCAAGACATTTCGAGGAAACGCTGGAAGACCATATCACATTGCAAAATTACAAAGACATAGATAGTTTATGCCAATTCCTACAAATAAGAGAATCACGTGTAAGAGAAAGAAAATCAAGAAGGTCGCGAGAAGATTACAGGCCCCGAGAAACACAAGATTACAGAGATAGAAATCAAAATAGGAGGGACTATACAAGACGAGATTTTAATCCCAGAAGGGAAAACGAAAATAGAGACAACGGAAGAGGAAATTATGAACAAAGAAATAGGCAATGGAATGAGGATAGAAATCGAGAATACCAGAATAGAAACACCACACGCTCAAATCAAGAAAACAGAAATAATGGTAGACAAAATGAACAGGGATATCGAGAAAACCAAAACAGATCCGACAGACCAAGAGAAAATAGAAGAGAAGTAAATAATACCCAGACAGATGAATATGACGGAGAGAGACAGTATGACGAAAATATAAACAACGATGAGCAACCGGCGTCTTTTCACGACGGCGCTCACTAAAAACCAAAAATCAAACAGGAATCTTTTGTCACCCCAAGGAGTTTATTAAATTGGCAGGAAACAACGAAAAGAAAAATGGAGTTAATTTAAAATTTGTGGATGGATTTATCAACGAGAAACCAATTAAAATTATGATAGACACTGGATCTGAAATAACATTGGTCAACAGAAAACTAATAGAAGAAGTTAACTTAACAAATTTAATTTACAAAATACCTAGGGTAAATTTAGTGGGCGCAAACAAACGGACATTGGCAACTATAAATGAAGGCATACGAGTAATGGTACGACTGGGTAAGAATATGTATGCACTACAATGTGTAATAATGCCAAATATGTCACATGACATGATAGTAGGAGTTGACGAATTGGCAGAAAAACATGTAGTGATAGATTTTAAAAATAATACGATGAAACTAACAGAAGAAAAAGAAAAAGAACAGGACAAGGAACATGAGAAACAAAATACGGACGAATCAGGTAAAGAACAAACAGTGGAAATGAATTTGGCAGCGAAGCAAGGACAAAGAAAAAAAAGGAGAAAAGGTCGGAAAAGGATAAAAGAAAATGAAACCTGTGGCTCCTCAAAAGAAGAGTTGAGCCCAGAAGAAGAAAGTTTGAGAGTATCAGAAACAAAGGAAACCTGGGATTCCTCAAAAGAAGAGACGAGCTCAGGAGAAGAAGAAATAAAGCTAAAAAATGAAAGTGAAAAGAATATGATTGAAACAGTAGTATTTGAAGAGGAGGTATATGCAAACGAGGATGCAGAATGCACGGTAAACATGTGTGAAGAATCTGAAAAAAAAGACAGAAAATTGATATGTGGAGAAGGGAAAGAAAAAGAATTGCGGTTGATGTTAAGAAACTACGAAAATTTGATCAATGAGGAAAACAGAGTGGCGAAAAAGTACGAACATTCATTTGAGGTGAAAAACTTGGGAAATTTTCGATCAAAGACTTACCCGATTCCATACAAGTATCGACAAGAGGTGAAAGAAGAAATAAATAAAATGTTGGAAGATCAAATCATCGAAAGATGTGATTCACCGTATGTTAACCCGATTGTGATAGTAAAGAAAAGCAATGGAGAATTGAGATTATGTTTAGATGCCAGGAATATCAACCAGCACACTGTATCACAATATGAATCACCTCTAAACATCGAGGCCATTTTTGGAAGAATCACCGGGTCACACATATTTTCGAAAATTGACTTAAAACACAGTTTTTGGTTGATACCGTTAGCTGAAAAGTGTAGAAACTACACCGCTTTTTCTATTGATGGTATTGTCTACCGGTTTAAGGTAGTGCCATTTGGATTGCAGAGTGCTTGTGCTGCACTCGTCCGAGCTCTACATACCATTTTGAATCGCCATGAAGATTTCATAGTTCATTATATCGATGATTTATTAATTTTTTCACAAGATACTCAGAGTCATCTGGAACACATAGAAATAATTCTGAAAGAATTGGACACAGCGGGATTGAAATTAAACATTGAAAAATGTCAATTTTTTCAAAAAGAAGTCATTTATTTGGGTTTTCAATTGGACACCAAAACAGTAAGATTAGCCGAAGACAGAGTCAAGCTCATAGATGAATACCCAAGACCAACGAATTTGAAAACATTGAGGGGTTTTCTTGGCACGATAAATTATTTTAAAAAGCTGATTCCCGATTTGAGCCAAAAGGAAATCCCTCTGATAAAATTGCTTAAAAAAGGAATAAAATGGAATTGGAAAGAAGAACAGGAGGAAGCTTTCGAAACATTAAAACGAGAATTCGCAAAAGGAACGAAAATATACCACCCCATTTACAATTTACCTTTTATACTCCGAACTGATGCGTCCATACAAAAATTTGCAGGAGTTCTGTCTCAAATACAAAACGACCAAGAAGTGCCGATATGTTTTATATCTCGAGTGACTAAAACACATGAGAGAAAATATAGTGTTACAGAATTGGAGTTTGCCAGTGTACTATATTGCGTAAACAAATTGAGGTTTTACTTATTGGGAGCAAAATTCACAATCGAAACAGACCATGCAGCTTTAGTACATATCATGAAGAATAGATTAGTAAATAATAGAATACATAGAGGCATTCTATTATTACAGGAGTATGATTTTGAGTTCCGATATATAAAAGGGAAAGACAACATAATAGCCGACGCTCTAACACGGGATGAGGACACCGGAAAAAAGGAAACAATTACTCTACAGGTGGGACTAAATAGATTAATACAAGAAGAAGGGATATATTCGTTAAATGAGATAAGGACAAATCAGGAAGACCTAGAGGAAAGAGAAAAAAGAAGAGCGGAAGTAGAAAATAACATATATTTTAAGAGAATAGACGGAAAGGAACTATATTTAGTGACACAGACATTGGCCGAAAAGATAATAAAGAAATTACATGAGGACAATGGGCATATCGGTAGCAGAAAAGTTTGGCTCGTTTTTAGGGAAAATTACATAAGCCGACAGGATTACCGCATTGCAAAGGAAATTACCCAGAAGTGCGATGTATGTCAAAAATATAAGAGTCGGAATTTCAAAAACGAAAATGTTGCCAAAAATATTGAAGCCCGAAACAAAATAGACATTGTAGCAATAGATATGTTAAGCGATCTAATTATGACCACTAAAAGGAACAAACATATTCTGGTAATGGTGGATGTGTTTTCAAAATACGTAAAATTATATAGTTGCCGCACCACAAAGGGGGAAGAAATATTAAGAAAAATAGACAATTTTATAGCCATAGTAGGAACACCAAAAAAGATTCTACTGGACAATGCAACGTATTTCCGAAATGATCGTTTCAAGGGACAACTTCGAGAACGAGGAATAGAGACAAATTTTGTCAGCATCAGGCATCCACAGAGTAATCCTTCGGAACGATTCATACAGGAAGTGACGAAATTTCTTCGCATTGCAACAGATGGTCAACATCGCCACTGGGACAGGAAAATGGTGGAAATAGAAAGGTATCTAAATACAATTCCGAGCACAGTAACAAAAGAGACCCCAGAATACATCATGAAGGGTGTACTGCCGATAAGGCCATGGGAAGACCAAGAGCCAAAAGAATATCAACAGGTGATTGAAACCGTACAGAGAAGATTACGGCGAAGCAACGAAAAATATATCCAAAGACAGGAACAAAATAGAAAAAGAAGACCAGTGACTTTCCAAAAGGGTGAAAAAGTACTCGTGAGGGCATTACGAGTATCAAATCTTCCTGGGGGCATTTGCGCAAAGTTGATGCCTGTTTTCGAAGGCCCGTATATCGTGAATAATGAAAATGGGATAAATAGTTATGAGTTGAGGCACAGGAACTCGGAAAAGATCCGAGGAATTTATAATATTCACGATGTATACAAATATCACGAATAAAAGACAGAATTACATGAAGTAGATAGTAAGTTAGGATATAAGACGTAGATTAAAGTAAGGAAATATACAGGGAGTTGGTTTTGCCTCGAGAAAATTTATTTAAAAATGCAGATAAATTTTATCGAATACAAGGCGGGGATTTGTTATATTTCTATTTGATATGAAAATTAAAATTTGATAATTATAGACAAAATTCAATTTAATATAAAATATTTTCAATTTTCTCAACCACGGGCATATAAATTTAGAACAACCTGTATACAACAAATTGTTATATTTAATTTTAAGAAGTGATTAAATAAGACTCAAGTGAAATCGTTAATAGGTCATTATCGTTGTTCGCGGAAGGATCGGTCATTAGCCGATGCTAATTAAGACTAAGTGGAAATAGAGAATAGGTCATTAAAATTTGTATATAGTAGAAAGTAATTTTAGAATGGGAATTAACTATTTTCTTTGAAATCCATTAAGCATATTTAGAAAGTTTAAAAATTGGTTTTGAGGAATACTGCGAATGAGAGTTGGTGGTGGAAGTTTGATTTGTGAATCTGGAAGGGATATTTAGAAAGTAGGGGAATGAATGACAAATAGAGATCAGAATGTTTTGAGCTGTCGAGAAGTGAAGTCGAGTAGTAGACGGTAGTGTACGGAGAGTGAGAAAGCCGGTGTAGTTCCGTGAGTGTGGAGTATCTATCGTAGAACGAGAGGTAGGCCAGGTTGAGAGTAAAAGAACCTCCTTGAGCCAAGAGTTCCCGGTAGCTGATTGCAGTTTCGAAAAAGGTAGAACACAGCATCACGACAGAAGCAGGAAACGAGAGCTATACGAGCTAGTTTCAGAGGAGAACATTACTGGAAGCCAGGACGAGGTTTTGATTGCAGCCAAGGATAGCAGGAAACGGGTCTTGTGTGAAGACATTCTCAGTGCACCAGAAAAAGGTCAGTCTCATTTGTTTGGACATGAATGTATGGGTTTTTCGTAGTAAATACCACATTTAAAATTGAGAAAACATAATCAATAATATCAGAAAAGCATCATCAAACTTAAATAGAATTGTTGCTGATAAATCATAATAGTTAAATGTTAATAAAAACTTTCAATTTGGAAATCAAAAGGAAATAAGATTCCCATGTATAAATGTTATGTTTAAGAATAATAAGATATAGCAAATATTAAGCAGTGATTGCCATTTAAATAAAATAAACAATATTTTGATTACAATTGTAACCCATATGTGTTATTATTTTACTCTTTTCTTTCCTATCCCGATTAGGAACCATTAAGAAATACTTAGAAGCCACGTATGTAAGTAATTAATTTTATAAAAAGCCCTGAGATTGAAAACATATTGATATGTGATCTGGTAAATTAATTAGATTATTATTAATGCATTGATTAAATTAAATGACATATAAAAATATTATCTCATATCAATAATTAAGATCACATCAATATATATATATATATATATATATATATATATATATATATATATATATATATATATATACTTTGTTTATATATATTTAATCAACTATAACTCACTTTTAATTAATTCTAAAAGGTCTTTCACGTAAAGAATCTATTCAATTTTTTATTATCTTCAATTTTGGTAATTTTAACTATTTTGTTAAAACTTGATTTGTTAAAACTTGTTAAAACCTGAAAACAGGTTTTGATTTGTTTCACGAAAAATTCAAATCTTTATCTGTAATAACTGAAAAAGTATTGATTTATTTTAATAACTTGATATAACAAATGTTGCTTAAAATTTGTCCCTCTATCGATTAGTGGGGTTATTTTAATTAAAATAGTTTTCACCCCCGAGAAGGGGTGGCATCCATCTCCAGGGTGAAAGCGCAAGTTGGCACCAAATCAGTTTTTCTCTTGAGGTATGCTCTAACTAGTCACCAATTATCATGTAAATCGATGAAGGTTTAACAAAATAGGAGGTGAAAACCTTTAATGACTGCACTAACTTTCCCCTTTCATCCCTTATTGCTACTTCCTAAATCCACTGAGGTGTCAGCCTGAAAGGAGTCATAATTTTCAATATACAAGAAACACATTTCACATACCAAACTCCATATTAGTTATAACGCTGATTTTTCGGCTCTAGCTCTCCGTCTATAAGTTTTTGGCCTATTTGAAAAAATAGATTATTGTTAATTGTGAGTTTTAGTTATATGTAGGTAGGTAAATATTTTACGTAAAAATATTTCAAATTTTAATGCGAGTATATTATAAAGTTAGAGTGCCTTTGGCGCTCTATAAACTAAATAAAATAAGACGGCTCTTGTTTCGCTTCACAACGAAATGATTATTTATTATTATTATTTCGTGCAAATACCCATGTTAACATAAAATTTTCACCCATTTTGGTTTATTTTTATAAATATTTATTTACTAATAACAAAATTGTTTTCTATTACTTCCATTTAGCGCGCCTATGAGTTAATGTCACATTCAAGTTATGTCAAACAATCCCGAAGCACTGTTGCCAAAGTTTCGCAGACCTTACGAAAAAAGTTATGATACTATCTCCCGAAGTTATATTGATGACGCGCTACTGTATGCTCTTAAGGATATGTTCGGACAATATCGGAAGGTTCGCTTTACTAAAAGTAGTATTGTATAGTACAACATTGTCAGTTTCTGTCAGAGCTGATAATCTGGTCCATCTTTGCCATGCTAAGTCTAAATCTTTACCTCGGTCTATTCAACTTATTCAAAAATTGTTGACGTTGAGCACTACTGATACTTTCATCTTTCTCTAGCGTCAATAATTTGTAAAAAACTCTTAAAGTACTCTTCTTCACTCCAATCAGTCCATGACTTGCCACTACTGTAAGGATTTCATATTTGGTACTGGCTGATTTCCTAAACTTCACCAGATCAACTTCATTCAACAAGTTTAGGATAAATTTTCTTCGGTAGAAACGTTTCATTGTTCCCAATACACCCTGATCTATTGGTTAACTAACAGAGCAAAAACAGAACAAAGCAATTTCCATCGTCAGATCTTAGGGCTGACTTTTTGGAAGGAGCATCAGCATTATGCACCAGAAGAAGGAGCGTCTTTTGGACAATCTTCCCTTCTTTAAATATGACTTTATTTTAGGAATCAAGTATTTATGGAACCAATTTAGGAAGATGTTAAAAGTTATCCAAGTAGCTTGTTGGTTATAATAGTGAACTGAGAGATTCTGCGGTTTCAATTTTTCAAAAGCGCGAGTGATTTTTTACTTTCAATATAGCAGGTCAATATAATAATTATGACTTTCAATATAGCAGGTCAATAACTATTTTGTAAAAGACTATGTTTTCAATATAATAGCATATAAAACAACACCAAAAATGTTGCTCTACATCCTACCAGATTGAAAACAATGGGAACCTTCTCTGGTTACACCTCCGAGGCTTCTAAAATTTGCAAGCCATAATGGATGCTGAGACTAAGGAAGATGAGGGAATTTTACAATTTATAATTCACGTCCCATCTGATCAGCGTGGTAAAGTTCCAACGAAAATGGTTCCCTTCGTACTCCAATCAGAGTAAATATGTAAATCAAAAATGAATAACCATTTTCAATTTCGTTGAAATACGAAACTACAGCCGCGCCATATCCCAGTCCAATCAGAGAGTGCCGCAAGCACCTCTACCGGTTTCGAAACTTATTAGTCTCTCATACGTGATGAGATGGGACGTGAATTATAAATTGTAAAATTCCCTCATCTTCCTTAGTCGCAGCATCCGTTATGGCTTGCAAATTTTAAGAGCCTCGGAGGTGTAACCAGAGAAGATTCCCATTGTTTTCAATCGGGTAGGATGTAAAGCAACATTTTTGGTGTTGTTTTATATGCTATTAGATTAATATAACAAAACTATATACAATCGGAAAAATGAAAGAATACCCATGAACGATCACATAAATCACTTATTTTGTATTTGCTGTCTTTTTCTATAACAGACGTTTGTTATTTATAGAAAAAGACAGCAAATACAAAATAACTGATTGATGTAATCGCTCATGGGTATTCTTTCATTTTTCCGACTGTATATACCATTTATAACAAAACTAAAGCATCCTTGATATTTAGTATTGCCAGGGGCGTGCGGTGAAATTTGAAACAGGGGAAGCAATTTATAAAAAAAAAATGTAAAATTGTAAAAACACCTATTTATAATGTAATTCAATTCTTCTACCATTTTTCGAAAACTCGTCTATAACTTTCGTGTACAAAGGTGGATATTGTGACATTTCTTTAATCAGAGTATATTTAATTAAAAAAAAAACAAGTAAAATCCTTTATAAAAGGATATAGTAGGGAGTATAGTAAGGTAGGCAGTATACTACTAAGTATACTCCCTACGGAGAAAAAGTACGACTTTCCTCCCTACAACCAGGTCAGGAAATGTATACATACTTACTTTCGATAGAGGTAGGTGGAAAAAACATTAGTAACTCATTGGCAATATTTTTTGTGTCAGTGCTCATTGTGCTCAATATCCTCA
Source organism: Diabrotica virgifera virgifera (assembly GCF_917563875.1). NCBI lineage: Eukaryota > Metazoa > Arthropoda > Insecta > Coleoptera > Chrysomelidae > Diabrotica > Diabrotica virgifera. The sequence continues at coordinate 84,048,309 of NC_065447.1, read as the reverse complement.
GTCTCATATAAAACTGTTAGTTCCGAACGTAATGAAATCAAGTCAAAATATTGCCCATAAAGACGCATCAAAGATTTTGTTTATTTTTCAGGAAAATGTGTTTTTGAATGTATTAAAATTGCACAGCTGAAGATAGTCTCGATTATCAAAATTATTAAAACTTATTTTCCATTCGTTGGCATATTTGATCTAAAATCTGATAGTATAGTCGGCGGTAGCACGATTTGACATTTCCAACATTATCAGTGCGTATGCGTTTCCTTTTAGGTTCAAAACTTCATGTCATAATATTATTCGAGCATTTTTCAAAGTCATCTCTCTCTTTTTGTTAATAACAACTTAAAATCCTGCTTATGTGTTTGTAAATTTTTTTTAAATAATCTCAGTTACTCAATTGGTACGGCATTACTACGGAAACCAAGGGAAGCAATGCTTCCCTTGCTTCCATGGACCGCACGCCCGTGAGTATTGCGTTAGTTAGACGGCTCTACTCGAGTTACTTTGGATTAAAAAAAATGAAGAAAATTGAATACCTAGAAAGCCGAGAAAATACGTTTTTTTAAACGATTTTGAACTTTGAATGATTTTTATGATGAATGGTGATTGTTGATCATTATATGATGATGAATGTAGTTTATTTTTGAATACTCGTACCTAAAGTATCATTTTTGTGCAATGTGATAGCAAAAGAAACAAAAAATGAAATCTACCGAAATTTGACGATTTCTACCGAAAAAATAGTAGCAGTCTCCCGAAATTTTGTCCAAGACCTTTGGCAACACTGATCAAATATTATATTTTCCAGATTTAGCCATTACGACACTTACTCTAAGGATAAAATATACTATATAATCACAGATACCTATGGTATCAAAAGGATTGATAGACAATTCACTACTATTAATCTCACGGGTCGTTCTTTACCATAAAGATTAACCTTTCTACCATCAATGGGTACGTACGCATGGAGTATCTAGTAAAATACAAATTTTTATATCTTTACTGTATGGCAAATTTGAAACGTGACTTTTCAAGAGATAAGGTTTATACCCAGTGTAATGTATTTGCATTTTAAAATATCATTTTTGTTATTCTTTGAATTGAAAAAAATATTTTTGTTTTTTATGGTACCACCGGTACCCAAACAAATGCACCTGCAGATTATTTTTCAGAAAAGGGTGTTTTATTAGATTTTATGGCTTCTTTCAATTTTTTGGAAGCGGTTGTCGTGTAATTTAGTGTTGTACTGATGGCTTAAAGTTAAGAGTTAACAGAAAAAAATAATAAATAATAAAAAAATACTTATAGACTAAATACAATAGGGGGTCCATGGACCCGTTGACCCCCCCTGTATCCGCGCCTAGGATAGGGTATAGATGAAAGTGAGAATTTGTTTCCGACTTAAGAAATCTTTTAGACTTTTATTTTTAAATATTATTTATTTAGAAATTGAGCAGTGGCGACGCGTGACTTTTTCTAAAGTGTTACCAAAACCAGATGCAAAAAATCTTATTTAAAAAAATGAAGATATGGCTGAATGTATATACATATAGCTTCAATAATATCATTTTGTATATCACTTGAAACTCTCGAAAAAACAGTTGATGTTTCTAGATGTTGGCAAAATTTTTTGGCAATTAATGTTAACAATTCCCTGTAATTGCCTCGAATGTCAGAGCCGTCGCCCTCAAAATGACCACGAAACGCTAATTCTTGTTCGGCCAAAAAACATACGGTACATATCTATTATAAGTGAGCTAAGGATATAAGAGTACCTATCTATTTTTTTAACAACCTCATTATGTTTAGCAATATTTGCTTTAAATGCTTGGTTAAGAGAACTTTTGATTTTTGTTTTGCCAAACTGAATCAAATTGGGTATACATCTTACATGTAGGTAACGGAGAAATTTCATGTCTCTTTTTTAAAACTCTAAAACTATTTAAATCGTGAACCTGGTCCACCCATTTTTCTGTAAAAACCAGAAGACATGGCCAACAATACAGTCTATTTTTCTTGCAACCACATAACCAAGGATTTTCACTGTACCAACTAAATTTAAAATATCGAGCTAATTTTTTAAATTCCTTTTTTAAATTGTTTAAAATAGGTCTTTCATTTTCAATAATCTCATTTTATTTTTCAATCAGAATTACTTTTCAAGTAGTTGATCGATTACGCAGCGACACTCATCCATGGTGAACTGCACGCACACTTTTTATTATAGGTACTGTTAGCAAATTTAAATCTGGTAACAGCCCTACTGATATACACAGCGCGCTTACGCCCATCGCTCCTTCAAAATTTTCAGTACTAGCCGGTCCCGAGCCGCCCGAGCGACAGCGAGATAACCATTCATTGTCACCACAAATGAGACTGGTAACAGAATATAATAAAGTGCAACTGAGTCACATAAACTCGCCAATATTTTCGTGTGTCTGGCTATTTACTGAATTAGGTACTATTAACACATAATATAATAATATATTTCTATTGGTAAAAATAAAATAAAATAATAAATGGAATTATTCATCGTCATAAAATACATATTTATTTGCAAGATTTTTAACTGTTACCAATGGTAACAGCGGTTACATGGACGCTTCGCCAGTGAAATTGAGTCTCTTCAACTTCTGCAAATATCTGCAAGGATACCACTTCTGCAAATATAGCTGTCTAATACTTAGCAACTGAAAAATTTCTCTGTTGATATAAGTAATGCTCATCACCAATTTTTAATATGTACTACTAATTTGAATGAAGTTCATTAGTCGATTTGAGTTCACGCGATTCTACTACTACTTTTTAATTTGACCTCTAATCTCCACAGTCAAAAATCGCCTGGCAGAGAAAGAACAGAACACGAGATGATGCCTTACGATATGATATTTCTCATTATCTCAGACACGCACCAAGTATGAAGCGGCTGTCGGGTCCCTAAAGAAGTGTCCCTGTTCGAGACTATGATGGATGACATGTTTTTATCGAAATATCGTTCTCGGCGAACAACGGACATAGCGGCCATGTCTTTTGGTGGTCTTCTTGTATAAAATATTCTCTGTGAACTTCACTTCATTGGAGTGGCAATTTCGAAATCGTTTTGATTGGTAATTATGTATGGTAAATTAGTTAGATTCTTGGAATATTTAACGCGATTAAAAAATAAACGAAAGAAAAGAGATGTATTAGTATACGGGAGGTATGTACTCTATGTTCATTGCCTGTTTGAATAGCCGGTTAATAACAAAGTATGTACATATCTCTTTGTATTGTGTTACCCGTTTATTTATTTTAACTTTTAATAGTTTCGAACAATAATAATAGGCCTGGATGCCGCGTACCAAAAAAAGTTGATTAATAGCTAGCTGAAAATTTGTTAATAGCTTAACGGTGTCTAGCAGTGGCGACGCGTGACTTTTTCTGAAGTGTTACCAAAACCAGATGCAAAATAAAACCAGATTCAATAATATCATTTTGTATATCACTTGAAACTCTCGAAAAAAACAGATGTTTCTAGATGTTGGCAAAATTTTTTGGCAATTAATGTTAACAATTCCCTGTAATTCCTCGATTGTCAAAGTAGTCGCCCTCAAAATGACCACGCCCTCAAAATGACCTTTCATACCGTCTGAAAAACTGACAGTGTCATCATCGTTTCTTATGTTATTTAGTCGTTCTTCATTTATAAATATGTATTACCTCGTCTGTGTTAGTTAACGCTAGGTTTATAATATGCTCTGAATAATAATGAGGACAGGATACATCCCTGTCGCACATCTCCTTTTTTATATATAGCTCGTCTCTTATATGAACCCCAACTCTAACAGCTGCAGTTTTTTCGTAATATATATTGCTTATTATACGGTGTCCTCTAAAAGAAGCCTTATTAGAATCAAAAAATGGGAAAGCACCAGGGCCTGGAAATATCCCCATCGAACTGATAAAATATGGACCAGACATACTGCACGAAATAATGACGGTACTCTTCAACAAATGCATGTTGCAGGGAGCAAAAATCCCAGAAGACTGGAATTGTGCACACATTAGCTCGATTTACAAAAAAGGAGACAAGAGGTTGTGCAAAAACTACAGAGGTATAAGTATAACCAGTGCAATGGGGAGGTTGTATGGCCGAGTATTAAAGAAAAGGGTGGAATTAGAAATTCAGGACATGGAAGAACAAAGTGGTTTACGCGCCGGTAGATCGTGCGCAGATAACATATTCGTGATGCAACAAGTAATAGAGAAAAGAAAAGCAAGGAATCTGTCTACTCACCTAACATTTATTGATCTGGAAAAAGCCTACGATACGGTACTTTTAAAGAAACTCTTTGAAATTTTGACGACGATAGGCATAAGTGAAGCATATGTGCGAGCAATTCAAAATATGTATCAAAACCCGAAAAGCTGTATTAGATAGGAAAAATCTATGTCGAAACCATTCCCTGTTACAAAAGGGTTAAGGCAAGGGGGCTGCATATCGCCAACCTATTTAAAATGTACATCCAGAAAGCTCTGGAGCAATGGAGGAAAACAGTTGCTGGGATAGAAAGAATGATTGAAGAAAACTGCTTAACAACTTTGTTTTTTGCTGATGACCAAGTAATTCTGGCCAACGATGAACATATCGCACTAATAATACAATAGTGTCGTAACTCAAAAAAGATGATTTTTCAGAATCAACGAAAAACTCATTACTCATTTCCTATTGCAGGTAAACAAGAAATTAATGCATAATGTGTTTCTAATTAATATTAAAGGAAGTTTCTTTGTACTCTTAATTAAATAACTATACTGCCAGTGAAGTTATTTAAGAATTTTGAGTTAAAACGGTATTGTTCTAAGCAAAATGTTCAAAATGAAATATTATTTTAAGTTACGACATTATTTATGAAATATTTTGTGTTAGGTACTACAATTTGATTTACTAATTTTTTTCTGCGGTTTACGTCAATTTTTGGGAAATTTTGCGGACTCTTTGTCGCTCATTGTAAAATTAAAACAGTTAATTCTACTTTTATAAAAAAAATAATGAAACTTGGCCTCTTGGTATTGGCAGCACAGATTGCAAGTCATATACGGTGAATATTGTTGAATCTATGTAAGCATTTTTGTCTTTTTCTTTCTCCTTTCTGGACAGTTCTTTTCCTTTCAAGTGGTTTTCGTACGTCACAACAATACTGTTTTTTCCATCCTCATCAGCATTTTTGAAATTTTCACAAAGATCACATTAATCTTTTTGGTGTATGGAAGAAAATTTTTAAACCTTTATTAAAAATGAGGTTAAAAGTAGGTAGTTCTTCTGTACATTTATCTTTGTAGTCTCGATATAAATCAGCTAAATACTTGTCACACTGGATATATTCCCGTGACGTCTGAGCTCTAAGGTAATTCGACGCGTGGTATAGCGTTTATAAAATGTTTGACACCTTCATAGATCTCCGGTTCCACAGTATGTTGTTTGCCATGATTCCCGCGTAATTTGCCATGTTTTCTGCGCTTTTCAAGAGCTACTAGTAGAAGAGCTACTCGATGAAGAGCTTCTTGAAGAAGAGCTTCTTGAGGAAGAGCTACTTGTTGGTTTTACTGTTCGACATCGAAACAAACTATAGGTTTTCTGTATTCTGTAATAGGTTTAACATTACTGACCTTACTAAAGGTCACTGTTTACGTCAATTTCTTGAAGTACTTTGGTGACTCGTTAATGGTGAAGGTATAGGTGCCGGTTGTACTTTCGTAACGTCACTGTTCTCTATCTGGGCACCAGGTTCATTATTTGTACTCACCAGTGGGAATAACGACGGTAAAGAGTTTTCCTGCTCGCCATCCTCAACATGTGTTGTCATAGCAACAACAAGTAATCGCTCACGATCACCTGTTGCTATGAATCGCCCCCTTAAAAATAAATTAAGTAATTATTAATATAGGTAATTGACGAAATGAACAAGAATGTCACGAAGAGTGTATTAACTCTAAATTTATAAAATAGTTAGTATTTAGTAAGCTGTTTTAATAACACTGATATTATACGAGAGATATTCCTATACGTTGAGTGAAAAATATATATTGATTAATAAATGTTTTGCAAACGACAAAAAAAATGGTTTAAAGTTATGATTCAACAATAGTGTAGCATGTCAAAAATTATGAACTGAACCAATAATAGTGTCGTTAGTAAAAATATTATTTTAAAACGTGCTTGTGTAAATCAGTAATAGATAGTGTAATAAGTAGAAAAACAACAACGTTATGGTTAGGTTCAAATCAACAAGAATGCAATAACTCAAAATGTAGATATGCAAATTACATACATGATTCAGCAATAACGTGGAAACTCAAAATGATGAGCAAAGCAACACGTACGTTCCCTATCACTGTTGGCCGCAACTAAAAATGGCGCAATATTGTGAGGGCGATTACGACAGTCGGTCAGTCATGAATACCGTCTTATGGCGTCATCACTTATTCATTTTTTGCACTATTAAAACGACGGTTTTATTGACTTGTAGGGAATTGAATTTTACGTCTGAATATAGTGTTATGTCAAATTCGAAACATTTTGAGTTACAACACTATTGTATTATTAGTGCGATATGGATTATATGCTAAGAAAATTACAGATCGAATATGAAAAATGGGGACTATTTATGAACATGGAGAAAACGGAATATTTGAGAATAGGAGAGGAAACCGAAGATCCGGAACTAGAGTTAAGAAGTATAAGAAAATGTAAGGAATATAGATATTTAGGAAGCATAATATCAGAAGAAGGAACTACAAAAAGAGACATACAGCATAAGATACAGCAAGAAAGGAAAGCAACTCGTATTTTAAATGGTCTACTATGATCTAACAATTGTGAATCTGGACACAACATTAACAATCTACAGAACAGTTGTGGAACCTATTATAACTTATGGAGCAGAGTGTTGGCAACTCACAGGAAAGGAAAGAAAAAATATAGAAGTAGCGGAGATGGATTACTTATGTAGAGCATGCAGGGTATCTAGATTAGAACACGTACCAAATGAGGAAATAAGACGACGGACAAAGAGTGTATATTCCACGGTTGACCATGCATATAGAAACAAAGAAATTGCTATGGTATGGTCATGTTATGAGGATTTCAGAGGAAGGATGGCCAAAAAGCATTAAATTACACACCCATAAATAGAAGAAGAAGAGGGATGCCTACAGAAACGTGGAAGAAGGGCATAGAACAGTCTAAGGCAGATAGAGCTATTGAAGAAAACGAAACGATGTCGAGAGAAATGTGGGATGCGGAGGAAACCGTAGGCGGACTGGGACGTTTCGCAGTCGCCGTTTCGCCGTCGCCATTTCGCCATTTCGCCGTTTCGCCGTCGAGCCACTTCGCCGTCGGCCGTTTCTCCGTCGAGGCAGTTCGCCGTCAGCCGTTTCGCCGTCGCCATCCCGGCATTGGTTAAGTTTACAAGAAAGTGATAACATACTAACTTTTTTTTATACTAAATGTCGCAAGAACGTGATAACATACTAACTTTTTTCGTAAACCAAGTTATATTTTCGTATTCAACTATACATTGTTTTCGTCTAAAAAATAAAATATTTACAGTATTAAAAATATTTAAAAAGTTACACTTCATAATTATGGGCAAGTCCTCTAAGATATTCTAAAATATCTCCATCGGCATTGAAGTTTCGGACTAATCTTAAAATTCGCTCATCCGCGTCCCTATATTTTTTCTTTTTCAAGGGTGGCAGATTCCCAGCAACGAATTGTTCATAGTGAACGTCCCTACCCTTCTGCACCTTACGGTGGCTGTCGATAAATTTCCATATTGTAGGGTGGTCGACTCCTAATTCTGTTTAAAGCCTTCTGTGTGCTGCTTCCGCGTAATTGTTGGTTCGATCCTCCCTATTCATCGTCCTTTGATAGAGATTCCACATCTCCTGGGGAAACAATGGAGGGCGTCTACTATCTCCTCGTCTAGGTATAAATAATTAATAAAATGATATACAGATTTTGGAATTTCTGAAGAAGTACACTTTATAGTTACCTGTTCATACGTCCTGCGTAATTGTCTTCAAACCAATCCAACAGTGGTCGAAGCGCACCAGGTAAAGCGTTTCCCAACACATCAATGGCCTGATCTAAATGACGAACTGGAACGAATGCCAAGAATGTCACCACCTTACAATTTAAGGCAAATTGGGCGTCGTTATTGTATTCTGTAAGATGACCTAACTGTGCTTCTTTATGTTTTGTGCTAAATGTAAGAAGCATCCGTTGATATTTACTCCTGGGAAGCAATCTTCCATGGCTGCGAAGGCTGCCTGCTCAAAGTCGCAATGGATCGCAGTAGGGCTCAGATTTGGCTTCAAATTCTTTATTAGATCGAATATACGGCTATAAGTAGCTCGTGATTTGTTTGGCAAAAGGGCATAAAATATAGGGTGGACCCCATTATTTTTAGTTGCCATCACGGTGTACACTTGGGAAAAAAGCGTCGGTTTCTCCATTGTCCGTCAAAAGGAAATTTTCTTCCGCGCCATCCGACACTTCATAAATCCTGTAATGTACCGGTATCCGCAATTCTTCCAAATTAACAGGGTTTGGCGGTGCAGCTTGAATTTCGTTGCGTTTTCGTCTGATGGTCTTCCTCAGTGCGCAACTATTTGGAAGTCGAGCTTGAGAAGCCTGACTGGTATTATTCAAACATTCGTTGACTACCTAAAATAAAAAAATGAATCAATCAATGAAAATTTCAAAGTAAAATATTGTTGAAAATAAGAAAATTTATTAGAATAAATTGAAAATTACCTGAATTGTTCCTTCCATTGTATCTTCTGCTCTTCTTTTAATGGTTGTTACTATTTGGGCAACCTCTACATCCACAGCCGAGGCGTCATGAGAGTGCAGGTTAACCTTTTTTTATTATTTCACCATTTTTAGTGTGAATTCTTGCCTTACACATGCCTCCTCTCTCACATCTAATTTCATCGTCATTTTTGCTAAGGGCATCAAAAACATAAATAAAACCATCTGAGCTAAATTTGGGCTTTCCTCTAGTAGATAGAATTTGTCGGTCCATAATTAAGTTCGTAATTATCGCAAACACTTTCAAGATACGACTGAACTATTCAGATGAATTCTGCGCTTATATAGTAAATCAAAAGAGAGAAATGAGGAAAAGGGACATAATCTGTTAATGGTACCTGATGTACCTGCCAACCTTTAATAGTCACCCGTTTTTTTTAATTTTAAGTTTAACCTATTATTTCTAGGGAATTAAGGACAATAAACAAGAGTATAATTAGAATACATCATTAAGTAGATAATAATCTGTTAACGTGATGTACCTGCCAACCTTTAGTAGTCACCTATTGTTTGTAATTTTAAGTTTAACCTATTATTTCTAGGAAATTAAGGACAATAAATAAGAGTATATTTAGAATACATCATTAAGTAGATAATAATCTGTTAACGGTACCTGATGTACCTGCCAACTTTTAATAGTCACCTATTGTTTGTAATTTTAAGTTTAACCTATTATTTCTAGGAAATTAAGGACAATGGACAAGAGTATAATTAGAATACATCATTAAATAGATAAATATGACTATTATCAGATTCCCGGAAATAAACAATATTGAGAAAAGGGATTTCAATTTCAATTGTTTTTACTGTATCAAAAATAAAAAACTTCATTATGCAAAAGTGATAGTATATAATCGTTCGAAAACCATTCAAAACTTATATACAAGTAATGATTATCCCGAAATTATAAGTACTAATGCTAACAACGAAATGGCGACGGCGAAATGGATCGACGGCGAAATGGCTCGACGGCGAAACGGCGACGGCGAAATGGCGACGGCGAAACGGCGACGGCGAAATGTCCTAGACCCAACCGTAGGAACCCCACTGCTTATTTTATATTCATTACCTGATACCTGTCATGTGTCTAGAGTCTAGACCAAGTCAGTTTAAGATTTCCATTAGTTAGTCATATTGTATTCTATTGAACGCTTTATAATAATCAAAAAATTGTTATATTATCTGATAAAGATGAATAATTAAGTATTTTCTATGGGAAATAAGCCACAATTTTATTAAAGAATGAATTTATTAACGTTTCGAAGCCCAAATCGGGTTTCGTTGTCAAAACACAAAATACTATTAAAATAAATAAAAAAATGTTGTCTTATAAAAATGCCACAAGGAAATAGCTTCAGAACAAGATAAAGATGAAGACAAACAGTATTAATAAATTCCAACTAGATTCTGCAAAATAAAGTTGGAAAGAAATAAAATTGAAATTCTATAAAATAATAATCTAAGCCAATATTGACAATTGTAAAATAAAATATACAAGCAGAATTTAAGTACCTTTAACCCTGGAAGCTCACACTTGGGTGTGAGATACCCATCGCGACACTTAACTGCATGTAGCTTTCGCAGCTGCATTTCAACCTGCTGCTGGTAATGCTGCTTAATGTAAATTCAGTCTCTAGTCTGTCAAGGACGGGTGTGTAGTTGAGGTTTTATTTGAGCAATATTTCCAATCACGAAAATTTATTGAATGCAGGCTAGGGTATGGAGCACCCATGTGTGCATCAAGTGTGCGTTCCAGTTAATGACCTAACAAAACAACATCCCACAAATTTAGTAAAGCAAACTAGGTGTTATTTCTGTAAAGGCAAAGATGGAAAAGCAAAGAGTGCATGCTCGGCTTGCTATAAAGCATAATGCATGGAGCATAGAGCCACACTGCCTTATGAATGTAGTCACTAAAATGAGTTAAACTGAAATACCTGGCTAAGAATGAATATGAGTTCTACAATCAAAAGGTGTTATATTTTTTAGTTAGAAAGACCATTTTGTTGTTAAAGTAAATTGAAATATTTTGAATTATGTTTCCGGTTTTTTAGAAAATGTTTGTTAATTATTTTTAGGTATTTTAAATATTTTTTTCTTTGTGTTACTACAATTAAGAGAGAGAAAATAAAATGATTGATTTAATTATTCCTATGTATTCAATAGTGATTAGAGTCTCTGGAAATCATAAAATATTTACTTTTTTTTATTTCTTTACAACAAATCATTGGGTATATGATACCCATGTGTGCGGTTTATTTAAAAAAAAAATAGGTGTGATCTTCCAGGGTTAATAAAATTTCTAATGGTTAAAGGTTGCAAAAGAATCGACAGATTACCCATGCAAAAATAAGAGGTGAATCCACTGTCAGAAGTATACAAAAAAATATACGAGACTATAGTCAAAAACACAAACAATATTTAGAGATTGTTGGAAATTCCATACAATTGATTTGTTGTGTAAATAGTTCGAAATCATGTCCCTTTTTTTACCCTTGTCGACGCCCGTGGTTCCTCGCTCGCATATTTTTCGGAATCCACTGGTGACGAAGAAGTGGACGTTTCAACCATTTGAGGTCCAAAAGAATTCTCCCCCGAAGAGAAGCATTTAGACGGCCCACGAGAAAAGAAGTAAAAATAGTGACTTGGTCGACGCGTCCTGATTGACGATTGTAAGTAGACTTTTACCATATTTTATTATTACCTATATCCTGTTATCGTTTGAGCTATTTGACCAACAATTGATTTAAATGTGTGTATTAAAAAGTTTATATGCGCCTATGAGAGTTTCCATTAATCTCTACCAATAGTAGCTATTCGAAGAAACATAGTAATTGGCAGGTAATTTGTATTGTTTATTGCTTGTGTTGATTTTATTAAATTGTTTTCGTTCAATACCTGCTAATAACCTACATTTTTGGTCCTTCGAGCCGGATATGAATTATTTTTTAATATTATTTGATACACATAAAAATGTAAATGGTGGTTTGATTGATTCGTCGCAATTATAATACATATATTCGTTTATTATTATATATTACAATAGGTTTATAATATAGACTTGATATGTTAATTATTAATTATATTTGTTTTGTTTGATATCGGGATATGTACCTATCAGGAAAGTTTTATCGTTTGATTTTGCGTTGTGTCGAAGCGGGGCTTATCTGTTTACCGTGACGGATTTGTGGGGTCCTCGTCGTCGGGTGATTTATTATCCAAAGTAGGTACTAAATAGTTTTGAGTTCGGTTCCTTGAATGGGTCTAAAGATTTAATTATCGTTTCTCCGCTTTAAGAAACAAAATATTAGGTTGTATTTTACCGAGCGTCGCCCCATGGGCGCAGAGAAATATTTTTTGTGTTATACTTTTAATTTTTTGATTTTAGACTATAATCGCGTTTCGTGTTAGTATTTTATTATTACTTTATTATTGCATTTTTTTTATCGTCGCACTTATAGTACAGTTAATAATATTTTATTTTGATCATTTCATTTCTGTTCGAAATTTTTTTTTATATAAAAGATTAGAATGGATAGATCGAGAAAATTAAAATTCCAGCGGCATACAGCGCTCAATGACATTCAGTCGATTTATGATCTAGGTAGTAAAGCTGTTTCTGATCAGAGTCTACGATCGTTGTTTAAAATAAGGTGTAGCGAGTTAGACGTGATTAAGGAGGAATTTTTAAAGCAGCATACAAGCATTATTAATAATGTTTTGTCGGTACCGGATTCAGATACGGGGGACGAAGAAAAGGTCCGAGAATTATTCTTGGACTTATTCTACAAAATAAAAGTTTTTGACGCGGAATTCTTTGGGTCACCATCTGAAAGTCCAGGTCCAGCGTCTTGTGCTTCCGGCGGAGCTCATCCTTCCCACATTCGCTTACCTCGTATTGATCTTCCGCATTTTCAAGGAAATTTTATTAATTTTGCATCCTTTATAGACCTTTACAATTCGATAGTGCATAACAATGCAGCCCTAGGAAACGTAGAAAAATTCATATATTTGAAAGGTTGTTTAGACGGGACTCCGCTTAGCTTAATTCGCAATTTGCCCATAACTAACGATAATTACCAAGTGGCTTATGATTTAATTGTTAAACGGTACACAAATGTTCGTCGTTGTGCGACCGCCCATTGGGATGCGATAATGGGCGTTCAAAAAATCTCCGCGGTTAACTCGAAAAATCTAGCTAAATTAGTAGACACCTTTTAGAAAACTTAGCCGCATTGAAAACTTTAGGCCTTCCCACTGAGCATTGGGATTTCATTATGTTCAATTTGCTTTTGTCGAAATTAGATGTTGACTCCATTAAGTTATTCGAGTTGGAACATAAGTCTAATGAAATTCCTTCATTTAAAAAATTAGTAGCGTTCATCGAAACCCAATACATCGCGTATGATAATTTAGACAGCAGTATAGGTGAGGGAAAGAAGTCGTCGCGGGCCCCAAATAACAAGGAGCCAAAGGCCAACGCGAAACACCAGGCTGGTGATTCAAGGCACAATCGTAGTAGCTCGTCGTTCGTGACAAATTCGTCTTCAGTATGTTGCGCTTTATGCAAACAAAGCCATTATCTCAACCAGTGTTCGTTGTTCTTGAAAAAATCGCCAAAAGAGAGATACCAGTTTTGTAAAGAGTCTTCTTCCTGTTTTAAGTGTCTTAATCAGGCTAACCATTCAGTCAAGTCGTGTCCTAAATCCTTCAAATGTAGCAAATGTAGTAGTCATCTCCATAATAGTTTGTTACACTTCGAGAGAAACCGTTCCAATAGTCAGTCGTCCTCAGAAAATAATAGTCCAGGGACATCGGGAATCGAATCGTCTCCTGAAGTATCCCATTGTGCCGCTAGTTTTGTAGGAAAGAAAAGTGAAACTAAAAAGGAAATCTTGCTCGGTACTGTTTTGGTTCATGCAATTGACAGTAAAGGGTGTAAACAACCCTTGAGATGTCTTATTGATTCGGGTTCGATGAGTTCGTTCATTAGTCGAAAGGCTGCCAATCGATTGGGATGGCCTAAAACTCCTTGCTCGTTAGAAGTTAACGGACTCAATTCGATGCAAACGAAACTGAATCAGGGGCAAATAAGTTTCTCTATCCAACCTCGTCATCAGGAGTCACCGGTGTTTCATTTGGAGGCTATTATTACAGATCGGGTTTGCTCGGATTTGCCCAGCACCCAAATAGATATTTCTGCTTGGAATTATATTAAAAATTTGAAGTTAGCTGATCCCAAATTTAATTGTAGTCAATCGGTCGATTTGTTAATTGGTTGTAGTATATTTTCGAAGGTGTGGTTAGAGGGTAAAATTGAAGGTAAACCGGGACAACCTGATGCCCTAAATACCGTTTTTGGATATATTTTGTTGGGCCCAACTAGCACACCTAACCTTTCGTCAACTTGTTTTTCTTCTTCGTCGCTTGTTTGTCTTTCAAATGTGGAAGACTCGTTAGATTCTTCGTTAAGGAAATTTTGGGAACTGGAGAACATACCGGAAGAGCCAGTTTCAGAACCGGAAGATGTTCTTTGCGAAACCATTTATCGGGAAACACATAGTCGGGACGTCTCGGGAAAATATGTTGTGTCTTTGCCTTTTCGTGAATCGCCGCCTTGTTTAAAAGATAGCTATGATGTTGCTTTAAACAGATTTATTTCGTTGGAACGTCGCTTGTTTCGTCAGCCGGGTTTGCAAAAGGAATATTCGTCCCATATGCAGGAGTATATTGATTTAGGTCATATGCAATTGGTTCCTGAGGGCGAAAAGACAAAGGGAAAGTATTATATCCCACATCATTGCGTTGTTAAGTCGGAAAGTGTCTCTACTAAAATTCGAGTGGTATATAATGCGTTTCAGAAAAGTCCCAGACTTGGTAAATCGTTGAATGATTATTTATTAGTCGGTCCTAAGCTACAACAGGACATCGTCTCGCTTTTGTTAAATTTTAGACTTAATCGTTTTGCGTTGTGTGCAGATATTCGTCAGATGTATCGTAATATTTTAGTAGTTCCTGAGCATACGGATTATCAACGTGTGTTATGGAGATTTTCTAGCTTTGAGGAGATTCAGGAATATCGTTTGTTAACTGTCACTTTTGGAGTTGTATCCTCGCCGTATCTCGCTCTAAGAACCCTTCAACAACTAGTGTTGGACGAAGGCTCTCGTTTTCCTAAAGCCGCGTCGCTCGTTTGTAATGCTTCGTATATTGATGATTTTGTTTTCGGTGCTTCGACGCTCGAAGAAGCACAAAGTTTAGTCGAAGAGTTAGTCGCTTTGTTGAAGTTAGGAGGCTTTGAGTTACGGAAATGGTGTTCGAACGAACCCAAATTGTTGTCGCAATTTCCTGAATCGCATATTAATCCTCATTCTATTAATTTTGATCCAGAATCAAATGGTCCTTCTTTAAAAATCCTTGGTTTAAAGTGGATTGCACAGTCCGATGTCTTTCAATTTGCAGTCAAATTGCAGGATGTCCCTTGTACTAAAAGATCGTTTTTGTCCGAATTAGCTCGAATTTATGACCCGTGCGGTTATCTAACACCTATTACCTTTTTCATCAAGCATTTAATCCAACGACTTTGGGCAACTGGTCTTGAATGGGATGATCGTCCTCCCTCAGAAATTATTCGTGTGTGGGAGCAATATAAAAGTGAATTATCTCTTATTTCACAGTTTAAAATTCCTCGTTTTTTGAATATTTCCTCTTGTCCCATCTTAGAACTTCATGGATTTGCTGATGCCAGTGAAAAGGGATACGCTTGTGTCGTTTATATTCGTATATTGATAGTCAGAACATGGTCCAAGTTAATTTACTTTGTGCCAAGTCGAAAGTAGCTCCTATGAAACAGATTACGATCCCTCGATTAGAATTGTTAGCTGCTGTTCATTTGGTCAAACTTATGTCGTTTGTGTCACAGTCGTGGAAGAATATAATCTTTCAAAAGGTGTATGCTTGGATAGACTCACAAATAGTATTGCACTGGATTAAAAGTTCACCTTCTAGGTTTAAAACTTTCGTCGCAAATCGCATTTCGTATATCCAGACCCGTAGTCAAAATTATTCTTGGCATTACATTGAATCTCAAAGTAATGCAGCCGATGCGCCTTCGCGAGGCATGCTACCGGCCGCTTTTGTATCGAAACTAGACTGGTTGACAGGTCCTTCGTCTTTATATAATGTTCCATTAATCTTTCCAGAGGTTCCTCCATCATTGCGGGAAAAATCCCCTTCGGAAGAGGTAAAGAAAAGTTTAGTGTTTGTTTCCACTCGTTAGGAACATTTTTTGTCTTGTTTGTTAGAAAACCAATCGTCTTTTACCTCTATCCAAAGAATTTTGGCCTTTATGTTGCGATTCGCGCACAACTCTCGTTTGAAAAGGTCAAGACGTGTAGGGCCCTTGAGTTCAGTAGAATTGGAAAGCTCGTTAATTATTCTTGTTAGGTTTACACAGGAACAGTATTTTGAAGACCAGCTTCAGTCGAATTCGTTTCCAAAACCATTTCGCAAATTAGGAGTATTTTTAGATGATAATACTCCTGCTGATTTTGCTCCTCCTGCGGCTCCGCATTTTGGTGGAATTTATGAGCGCGGCATTCGTTCTGTAAAAGAACATATTGCTCGGATAGTCGGGGCTCAAATTTTGACATATGAAGAGTTTTACACTGTTTTGACGTTGATTGAGTCCGTTTTGAATTCGCGTCCTCTCACCCCATTGACCAATGATGTTGAAGATCTCAACGCTTTGACCCCAGGGCATTTCCTGACTCTCGAACCTTTAACATCATCGCCTGTGCCTGATTTTTCGGAGGTATCCCTCAATCGTTTGTCCAGATGGCAGTTATTGCAACGCATCCATAGGGATTTTTGGGCTCGATGGCGTAAGGAGTATTTACATACCTTACAACAAAGGTCCAAATGGTTAGATTCTGGCTTTGTACCCAAAATCGGTAGTTTAGTTGTTTTGAAGGAGGATAATTTGGCTCCGTGTAAATGGCCTCTCGCGCGTCTTGTTGAATTGCATGCGGGCAAAGACGGGGTAGCTCGGGTAGCCACCGTGCGTACGACTAACGGAACTTTGAAAGTTCGGGTTTGTTAGTACTACTGCGACAAAACCACCATTTTAATTTTAGTTTTGATTTGAGCTTAAGTTTTTAATATCTTTTGTTTAAGTATTTTAGTATTTTTTTGTTTATTGGATTTGTTTTTTTTTGTCATTGCTTGTTGCCCAAGTAATGATATATAGTATTAGTTATTATTAAATGCCTTATGGCCTTTAAAGGGGGGAGAATGTTGGAAATTCCATACAATTGATTTGTTGTGTAAATAGTTCGAAATTATGTCCCTTTTTTTACCCTTGTCGACGCCCGTGGTTCCTCGCTCGCATATTTTTCGGAATCCACTGGTGACGAAGAAGTGGTCGTTTCAACCATTTGAGGTCCAAAAGAATTCTCCCCCGAAGAGAAGCATTTAGACGGCCCACGAGAAAAGAAGTAAAAATAGTGACTTGGTCGACGCGTCCTGATTGACGATTGTAAGTAGACTTTTTACCATATTTTATTATTACCTATATCCTGTTATCGTTTGAGCTACTTGACCAACAATTGATTTAAATGTGTGTATTAAAAAGTTTATATGCGCCTATGAGAGTTTCCATTAATCTCTACCAATAGTAGCTATTCGAAGAAACATAGTAATTGGCAGGTAATTTGTATTGTTTATTGCTTGTGTTGATTTTATTAAATTGTTTTCGTTCAATACCTGCTAATAACCTACAGAGATAATATCATCCGAAAGATTATCAAGTGCAATTGTCTACCACAACATATATTTGGTGTGTTTATATCTAATCACTGTATTTCTCTAAACCTGTTTTTGAGGAATAAATGAAAAATGTAGTTTCTTAGCTGATGGTATACTATATCAAACATGTCTAATATTTATAAACTAGGTTAGAAAGATACTTAAAACAAAATGAGATTTTCCTGGAAAATTAGAAATTATCGCCCCCATATGAAAATTTAAATTACGGAAAGGTAATCTGTTTAAAAACCGAATTAATGACTAATCTCTCGATATATGGCGATAAGGTACAGAAGGAAGTGATGCGAGAATCAACTTAAATTACTTGTACCAGTTTCATATCGCGAAGTTAAATTCAGTGTAAAAGATTATCGACCATTTTGACTAGCCTCTGCCTTAGATTTATGGCTTAGATTAATGGAACTAGAGAAGTGACAATTATAAATTTTGTTATCATCTTAGTAATAACAACATATTGTCTACAACAACATATTGAACATAAGAAGTATTTGCTTCATACATCAAAATAGAGATAAACCCAGAGCCCGTTTTTATTACAAATATTAATTATAGTCGGTTCGCTAATCGCAGTCCGAACTGTCTAGAAAGGTTAACAATTTTTTTTGCGAAGTTTCTTACATACTGACATACTAGAAGTAGCTGTAAATTACTATACAACCAAGCACACATGCTCATAGCCAATATTAATAGTAAACCAATATAAATTAAATCTTCCACCAATCAATATTTATTTACACCATAATCATAACGTATTGATAACAGATAAGAAAATTATTTATTATACAAAATAGAAATATTTTGAGGAAATAAATTCCACAAAATTAAACATTCAATCAGAGAAAGTTTAAGATAACGCGACATACATACTTCATTGTTGTTGACATTTTCGTAGAACAGAACGAACATAAACTTTGGTTTTATTATCGTTCAAAATCAGTATAATTTTGTATTTTGGTTTGTAAGAATAATTTAAGACACTGTCTCATGGAAAGAGGATTTAGCGAAGAAAATAGTAGCATGGGCGCCCATAAAAAAATTTTTAGGGGGGCAGACGTGAAGATGTTGCACTTGCATTTTGTATACTTTGGATGACAATATATAGTTTAAAACACCCGAACAGCTAGGGGGGTGCACGGCCCCCCTGCCCATGGGTATGAGCGCCCATGAATAGTAGGTAGTAATTTTGACAACAATAATTGACGCCGTTATGCTGGGCAGGCTCGTGTCAAATAGTAATATTTCCTCATTTAAATTCGGCAATATTGTAAACTTTGATCTGAGTATAAACAAGTATAAAGTTAATTTAAATTGTTTATATTTTAACACAATTATTAAATAAAATAAACAGCGCGAATAATACAATAAGTATGTTAAATACAATAAATATGTAAATACAATATATTAACGATTAAACACTGAAAACTTTTCTTTTCGATACTTCCACAAAATTTATTATAAAAACGCTGGACGGAAGGGCCGCCCGAGAACTTTATCGTACCGATCTATTATCGTTATCGTACTAGATACTGGCATTCTATAAAAATAGCAAAGTTACTCGTTATTTTGATATTTTAGAAACGCCTTGTATACTTGAAAATATTTTATGGTTCTACGCATCATTAATTCCTGCATTTCAGAAAATGTTCGATGCCATATTTCGGGGACACACTATAGATAGATGTATAGATTATTGCATAAATCAATAGAATATTATAGTCATACTTTCATTTCAAATTAGTTCATTTTTCTGAGAAATTAATAGTTTACAATATTTGCATTTCATTCTATTTCTATTACGCCAGCCAATGCGCGAGATTAAGAACACGATATTAACTCCGAATTCTATCCTACTGCATGGATTTTAATGAAATATTGGGAGTAGCCCAATCTCCCGATTCAAAGTCTATCCTATATACTATGGCGCTTTTATCACGGGGGCGGTTCCCACCCCTTCTCGGAGGTGGAACATTTTCGAATTAATGGAGAAAAAGGATGATTTTTAAGAAAATTTAAAAATGCATTCTATAATTTGATAACATTTTTTACAAAAATCATTCATTTTAAACCCGTTCAACTTTTTAAAAGTAGAAATAATACTATATTAAAAGGTATTGCTGAAGAAAAACAATGCATTTAAATTCTGGTGGATGAGGGGTTAAATGTATGTACTTTTCATTTTTCCTTAAAGTACATTAGTCATATATTTGTTTTGCACCATATCTCGCTTAGTTTGAACGTAACCGGCATTTAATGGTGCTCGTTTTAAAGGCCTTTTCATCAAACACTACAAAAGGCGTTGGTAGCATTATACACCTAAAACCTACCGTTCCTCTGTTATTTTAAGTTAAGGGGGAGCACGGAAGGAGCTTCCACGCAAGTGATATTATGAGAACAAAATGTCACTGGCGCTCCCTGGAAACGCCCCTCGGGCGGCCAATCCTTCCACCACTGGATCCGAACAAACAAACGAGAATCAACGGCTCTTCTCAGAGCCTACATTGACAATGATGACCATAAACATTGAGGGTATTATTTGTAATAAACAGGAAATTTTGTCTGAACTGTGTCAAATCCACAGATGTGATATATTATGCATACAAGAGACTCACCGTGACATATCAGCACATAGACCTAGCGTTGAGGGAATGCAGCTTATCACTGAACATCCAAGTGCAAAGCACGGAAGTGTCATCTTCGTGAAAAGAGATATTCATGTAACATCAGCTCAAAAAAAACATCAGCTCAAAAAACATGCTACAATGACATTGAAATTCTGACCGTCGAAATAGGAGCCTGCACAGTTACATCTGTGTATAAACCACCCTGGAGAGACTTTGTTTTCTCCCCTCCAAAAAATTTCACTTCTAAAAAAACCAGATTCATTCTCGGGGATTTTAATAGTCATAATGTTCATTGGGGCTACGCTTCAACTGATAAAAATGGACATCTTGTGGAATCGTGGGCTGAACAAAACAACCTGGCACTGCTGCATGACCCAAAACTGCCATATTCATTCCAAAGCAAAATATGGACCTCACCTTCATCAGCATGTCTTTAGAGGACCGTTGCGTCAGAAAGATATATTCCTATATCAAAGACACAACATAGGCCCGTGGGAATATCCGTATACAGCGCTATAAAAGCTCCCAAAATCCCTTTCAAACGAAGGTTTAATTTCAATTTCAAAAAAGCGAACTGGGAAAAATATACTGATGAATTGGAAACCCAAGTGAAAAATATAGTCCCGATCCCCAAAAACTATG
This sequence comes from Diabrotica virgifera virgifera, assembly GCF_917563875.1. Taxonomy (NCBI): domain Eukaryota; kingdom Metazoa; phylum Arthropoda; class Insecta; order Coleoptera; family Chrysomelidae; genus Diabrotica; species Diabrotica virgifera. The sequence continues at coordinate 84,027,363 of NC_065447.1, read as the reverse complement.
ATGCATTCATCAAACTTGTAAAACGAACCTCATGTAAACACATACTCAGAGGATGTCAACAACATTACATATCTGGTCTGAACGATGAAGCAAAAGACATTATGACAAAGTACACCGAAGAATATAGTAAAGACCCATTTAGCGAAGTTACGGCACAGATAGGGGAGAGACTGCAGCAAATACTAAGCGCCTCCAGACAAGAACGGTGGAGCGAGACTTTAAGTAAAATGGATATGACGCACAGTAGTAAGCAGGCTTAGAATATGATCAAAAAACTTAATGGTGATCCCACAGAGGTGAAAGAGCCATGTGCAATAACGCCAAATCAGATAGCCCACCAACTGCTTCTGAATGGCAAAACAAACAATCGTTGCAAAACGCCAAAGATTATAAGAACTCAAGACCAGGACACAACTCTCTTGCGAAACCCATTTACCATCGAAGAGCTTAAAAATGGTATTGACTGTATGAAAAATGGAAAATCCCCTAAGGTGGACGAAATCCTAACAGAGCAGATAAAACACTTCGGGCAAAAAGCGAGGCAATGGGTGCTCGATCTATTTAACATCTGTCGCTCTATCTACCAGATTCCACAAATATGGCGTAAATCAAAAGTAGTAGCCCTTCTGAAACCTGGCAAAGACCCTGAACTACCGAGTAGCTACCGTCCGATATCTCTTCTATGTCATTTATATAAATTGTATGAACGCCTCATTTTGAACCGCATCCAGGAAACATTAGATGCAAAACTAATCGCACAACAAGCAGGCTTCAGACCAGGTAAATCATGCACAGGCCAAGTGCTGAACCTAACAGAGCGCATAGAGGAGGGGTTTGAGCAGAGGGAGATAGTGGGAGTAGCCTTGATAGACCTCACAGCGGCCTACGATACGATAAACCACAAAACCTTGCTAACTAAGATCTATAACACTGTGCTTGACTATGACCTGGTAAATATCATTAGATCACTGTTGTGTAATAGACGCTTCTACGTTGTGCTAAATGGAAAGAAGAGCAGATGGAGAACCCAAAAAAATGGCCTACCTCAAGGAAGCGTTCTGGCGCCGTCCCTATTTAACATCTACACCAATGACCAACCAATGCACCCTCGGACTGAGAGTTTTGTGTACGCTGACGACCTTGGTATCGCCGTAAAGGGGAAAACACTCACACAAGTAGAGTCGACAATGGAAGAGGCTTTAAACATGATGTCAACTTACTACAAACAAAACTCATTAAAGCCAAACCCTACTAAAACCCAAGTATGTGCATTCCACCTCAACAACCATCTGGCGCATGTAAAACTGAATGTTTCTTGGGAGGGACAACGCTTGGAACATACTGATAGGCGCAAATATCTTGGAGTGATACTAGACCGGTCACTAACGTATAAATTCCACTGTTAGAGCACAAGACAAAAGGTTTCTACGAGAAACAACCTTCTCCGGAAACTTGTAGGGACCAAGTGGGGTGCAAACTCCCAGATCTTAAAGTCAACAACTGAGGCCTTATGTTTCTCAACAGGGGAATATGCTTGTCCCGTCTGGGGTAGACCTAGATACGCCCAACAAGTCACCACGGCGTTAAATGAAACATGTAGAATAATTACCGCTTGTATGAAGCCTACCCCTCTACCATTACTGTACCGGACAGCTGTACAGTAAATTTGGCATACGCATAGCTTACATGTCAAAGAAAAAAAGTGATATTGTACCGATGTGTGCTTTTCCCCTGGGGGAGACTTTCATCCCCTCTTGGGGGTGAAAAAATATATATGTCCAAAATAAGTCCGGAAATGGATAAACTGACTAATTTTAAGTAACGTTTGTCCCATAGAGCTTTTTCGCCAAGTCAACACGTTTCGAGTTATTTGCGAGTGAATATGTTCATTTTTCGACAAAATAACTACATTTGTAGACGGTTTTTCGCAAATAACTCAAAGAGTAAGTACGTTATCGAAAAAAGCGTTCTTAGCAAAAATATAGCATGTAAAAAAGTAAAAAACATGGTGTACGCGTTAGGTCTCTGGACCTCGTAGAACCAGAGTTATAGCCAATGAAAAATAGATTCATATTCACCAAATTTCACATAGAATATTTCGAAGTGCAATTTTCGAAGTTCAAAAAATTAAGCAATTTTTTGGGAAAACCCATTATAACTTTTTTAAGGTGTTTAAAAAAGCTTTATTTTTGTTTTTATAAAAAGTTTCTAGCCTTTTTAAGCAAGTCCCTTTTGTTTTGCCCAAAAAAATCGGGAAGACCACCCCCCTAATTAGCAACTTAAATGAAATTAATCGTTACCGCTCCACAAATTATTTTACTTATGTTGTGTTTATATGATCTGTAAGTTTCATCAATTCAAAGTGCTTATTTAAAAAAAAATGGTTTTAAAGTAAAATTTTCAAAAATTTTAATTTTGAAAAATATTTTTTTTCCAAATAACTTAAAAATTGTTAGAGATACCAAAAATCTCGAAAAACAAAAAAACTCAGCATTGCTTCTCTGAATATCATGTATTTTTTTGTTTTTCTGTTAGACAAAAATTGATTAAAGTTTGGTGTTTCAAAATTTGCATACATTCGTGATCAGTGACTCGTTCAACCCCTTTTAACTACAGCCCTTTCAAAAATAAGGACTTTGAACCGATGAAACTTACAGATCCTATAAACAATACATACACGAGTCAAGAAACTTGTGAAGTCGTAACGATTAAGCTCATTTGAGATACTAATTAGGGGGTGATTTTCCCGACTTTTTTACAAAAAAAAAGGAACTAACTTTATTTTGAGCGTAACTTGTTTACTTTTGATGCTAGAATTTTTTTTATAAAACAAAATTGAAGCTTTTTTTAAACACTTTAATTAAGTTGTAATGAGTTTTCCCCGAAATGTGCTTCATTTTTGGTTATTTCACGTTAAAGTATTCCATTTGGAATTTGACGAATATGAACCAATTTTTAATTAGCTATAACTCTGCTTCTACTAGGTACAGAGACGTGATATTTATACCATTTTTTAAAATTTTTTACAGGCTATATAATTGCTATAAATGTTTTTTGGACAAAATACTTATTATTTGAGTTATATGCGAAAAACCGTCTAAAAGCGTGGTTATTTTGTTGAAAAAATGAACATATTCACTGGCAAATAACTCGAAAACTATTGACTTAGTGAAAAAAATCTATAGAACAAAAGTTACTTAAAATTAGTCAGTTTATCCATTTCAGGACTTACTTTGGACGAATATTTTTTCGCCCCCAAGAGGGGGTGAAAAGCACCCCTGGGTAAAAGCACATATCGGCACAATATCACTTTTTTTCTTTGACTTTCAAAAATAGCCCTTTCAAAAATAAGGACTTTGAACCGATGAAACTTACAGATCCTATAAACAATACATACACGAGTCAAGAATCTTGTGAAGTCGTAACGATTAAGTTCATTTGAGATACTAATTAGGTGGCGATTTTCCCGACTTTTTTACCAAAAAAAAAAAAGGAACTATGTAACTTTATTTTGAGCGTAACTTGTTTACTTTTGATGCTAGAATTTTTTTTTATAAAACAAAAATGAAGCTTTTTATAAACACTTTAATTAAGTTGTAATGAGTTTTCCCCGAAATGTGCTTCATTTTTGGTTATTTCACGTTAAAGTATTCCATTTGGAATTTGACGAATATGAACCAATTTTTAATTAGCTATAACTCTGCTTCTACTAGGTACAGAGACGTGATATTTACACCATTTTTTTAAATTTTTTACAGGCTATATAATTGCTATAAATGTTTTTTCGACAAAATACTTATTATTTGAGTTATATGCGAAAAACCGTCTAAAAGCGTGGTTATTTTGTTGAAAAAATGAACATATTCACTGGCAAATAACTCGAAAAGTATTGACTTAGTGAAAAAAATCTATAGAGCAAAAGTTACTTAAAATTAGTCAGTTTATCCATTTCAGGACTTACTTTGGACGAATATTTTTTCGCCCCCAATAGGGGGTGAAAACCACCCCTGGACAAAAGCACATATCGGCACAATATCACTTTTTTTCTTTGACTTTCAAAAATAGCCCTTTCAAAAATAAGGACTTTGAACCGATGAAACTTACAGATCCTATAAACAATACATACACGAGTCAAGAAACTTGTGAAGTCGTAACGATTAAGTTCATTTGAGATACTAATTAGGTGGCGATTTTCCCGACTTTTTTACCAAAAAAAAAAGGAACTAACTTTATTTTGAGCGTAACTTGTTTACTTTTGATGCTAGAATTTTTTTTATAAAACAAAATTGAAGCTTTTTTTAAACACTTTAATTAAGTTGTAATGAGTTTTCCCCGAAATGTGCTTCATTTTTGGTTATTTCACGTTAAAGTATTCCATTTGGAATTTGACGAATATGAACCAATTTTTAATTAGCTATAACTCTGCTTCTACTAGGTACAGAGACGTGATATTTACACCATTTTTTTAAATTTTTTACAGGCTATATAATTGCTATAAATGTTTTTTCCACAAAATACTTATTATTTGAGTTATATGCGAAAAACCGTCTAAAAGCGTGGTTGTTTTGTTGAAAAAATGAACATATTCACTGGCAAATAACTCGAAAAGTATTGACTTAGTGAAAAAAATCTATAGAACAAAAGTTACTTAAAATTAGTCAGTTTATCCATTTCCGGACTTACTTTGGACGAATATTTTTTCGCCCCCAAGAGGGGGTGATTTTCTGTAGAGTTGCCAGCTTGTGCTCTGTCATTCTTTTTGTAACCTTTTCTGTAGTTACTAAAGCCACCTCTGCCTCGATTATGACTTCTATATGATCTGCTACTACTGTTTTCTTGTTCGTTCTTCTCTCTGCAAAATTTGACAATGTGCCCTTGGTTTCTACATCCAAAACATATTACACCCCTTTCTTGACCTTTCTGATCATATTTTCCTTTGAATGACATTGTTCCCAGTGCTTGTTCTGCCTCTTCATATGCAGTTAAGTACATTTCTTCATCTAACAGTCTTGCGGTAAGGTTACCTATAGTTTGTTTAGCACTGTCTACGGACAACCATGCCTGTCTAACATTTTTGTACTTTTGGGGCAATGTACTCAGTATTTTTGTCATAATAGCAATATCACTCACATCATCACCTGCTTCTTTAATTTGCTTAGCAAGATTCTGCACTTTTGCTATGTGTTGAGCGATAGTATCTAGGCTACTCATCTTATATTGATGAAACCGTTCATGCAACATCATTTTATTTGATTCTGATTTCTGCTCATAAATCGACTCAAAGGTCTCCATAATCTCTTTAGCCGTATTACAACTTTCAATCAAAGTAATCTGATTTAAACTCACTGCAGATGTTAAAGTGAACATAGCCTGGGCATCCTTTTTAAACCATGCCTCTAATTCGTCTCCTGCTACTTCTGGTTTGATTAACGAGCCATCAATAACTCCATATATACCTTTGGCCCTTAAGGCACATTTCAGTTGGAACTTCCACTGTTAAAAGTTAACGCCATCAAATTTACCAACTGTGGATATATCTATTTTGTCACCCATTATTTTTTTTGCTTCAAATTTCCGGCGACACACGCCACTCTAGTTCTTTCTTTCACTGGGTCTAGTTCTTTCTTCCAAACCCTTATACTTCGGACACACCGGCAAAGTCTTTAAATATACTTTCTTGCTTTTTCGGACACACCGATACTTTAAACTTAATATACGCAGTAGTTAAGTATGATCTGGGTCAACATAACCTATTAGATTTTATATATTTAATTTAAGAAAGAACTAGAGATTTGACTTTTCATAAAAACTGCTTTTTATTTATTCAACAACTACTACTATCATTTTTATCAACAACAACCTACTTTAAAAACATTTTAAATAACAACCTAAGGGTTGGTTTATACGAACATTACAAAAACATATTCCAATATCTGTCTATCCAGGAAATTTCAACATGCGTCTATAACACCACATCTCAAATGCTTCGAGTCTCTTCAGTGATGCTTCAGTTAAGGTCCATGACTCCACGCCATATAAAAGAACGGAGAATACGTAGCATTTTAGTAAACGAACTTTTATTTCCAATTTTATATCGTGGCTGTTAAAGATTTTTTTCATTTTGACGAAAGCTGATCTTGCCTTCTCGATTCTTATCTTAATTTCCGTCGATCGGTCCCACTGTTCATTTAAGTTTGCACCCAAATAACAAAAGTTGGTGATTTGTGTTATGGGTTGTTGGTTAACTAGTAATTGACCAGGTGGTATCCTATTTTTGCTTATAACCATGTATTTGGTTTTTTTTTATGTTAAAATCAAGCCCAAACCTGCTACTTACTTCTGCCACCCTGGAGACAACTGTCTGCAGACCTTCAAGACTGTCTGCAAAAATGACAGTATCATCAGCGTGTCTTATGTTGTTCAATCGTTCTCCCTTTATAAGTATTCCCTCATCTATGTCCGTTAGCGCTAGGTTCATAATGTGCTCTGAATATGTATTGAACAATAATGGGGACAATATACATCCCTGTCGCACACCTCTTTTTATCTTTATGTCGTCTGTTAACTGATCCCCCACTCTAACAGCTACAGTTTGTTCGTAATAGATATTGTTTATTATACGGCGATCTCTGCTGTCTAGACCAATTGAATTTAATATTTTCATCAGTTCGTCATGTTTTATTCTATCGAACGCTTTCTGGTAATCAACAAAACACACATATATATCACAATTCACGTCTCTACATCTTTGAAAGAGAACTTGTATTGCAAAAAGTGCCTCTCTAGTACCCAATGCATCGCTGAAGCCGAATTGTGTGTTTGTCATGTGTTCTTCACACTTTTTATATATTCTTTTATGTATTATTTTTAAAAAAGTTTTCAGGAGATAGCTCATAAGGCTTATTATTCAATAATCTTCACATTTTTTGACATTGGGTTTTTTAGGGATTGTTATAAAAGTTGATCTTTGCCACTATTGGGGTATTTTTCCACTTTATTATATATTGTTGAAGATCAAGGTAAGTCTTTTTACTTCGTCTTTATCCATAATTTTCAAAAATTCTGAGTAGAACTCGTCTGGTCCTGCGGCTTTTCCCTCCTTAATGTTGTTTATAGCAGCTTCTATTTCCGCTTCGAGAATAGGTGGACCGGTATCGTCATTTTTATTTTGTGTGATGGTGACATTCCTATCGTCTTCAAATGTTGTTCTCACATAGTTCATCAATGTTGTTATTGTTTCTTCAATATCAACTATTGGATTTCCTTGAGCGTCTGTTAAGTGTCCCGGCCTTTTTGATTTATAGATGCCTGCTGCTTCTTTGATCTTTTTGTGGAGGTTGAAGGAATCGTGTTTACGTTCCAATATCTCGATTTCTTCACACTGTTCTTCCAGATTTCTGTTTTTAGCTTCTCTGACAGCTTTTTTTATCTCTTTGTCTAGAAACTGATATGCAACGTAGTCTTTCCGCTTGGATTCTCTTCTTCTGTCCATCATCTGTAATATACCGTCGGTCATCCATGGTTTTTTCTTTTCTGTCTTTTTCGGTCGCAGGTATTGGTCTAATATTTCCTTCCCAATGTTTTCTAAGTGGTTTATTTCTGTGTCAACATCATTAACTACTTCTGACTTAGATATAACAGGCAAATAAAAGCAAAGATAAGAATAGCAAAAAATGAATGGCTTAAGCAACAATGTATCGATCTAGAACATTTACAACGACAGCACGACGATCGGAATTTACATAAAAAGCTTAAGGAGACTGCTGGAATATACAAAAAACGAAGACCAACTATTATAGTTAATCAGGATAACCAGGTAGTGCTAGGTGAAAAAGAGAAAATTCATATATGGGAAATCTATATCCAGGAGCTCTTTCATGACGAAAGACCCATGAGTGAAGTTTATACAGACGACCAGCTGACTGGCCCTTCAATCACTAAAGAGGAAATAGAAAAGGCAATATTATATTCAAAAAACAATAAGGCACCTGGACCTGATGAAATCCCTTCAGAAATACTCAAACTACTAGATGAAAGGAGAATTTCAGCACTACATAAAATATTTAATTTTATTTATGAAACTGGTTGCTATCCTCAGCAGTGGTTGCTCTCTACATTTATTCCCCTACCCAAAAAAGTCAATGCAAAAAGATGTGAGGATCACAGACTCATTAGCCTGATGAGTCACACTTAAAAAATATTCTTAAAAATACTACATCAAAGATTATACAAAAAATGTGAATGGGACATCAGTATTCTCAGCTTGGGTTTAGGCAAGGTTTGGGAACAGGAGAAGCAATAGTAGCAACACAGGTGTTGGTCCAAAATTGTTACTATCAGAGGAAGGACGTATTCCTATGCTTTCTAGACTACGAGAAAGCGTTTGATCGTGTCCAACATCACAAGTTAATGCAGATCCTCAAGAAGCTTGATATAGACCAAAAAGACATAAGATGCATTGAACACTTGTACTGGTATCAGGCAGCACAATTAAAAATAGACAATTCTATATCCAAATCCATACATATAAGAAGGGGTGTTCGGCAGGGATGTGTGCTTTCCCCTCTTTTATTTAACATTTATTCGGAAGCCATATTTCAAGAGTCTTTGGAAGATGCAGAGATGGGAATCAAAGTGAATGGAGTATTAATCAACAACATACGATATGCTGATGATGCTGTCTTAATTTGCGACAACATAGCAGATCTTCAACAACTTGTCACTATAATCGGAGAATACAGTAAGCGAATGGGATTAGAGATTAATACCAAAAAGACCAAATTCATGATCATCTCCAGAAACTTGGATGCATTTGAAAACTCCACCATAACACTGAATAAGTCCATTGAGAGAGTGAGCAAATTCAAATACCTAGGAACGTGGCTTTTTGAAGACTGGGCATCGGACAGGGAAGTAAAATGTCGCGTTGAGCAAGCTCGACAAGCTTTCGTAAAATTCAGGAAGGTACTGAGCTGCTCAGAGTTCGACCTTACACTGAGACTAAGGTTTACTAAATGCTACGTGTGGTCGGTGCTGCTATATGGCATAGAAGGCTGGATACTCAAAACGAGGGATATAAACAGATTAGAAGCCTTCGAAATGTGGCTTTATCGCCGTATCCTAAAGATACCATGGACGGCGAAAGTCACAAATGTGGATGTCCTTAAAAGAATCAACCAAGAACGTCAGCTTTTCGAAAACATCAAGAAAATAAAAACGGCGTATTTGGATCACATCATGCGAAACGAAAAATACCAGTTCCTTCAACTTATAATCCAGGGTAAAATTGAAGGCAAGAGAGGAATAAGACGCAAGAAAATGTCCTGGCTCCGAAACATAAGGCAATGGACAGGGATTACCGACATACAATCACTGATACACATTGCAAGAAACAGAGAGTTAATGGAAAATGTGATCGCCAACATCCATTAGTGGATTTGCATTTGAAGAAGAAGAAGACTTAGATATGTTGTTCTTCAGATATTCCCGTACTTCTTGCTTTATGTCATCATCTCTTAGTTGTTTGAAACCGTATCTACTAAGATTAGGTTTGTGGATTTTTTTAAATTTCAGACGAAACTTAACGACAAGTGGGTTATGGTCTGACTTAATATCTGCACCAGGGTAGGTTTTCACTGATGTTATTGAGTTTTTGAATCTTTTATTTATTAAAATATAGTCAATCTGGTTTCTTATGAGATTTTCTGGCGTGTCACCGGGTGAGCGCCATGTGTACAGCCTTCTGTATGGCAATTTGAAGAGTGTATTGGTGATTACCAACTCTTCTTCCGTAGCAAATGTGAGTAGGCGTTCTCCTCTCTCATTTCGCTCACCCAAACCCCATGAACCTACTACTTCACCATAATTACCTTTACCGATTTTGGCAGTAAAGTAACTAGCGTTACTTCATTGGTTTTTAACTTACTTAGGACTTTCCTGAAATCGTAATAAAAAGCCTCTATTGCTACGTCTGATTTGTCTGCTGTGGGTGCGTATATTTGGATTATGTTGGTTTTTGCTGGGATTAAATCCAATTAAATGAGCATGATTCTCTCGGATATTGGAACAAAATTCGTAACGTATTTTTTTATTTGTTTATTTAAAATTATTCCGACGCCATGCTTATGTTGACCTTCTGTATTTCCAGAGTAATATACTTGGTGCTCGTTTATTTGACATTTTCCGGCATCAGGCTATCGCATTTCACTGATGCCCATTATATCGATATTCAGTCTTTCCATTTCATGGATGGCATTATAAATTTTGCCTGCTTCGTACATGGTCTTGACGTTCCAGGTGCATATTTTAATAAACTGCTTAATTTCTCTAGGCGTATCCTTTCCTTTTACTTGGGGGTTTCGCTTGCTAACGACCTGGGAGGCCCCATGGTTCTGTGTTGTTATTCCTCCCCTGCCGTATCTTGCACTCCGATATACATGATCAGTAGTCTTCACTCTCAAAGCTGTAGCCATGATAGATGTACAAGAGATATCCATATGGATCTTTAATGTAGTGGTTTCTCCTTGCCTTCTACATCCTTACGCCGTTGACCTAGTTCTCGGTTCATCCGCCTTTAGGGCCAGTTTCCCAACCCTAGGACAAAAGAGTGCCCTACCACTTACCAACTCATCCGCCCGAAGCCGTTGGTAGGTAAGTGTGGGATTGCTTATACCGGCAATCACTCGGACGTCAGAGCCTCGTTTGTTATCTAGCAGGATGCACCGGATGACCAGAATCAAGATCATCACGCGGGCAGGTGAGGTTGACATTTGGATAGGAGAGGCTGTACGTTGCGCATCACTATCCCTTATATCCCATAAACACACTCAATGTGATATAAATGTTAAAAAATATTATTTATTTATCCAATATACCATAAACATAAGATTTTAAATATGCTAAAAATTTAAATTTGTTGCATCTATTTCTCATCTAATAAATTAAGCTTTAATTCTGATATCTCCTCTGTTTTAACAAAAAAATTATTTAAATAATTCGTTATTTATTCTTACAAAATTTAAGAAATTTTACTTTTCTTGTTTTGAATTGATTACTTATTTCTTCTTTAAAATTTGGAATGACTAATTATGTTATAGAACAGTTCAATACAAAAATTAAGCAAATATGGTGTGGATATAAACAAACTCTCTCCATTTCACAAATGATTTGACTATCCTTTTTGTTTCTTCTCTACTTTTTTCCCTGATTGCGTCGTCCTCGATTCTCCCACACGTACTCTTAGGATGTTGCGAAAAGTCCCTCTCGTCCAAACTGTTTCATAAACAAACAAAAAGGACTCGCTCGATTCTCGACTCAGTTTTCTTCCTGCTCGATATCTTGTGCAAATAGATACCAATCGGCTACTCGTTCTAGACAGAAACAGAAATCTTCCTCGGTCCCAGGAAAATTAACTTCTCAGCTCGATTGAAAAGGAAAGTTCAACTTCTCAAGTTGAAACGATTTCGTTTCAACTTGATTCTGCTCGCAAAGGCCAACTTCACCACTTTACACTGACTCCTCACTTTTCTAAAACTGGACTGCTGTCTTCAGATATTAATTTCACAGTGCCTATTTTTTATCTCGTCAAAATCAGACTCAACATTCTCATCCCTTCCGTCCATCATTTTCGACCAATCACAAAACATCCTTTCTAACGAATACACCCATATTATCATTTCTTAAGAATCGATTTAATTTGTATACAACTTTCCAATTTGTTAAATTCTGGGAGACATCAAATTACTCTCGTTGCTAAACAAAAAGCCTTACATTCTAAAATCAATAAATTTGTTTACCGCTTAACCTTCTTCGAATTTTTTTATAAAATGTCTTATTGTCCATTGCAAAGCGAAATAAAACTGTATTGTCTACTCTGACCGCACCATTGATTTAGTCCGTTCAAAAACCCATTAAGAAAAACCACCTTCTTAACGATTTCACTATTCCGCAAAAACACTGATTACTCACGAAATTATCTTATTACAATTTTTGGTCATATACAGGGCGATGAAAATCTATAATTTTCGTGGACTCTAATATAAATTTATTTTTTTAAATTTTCCTCAAAAAAAATTATACAGCAGTATATCTAATATTAGTGTTTTTGTACCAAGGGTTATAGCTGTCGAGGTATTTTGGGTGACAGTGCCGTTTTATCCATTGGGCGCTTGGGGCGGGCGCCCAGGGGCCCGTAGGGACGCTTCCTTTTATTAATAACAAATTAAAGTCCGCTAAATAATAGAGGACCATATTTTTTTTTAAATAGAGAAAAAGACTACGAAATACCTGCGATTTCGATATGGTCCGATTTTAAGACTGATAAATAAGAACTGTGACAACTTTTAAACCAAAGAGCGATTCCTTAGAAAATTGTAAAAAAATGTATGAAGCTGGAGACAAAGCTTATTATAGAAGATTAAATGAAAGCAACTCTTATAGAGTAAAACCCAGTGGAGGCGAAGAGAAGTGTCGAAGCTGTTTATTGTTACCGGTGCAAATTATTTTCAATTGAAAAAAAAATAAAGTAAGTTATCAATCGAAGTAGCACAGAAAACGACAATAAATATCGTCTCCATACCACCAGATTGACAACAGGTGGAATACTTTCTTTGGTTACAACCTCCCGAGATTTTCAAAAATTATAAATCATACAGGATGCCGAGGAAATTAAATTGAGAGAATTTTAAATAATTCACAACTCATCTGCTCAGCGTGGTAAAAGTTCCAACAAGAAAGATTCCTTAATACTCCTACAAAAGAGTAAATGAATTAAAAATGTATAAACATTCTCAATTTCTTTGCAACACGAAAATGCAGCAGCTACATAATACTCTGGTTTCGGAGGTCTTTTCTCCCTCATCAGTAGTCCCATATCCTTTTCTACAAGGAGAAATAGGAGAGAAGAGGATATGAGACTACTGATGAGGTGGAAAAGATCTCCGAAACCGGTATACACTCTTCCTGCACTCTCCGATTTATCCAGAGTATTATGCAGCTGCTGCATTTTCGTGTTGCAAAGAAATTGAGAATGTTTATACATTTTTGAAAAAAAATAGTTTAACTGATTTTGGATATATTTTACCCACTAGAAATATTTGAATAGTTTACTCAAATCTCACGAAGAATGTAAATTTCATCTGAACTCTATGGTGACATTAATAACAAGATCATCAGTTCGATTTAGATGGATCTTCAGTTAAATTGGAGTTATAGACGCTGGCTTGAAAGAGCAAGTAGAACGCGAAGCTGACTATTGAGTAAAGGTCCTAAGACCTAAGAAGAGTTGTTGTCACCATTAAATTACTTGCTTCTCAATGACTAGCTTTTCGTTGATCCCATGAGAATTTAACGAGTCGTCATAAGGGAAATTACTTAAGTTGTCTTGTATACTTTGCTTTTGACAACTTCTTAGCTCAGCATTTACAGCGGAATGCGAATAAAGACAAAGGTTCAGTTAGCTATCTGTCTGACCCACCTTGCAATGAATTCCTGGAAGCGATGAAAACAAAACATGTAGAAACTTTTGACGCTGTAAATGCTTTACTTAAAAACTACGGATTCATCAAACATATTTTTCCAGTTAAGCAATAATAGAGACGAAAAATCAGCAGTTAGAAGTGAAGCCAAGGCACTGCATAATAAAATGGATACCTTTGAGACAGGCTAACTTGGATACTCTATTGACACTGCTTTGGGCAAGGATTTTAAAACGAGTAAATGCAATAAGCAAAACGTTAGAAACTGTGGACTTGGATGTGTCAATTGGAGTAGAATTAATTACATTTGAGCTTTATTGGAGACAGACGTAAGAAATAAATTAAGCGAAATTGAACTAGAAGCCAAAAATATTTTTTGTGAAGGCAATAATCTCAAACATATTCTATGGAATTGGCCTTCAAAAAACAAAGAAAAATAGCTATTTGTATAACAAGGGAGGAAAGTGCTACTTTTCCTCCCGAGAATGAAGTTTACTGCCCGACGCGTAGCGGAGGGCAGTAATCATTCAAGGGAGGAAAAGGCACTTTACTCCCATGTTATACATATGGTTTTTCCACCTTCCTCAAATAACAAGTCATTTTTTCATTTTTACTTAATTTATTTATGTAACTAACCAACAAAATTTATTAGAACTAAAACTAACAAGTAGGTACAATATAACTGTCAACTGTCAAATATAAGTCAAATTATTAATGTAAACATTGTTAAATCAGAATAACAATTTACTGCTTTTTTACCATTCTGCAAAATACAGAGTGTTTTTAAATAAACGTTAAAATGTAGAGATACTTACGTAATAGAAAATAGGTATTGTACAGGGCGTCAATAAGTTATATTTCATGAATGAAATACCATGACGTCACTTTTACTTTTCCTCCCTAGGGAGGAAAAATATTTTCCTCCCTAGGGAGGAAAAGTACAACTTTACTCCCTACAATCAGGTCCGGAAAAGTATACTTTCGGTAGAGGTAGGTGGAAAAACATTTTTCGATGAAGCAGTTGAAAGTGAAACAATTTTAAAGGGGCAAAAGATATTCAGAATTGAAGTAGGTACCTATTTAATGATATATGTCACAATATTTCTCAAGATCTTTTAAAGAGAATATAATGCTACAAAGATGTTACATCAGCTGTTAGATGTTTTTTACGCTAAATAAAGAAGAAGTCAAAAAGTGAGTTAATATTTTATGCGAGGAATATAAAAAAGATGTTGATGAAAAAAAGGGAACTTGCATAATGAAATTATTCATTATAATATAACGTTATGCCAAAATTTCAATAAACATTTGAAAATTTGGTGTCATCCAGGATGTAAAGACAACTTTTGTCAATTTTTAAATTTACTGCAAGTTTATTTGACGATACCAATTTCTAATGCGTCAGGCGAGCGGTCTTTTTTTGGCTTTAAAAAGAATAAAGATACATATACTTATCAAAAAGGATCATGAAAACCTAGACGCATTATCACTATCGTATTGTAAAAAATGAAGAAGCAACTGAATTTTGATAGTATTAATATGGCAGTTTGCTAATGCCTAGTCAAGAAAAAAAGTGAGCTAATTTTTGTCTTATATATTTTTTAGAATATGTTTTATTGTTTGGCATGTGTTGTTCTGTAGAACTTTCTGTTTTTTTTTTATATTTTTGGAATATTTTTCACGTTTGCTATTTTTCTCGTTTTAAATCTTTTAAAATCTTTTTAAATTTTTTTTTAAAAATGTATGGGTTTTACAATAAACGTTTATAGATAATGCATGTCAATTCATGTGTTTTTTTGTTAAAAAAATTGACAACGAATAGCAATGAAGGGGGTCCCTAAATCTCTAGTGCCCAGGGCCCGAAGTTAGGCTAAACCGGCACTGTTGGGGTGAATAAATAAAACATAAATAACATAAATATAGTTATAAAAAAGTAAATAATAAAAAATATAAAATTGTTTTATCATAAATTTTATGTTGAAAATCCTTATTGATTAAAATAATATATATGTATTAATTTAACTAAAGGCTTGTACGAGAAAAAGCTAATATTTTATTAATTGTCCTGTGTAGTTATAACATTTTATTATCAGAATTTCGCGAACAAAATACATATTTATATTGTTTCAGCAGACTATAATTTTGCATTTTGAAAATTAGTCTGCTGCATTCAAAACTCATTAATTTGTCCTCTCGAAATATGATGAATAATTAAATGAAATAAAACCTTGTTAAAACGACAAAACTTGCGTAAATTATTTAATGTAATTTCAAACACAAATAAAGTCGTATTTAACTTTAATTATAAAAAGTCCATAAAATGGAATTTGTACAAAACGCGAAATTTCGTCAAATGAAATACTAATTTCTGGTTTAAATGTTACGGATTTAATCAACTCAGCCTGGATTTATAATGAATTTTTCAATTTTTAGCAACGAACATGTTGTGCCGGCTGGACTGGCTATTGCATTCGGCTGCAGTTAGAAACATAATACAAAAAAAATGAAATCATTTTACACGTCCAAAAACAAGTTAACTATAAATTAAGGTAGAAAATTATATTATGGAATATATGTAAGACTTGTTAGGTAAACTACTATAGAATCATTTTCAATATTTTTGTATTGTTTATCTTTTCATTTTTTTATAGTGCATCTGGTAGAAAAAAATATAAAGATAAAAATCGGCAGATGCGCTAAAAATAGGAGGATCTGCTCTCATCAGGCAATCAAACAGCTCTTCAATATATGCTTAGAAAACCAAGCCATACCAGCTGAATCGAATAATTCTATAACGCTCCTCATACATAAGAAAGGAGATGACACAGACCTCGAAAACTCTAGGCAAATCAGTCTTCTAAACTATCTAAACCACCTGTATAAATTATTTGCTCAATTAATCACTGCCAAAATTGAGAACAAACTAGAAACATGCCAATCAAGAGAACTGGTCTAGAGAAATAAGGTTTTTGTCGGGACACTTGAGCAGCCAGGTTGCAAATGGATTTTTTGGGTACTATACAGGGTGAGGCAGATAAAGGGCCTATTAGAAGTATATCTCGAGAACTAAAGGAAACAGACTCATGAAAATTGGCACGAAGGGGTTTTGAAGAGTGATCTATTTAATGGAAATATTCTTATCTATTTGCTACTTCCGGTTATACCGGAAGTTGCCTATAACTTCGTTTTTTTAAATGGGACACCCTATATGTTTTTACATTTTTGGATTCTACTCGAAGTCCTATTTCTTAAAATATGAGGTTTTGTATTGTTATACAGGGTAGTTTAAAAGATAATTACGTTCTTTTATTAATTTCGTAGCAACTTTCACACCCTGTAGAATTAAAGTAATTTGACATCAAAAACTTTATTTATGTTCAAATGATTTTTAATACAGTCTACTATTGTCAAAAATTATTAGTATAGCTAATTGTTGAATTTTAGTATACACGGTTAGTCGAAACTCGGAATGAGTATTTTCTGAGTTTTCTTAAATGGAACACCCTGTATTTTAGTATTGTATTGAAATGATATTTTATGGTACTTTTTTATTTTTTAAGCATTCCCTATACCTAACTGCTTTAATTTGTGCTTAATTTTTAATCGCACCAAGAATCTTAACTTTGTAAGTATTTTGATAGCTCAACCATTATTGGGAATTTTAACGATCAGTTTAGATAAATATGTATTTATTTCCGAAAAATTATTTGTGAATGAATATTTTCAAGGCCAACCTAATATAATTTCATGTATTTTTTGTTGCAATTAATGTTTGGCTTGAATCACCAATAACTCACAAATTAAAGCAGTTAGGTATAGGGAATGCTTATAAAATGAAAAAGTACCATAAAATATCATTTCATTACAATACTAAAATACAGGGTGTTCCATTTAATAAAACTCAGAAAATATTCATTCCGTGTTTTGACCAACCCTGTATACTAAAATTCAATATATAGCTATCCTAATAATGTTTGACAATAGTAGACTATATTAAAAATCATATGAACGTAAATAGAGTTTTTGATGTCAAAGTACTATAATTCTACCGGGTGTGAAATCTGCTACGAAATTAATAAAAACACGTATTTATCTTTTAAACTACCCTGTATAATAATATAAAACCTCATATATTAAGAAAGGAGACATCGAGGAAAATCCAAAAATGTAAAAATATACAGGGTGTCCCATTTAAAAAAACGAAGTTATGAGCAACTTCCGGTATAACCGGAAGTAGAAAATAGATGAAAATATTTTCATTAAATAGATCACTCTTCAAAACCCCTTCATTCCAATTTTCATGATTCTGTTGCCTTTAGTTCTCGAGATATTTCTAATAGGCCCTTTATCTGCCTCACCCTATATACCTAATACATTATCAATACAAAAATTCCCGTCACAGTTCGGACGAGAAACTTAATTATTAACAAATAAGGGTCAAAAATGGCAGTTTTTTCGTTTAAATCGCTACAGGTAACAAAAAAAATGAAAAAAACATTTTTAAGAAACGCATTTCTTTAGTTACGAGTGACCAAAATTAAAAATGTTAAAAAAAAGTCAACTAAAAACCAAAAAATAAAAAAAATTGAAAAAATCTAACACATTCGTCAAAGAAAAGCGTGGTGCGTCTTCATCGAATAAACGGTTTTCGCCCCACGCTTTTCTTTAACGAATGTGTTAGATTTTTTCAATTATTTTTATTTTTTGGTTTTTAGTTGAATTTTTTATAATATTTTTAATTTTGGTCACTCGTAACTAAAGAAAAGCGTTTCTTAAAAATGTTTTTTTCATTTTTTTTATTTTTTACTTTTTAGTCTTACACTTTTCAAACATTAAAATATATCGTCATGTATATTAAAATATTATAAAACATATGATGTACTAACATGAAAAGTAGTCGGAATCGGCAAAAAATTTGAAACTTTATTGTTTATTTATGAAGCATAACGTAAACAATTAACGTAAAAAGTGAAATTATGTATAGTTCATAGAATTAGCTACAATCCGTAAAAGTTTCAAGTTTTTACATTGTAAAAAACAAGAGAATTTAAGCATTTTCCATTAAAATCTTTTTTTTATTTACACAATTAATAAACATAAAAAAAATTTTATTGAAAAATTCGTGTATTTTTCCCGCGAATGCATATGTCTGCAAATTTTCATTCATTTGCATTGAAGAAAAGGCAGTCAAATTAACGTCTAAAGATTTGACGCAAACTATTGAACTAAATAAAAGCGTTTAAAAATAGGGTAATTAAATGTCTTATTCATAATATTCTTCCTTTTGTAGATGAGCCAAGGTTTAAAATGGCACTTTTTGAATTTTGGTCCGATCCTTTTTTGTTTCGGAAAGTGCAAAATAAGACTAAAATTTCAAAAATAAAAAATGCGCTATAACTTTTGTAAAAATGGCCTTAAGACTTTCATATTGCACGAAAAGTTGAGTCAAACATTCCATATAATGCGTAAAAAATTTTAAGACGATTCGTCAATTAGTTTAAATTTTATTCAATTTGTTTATCGCAAAGAGCTTTTTTTTCGCAATGTTATTGTTCAGAAAATAATAATGACATAGCAATTCTGTGGAAACCACATGCAAGAATAATAGTTATGTTTTTAAAGTATTGAAAAAATAATTAAAAAGTCGTTTTTATCACTTCCAAAAAAGTTTAGTATTATAGAGTCATTTTTGGCTTCTAAACAATTTGAATACCTTTGTTAATATTGACTATAGAGTAAATCTACTTTAGGATTTTAAAAGCTGGTATTTTTATACGAATTTTCAGAAAAAAACTTATTGCCTAGGTTAATTAGGTTCAAAGTAAGCCACTTTTATTATTTAATTCGCAGTTACTTCTATATACATCAAATTCTCCTGTAACAGTGTTAGTTACCATACTACTCCGAAACGGCTTGACTGATTTTTATAAAATTTTACACGTTTATCCTGTAGGACGTTGAAGAGGTTTTAATCTATTTTTTATACCCATAAGTTATAAGAGGGGTTGCCCCCCTGACATTTTTTTTTATTTTTTTGGACAAAATAATCTACCTTAATTTTATATGATATAGAATTAAAAAATACATACAACCCTTAATTTTCACTCTTCTATCACCAACCCCTATTTGTTAATAGCCATCTATATATTTACATCTACAAAATTCTCCTGTTACAGTGTTAGTTTCCATACTCCTCCGAGACCGCTTGACCGATTTTTATGAAATTATATATGTATATTCGGTAGGTCTTACAATCGGTCGTAATCTATTTTCCATATCCCTGAGTGATAAGGGGAGTTCCCCTAACATTTTGTAATGTTAGGTGGGGTTGTGTGTACATAACGTATTCTATAAGACTACGAGTACATACAAATTAAAAAAATTATGATCAAAATCCATCAACAAGTTCCAGCGATATTAATCGCAGCATATGTATGCAGAATCAGTTGCATTTTTTGAGTGCACGTATTTTAGTAATTCCCCTCCACCGACCACGAATTAATTCCGTTCGGACGCCATTTTTAAAGCTTTATTAACCATTCTGTTGAGGTTCAAAGTTTACTCAAACTTTTACACATAACCTATATATCTTCAACTTCAAAATGGCTCTAGTTAGGTTGCTTAATTGTTATAAACAAAGTAGCCGTCAATTAAATAAAAAAAGTGGCTAACTTTGACCGTAATTAACCTAGGCGAAAAGTTTTTCTTTGAAAATTCGTACAAAAATACCAGTTTTTCAAATTCCATTATAGTTTTAGCCTACAGTCAATATTAACAAAGTTATTCAAATTGTTTATAAGCCAAAAATGACTCTATTTTAGTAAAATGTTTTCTGAGTAATAAAAATTACTTTTTAATGATTTTTTTAAATGCTTTGAAATGCTATTCTTCTTTCATGTTGTTTTCACAGAACTGCTGTATCATTATTATTTTCTGAACAATAACATTGCGAAAAAAAGCTCTTTGGGAAAAACAAATTGAATAAAATTTAAACTAATTGACGTATCGTCTTAAAATTTTTTGTGCATTGTATGGACTATTTGCATTGTTGGGAACCCTTATCAATGAAACAGGTGACCAAAATCACGAGATAAAAAGACGTAAGGTGAGTCGGGGTAAGATCGCACCAAAAAATGTAAACATGAAATTTGTCTGACAATTGTAAAATGAAAATTAGGCATAGAATTATAATAATATGCATACTCTACTTTCAAGACATACTCTATTCATCTACAAGGTTAGATTTATAGTTAACAAAACCGTATTACTGAAATATTAAAAATAATAATATATAGTCAGTGTCCGATCTTATACCTACTTATGGGGCAAGACCGAACAAGAGGTCAAAATTGTACAGAACATTCATTTGTCCTAATAAGGTGGAAGTTCGAATTCCGGTCTTCCCCAATGAGAAAATAAATTGTCTGTGCAAACGATGGCAGTAATTTAGTATTTTATTTAAGTCAGTATACAACAAGAAATAATGTAATGCTTATGAACAAAACTGGACATAAAAGAATGTCCCATTATAACTAAATGTGTGCTTAATTAACTACAAAATAAAAAGTAATTTCTGGTGAAACTTAAAAAATACAACATTAATAATTTTAGCACAAGTTCATGCCAGAAAATTCAATATTGAAAGTCATATATGAGCCTCGACGATCTTTCTCAGGTTCTGGTAAAATCATTACAATTGTATCTTTCGTTACAAAATCTTCGTCGGGTTGCTCGGGCCAAAAAAACTGGGCACTGTTATGCTTATGTTTTAAGCATTTTACCAGGTATTCATCATTCAATGTGTTCACCCTGAATAAGGAATTATTTTCTGTGGGGCAAGACCGAATAGCTAAATTTAGTTAAAAAAAACACACTAAATCTAAGAATATTCACTTCCTAAAATAAGTGTAAGTAAGCACGCTCAAACTTTGGTACCATCCAACTAATCCGTAAAGCAAGAGAAAGCACTACCGGTGACGTGATTTTACGAAGTAATCCGAGTTACCGCGACTGTGGACGGTCTTCCCCCAGATTCGATCTTACCCCGACTCACCTTATTGAAATTGCCAGGTCTACTTTTCTAAAAATGAAAAAATTATTTTGTAATCGTGATATTAGTATTCATCTACGAACTAGAATGTTAAAATGCTATGTATTCAGTACTTTGCTCTACGGTGTTGAGTCATGGACTCTTAAACAGAGGAATATTAAAAATCTTGAAAGCTTTGAGATGCGGTGCTACCGCCGTATACTAAGAATAAGTTGGGTGGATAAAATTACAAATGAAGAAGTAATACGCAGAATAAATAACAAGTCAGAAGTTCTACTGAATATAAAAAAGAGAAAACTTGAATACTTAGGCCACCTGATGAGGGGACAAAAGTACACATTCCTACAAAACATAATGCAAGGAAAAATCCAAGGACGAAGAAATCCAGGCCGTAGAAGAATGTCCTGGATGAGAAATTTGAGAGAGTGGTTTGGCTGTACCACTAACGAATTGTTCAGAACAGCAGTAAATAAAATTAGAATCGCCCTAATGATATCCAATCTCCGATAGGAGAGGCACTCAAAGAAGAAGAAGATGGACTATTTGACTCAACTTTTCGTGCAATATGAAAGTCCTAAATTCATTTTCGCAAAAGTTATAGCAAATTTTTTATTATCGAAATTTTAGTTTTATTTTGCAATATCCGAAGCAACAAATAATCGGAACAAAATTCAAAAAACGCTATTTTAAACCTTGGCTCATCGACTAAAAGAAAAATATTTTAAATAAGACATTTAATTACTCTGTTTTTATCTGTAGCGATTTAAACGAAAAAACTCTCATTTTTTACCCTCATTTGTTCATAACTAAATTTCTCGTCCAAACTGTGACGGGCTTTTTTGTATTTATAAAGTATTAGGTATATAGTACCCAAAAAACCCATTTGCAACCTGGCTGCTCAAGTGTCCCGAACATGGTATATTTTTGCCTTATTTCCCTGGTGTAAACAGGCAGATTTTCGCCCTAGGTATTTGTACAAATGACCATCTAACTTGTCGAAAGGCCCTAATCGAAAAAACTATAGAGTAGGTACAACCGACCGCTGGTACTAGTATTTGTTGACTATAAAAAAGCATTTGATACTATCGAAATGGTAGCCATCCATCTTAAGACCTTTGAGAGATTGTAGAATCGACCACCGATATACCAACATTATTCAACATATATATGCAAATGCCACAACAGCAATAAACTTCTACACCCAAACTCAAAAAATAAAACTAAAAAGGGAGTTAGACAAGGAGACAATATGTCACCAAAACTATTCAATGCCATTATGCAGCATGCATTTCAGATGTTAGAATGGGAAAACAGATTTGAATGTCGATGGTGAAAGGCTGACCCACCTGCGATTTGCAGATGACATAATTCTACTAACCGATGACTTAAAGGAACCCCACGAAATGCTGCAAGAACTACAAGTTTCCCAAGAAGATTTACAATATATATACATTGTAAATTATGATTCGGGAGTGCTCCTAATAGTATTTAACGTGTCTTGGTTTGTTTATTTCTACTGCATCTTGATTTTCAATTTATTATAGGTTTGAAGAATAATATATGTACTAGCTGTCTAGCTTATAGATGCTTTTATATCAGCTTATAGAGCTTTGTGTGTAAATGTATGAGGATGGATTAATATATATGGACCCCATAATGTATAATAAAAACTTCCTCATTTTTTCTCTGAACTGATTATTTTTTCCAGAGGTAACTTATTCGGTTTTTCACCGGTTATTACGTTAAAAATAAAAAAACCGGTTATAACCGGGACAAGAAAACAACCGAGAAAACCGATTATTCCGGAGTAAAAAACCGGTTTTAGGTTATAACCGGTAGGTTTTTCCCATCCCTACTCAACCAATTGGCTTTTTGCACATGAACTTATTTCCTATTTTATATGTTTGTAACTGTTCGAGCCATTTAAATATTGTATTAATAATTGTTGTCTGTTTGAGGCTTACCCTGTATTCACAAACTGTTTTATTAAGAAGTTCAAAGTATCGAGAAATGAATATTTTTCATAATATCTATAAACACACAAATTCTTCCACTTGTAGACGATAGCGATTTAATTACTTCAGCGAAATTATGTCATATGGCTTAGATAAGTGTGCAGAACTTAACGATACGCTGCGAAGAGAAATTAACTAATGAAATTATAAATATAATAGTAAAGAGAAATTAAACGGTTGGTGGCGATGTAAGATATTGTTTTTAGAAGTCCAACAGATACCGCAATGAACGTTGGCAATTCCGTGTTGTCGGTAATACGTATAATAGGGAACTTGCATAAATTTTTAAATATTAAAATGATATTAAAAAACATAAGGCAACATGATCTTAAAACGCTTGCATGCGAAAAAAACAAATATTTTTAACCCATACGCTAATTACGACGCTTTGAAAATGCTATAAAATTCAAATATCTTAGGAGGCTCTTGAACGTCCTTCTATTGGTTCAACGTCACGGGCCACACGGTCAGCCGGGCCTAGCAGTCGGAAACAACGCGATTAGGGTAGGTATCACGGGTATATTACATTTTAATCGTCTTTAATGGAAAGTTCCTAGGTATTATTTATGTTCATCTTATATATTGTAATAAGTAGTTCCCCAATCAACTTCCACATTCATTCACATTTACTTAAAACTCTCATATAGAAGTTGATTGTAAATAAAAGTTCAAAAAAAGGTTGTTTTGGGCATTGTATTAATTCCATTTTAATCATATTATTTAATTGGAAATTCCAAGGTATTTGTGTTCTTGTATAGTTCCATAATGAGTATATTTAGTTTCAAACTGAAATTGATCATTATGAGTGCTACTTTATAAAGTAGTGTTTTTAAATGTATAATATGACTGACTAGGGTTTTTCAAAAAGTTAATCTGACAATCTACAGTAGTTGATTTCTTCATGGTGACAAATTTTATAAAAAGCAGTGAAAGTTATTCTATTGAAGAAATGCGAGAAGGCAAATAAGTAGGTACCTATTATAAGTATTGTATTATTAATAAACACGTTTAAATTGTTTATAACAATAGTTTTTAGTTACTCTGACTTTTATTACTAAAAGTTTTGTTTATTTTTAAGTTATTTTTATTTTTTTTTTCTTCTTTGTTATGAATTTAAAATATTTATAAATTATAGGTTTTAGTTTTGTTTATTACAAAATATTACGACCAGAAGTACATATATTTGGAACATTTAATAACCAATAGACAACCAAATAACCAATGTTACAATGTACAATGCAAAAGTACAGTTGCAAATAATGTTTCTATTTAAAAAAAAGTGTTGATTTTGCCTACCAGATACACACTTTAAAAATAACTCAAAATTTGGGCATATTCTAGTTCACTCCGGCGGCCAGATTTTAATACCCTACAGAAAAGGGGCATAGGTAAATTCGCTCCGGCCATATATTTCTTGGAAAAGATAGTTTAAAAATGCCTTTACAGGTACACAATGAACAATAATGAATATCCAGGGTCAACGTATATAGACAATGTTTCCTTCATAAAATACTTTGATACATTTTATTAATAAAATTTTTAATAAATATTTCTCAAACTTTGTATTTACCTAAATATAAAACTATTTCTTACTTAAAATTGTATTAAAATTATAACCATATAATATTATCACTAAAGTATTATTATGATGTTGCTCATATTCCCTTGTTCAATATTTGATTGGGTTTTTACAGCCCTGTGAAGTTGGCACCTCTAAATACGATTTTTTCAAAAATTTTTGTTTTTTTTTAATTGTCCATCAAATGTCCACTCTTCTCCAGTAAAATTTTTTTTTGTCCACCTTTTGTTTACGAGATACTAAAAAACGTGAAATAAGGTCCAACACCCCGAAGTCAAAAAAACGTCGTAAAAACTAGTACGTTTGATTGTCCAACTGTTGTCCACACTTGTCCAGGCATTTTTTTTAATTGTCCACCTTTTATTTATTTAAATTAGCAATAATTACCGTTTGTTAGTAAAAATGCCAAAAAAATGAGAATTTTTGGAAATTTTTTTTCACGTTTGATTGTCCATCGAATGTCCACCCTTGTCCAGCAAAAATTTTTTTTGTCCACCTTTTGTTTACGAGATACTAAAAAAACGTGAAATAAGGCCCAACACCCCTAAGTCAAGAAAACGTCGTAAAAACTGATACGTTTGATTGTCCAACTGTTGTCCACACTTGTCCAGGCATTTGTTTTAATTGTCCACCTTTTATTTATTTAAATTAGCAATAATTATCGTTTGTTAAGTAGTAAAAATGCCAAAAAATGAGAATTTTTGGAAATTTTTTTTTACGGTTTATTGTCCATCGAATGTTCACCCTTGTCCAGCAAATTTTTTTTTGTCCACCTTTTGTTTACGTGATACTAAAAAAACGTGAAATAGGGCCCAACACCCCGAAGTCAAAAAAACGTCGTAAAAACTGATACGTTTGATTGTCCAACTGTTGTCCACACTTGTCCAGGCATTTTTTTAATTGTCCACCTTTTGTTTATTTAAATTAGCAATAATTATTGTTTGTTAGTAAAAATGCCAAAAAATGAGAATTTTTGGAAATTTTTTTTCACGTTTGATTGTCCGTCGAATGTCCACCCTTGTCCAACAAAAAGTTTTTTTTGTCCACCTTTTTTGAAAAAAATAGTTGAAAAAAATTTTTTGGACAGGGAAGGAGTACAAGTTTCCGAATACGAGAAAAAGTTGTTAGGACTAACAGCTTTGGATTGTCCAAAAGTTGTCCATTCGTGTTCAGACATTTTCATTACTTGTGAAACATTGGTTTTTTCTCAGCAATATTTTTTAGTTTGGTAGCAACAATGTATCATGAATGCGAATTCCAAAAAATGATATTTTTATTCAACGCCGTGTAGGAAAGGTTACTTTTCCACACGCTCGAGCGACGCAATATTCGCATTTTCACACATTGTTGAATAAAATATCGTTTTTAACTAGTGTGGAACAGTTTTTTAACTCATCTGATTACAATGCTCGCCTTCGGCTCGCATTGCAACCCTCAGATTCGTTTAAAAAAACTTTTCCACACTAGTGAAGAAATATATTATTGTTTGTTTGATGTTTTTAACTTTTACTATTGCTTAGCAAGAAAATTTTCGTTGTCCATTTTTAGCCTAAGAGATAATTAGAAAATGATACATAATATATTTTACCCATAATAAGGCCAAGCACCTGGACTTTGAAAAAAGGTCATAAAAACTAACAGATTTTACTGTCCAACTGATGTTTAGACATATTTTGGCATTTTTTTTATTTGTACACTTTCTATTTTTCTTTTTTTTTTGTTGATCGCAATTATTTATAATTTGGTAATAACATATTAGAAAATTCCTCGGAAGTATGATTCATTTGATGCGTTAAATGCTGACAATTTTCTGTAAATTTGAAGGCGAGGATGAAAAATTTCTTGATGATTAACATTTTTGAGAATAGTATGTCATCTGTAACTTTTCACATGGGTTACTTACTATTTAAAAAGATAACTCATTTTAATATGCAGTACTTGTCATATATTTTAATAGTTGATTGTGAATGAAAAGTAAGGCACAAGTTAAATTGTAAAATTCGAAGAAACTATGCTCAAGTTATGTTGATTGGATAACCGAAAAATAATATATGTTTAGGTACATTTTTGAAACAAACATGCATGATAGGTTTGAGAATCACGGAGAAATAGACAATTAGACGACTAACAATTAATAAGTGAGTTTATTGATATACTTCTGTAGAATTTTTGTAAACATTCAACATTTCATTTTTCTATAAGTTTATAGAAAATAGTAAAAGTGTCGGTGATAAATGTTTTGATAAACGAAAAACGTAAACTGCAAGTTTTAATCAAATTCCTGGTGCAAGCAATATTTCCCATCTTAAGGGGACACAGAGGCTGCTGCAGTGCGAGTGAGACGCATAGAACAGAAAGCGAATGAGTGGAAGGAGGAAACGGAGAAAACGGCCTCTGTCCCGCTTTAACTAATGACGAAATAATTTTTTCTCGATCGATATTCTTTGACGCGGCATCTACCAATCACAGAAGACGAAATGAGAAATTCTCATTTTTTGGCATTTTTACTAACAAACAATAATTATTGCTAATTTAAATAAACAAAAGGTGGACAATTAAAAAAAAATGCCTGGACAAGTGTGGACAACAGTTGGACAATCAAACGTATTAGTTTTGACGGCGTTTTTTTGACTTCGGGGTGTTGGGCCTTATTTCACCTTTTTTTAGTATCTCGTAAACAAAAGGTGGACAAAAAAAATTTTTGCTGGACAAGGGTGGACATTCGATGGACAATCAAACGTGAAAAAAAAATTTTCAAAAATTCTCATTTTTTGGCATTTTTACTACTTAAAAAACGATAATTATTGCTAATTTAAAGAAATAAAAGGTGGACAATTAAAAAAAATACCTGGACAAGTGTGGACAACAGTTGGACAATCAAACGTATCAGTTTTTACGACGTTTTTTTGACTTCGGGGTGTTGGGCCTTATTTCACCTTTTTTTTAGTATCTCGTAAACAAAAGGTGGACAAAAAAAATTTTTGCTGGACAAGGGTGGACATTCGATGGACAATCAAACGTGAAAAAAATTTTCCAAAAATTCTCATTTTTTTGGCATTTTTACTAACAAACGGTAATTATTGCTAATTTAAATAAATAAAAGGTGGACAATTAAAAAAACGGCCTGGACAAGTGTGGACAACAGTTGGACAATCAAACGTATTAGTTTTTACGACGTTTTTTTGACTTCACGTCAAATTTCACGTTTATTTCACGTTTTTTTAGTATCTCGTAAACAAAAGGTGGACAAAAAAAAATTTTTACTGGACAAGAGTGGACATTAGATGGACAATTAAAAAAAAGAAAAATTTTTGAAAAAATCCTATTTAGAGGTGCCAACTTCACAGGGCTGGTTTTTACGTATAATAAATTACAAGTGAAATATTTTTTTGAAAAGATTGGTAATAATTAGTAGTCACCTGAAATTTTATGATAAGATAGAGGGATGGTGCAAATCTCACCATTATTACTTTATTTACGATTTGAATGTCTTAAGTTCATGATAGAGAAATCTGAAATAAGTGAAATAGGCAAGTCTATGTTATTTATTGACAATTACAAGTATAAGTTCCATAAAATGTCTGCTGATAATATCAAACGTTGGCAGTGTGTAGAAAGAAGTCGCAAATCATTTGTTAAAACTTTAAATATTTTTAACAGTATAGTTTAATATACATAGTAGTGATAACCACACTCATGAAAGCTTTATCAAAAACAGCGTTAAACCGGCAAAAATTAATGGTGTTAACCGGAAGGCCATTGACGATTTGTGTGAAAATCCATTGAAATTGATACACAGCGAAATTATATAAGCTGTATTTTTGCTAATCATATTCTTTTTTAAACAAAATAATTATTTTTTCAGATATTTGAAAAAAACACACGAAAACGTGTTTTTTTTTTGTCGAAAAAAAAATGTCGAAAAAAAAAACGAATTAACTTCGCTAACAAAACAAAAGTCGCTTAGAATTAGTCAATTTATCCATTTCTGGACTTATTTCAAAAGTATGTTTTCTCACCCATGAGAAGGGATGGCTTTCCGCCTCCACCCCCCCCCCCCCCCACCCAAGTAAAAGTAAAAGCAACAAACGATACAAGTCCAACTTTGAAGTGAAGGGTAAGTAGAACCTAAAACCAAATTTTCAAGCAAATCCGTCGTAACGCAGAAAATTATATTCCAAAATGGTTTAAATCTAAATAATCTAATTCCACTGTTCCACATATTTATATAATTATGTAACAACCAGTATTTTATACAATTTCTATAAAAAATACAAAAGTCACAGTACACATTTTGCTGATATTAATTTTCCTAGAACTTAATAGATAAATACTTAATCCGCTTAACCACGGGAGCGAACTAGGTTATGATTTTCGGAGCGAACTAGTATGTATTTAAGAGGGTTTTGTGACCTTGGGAGCGAACTAGTGTGCTCCGCAAAATTTACTTATATTTGGATAGAATAGGACGCAGATCTTATCGACAGTTTGATTAGTGAGGTACCTGACCCAAATAAGGCCCGTCTTATTTATTTTTTTTAAATAAATATTAAATATTCGATTTAATTTCTCAAAGCAATGGAAAACGAATGGAAGGTTTATGCTTTTTCATTTTACTATGGTACAGTTTATCAAATTTTAATACTTTTAAAGTTATAACGGTTTTTTCAAAATCAGTGTTGTGAGACTTATTGGGTACAGTAGTTCCAAAAAAGGCCCACCAGTTGATCCAAATAAGGCCCACCTTTTTTAATTGTAATTTTATTTTGTACATTCCAGTTTTGTAATAATCCGCAGTCTAGAAATCACACTTTGGACAAACAAATATAGGTGTTTTGTCTCTGCTTGTTAATCCTAAACATTCTTCGTGTACGTATTTAAGGCATTTGGTGCACAGCCTCATATCTGCTATTCTGTCCTCTTGACACAAGTAGCAAAACCAGCTCTCTTCTTTTTCTCATGAGTTTGAAACCTTAGACTGCAATCCACTTAGACCTGCTTCAAGAATATCTTTTAAGGAAGGTTGAATTTTTTCTTTATCTTTCTTTTCATTGAGGGATTTTAGTTTTATATTATATATTATGTTTTCCTTTTTTTGGTTTTGTCTGTTTTCCTTGATCGCTAATAGGTTTTTTGTCTTGATTTTTATCCATTTCAGTAAATAAAGCTTTACTTACTGTAACCGCTCTATAATTAAGTGACTGCTCGGGGCTGGACAATTTTCTTTTTTATTTCAGTTGTAGGAAGAATTTCCTGAAAGGAAGTCTCCAAAATACCTTCGTCATTACTGGAATCATCGTGAAAAGATAAGATGTCGGAAACTGAAGTTGTACTTGAATCTGGCGAAGAATAAATCTTTCTTTTCTGACACTTTTTCTTACAGGGGTCTCGTTCTTGTATCATTGGTGGCTGGCTGTCATCGGTCCTCGATTGTGTAAGCGATTGAGTATCTTCTTCATTTACGTTATCTCGCCTCGACAGTTCAGATGGAGCAAATGCTTGTTCCGGGATAACATTAGGGTCAAACGGATAGATGCCTGTGGCACGAAACCCAATTGAAACATTATGAGGTGTAGCAGGTCTTGGCCAGACTTTGGAAAATATTTTTCCGAAAATTCTTTTATTAATCGTATGCCCTTCGTCAGTTTTTGTGATGGTCCAGTACAACAAAACCTCTTGGTCTGTAGCTCGTGTGTAGTGTTGCTAGGAATACAAAAGAGTGTAATGTTATGGAAGTCAGCTGCATCAACATTACCTGCGTCTAAGTGAGACTTAGCTCCATCGAAAATAAGTAAAACGGGACCTTGTGGTTTGAACTTTGCAAAGTGGTGTACCCATTTTATAAAGATGGATGTTGTCATTGATCTTTTCTCTGTCATTTCAAATTTCAATTTCTTCTTTTTCCTTTAAAGATATTCATTGGAAGTATAACTTGGCCCAGAGCGTTTTCACATGAAACTATGGTAACATTTTCACCATGTTCAGGAGCAACCATATGTACCCTTTTTGATCCTTTTTTAGTATAGACTGATTGTTATTTATGTAGAGAAAGTCGACATCCTTTCTCATCTATATTAAAGATCAAATGCTGGTTATTAAAAATGTTCAATTTAGACAGCACCTCTTTTAAATTGTTATAATAGTCGTTTACTATAAACTTATTAAGTTTGGCTGCTCTTCCAGGGTTCATGCTTTGTGTTTTTCTTTTTGCGACTTCTGGGTGACGTTTTAAAAACATACTTTAAAAAAATAAACATTGCTGAAAATATACAGACACCAAATAAGGCCCGCGGGCCTTGTTTAGAACTCTACCGGTGGGCCTTAATAGGGACAGCTTCTTTACCCGTGTCTTGTCCGGTATTTTTATGAAAAACTATAAATACTCAAACGCTACAGTACGTTATTTTACATATTGTCTATTATATAAATTATAAGCTATCAGATCATGTATAACACAATTATTTATCACTTTTATTTCAAAACTTATCAATAAATTCATAAATACCTGAAAATAGTAATTTGATGTGCGCCTAGCGTGTCTCGACAAGCAACTGACATCAACATGGCGTAGTCACACTTAACCTCGATTTAAGTTCAGATTTAGCCAATAGATGCCAGTAGCGTCCAGAGACAAACGTCACCTTGAGAAATATTCGATCTTTTTTAGTAAAAACAATCGATGGGCTTTATTTGGAACCGGGCCTTATTTGGGTCAGGTACCTTATAGAAGAAGACTTTTGGAGAGTAAATATTTTCCCGCATCTATTTGGATCTGATAATTATTATTAAAAATAAATGGAATAAAAATTTGATAAAATAAAGTTTCATCCATAAAATATTTTTTATTTCTTTATGTGAGAATGAAATTCATATTTTAAACTAAATATATATTTATATATTATAATAAAACATTCTTTCTTTTTCTTTTTATAATTAATTTTTTAGTAGTATCTATGTACTTACATTTTTTAAGAAATATGATATTAATGTAGGTATTTAATTTTGTTCAAACTTTATAATATAATTTGGCATTTGAGATACCTATGTTGTAAAATAAAAATGTATTTCCCTAAATTAAAAATAATATTATGAATGTATGAAAATATTTACAAGATATTATCTGCAGAGTGCACGTCTGGCACTAGGCAGTAGCCAAACGAGAACAGTGGTAAATATCATGGTTGGTGACGTCAGACCCAAGCGCGCGCTTTTAAAGTTGTTTGAAACGGTAATTTCGGGCGCGGAATTATAATCAGTTGTTGTACGTACACTATTAATAATTGTTAAGACGTAATATTTTGAATTTATCATTTTTAAACATAAATTAACAATTTAATGCAAAAATATTTTTATGTGCAAGTTCCCTATTCCTGTAGAATTGTTGAAACTTATAGAAGACGACACACTTGAAATAATGGTGAACCTCTTTAACACAATTTATAAAACAGGCATCATACCAAAGAAATGGCTCTCCTCTACTTTTGTCACAATCCCGAAGACGAATAACGCCAGAGAGTGTTCAGACCACAGAACTATAGCATTGGTGATCCACACACTAAAAGTATTTGTAAAAATAATTCACAAGAGAATATTTAATAAATTAGAAGAGGACATAAGCGCCACACAGTTTGGATTCCGAAGTGGACTGGGAACACAGCAAGCTTTGTTTGGTCTGAGTGTGTTCATGCAAAGATGTTTGGATGTAGACCAAGACCTCTAGGTAAGTTATATAGATTTTGAGAAGGCCTTCGATAAAGTTAGACACCAAAAGCTGTATGAAATCCTAAGAAGCAAAAACATCGACAGTCACGATATTAACATCATATCCAGGTTGTACTTGGGACAAACAGCAAAAATCAAGGTTGGTAATGAGTTAACCGAAGAAATTGAAATTGAGATTCGTCGAGGCGTGCGTCAGGGTTGTGTGCTTTCTCCACTACTCTTCAATATATATAGCGAAACAATATGTCAGGAAGCGCTCCTAGAGCAAAACATTGGTATGAACATTAACGGAGAGTTACTTAACAATATACGATACGTTGATGACACGCTAATAGTAACAGATAACCTAGCAAATTTACAGTATTTGATGGAAAACATAAACATTCATACCAATAAGTATGGTCTAAAACTGAACATCAAAAAGACTAAATTCATGATTGTAACAAAGAAGCTATACACCAATGTGTATTTAACCATAAATAATCAGCCAGTTGAAAGAGTTACGTCCTACAAATATTTAGGGGTTTGGTTCACTGATCTAATTACCAGACAAGAGAAATCAAGAGGCGAATAGAGATAGCGAGACAATCGTTTGTCAAAATAAAAAAGTTCCTATGCAGCCGGGACATAAATATAAACTTAATAACGAGAATGCTAAGGTGCTATGTTTTCTCCGTTCTGCTATACGGCATGGAAGCTTGGACACTGAAAAAGATAAACATCAAAAACATTGAGGCATTCGAGATGTGGTGTTACAGGAGAATGTGTAAAATACCATGGACAGAAAGAGTAACAAATCAAGATGTTTTGCTGAAGATGGGGAAGGAATGCGAAGTCATAAAAACCATAAAACGAAAAAACTGGAATATCTACGCCACATAATGAGATGAGAAAAGTACTCTCTGCTAAGACTCATAATTCAAGGAAAAATCTCGGGAAAGAGAAATGTGGTACGTAGGAGAATTTAGTGGTTGCGAAATTTAAGGGAGTGGTATGGGTGAAGTTCAATACAGTTGTTCAGAGCTGCAGCCAACAAAGTTAAGATTGCTGTGATGGTAGCCAATCTCCGATAGGAGACGGTATTGCAAGAAGAAGTGAAAGAACTGAATTAGATAAATAGAGGTTTTTTAACAAAGAGACTTTTATCTACTTTCGAACCAGGGGTAGTTGTTGACGATGGGTAGTTTTCAAGCAGTCCCCCACAGTAACTATATAGATCTTCCTCTTTTTCTACCTCATCTTTTTACTTTTCAGGGGTCGCTGTTTCTTTACTCTTCTTTACCACTCATTTCTGTCCATCCTACTTCCGATCATCTTCTTCATTTAAAACTTCCTCTCTTAAATCCTATGCCACAAGTCCTCTCCTTGGTTTTCCTCTACCTCTCCTTCCCTCAACTTCTAACACCTTTATTTTTCGTCCCACCTAGTTCTCATTTCTACGTCTCACGTGACCAAAACATTGCAGTTTTTGTGCTTAAACCTTTTTTGAGACTGTAATCTCCGGTTCGTTTCCCCTGTTCCTGATCTGTCCCTTTTAATCTTATCCAACAACCATCACAACATTTTTATTTCAGCTACCTCCATCTTCTTTTCCTAAACTTTATTTATAGGCACAATTGACTGACGTACACGAATGCAGGTCTCACCACACTCTTGGATCTTTTCCTTTCAGTCTTTCCCCGATTTTTCGGTCATAGACCACCCGGCTCATTTGCTTTCTGTTAAATCAATCAGGCTGTAGCATGTGGGCAATTTCTCGATCAAGTGTCCCATTTTCCGTTATGTCGTAGCAATTGTATTGTTAACTATAATACAAACAGCCAAAATCGAATACCTCGGTCACATCATGAGGAACAGTGAAAGATATGGACTTCTGCAACTAATCTTGCATGGAAGAGTAGAAGAAAAACGAGGACCAGGAAGCCGAAGCAATTCCTGGCTGAAAAATCTACGTACCTACGTGGTTCAACACAGCAACCACAAATCTTTTTAGAGCAGCAGTATGCAAAGTACAGATTACCATGATGGTCGCCAACATCAGAAACGGATAGCACTAAAAGAAGAAGAAAAAATAGTAGCCAAGATATTTAAATTCTCCTACTCGTCCTAATAGAAAATGAACTAAAGGATATAAAATGGGATATCCTGGGTATATGCGAAACCAGAAGGAGAAGTGATGAGTATATAATACTAAAAAATGGCACACATTTTATGCATAAAGGTGGCGAATACACTGGAGTGGGATTCTTGGTAAAACAAAGCCTCACACAGTGTATCGAAGAATTCAAGCCCATATCAGACAGAGTAGCATATATTATCATCAGAATTAATAAAAGAACCACTCTGAAAATGATACAAGTATACGCTCCAACCAAAAGCCACGATGAAGCCAAGAAGAAGTAGAAATATTTTATGATGAAATAAGAACAGCTATAGAAACAAATAAAGCAAATTACGAAATAACGTGTGATCCAAAATTATTGTACCATAGGTGGCTCTGAACGACAGAGATAGCTATACAGTGCATGTCTATTCTTAATTCAGATATACTTACCAGTTTACGTCAACTTTGCAGTGTACGTCAACTTAACAAGAAAAGTTAGGTTATGTAGAGATGTTGGTGGTGGATATATACAGCATCTTGTTTGATTTTATTTATTATTGTTACTTATAATTTTGTTAATTTTTTTTATTTTTATTTAAAGTTCTGTGTAAAGGTTTTCACTGATTTTTTATGTTTTATAATGTTAATCAAAATTAATTGATAAACCAATTATAAATATTCAGATTAAAACAAGACATACGTAATTTTTTGCACGGCTAGCTTTGATCCCAATAATTGTGGATCGCTCGTTACTCTTAGGAGATTTTAATGCTAAATTGGGCAAAAAGATGAAGAATATGAACATTTAATTGGCAATTATGGATATGGGAAAAGAAACGATAGATGGGAAATGCTTCTCAATGTCATGAATGAACATAACATGTACTCAATGAACTCCTTTTTCAATAAAAAACCAAGCAGAAAATGGACATGGATGAGCCCCGATAAAAAGACAAAGAATGAAATAGCTTATATCTTACCGAAAAATCTAAACCTAGTAAAAGACGTAGGCGGTATTAAATCAGTTTGACCTAGGAAGCAACCATAGAGTAATAAGAACAAAACTAGTAATAAACAAAAAACTAGAAAGAAAAATAATACATGAAAAAAGATACAAATGGACTTCTGAAGAAATAAAAAATAGTGAACTTAATAAAAAGATAATGCATGCATTAAATCACGTTAAAATGCAGCAGATAAACTCCAGTGATATTGATGATTTGAATAACCTTATAACCGAAACAGTGAACAAAAGCATTCTGCAACTGAAAAACCCAAAAACAACACAATGAATTAGACAAAGAAATATTACAACAAATAGAAAAAAGGAATATCTTAAATAAATCTAACAAAAAGGGAACCGAAGAATATAAAAAACTTAATAGGCAGATTAGAAAAGGAATCAGAAAACAAAAAAGAAAAGAAGAAGAAAAATTAATAAAAACTATTGAAAAAAATCAGAGTATGAAATGCCTCCGACCGACACTAGGACGACGTCAGATAATATCATTAATGGGAAAAGACGAAAATGAAATCACAACTAGAGGAAACATACTGAAACGAATAGAAGAATTTTACACGGAACTCTACAGAACACATCAACAAGACGATGAAATGAGACCAGCACGGAAATTAATAAAAAATGTTGGATCGGAAATAATGCCAAAAGTAACAATTTCAGAGGTAACTACAGCATTGGAAAACATGAAGAGAGATAAAGCTGCAGGCTGCAGGAGAAGATAGGATTACCACAGGATATGATATTAGAAGGAGGTAAGGAACTCATTGCAATTGTAACTAAGCTTATAGACAGTTGTTTACATCAGGGCAAAGTCCCTAAGAGCTGGAACAACTCTAAAGTAATCTTATTA
The DNA here is from genome assembly GCF_917563875.1 of Diabrotica virgifera virgifera. Lineage (NCBI taxonomy): Eukaryota > Metazoa > Arthropoda > Insecta > Coleoptera > Chrysomelidae > Diabrotica > Diabrotica virgifera. The sequence goes on along the minus strand of NC_065447.1, from coordinate 83,990,547 downwards.
CACAAGAAATGTGATAATCGAAAGTTGGAAAACTACAGGCCCATCAGTTTACTGTCACACCTCTTTAAAATGCTCACCAAAGTCATAACTACCCGACCAACAAGGAAATTAGATGAATACCAACCATATGAACAGGCAGGTTTTAGAAAAAGCTATTCAACTTCCGATCACCTGTTAACCACAAAAATATTAATAGAAAAATGTAACGAATACAAGTTTCCAGTTTTTATAGCATTTGTAGACTACGACATGCATTATTCCTTAACATATGGGGCACAAACATGGACAATCACAAAAAAGAATATAAACATACTCAGAGTCACTCAACACTCGATGGAGAGAGCAGTGCTTGGCATATCACTTAAGGACAGGAAAACAAACACATGGATAACATAGAAAACCAAAGTCACCGATGTGGTACAAAAATCGTTAAAATTGAAGTGGGAATACGCCGGACATGTAGCTAGGAGCGATCTAAACAAATGACATAGAACAATTCTAACCTGCAGACCATACCAACACAAAAGACTCATAGGCAGACCTCCTATGAGATGGACAGATGATCTGAAACGAACTGCCGGGAAAAATTGGCTACAAGTAGCGTACAACAAAAAACAATGGAAAGAAAGACTTGAAGAGGCTTATGTTCAGATGTGGACATGAATGGCTAGACGAAGAAGAAGAAGAAGAAGACTCGTCCTAGTTTTAACTAAGGAGTCTTAACTAACTTAACTAACCCTCTATATTTTAAGTCAAATACAAGAAATCGGAGGTTTTTTGTATGATATTGTTTAATTTTCCGAGAAAACTAAAACCTCTAAACCTCTTATTTCACTAAAGAATGACTTGACTTGCAGATATTGAAATTACGGGAAATAGAATACCAAAGTAAAAGAATAAAATCGGATAATGATAATACTTCTTAAACACTTTGCAAAACAAGTATCGCCCGATCCTCCCTAAGCACTCACTTAACCGACCACAATAATGAAGTGATTAGTACATTGTGGCATTTAAAAATCAATACAATGCACTGCCAGAGCCATATATCTGTCTGTCTTTTGTTGGAATTTTACCAAGGTAATTATAACAAGACCTCCTTCAGCTTGTTTCTTTCTTGAAGTGATAGGTAAGATTATACAAACAGATCCGGAGTGGGTAATTTTTAATTTGTTGATTTATGATTTATCAATTATTACGATATGCGAATGTCTGCAGTACCGGTTTTTACAATAATAAATCCAGAAATGTTTGAAAGGCTTGTTCAATTGAAACGCATCTTTGATCCAGAAACAAATGATAGGCAAACACATCTACAAACAATGGACATCCTAAGTCTTGACGTCACAAAATAAGGAGGAGCTTATATTATACACTTTTGTTTGTAATGTTAAACACTCATAAGGAATTTTTCATTTATTGTTTACGTGGTTTGTGTGACAAAATAAGACTTTTCACTTGGGTATTTAGTTAAAGAAGCGTGTCAGTTAAGAGTTTTTTGTTCGTTTTTGCCCAGGTGAGTTAGCTTAATGCAATGATAAGAACGTAAACAGTTTTGTGGTTATGTTTATTTTCAACCACTAAGGAATAAAAACCACCTGAGCAAAAACGAATAAAAATCTCTTAATTGACACGTTTCTTTGACGAAATGCCTAAATGAGGTCTTATTTTGCCACACAAAGCACATAAATGAAAAATTCCTTATGACAATTTAACCTTGCAAACGGGGTTGTTTGGAGCCAATATAGGCTCCTCCCAATTTTGTGACAGTTGTGACGTCAGACTTAGGCTGTCCATTACCACTATATTTAAGGCACATATATGTCATTGTTTCACCAACCGATGCATACCCTGCTTAAAGAATTCTTGGAGCTGTAGCTCGAAGAATTCTTTTAAATCATTTTGTATTACTTCGTCCAACTGAATACCATTATCTTGTAACGTCATTTTCGGTGGCCCAAATTTCCGTAAACATTGCAGAGCGATAAATCGGAACTATAGCGTGGACGCTGTAATATCTTCTGTTCCTTTCGTTGTAGATTTCCTTTTACTACTTTGGCGACATAAAGTATTCAGATTTCTTGATGAATTTTGTTCAAAGTTTCATTACACAGGTTTTCGTTGATATGCACTTAAGGTTTTGTAAACTTCATGAGCAAGGGTCCTTTATGGTCGAAAATTATTTGGACGGATCGTTAACAACAAACCCCATTTTTAAGTCACAATACTTAAAATCGCAGTCAAATACAAATGATAGGAACTGAACAGTGTGACGTTTAGAAACATAGCTAACATTTCAGAATGTCAGTTGAGTGGTTACAATTGTTTCCAAGGCTAAGTTGACCAAAGATGTATTTCAATTGAACAAGCTTATATTAAACTTGCAAACATTAAATTGGCCGGTAGATAATACTCAGCATTAAAGGACTGTAACCAGTTTAACTTATTTAGCAAATGACTTAGACACATGCATACCTTCCACTCTAAGGTATCTTACATAGTGACTTTACTTAACATACACAACCGGTAGAAGGATAATATAAAAACAGTAGACAGAAGGACAAAAACTTAACAATTTATTGTGCAGAGGCAAGTACATAACCTCACATATATAACAGAAAGTGCTAGGTTGTCACGAATCTAGGGAGCGGGGCGTTCACAAGAAGAACCACAACTGTTAGGTGTTGCTACATCGGTAACTGCTCCCACTTTTTCGTCTCCTTAATGCGACCATTGTAAACTGTTGATTTTAAATAACACCATAGAAAAAACGGAGTTTCTCTATTTAATATTAAATATTGCTTGTGCTTCTCTATTCGATGTATAGTCTAAGAGCTAGTGAACCCTCCGACTAACGGTCGTCCTGTAACGCTAGAAATTTTTCTAGTGATAATTCATAGCACACCAAGGCTAAAAACCATGACTTGGCAGGCATCAGCCGCGCACGTGTGTCTACCAGGTGAATCGAAAAGTGCAATTTTAGGGGGTAAAATAAACTTTCTCCTGTAAAGTTTAAATTTAAGTATGTGTTTGAGTAAGTCATTTAGAAGAAATGTGTACAATGACATGCGATTCTGAAGTGCATAAGACCTTGCCAGGCGAGGGGAAAGATTATGGGTTTTTCCTAAAATTATTTTTATTGCATCGAACAAAGTTTTTTTAGGTTTTTTGAATCATTCCAAACAGAAAAGGTTTTTGGTGATTTTTCTCTTAAGTTAATAGTTTTTGTTATATAAGCGATTAAAAATTTTGAAAATTGCGAAATCGGCCATTTTTAACCCTAAATCGGACATTTAACTAAAAATTTCAATGTTGCCAAGGTAGGTAGATATTCTTTAAACATTTATTGATGAAATTCCGAAGAGTTTTTTGCAATACAATATCGAAAACCCCTTTGTTTTTTAATTGCTAATCAAGCGGGAGTGACACTATAGTATAAGTGAGGACGTTTGAGTTTTCATAAATTCATTATCTCGAAAAAGGGCAAATTTAAAGAAAAATCCTCAGGCAGGTCGATTTTTATTCTTAAATTGGGACTCTTTGGCATAAATATATATAATACTAGTGACGTCATCCGTCTGGGCGTGATGACGTAATCGATGATTTTTTTAAATAGGGGGAGAGTAGGGGTTGTGTGATAGCTTATTTGAAAGGTTATTTAATTTTCTATTCAGTAATATAGACATTAACATAACTATTTATACAGGGTGTAGAAAAAATTTTTTATATTAAATTAATTTATACATAAAGAAGAAAAAAATTGTTTGTACACCCTGTATAAATAATTATGTTAAGGTTTATATTACTAAATAGAGAATTAAATACACTTTCAAATAAGCAATCACACAACCCCTACTCTCATTTAAAAAAATCATCGATTACGTTATCACGCCCAGATGGATGACGTCACTAGTATTATATATGCCAAAAAGTCCTAATTTAAAAATCAAAATCGACCTGTCTGAGGATTTCTCTTCAAATTTGCCCATTCTCGAGATAATGAATTTATGCAAACTCAAACGTCCTCATTTATACTACAGTGTCGCGCCCGCTTGATTAGCAATTAAAAAACAAAGGGGTTTTCGATATTGTATTGCAAAAAACTCTTAAAGATTTCATCAATCAATGTTTAGAGAATATCTACCTACCTTGACAACATTGAAATTTTTAGTTAAATGTCCGATTTAGGGTTAAAAATGACCGATTTCGCAATTTTCAAAATTTTTAATCGCTTATATAACAAAAACTATTAACCTAAGAGAAAAGTAATTTAAGACCTTTTCTGTTTGGAATGATTCAAAAAACCTAAAAAAACTTTGTTCGATGCAGAAATGATAATTTTAGGATAAACCTCTTTCCCCTCACCTATCAAGGTCTTATGCTCTTCAGAATCGTCTGTCATTGTACACATTTCTTCTAAATGACTTACTCAAACACATACTTAAATTTAAACTTTACAGGAGAAAGTTTATTTTACCCCCTAAATTTGCACTTTTCGATTCACTCTGTCCCGTGTTATCAGAAGGCTGTTTTATCACAAAAAAGATTTGACTGAATGAATGAAACGTCGATTTTAATTACATAAATCTTGCATTACTTCGCAAAACAGCATTCGACGATCTGGGAACATATATGTAGTTCATTCCATTATATGAAATTGTTTTTGAGTTTTTATTGATAATAATTATTCAGCAATTTTAAATAAGGTAAGGTTATTAAATCCTTTCCGGTCCTGTGTAAGTATACGCATTTAAGAAGAAGAAGACTACCTGTTTCACCCCCCGTGGCGCTCGTCAGAGAAACAGTCAGCATTTAAAGAAAAGAGTTAACCGTCAGTCCGTGTGATGTTAAGGTAAAAATGTTGGTCGGCTACTGTTCTATAAATCGTTGCTTTTTACTTATTTAGTTTTATTAATATGCATGAGATTTGAAGCACGAAAAATTCGGTATGTGAGTACGGAGGATATTTTGTAAAACGCTGACAGAAGATTTAATCATAGATATGGCTTGTTTAAATTTTTTTCTGTGAATCAGTAATCACTTTTTGATTTTATTAACATACAGACAGTTTAAAAACATGAGTTAAAAAGAAAGAGATCCATTAGCAAAATTAATTGAATATGTTTGGATTACATATTAGGAAATAAGAAACGGAATGTTAGTGAGACTATATTATATGTACAATATAATATTTCGTTATAACATTTCTTATACAGAGGGTGTCCCAAAAGTAGCGGAACGGTCGAATATTTCCCGAAATTAACATCGGATCGAAAAACTGAAAAATACGTGTTTAATCATTTTCAAGAATCTATCCAATGACATTAAACACCAACCCCCACTACACCCCCTGGAGGTGGGGTGGGGGTAACTGTAAAAACTTAAATGTAAACCCCCAGTTTTTATTGCAGATTTGGATTGCTTACGTAAAGGTAAGCAACTTTTTATTGAGAGATTTTTTCGAGTTGTGGATAGATGGCGCTATAGTCGGAGAAAACAATTTATCATGATACCATAAGTAAATTATACAGGGTGTAACAAAAATACAGGTCATAAATTAAATCACATATTCTGGGACCAAAAATAGTTCAATTGAACCTAACTTATCTTTGTACAAATGTGCACCTAAAAAAAGTTACAGTCCTTTGAAGTTACAAAATAAAAATCGATTTTTTTCAATAGGTCGAACACTGTTTGAGGTTTCTTATTGATATTGAAAACGGACATGTGACATTCTTATGATAGGAACATCTGAAAAAAAAATTATAGTGAAATTTGTGTACCCCATAAAAATTTTATGGGGGTTTTGTTCCCTTAAACCCCACCCCCCCCCCACCCAAACTTTTGTGTACGTTCCAATTAAATTATAATTGTGGCAGAATTAGTTAAACACAATGTTTTTAAAACTTTTTTGCCTCTTAGTACTTTTTCGAAAAGTTAGGTTTTTTTGAGATATTTTGAATATTTTGTCAAATCCACCACATATTTGTGAACTGTTAAGTACGATTTTAGAGACTTGGTAATATTTGAAAATTTATTTATAAATTACAGTTTGAGGTATACTTTGAACCATATTAAAAAAGAAGCCACATCTCGATAACAGGTGCCTTATCTGAAAAATACTAAGAGGCAAAAAAGTTTTAAAAACACTGTGTTTAACTAATGGGACAGCAATAATAGTTTAATTAGAACTTACACAAACATTTGGAGCGTTTAAAGGCACAAAACCCCCATAAAATTTTTATGTAAACATATTAAAAGAGAAGCCGCATCTAGATTAAAACTGGTTTATCGAAAAAGTACTAAGAGGCAAAAAAGTTTTAAAAACATTGTGTTTAAGTAATGGTACTACAAAAATAATTTAATTGGGACGCACATAAAAGTTTGGGGGGGGGGTTTAAGGGAACAAAACCCCCATAAAATTTTTATGGGCTGCACAAATTTCAATATAATTTCTTTTTAAGATGTTCATGTCATAAGAATGCCACATGTCCATTTCCATTAAAAAATCTCTAATAGTTTTCGATATATCGGAAAAAATCGATTTTCATTTTGTAACTTCAAAGGGCTGTAATTTTTTTTTGTGTGCATATTTGTAATAAGGTAAGTTAGGTTCAATCGAACTATTGTTAGTCCTAGAATATGTGATTTAATTTATGACCTGTATTTTTGTTACGCCCTGTAGAAACGGTCTAATATCTCGAGAAATACACTTCCAAATAAAAAACCAAAAAATACCTATTTAATATTTTTCAAAAATCTATCGAATTACACCAAACATGACTTTCTATCCCACCCCCTGGAGGTGGGGTGTAGGGTAACTTGAAAATCTTAAATAGGTACCGCCATTTTTTATTGCAGATTTGGATTGCCCATAACAAATGAAGTGACATTTAAATCAAAAATGAATAACCATTTTCAATTTCGTTGCAACACGAAAACAGCCGCACTTTTCCCTCAGCCGAGGGAAGTTTTCCCCAAAAGCCTCCCTCTAATAGGGAAAACGGAGAAAATCGATTTAGCAAGAATTTGGAAAAAACTTCCAGACAGAAGTGACAGCAAAACTACTTCAAAGCGAAAAGCAAGGTGACATTGACATGGAGTGGGAATAATTAAAGAAGCTATGAAGCAAGCAGTTCAAAAGCGATTAGGTCAAGATAAGAAGGGAAGATATAAAGAACGGTGTGAAGTCGATTAAAAAAAAAGCCGTAACAAACGGAATAACGCAAGACTTAAATATATGAATAAACCAAGTGACGAAAATAGAAGTGAATACGAAGCGGAGAGATACAACGCGAAAAAGTGTGTAGAAGGAAGAAAGAGGAGCATATGGATAAAAAGCTTCGAGTGATTGACAGTTTAAAAACCTGAGGTAGATAGAGAAAAATCTATTAGCAAAATTAATTGAATAATTTTGGTTTATTAGGAAATAAGAAACAGAATGTCAGTGAGAGGGCGATTAAATGTTATAACAATTCTTATACTATCTATGTATGCTAGATAATGATAATATCTAATTCTTAAATTAAAAAAAAGGCTTTCTTATTATTAGTCTTCTAATTAGTTAGGGCTTCTTATTAGTTATTTATTCACTTATTTTTCCCTCCTAGTCATTTCTTCTTTTAATCGTTCTTTTCACTTTATTATTTTGTGCCTTCTTGTCTGATGCTTTTTCTTAATGGCCTCGTTGATTTTGTCTGGTAAAGTTTGTAAGACCTTGCGGCAATGAGAGCCACTGTAGCTCCCATTACTCCAATGTGGTAAATACAATGGTTTTACCATGCCACGGTTCTAGTAATAATGTAAAGTGTAAAGTGGTGTAATACCAAGGTGGTAATACCAAACAATCAGTAAAAAGAGCAAACAAAAAAGTGATAAAACCCCTAAAGAAAAATCAAAATGGCAGATTTTTGCTTCATTACCAGAAAATGAACAAGCAGAATTAGAGTTTTTTATCTTTTTTCTTCTTAGACCGGGCAGTATCGTCGCCCCCGCTAGCGCAATTATTCCGATTCGATTTTTTTGCACAAACTTACTCAAAAAGAGGTCCTTTTAACATATCCACAGGGTGCCGGGCGGTGCCGTGGTCGAAAAATTTTTTAAACAATTTTTTTTAAACAAATTCACAAAAATAATTTTTTTATTCCCAACAATTTTTTTTAGATAATTTGGGTCATTCTGAGCAAAAAAGGTCTCCTGTCATTTTTCTCTAAAATTGACTGTTGTCGAGTTATATGCGATTAAAAATTTGAAAAATGCGAAAATGGCCATTTTCAAGGCTTCATAACTCGATTAAAAATGATTATTATGAAATTCAAAAAGTGACAAAATCAAGATTCAAATACCTTATTCAACGTCCTGAAGAGATTTTTGTCACCATTTTATTACAAAGCTGTTATTTTTAGTTATTAACAATTAGCGGTATAGTCCAACTGTATCGTCGCCCCCGTTAGCGGAACCATTTAGATTCGATTTTTTTGCACAAACTTACTCAAAAAGAGGTCTTTATAACATATCCACAGGGTGGCGGGCGGTGCCGTGGTCGAAAAATTTTTTAAACAATGTTTTTTAAACAAATTCACAAAAATAATTTTTTCATTTTCCACAATTTTTTTTAGATAATTTGGATCATTGTGAGTAAAAAAGGTCTTTGGTAATTTTTCTCTAAACTTGACTGTTGTCGAGTTATAAGCGATTAAAAATTTGAAAAATGCGAAAATGGCCGTTTTCAAGGCTTCATAACTCGATTAAAAATTATTATTATGAAATTAAAAAAGTGACAAAATCAAGATTCAAATATCTCCTTCAACATTTTGAAGAGATTTTTGGCATTATTTTATTACAAAGCTGTTACTTTTAGTTATTAACAATTAGCGCTATAGTCCAACTGTATCGTCACCCCCGTTAGCGAAACTATTTCGATTAGATTTTTTTTGCACAAACTTACTCAAAAAGAGGTCCTTATAACATATCCACAGGGTGCCGGCCGGTGCCGTGGTCTAAAAATTGTTTAAACAATTTTTCGACCACCGGCCGGCACTCTGTGGATATGTTATAAGGACCTATTTTTGAGTAAGTTTGTGCAAAAAAAATCTAATCGAAATAGTTCCGCTAACGGGGGCGACGATACAGTTGGACTATACCGCTAATTGTTAATAACTAAAAATAACAGCTTTGTAATAAAATAATGACAAAAATCTCTTCAGGACGCTGAAGAACGTATTTCAATCTTGATTTTGTCACTTTTTGAATTTCATAATAATCATTTTTAATCGAGTTATGAAGCCTTGAAATGGTCATTTTCGCATTTTTCAAATTTTTAATCGCATATAACTCGACAACAATCAATTTTAGAGAAAAATTACAAGAGACCTTTTTTGCTCAGAATGACCCAAGTTATCTAAAAAAATTGTTGGAAATGAAAAAATTATTTTTGTGAATTTGTTTAAAATAAATTGTTTAAAAATTTTTTCGACCACGGCACCGCAAGGCACCCTGTGGATATGTTATGAGGACCCCTTTTTGAGTAAGTTTGTGCAAAAAAATCTCATCGAAATTGTTCCGCTAACGGGGCGACGATACAGTTAGACTATAGCGCTAATTGTTAATAACTAAAAGTAACAGCTTTGTAATAAATTAATGACAAATATCTCTTCAGAACGCTGAAGAAGGTATTTGAATCTTGATTTTGTCACTTTTTGAATTTCATAATAATCATTTGTGATCGAGTTATAAAGCCTTGAAAATAGCCATTTTCGCATTTTTCAAATTTTTAATCGCGTATAACTCGACAACAGTCAATTATAGAGAAAAATGACAAGAGACCTTTTTTGCTCAGAATGACCCAAATTATCTAAAAAAAAAATTTGGAGACAAAAAAATTATTTTTGTGGATTTGTTTAAAAAAAATTATTTAAAAAATTTTTCGACCACGGCACCGCCCGGCACCCTGTGGATATGTTATAAGGACCTCTTTTTGAGTAAGTTTGTGCAAAAAAATCGAATCGGAATAATTGCGCTAGCGGGGGCGACGATACTGCCCGGTCTATCTTGTTTTTATAATTTTCCTTAGATATAGTTTATTATATGGCATTTGTTAGAAATAATCTTTAGCTGGTGGCTCCTATTATCCACATTATGGGGCAATGAGAGTCAAATCCTGTTTTAAATTTTTTTAAAATAAATTCTATTATAATTAGGTTTATAGGTTTGTTTAAAAAATGTCACATATAATAAAAGCATTTTGTGTGGCTCCCATTCTTCCCTCTCCCCTACATTTGGTTCCGATTCAGAGCACAGGCTGTTCTGATGAGATCAAGAGAGTGAAACATGTAAGGGTCATTCCATTTCAAATCACTCAATTTGGGAGCAAAAAAAATTTTGGACCTCCGATTTGTTTGAAAATTGATATATAGCTTCTGCGGGACGTAAAAATAAGATATTTAAGGTCAAAAAATCTTCTTCTTCTTTTTTTCTCAAAATGTTATTTTATGCCATTTTACAGTGATTTGGTGTTTATTTATACAAATTTGCATTTTCTATCGTAAAGTATCAATGGAAAACATAATTTTTTAATAGAAGGGACTCAAAAATGTCATTATATGGCATTATAACAAGTTACTTTGATTCAAAACAAGCTTTTGATCAAATTTTATAGTGTAGAAAACGTTTACCGTTTTTTACATTTTTCTCCATTCCCAAAATACATCATAATCGATTTGGCTGAAAATTTGCTCACAGATAGACAAAACATAGGACTTCAAGTGGTGAGAAGGATTTGAATTATATTACAATACCAAAAAAGTTACATGCAGTATTATAGTCAAAAATATAGGCGTCTACTGTAAGTACAATTAACTCGAAAATATCGACCTCACGACAAAAATTGTTAAAAAGAAATTGTAATAATTGTAAATACGATTTATTTGGAACATCAGTTCCTACCATTTTTGTCGAAAAGTTAAAAATGGCGGAGATATTGAGCAAAACAGGTTCTCCTTTAAAATCAAGATGGCAGCTAACGTAACGGAGGAATTCATTCGTGATTTTAAATTTAGGCTACTATTGACTCCCCTAAAGATCAGAAAAATAAAATTTTGGGCAGCTCGGAATTCAAGGTCAAATGCTATCCCGATTGGACTAATATATACTTTTGAGTCTGATATTACTGCATGTAACTTTTTTGGTATTGTAATATAATTCAAATCCTTCTAACCACTTAAAGTCCTATCTATTGGCTATCTTTGGGCAAATTTTCAGCCAAATCGATGATGATGTATTTTGGGAATGGAGGAAAATGTAAAAAACGGTATGTTAACGTTTTTTACACTATAAAATTGGATCAAAAACTTGTTTTGATTCAAAATAACTTGTTATAATGCCATATAATGATATTTGTGAGTCCTTTCTATTAAAATATTATTTTTTTCATTGATACCTTACGACAGAAAATGCAAATTTGTTTAAATAAACACCAAATCACTGTAAAATGGCATAAAATAAAATTTTAAGAAAAAAAGAAGAATAAGATTTTTTGACCTTAAAAATCTTATTTTTACGTCCCGCAGAAGCTATATACCAATTTTCAGACAAATCGGAGATCCAAAATTTTTTGCCTGAGTGATTTGACATGGAATGTACCCTAAACAGATTGTGGTGTCTCCGAAGCAAAATTAAATCTTAACTGTCATTATTTAAAATTTTATTAATATTTTATATTTTGAGAATGACTTCTGAAGTGGCAATCGAAACGTCAAAATAAACTTATTTTAAAGTAAAATTGTGGCTTATTCTCAGTAGAACTAGTACAATATAAATTCTGAGCTGATTGGTATATTTTGTCTCCTGTTATGAGAATTTGGATGACTTTTCGCTTAGTTGGCATACATTTGGTCTGTACGCTCTTGTTTACTGTTGTGCCCCTTAAGTTTACGTTGGTATCTCTTACAATGTATTCTAGGGCTAGATTGAATTGAATGCAAGAGAGAACGAGTCCGTCAAATACCCTTGGAATTTCAAAGCTATCATTAAGTACTTTACATGACATGTAATGAAATATACTCTCGTATACAATGCAGAAATCTACAAAGAATTGATGAAGTCCAACATTAAATTGATAGTACTTTTCGTCAATACAGAAGGACTATATAAAACTAAATAATCGATTTTTTTAAATATCGATGGCCTAGAGGCAATACCTCGTAAGTATCAACAATTCAAAAACCACGCTTTTGGCGCCTAAGTACTGATTTAAACTTTTTCTACCAATCACCAAAAGTACCTATAAATGCGCAAAGCAATGAATATCGTACTTTTCATCAAATGTGCCAATACCTCGCCGAAATATTTTTGCGTACAATACCTCGTATGTGTTTATTTTGCAACGGTAGTTAATGTCGATTATAACGTAAAAGTTTATTTTGCAAGTTTATATTATAAAGTTTACCAGTCTGGCGATTGGTAGAAAAGGTGTATGTCAGTATTGCGGCGCCAAAAGCGTGATTTTTGGTACTTACGAGGTATTGGTTCTAGGCCATCGATATTTAATTTGATCAAAAAAAATTATACTCGTTAAAAATTATTCGAGCGTGTAATTATACTATGTATTTTATAGAAAAACATTTGTATAAAACAGTTTAAAAAATAAAAACTATCAGTGTTATATCTTCTGGCAATAATACAATACCTTATTATAGTATACACATAAACAGACTACAGACTCCAATAAATTATACAGTTTTCTTTAAAAAAAAATATGTGACCCACGTTTCCCATAGTTCCGAACACACAATAGGAAATCTTGTCAACACACCATGTCTATTTATCCACTCAGGTAGAGAAACATCATTACAATAATTGAGTCATTGATGTTGAGGTAAAATATAACTTTTTTTGAAATTGACACAATATAGAGGAATATCAATCGTAGCTGTCAACCTCCATTCAATAGATTCGGGAGTCGGCATTCATGAGACACTTGTAGAGTTTTGGCAGTATCATATTTCATTATAAGAATTTTGAACAGTTGGTAAATCATTCTGCCGACATTGTGTGGATATTGTATGTGTCGGGTGTTTATGAAGTACACAGTCAAACTACTACGAACTTTTTTAATAATCACATGGTTTAAGAAGATTAACAATTCTTTAGATCTTATGAACTTTTATTTTTGATAAAGTTGAAAAAAATCCTGAGTAATACATAGAAAAAAGTAAAAAAAAAATGTAAGAATAAGCCAAGAGAAAAAATCTTTAAAAATCGTCAAACAAACATAGGTAGTAGAATTCTAAAGATCAAAAAAATATCTATAAAATGTTGTAAATTAGTATGATACAATTGATCCAAAAGATGGCATAACCCAGACATCCAAAGTGAAAGTTATCTTTCAACACCAAATTGTTCTATATGGTCCACATAATGTTCATAAAAAAGTCACACCATTTTGAGCGTCGGGTTTGGGGGGAAAGGGCAGGGCCTATTTTACCACTAGGCCCGTGAGACACCTGCCTCGGGCCCGGATTTTAATGGGGCCCGGAAAGATCACCAAAATTTTTTTTATTGCAATAACAAAATAAATTTTCAAAATTTTTTTATTTTACGAACAGGACTGATAAATGATGAGACCACAGTTGATTTTCAAGCGACTTCACCTGTCGCATGTACATCTTTGACATCTATAGAAAACGACAATGTCAGTAACTCTTTTCCTAGCGATATATGTGATTGGCCAAAACATTTAAATCTTGAATTTCAACAATATTTTATAAATAATCGACCGAATCAATATATTGATAAAATTAATGAATGTGTTACACAACTGGATAATAATAAAACCAGACCTTTGCAAAGTGCGAGTTTTTATAAAAGAAAGCTAATGGGGAAAAAATTCTTCGCGAGTGGTTAGTGTACAGTCCTAAATGTAGCCGTGTTTATTGTTAAGTTTGTAAACTGATTTCCACGAAAATAATTGTTCTTCTAACTTTCGATGGGTATAATGATTGGTAAAATATCAATAGGACAGTTATTCAACACGAGCGATCTCCTGAACATATTTCATCAATTCGTTAGTCCAAAGAAGTAATACAGCAGGACAAATTGTAACATTAATGGAAAAAAGTTATTTAGAAGAAAAGGAACATTGGAGAAACGTTCTTCAGCGAGTAATAGCACAACCATTAAATTTTTGTCCAAGAACGGTCTCTCCATTTATGGTTCAACAACTAAATTATTTAAAAATGGAAATGACATATATACAGTGTGTCACATTTAAGATGAAGACAGCCTTATATTTTGGCTATCAAAAGTTTTGCACAGTCATACAGATTGAATGAACATTTTTTAAGATACTCAGCTGAAATTTAAATTTTAAACGCAGCCTATGCCACTCCACAAACAGGGTACATTTTCGATGTTTTGCTTCGCGTTCGAGATATCGGAAAGTTATTTGAAAAAGTTGTTATTATTATAACCATCCTAATAATATTATTATAACCCTACCTACCAAATTTAATGACAAAATTCGCACTATTAATTTTTCATTATTTGTAGTCAGGACCTTCTTAGTTAGGACTTCTGGCCCGAGTTGCATCTCTGGACATCTGAGATGAATTTTAGGGTCCTGACTACAAATACTGAAAAAACTAAAAGTGCGAATTTTGTCATGCAATTTGGTATGTGAGGTTAGAATAAGATTTGGAAATACTTTTTTAAATAACTTTTTTCGATATCCCTAAAGCGAGGCAAAATATAGAAAATTTACCCTGTTACTGGATACGCAGTAGGCCGCGATTAAAATTTAATTTTTGGTTGAGTATCTTAAAGAATGTTAACCTTCAACCTATATGACTGTGCAAAACTTCAAATCTAAATTTATTTTGATAGCCGAAATATAGAGCTGTCTTAATCTTAAATGCGACACACTATATTTAAACAATGTTTAATTGTTTAAATATAAATTTTATTTTTTGTTAATAAAGATTTAAATTTCTGGTGCAACTATATTTCTAATAAATAATTAATTCATTTAAAAAGTTATTATTATTATTGTTATATCACATTTAGGAGCCCAAAAATTGTGCAGTGCCTCGGGCCTGATTTGAAGTAAAATAGGCTCTGGGAAAGGGGGGAGAAATCGGTAAATTCGTAGTTTTTTACGTTTTTTGTCAATATTTCTAAAACTATGCGGTTTAGCATGAACAACCTTCTATACAAAAAAAGAGAATGTGTGTACTTTGTACGCACGTAAGAAGTTATACTTCTATTATATGATTTCAACGAAATCAATATACTTTAAACAGTTTCTCTACTACTTTCCAAAAATTTTTATTAAAACAATACAAAAAAATTAAAAAATAAAAGAATAAAACACACACAAACACATTGAAAAATGCCACAAATAATTTCTGAACCATAATTGGTGCCAAAAATTTTAATTAAATACGTATTTTCTGAAAAAAATTATATAATAATATACTTACAATCATAAAATCTATAAAAAAAATAAAAAAAATGATATAACTTGCATTGGGCTTGAACCTACTTCCCGTGTATCCCGCCGTACGAGAGTCGAAGCGATTTCAAACTGCACCACCTTCGCGTATACGTCATGTGGGAATATACACAAACTGAACAACTTTTTGACATTTTGTTTGTATGAATTTTTATTAGTTTGATTTTTGTCGAATTAAAATACAACAATATATAGAGTAAGAAAACGATACATTAGATGAAAATTTGTAGAAAGTTTGTTCGTAATCAGATTATGTAAATTAAAGCATTGCCTACTAGGGGTATAGCATAGCAAGTACTAGGTAAGTACATTATTTTTTTTACATTTTCCAAATAGGTATGAAGATAATTTTTTATTGGAATACAACTGAAACATTTAGAATTACGTACCTGCGGCTTTTCAAAACTATTTAAAAAGTCACTATAATTATAAATTTGATTTTATTTCTGTCCTCACAACAATAAAACTAATATATTATACAACATTTTTGTTTACCGATAACTTCCATATTGAACAATTATTGACAGATCATTTCAACACCCAATCAGAGCCCGTATAAAGACTAATACCAAACTGTCGGTGTGCGCATGCGCGTAGATCAATATAAATTCACCCTCAATCTCAATCGCGCCTGAAGAAGTATAACTTCAAAAATGTTTTAAGTACATTAAATTTGGAATAAAAAAAGGTCCTATGGGGGGAGGGGGTCAAAAATCTTCAAAAATTCCGTTACGCAATAGTTAAACCCCCATAAGAGTGCGTTACGTAGGGGAGGGGGGGGAGTTAAAAATCGCGTTACGTAATACTTGAACGTTCTCTATGCATAATATTTCTAAAATGAACGATTCCAAAGTTACGGAGATAGTATAGTATAATTGGTCCAAAAAAGGCCTAATCCAGACATCCAAAGTAAAAGTTTTCCTCCAACACCAAATTGTTCTATATAGTCCACATACTATTCAGTAAAAAGTTACACCATTTTGAGCGTCCGGTTGGGGGGGGGCGGGGGAGATGGGGGAGAAGTCGGTAAATTAGTAGTTTTCTTAAGTTTTTCGTCAATATTTCTACAACTATGCTTTAGCTTAAACAATGTTCTATACAAAAATGTTCTACATATAAATTTAAACTCAAAATGGTGTGACTTTTTTCTGAACATTATGTGGACTATATAGAACAATTTGGTGTTGGAGGATAACTTTCACTTTAGATGTCTGGGTTTGGGTCTAGTTATACCATACTAAATTGCTTACTTCTTGATAATAGGTATGGTATAACTACTATCAAATGTGATTTTACAGATTTTTATGAACAATTGAGTAAAACCTTTTGATTAAAAGTTTTTTTTGATTTTTCTTTACAATATATTGTATCCATATTACATATTATATCATCATCATTCTCTTTTCCTTATGCCTATGCGGGGTCGGCTTCCCTAATTGCATTTCTCCACACAATTCTATCTTGGGTCATATCAATGTTAATCCCCTTTACCTACATGTCCTGCCTTATCGTCTCCCCCCAGGTCTTCTTTGGTCTTCCTCTTCTACTCCTTCCAGGAATCTGCACTTCAGCTATTCTTCGTATTGGGTGATTAACGTCTCGACGTTGAACATGACCAAACCATCTTAACCTATGCTCTCTCATTTTGGCATCAATTGGTGCCACACCTAGACTTCCCCCTAATATACTCATTTCTAATTTTATCCTTCTTTGTCACTCCACTCATCCATCTAAGCATTCTCATTTCCGCGACATGCATTCGTTGTTCCTCTTTCTTTTTCACTGCCCAACATTCAGTTCCGTGCATCATAGCCGGTCTTGTGGCTGTTTTATAGAATTTTCCCTTCAGTTTCATTGGAATTTTTCTGTCACACAACACACCACTCGCTTCTTTCCACTTCATCCATCCAGCCCTAATTCTACTGCATGCATCTCCATATATTTCTCCATTACTCTGTAATACCGATACTAGGTACTTAAAACTATTGCTTTTCACAATCATTTCACCGTCCAAAGATACCATTTTATTTGTAGTAACTCCATCTTTAAATGAACATTCCAAATACTCTGTTTTTGTCCTACTAAGTTTTAAACCTTTTTCCTCCAGAGCTTGTCTCCACTGTTCCAGTTTTTGTTCTAAGTCTCTTTCACTATCTCCTATCAACACCATATTACATATTATATATGAATTGAAAAGAAGAGTACTTTAAAAGTGTGTAAATTATTTAATTCCTAGCTGTGCGCTTTCGACTTACAAAGCTATCTTCAAAGCTATGTTGCAATAGAACAATGTCTATCCGTAGGGGAAAGGCGGGCAAAATGGGGTACTTAAGGTTTAAATTGGGATTTAAAAAAAAATCTGTAACTTCTAAGGTCTTAAAATAAGACAAATATCATTGTTATGGTAGTAAATATTTATTAATATAATTTAAATTTAAAAAAAAGTCAAAGTTTTTTTTATTTTATGAAAAAACAGAAACTAATGTAAATTGATCCATTATGTCCGACGTATAGGGTAAAATGGGGTACCAAATTGAAACCAAGAAAAGCCTATTGACAAAATTCGCTTACAAGTACTACTTCATCATCCTCATCTTCTACACCTGCATATGAATTTTTAGCCCATTTAAGGTAACTGGATCAGCTTATCCATCCTTCTGTGGAACTTAAATAAAAGTTTCCACAGAACCAGTCAGTGTCACTATCTTCGCCTTCTGAATCTGACTCTACTTTTTTAGTTTTATTCAATTGCGATTTCTTACTCGTCTGTGATTTGGTTTGATCATCGGCTATCTTAATTGGTATGGTAAAAGGGTAAAGACTACCAATAGGTATGGTAAAAAAGGTACCCCATTTTACCCAAAGAGCAGATTTTGAGTTTATGACCTGTTTAAATTATTACAAGTTTTTTTTTTAACAAAATGACAAACGAATACTCTAAAACACATTCACTGTTAGTTGGAAGTAATGATATTAAATAATAAATTGTTTTAGTAATACTAAAGATGGATTATTTTTCGGCCGATATTATAACTTGGTTAACTAAAAACGCACATGTACTCTTCACAACAATCGACTAACAGTAGTTAATTATATCTGCTGTATGATAGAAGGCGTAAACAGGCGTCTATAATATAATTTCATTATCGTCGTAGAGATGGAGCGAGTGATATTGGAAAAAAGGGGGTACCCCGTTTTAGGCAGCTACTCCGTTTTGCCCGCCTTTCCCCTACAGAGTGGGGTCCGACAGGGATGTATACTATCACCACTGCTGTTCAACATATACTTACTCTGAGGAAATCTTTCAAGAAGCGGTAGATAATGTAGGTGATGTTAATACCGGAATTCGAATTAATGGAGAATGTATCAACATAAATACGCGGACGACACGGTGGTATTCGCTGCCCTCCAGGAAATAATGAATAGGTAGGATCACAGAATTTAGTCAGAGATATTGACTTTCACTAAACATTAAAAAACAAAATGTATGATAATCTCTAAAGGCAAGCGTCCACAGGTCCGCATCGTACGCATCGTACGCATCGGATTAATTTTTCATACTGCGTCCACTGTATCGGCAGCGATCGGATTGCCGATGCCACTACCTGCTAGGGTAGAAAAATTACTAAGGTAGACTTTAAAATTGGTTGTTTATTTTGTATATTGGTTGTTTATTACTTAGTTCTTTATTTAATTTAATAATTAATTTATGCATATTAACTACATGTATTAGTATGATATTTTAATGTATCTGCATAGTAATAAAAAATCCACAAAAACGTAAAATGTATAATTCTTTTTTAAATATCTACAAAACGAAACATGCTAGGTACATACAATCTGATATTAAAAGAAAGCCTGTAATATTTACTACAAAATGCAATACTAATATACAATATACAGGGTGTACAACTTAAAAAAATGAGAAAAAAAAATGTATTTGCAAATAGTGATCACATTGTATTTTATATTGATATACCTTTGTCAATGATATTAAATTATTTAAAAATGACACTATACTGATAAAACTCTCATATGTCATTTTAAATATTTCGAAAATTATTAACTTTGGACCTATAAAACCTTACACAAACTTTACATGTTTTTAAAAAATAGATTCAAAAATTTTTTGTAAACATTTTTTTATCGGCATAGTCATATTACAGCTTACACACCAATTCTCTCGGTAGACCGCAAGCTGTAGCAGAAACACGATGGTAGACCGCACAATAGCACCCATTTTTCTAAGTAATTATACATTTGAATATAAAGGAATATACAAAGCTGTTACAATTTGATTTAAATGGAAAATAGTAACTATATCAGTAAAAGTTTCTTTAAAGATTAATTAAAGTTGCCTTTCTGAAATCGGTTAAGAGCAAACAGTAGCTATCAACAGGTAGCAACAAACGCGTTCCAAGATTGCGACTCTAATTTTGAATATTTTGTCGAGATATTTGGCACACATATTCGTAATATAATAAAAAATGGCGGTACAGAGCCCAATTTCAGAAATATGTTAGTATGTGGAAATTACTCTGTAACTAAATAGAATATTGAAAAAAGGAGCCTGCACCGCCATTAAGAAAGACAAAAAAGAATGTGTGTGTACTTTGTACGCACGTAAGAAGATATTCTTCTATTATATAGGTAATTTAAATGAAGTAAATATACTTAACAGATTATTTGTATTTTATTTAAAAATTAAACTAACTTTCTTATCTACCACTTCCAAAAATTTTTTATTAAAATAACGAAAAATACAAAAAGTATGAATCGTCTAGGATTAGAACCCGCGACCTTCCGTGTGCTTCTGTTCTCTGTCCCACCGCTCTGCCAACTACGCCATCGAGCCACTTGAATTGACACGTAAGTTTCGGATATAATTACACTACACGGCGACAAACTGTAAACATGTTATGCTTACATATTTTATTATTTTACTACAGGGAAACACAAATCCAAAAACACAAGAATTATAATAAATAATACATTTCCTAAAACCACTAATATATTCTTTTAATGACTTATTTGCACGGATACAGATACATACATTGTCATACATACCTATATTGAAAGATTAGCAATGAACTACATACTGTCAGTGTGCGCAGGCGCGTGGTTGATGTACAATTTTACCCTCAATCGATTCGTCGCTAAAGAAGAATATCTTCAAAAATACACTTTCTTCAAATAAACTTTTTATCCCGTGCCTAGATTTTGGGTCACATTGGAACTACTAAAAATCAATTTTTTTATAACAAGAAATCGAACGTCACTGACTTGGCAACATTTCACGCCTATGTGTATAAAAATTATTGTTTTTGATAGTATAAACGTCACTGTCAGTGCCGAATTACCTACGCACTGTTGCCTCACTTTTGAAAGTTCGCAGAAACTTCGCAATCTTGGACCGCGTTTGTTGCTACCTGTTGATCGCTACTGTGTACTCTTAAATACTTTTTTTGGTTTTCAACTACTTGTAACACACTTTGGTTGCTTTTTCATCTTTTGTGAGGGATAATAAAATGTCTCGCATCAATTTTACACTTCTCTCAGAAACATCATTAGCAAGTCTAATATTTTTTAAAAAATTCATTGCTGTGATAGAAAAATGTGTTTGTTTCTTTTTAACGAGAATAATTTTCATAGTTAGATACTCAAGATATCTTGAAAAAGACTAATAAACATGAAAAGTAAGTAATTTATGATATTTTAATCCCCATAATTAACTTATCATGGCCTGTAATATTTTTTTCTGAATATACCTATATATAAAATAACAGTTAAAACTGAGTTTACTTGTTTCATTACGGACAAGACGATCGTCAAAATGCAAATAGCCGTATATTAGCTCCCACTGGCCCAAGCGAAATTCCGTGGGGTGCGTCCACTAATCGGCATTCCGAATGATTCATCGGCACGCATCGCAAAAGTTGCCTCCCGAAGCAACCCTTCGGCATTCCCGATGGTGCGATCCGTACGATGCGGGTCAGTGGACGCAGGTATATAAGTTTTTGTACAAGGCAAACTAAAATCCGTTGCGTACGATGCGTCCGATGCGTACGATGCGGGTCTGTGCACGCTTGCCTTAAGAAGGAACAGAGCAATTTGGACGAATGAATGTGAACGGTCAACAAATAGAAAGAGTAAAAACATACACCTACCCTGGTACGTACGTTAAAGAAAATTGAAACCCTTCTTAGCCAAACAATTCAAATGTCATGATTTGGCAAAGCCCATAAAAATCAAGTACAACGATATTTCCATACCTACTGTTGTACTGTGTACTGTGTACGACACGTGGACTCAGGGTTGTTAACAACGCAACTGAATATTTCCGTAGAGGGCGTTTCAAAAATCCGTAGTGCAGAAATCTGACAGAAAATGACACTTGGCAGACCAAAAAAGAAGAAGAATGACATTTGACAGACAAAAAAAGAAGAATGACACTTGACAGACCAAAAAGAAGACTAATGACACTTGATAGACCAAAAAAAAGAAGAAGAATGGCACTTGACAGACCAAAAAAGAAGAAGAATGTTACTTGATAGACCAAAAAAGAAGAAGAATGGCACCTTAAGAGTAAAAAATCCTCATTTTAGCTTCTTGATGGCTGCAGCTGAAAAATCCGTAGAAATGTGGTCGATATCTGAAAATCCGAAATAATTTCGAAAATCCGTAGATCTACGGAAAAATCCGCAGAGTTAACAACCCTGCGTGGACTCTCGCAAACGCCACCTACAAGAAAATTGAGGCTTTCAAAATGTGGTTTTATCATCGAATCCTGAAGATATACATATTATACCGACCACATTACTAACTAGGATATCTTGTTAAGAATGCAAAAACAAAAATAATAAAAACAGCCAAAAAATCTACAAATATATTTATGGAAACAAAAAAGGTGATCATTTGAATTTGTTAAAAAATATATCTAAATGTGCAATTTCTGTCCAAAAATTTCGCACAGCACCCTTCTCATTTGTTTAATAATGTTTAAGAGACATTTTTGAACCGAATCAGAAAATGATTCATATGGGAGCGGCCTTACAACATATTACTCTACATGGCCTATTATTAAGTTTTTCTATTCTTTTAATTTTTTTCTGTATTCATGCTTTGGACAAGTTTTTAATAAAAAATATTATTTAATCGTAGATGTAGTGCTATCTGTAAATTATTATATTAAGTATTTGGTAAGGATTCCTGTATAAGCTGGTATGCTAAGTAAATCTACCACTAGAGGGCAACCAAAAATTAAATAACTAAAATATAGGAGTATGTTATACCGATTATAAACTGAGTTATATGAACAACTATAAATCTATAAAAACTACGAGCATAATATACAAACCATTTTGAACATAATAAATTTATATACACTCAAATACATTATGAAAATAATATTTCATAAAATACATTTTCTTTCACGTCTCCTTCTGCGCCATCTATTAGAAAATAGACTAAGTAAAATATTAATTCTAAAAACCGTCCCATGAAATATAGGTAAAGTTGGTAAAGATTTATATTTGTTGAATTTGATTATATTATTATATTATTTGATTATTTTTTTATATGAACAAACAGAAATCTAAAACATTTGTTTTAATAACGTCGTTAGGTTTGTTTGTACGCACCAGACTACCAGACAGTTGTCTATCGAAGTTTTGAAAATTGCGTGTAGATGGCAGATAATTATTTAATTTAAATGGATAAAAATGATAAATTAATTGCATTTCTTTGGATATTTAAATATTTGGACGACTTCAATATTGTTAAAGTTATAAATATTGTACCTAAATACTCTCCATATAAGCTTGTTAGAATTCCTGGATTTTGCTGCACTTTCTGACGACTGATTTTTCCTGTTAGTCCAAGAGCTGGAAGCGGATTTTGCTCGTGATAAGTAATATGGACAAACTATACGGGGATGTGTTGAATTAGTTGTGTACATGACTTTCCCCTACGGGCGGAAACCAGAGTGGGGGACGAGGGTAGTTATAAGGGGCCAAAGTCGAAGAAACCCGTCGAATTAGTTAAGTGAAAAGTAGTGCACGGTGCAAATCATGGTACAGGTTAACATTTGTGCAATAAATTAACAGAACCTAAGGGGTACTATTGAATTTGTCCTTAGTCTTAAGTTTTTATTAATAATTTAGGTTAGAAATAAGTTGCTTATATATTATTTGATCAAATTGTAATGTTCCTGATTATCTTATTGGTGTTTCTTCTTCTTAACGTGCCCTATCAAGTCCCCTTGACGTTGGCGATTAACATGGCGAAACTGTCTCTGTCTCGAGCTATTCTAAATAGGTGTTCTGCTTTCTTTATTCCTGTCCACTCCCGGATATTCTTCAACCAAGAGGCCTGCTTTCTACCAATTCCTCTGCGTCCTTCGATTTTACCCATCATAATAAGTTGAAGAATATTATACCGGTCTCCCCTTACTACGTGTCCAAAATAGGCCATCTTTCTATATTTGATGTTATCAAGCAGCTCGCGGGTAGCATTTGCTCTCTTAAGGACTGCCACATTTGTCAGCATAGCCGTCCATGGTATTTTTAGAATACGTCTGTGCAGCCACATTTCAAAGGCCTCCAAACGGTTAATGGTGGATATTTTTAATGTCCATGCTTCGACACCATACAAGAGGACTGACCAAATGTAGCATTTAATCATGCGCTTTCGAAGTTGAAGTTGCAAGGTATCATTACAGAAGAATGACCTCATTTTTAAAAATGTCGTGCGGGCTATCTCGATTCTACATTTTATCTCTTTATCTGGATCTAGTTGTTCAGTAATATGGCAACCAAGATACTTAAAAGTGGGTACTCTTTGAATCATATGACCATCAACATATAACCGTGAATCTTGATGGGCCAAATGGCTAAATACCATGTACTTTGTTTTTGAACAGTTTATATTTAGGCCAAAATCTCTTCCCACTCTGTCAATGGCATTTAAAAGGTGTTGTAATCCATTCATATCATCACTTAAAATAACTGTATCGTCTGCATATCTGATTGTATTTATCAGAATTCCATTAACCTTCACACCCCATTCCAAATTATGCAGCGCTTCCTTAAATATTCTATCTGAATACAAATTGAACAACAGTGGGGACAGTATACAACCCTGTCTGACGCCTCTTTGTATTTTGCATATTTCTGTTGATTTTCCATTTATGCAAGCTGTCGCTGTTTGACGCCAGTATAATTTTTCTATGATTCGTACATCTTGACTATCAACTCCTTTATCCTTTAGTATTTTAATTAATTTGTGATGTTGTACTCGATCAAAGGCCTTCTCATAGTCAATAAATACAGCAAAGACGTCTTTCCTTTGATCTCGGCATTTCTGCAATAACACATTTAGTGCAAAGAGTGCTTCCGGGGTTCCCAGTCCATTTCTGAAGCCAAATTGTGTTTCATCCTGGTCTTCTTCACATTTATCTCTGATTCTACTGTGGATGATACGTAGAAAGATTTTCAAGGTGTGGCTCATAAGGCTTATCATTCTATAGTCGCTACATTCTATTGGTGTTTAATAAATAAAAATAAATGTTATTCATTGTTGAATTTTCTAACAAATTTTATAACAAATTTCTATAAACCTATCTACCTCAACGTAGACACTGGGCACCAGGAGGTACCTCGTACAGCATCTTGCATGCCATATTCGTGTTAAACGACCTCAAAAACCCCGAAATAATAAATTTCAACTATTTTCATAACGAATTTTCATAAAACTTGTACAGCATCGCCGAAGCAATATTGGTGTTTTTAACGAGCTGTTTAACTATTGCGTAACGAAATTTTTGAAGATTTTTGACCCGCCCCCCCAAACTTCGTTACGTAATACTTGAACGGCCCCTAAGCGACTGGGCCCCCCCGCAAGCTTCACGCTGCGGGGGCCTCTGTTACACCCCTGTTTACAACGTCTTAAAGAAGTATGGATGTTACAAATCCTTACATCTTAAAGATGTTTTTTTTTTGTCTATTATTAAGGTGTTTAGGATAGCTTTCTTTTTAATTTTTTATAAAATATTTTATCGCCAACCTTCACTAAAGTCATTCATTATTGTACTCATTTGCGGCAGTAAAGTAACACTTTATTGTACTGAAAGAAGAATTTTACTTTACCTGCCGCGATTAATCGAGATTGAATGTAAGTGGTCGATGGCAGTAATCGATTATTTATTTGAGTAACTTACAATTTATTTACTTTGGTTATTTAAAAATATTGTACACAATTTGCGACATTATCAATTAAATTTATGTCAAAAAGTGAAATTATGTAGTATTTTGCAATTATATTCATATAAAATATGTAAATTAAAACTTTACCGAGTTAGTAATTATTCAATATTGATAACTATCGATTAAAAATCGAAAGCAACCATCTTGCAAAAGTTATCTGTCATCACTGTCCATGAATTTATTATGACGTTTAAAATTTAAAAAGTTCTTAAATTGTAAATTGTAAGTACCTAAGTGTTAAAACCAATATAAAATGCGATAAAATTTTGTATGCACCACGTCAGTAAAGATTATTTATCGAACTCGTCTGTTATTCGCCTTGCTCGCTACGTTCGCTCGGCTCATAATATCAGGCTCGTTCGATAAAGAGTAACTTTACTGACTTGGTACATAAATAACTATTAAATAAACTTTTAATAAAAATAATTAGGTTCTAAAAATACGTTTATTGCTATTAAAATTTTACATGTACATATAGAATAAGCTTTACCAATTACCAGATTTGCAATTCTGGTACTTATGACACAACTTTTGTTTGCCTTTTTGTCCCAGCCAACTGTACTTAAAAAGCTTGCTCATTACTCATTGCTAATTAGTTCAGAGAAATAAGGAAAAAAAATATCCTGTTCGTGACACAACCCCCTTCAGGCCGAAACCAAATTTTTTGAGTAGTATGAACATCTATATTAATAACTTATATGCTTCCTGCAGCCGATTTTGATGATATACTTAGTTATAAACAAATGAAGATCAAAAAACGGTAAATTTTCGCTTTTTTCGTCTATTACCAAAAGTTAAGTATTTTAAACAAATTTGAGAGTGAAAAACTCATAAACTATAAAAAACTTCAATATGGCGTTCGCTGAATATGTCTATCCTTATTAGTTGCTTAGAAAATTGCAAAATAAATCAAAAGTTTTGAGTTTTTACAAATATTCATAACTTTTGTAAAAATTAACTTAGAACGTTCTTATTACACGGAATGCTGAGACTTCTGGTGCTTAAATCATACCCAAAATTTCAAAGCAATTGGTCAAGTTTAGTTTAAAAGGTATTTCATTTGTTTATCCCAAATTAATTTTTTTTGCAACGCTATAAGTCAGAAAATGATGAAGTTACAGTATTACTTTGGATAGTTTATGAAAGAAGAATTATACTATTAATTTAATTAAAAAAAATGACAAAAAATAATTCTAAATACTGCAAAATTATTTTGCAAAAACATGTGAATTAAAAAAAGGGGGCTAACTTCGTCCCTAAGTGTCCTAGAACAATTGTTTTTCTTTCTAAATGTGTATAAAAATTCAGTCTTTCCAAATATGAAAAAATAATTTTTCTACGGGTAACGGTTAAAAAGTTATTCTAATTGTTTATAAGTAAGCAAAGAATCGACGTGTTTTTGCAAAATAATTTGACACTGTTTAAAATTACTTTTTGTCATTTTTTTTTAATTAAGTCTTACTAAATGTGTATAAAAATTCAGTCTTTCCAAATATGAAAAAATAATTTTTCTACGGGTAACGGTTAAAAAGTTATTCTAATTGTTTATAAGTAAGCAAAGAATCGACGTGTTTTTGCAAAATAATTTGACACTGTTTAAAATTATTTTTTGTCATTTTTTTAATTAAGTCAATAGTATAAGTGTTCTTCCATAAACTGTCAGAAGTCTCACTGTAACCTCATAATTTTCTGACTTTTACAAGCCGGTTTCCGAAACGTTATTCAAATCTCCGATCATCTAATCGACTGTCAGATTTGATCAACTGTTAACCAGTGATGGGTTTCTCAAACGCCAATTATTGTAAAATTACACGATCATAGATCATGTAATCGATGATCTGACATACAATTTGTTATCGATACTGTCACAATTGACTGTTATCCTTCAAAATTTCAATTATATTAACCTCTAAATCCAAACTTGTATCTTTGTATCTCTAAAGGTGCATTCTCTCTTACGTACTGTCACTTTTGTTTGGAGCAAGAATTGAATGATAGCATTTTAAAAATGAGGCTAGATAATTTCAAAAAGAATAAAACGAGATTTGGAGATATAAAACTGTTTATTTATGATCTATAATATTTTATACTCATATTTTTATTTTTGATCTATATAATTACTTTTTGTATTTATTTTTAATTTATTTGCCGGCTGTTTTATTGTCTTCAAAGTTAGCTGCTATAATTTCACACACGTTTTCTCTCTTATTTACATCGCTATTATCATTATGTTCTGCTTTTTAGAGCTCTGGCCTCTCAAAAAATAGCTCTATGAGTCTAGCATCGTTGATATCTTACATTTTTAAACGAAAAAAATATAAATTATATAATCAAATATACAAAAATGTCCGAGATATCCATGTTCTGCAAGTTAAATAAATTTTTTAAATTATTTCTTCCATAAAAAAACTTATGTTTATTGAATAATATGATTTATCTCATTTATATATGTGTTATTTGACAATTTTTTCCCGGTATTTGTTAATTACAGTAATTAAAAAACTAAAAAAACTCTTAACAGCCCGTTAATCGACGGATAATCTCATATTAGGTAACAGTACATTTTTACCGCCGTTTGACAAGCGAAACTGGTTAATCGACCTTTCAGAGACTCAAAACACTTATGATCGGCTGTTAAAAAGCGATTAATCTTTTGTCAGGTGATCTACTGTTGTTAAAACTAGTTTGTTTGACGTTTCTGACGCATTTAATCCATTGTTAATCGTCGATTACATAATTTTTGAGATGATCATCCTTTCGGAAACCGGGCGATAGTGTTACAAAAAAAATTAATTTGGGAAAAACAAATTAAATAACTTTTAAACTATTTGACCAATTGCTTTGAAATTTAAAATATAATTTAACCACCATAAGTCTCAGCAATTCGTGTAATAAGAAGGTTCTAAGTTAATTTTTACATAAGTTATGAATATTTATAAAAACTCAAAATTTATGATTTATTTAGCAATTTTCTAAGCAACCAATAAGGATAGACATATTCAGCGAACGTCATACTGAAATTTTTTAGACGAATTATAAGGTTCTTACTCTCAAATTTGTTTAAAATGCTTAACTTATTGGTTACAGATGAAAAAAGCGAAAATTTACCGTTTTTTGATCTTCATTTGTTTATAACTATGTATATCATCAAAATCGGCTGCAGGAAACATATAGGTTATTAAAATAGATGTCCATACAACTCAAAAAAAATTGTTTCGGCCTGGAGGGGGATGTGTCACGAGAAAAATCTTATTTCTCTGGACTAAATACATAATTAATTTTCCAACACTTGATACAAAATCATAGGCTTTTGCTCCTCCTACTTTAACAAGCTCCGATACCTACCTAAAAAATATATTTTTAGAGCATATTGTTAAGGTAAGCTGTTGAATTAGGAGACATGCATTTACTCTTGATAACAAAGTTAATTTTTTACGTTAATAATATAACAATCTAAATCTAAACCTACTGCATTATTAAAATCTATAGAGTCTTCTAAATATCCCTCAAATAAAACCATATCTGCATCACCACTTCGTCTTTTAGCTACCAGCTCTTGTCTTAAATGTTTTACTAACCTAACCTAACTTTTAAATTCGTAATTATAACCTATTTTTAAGAAAAAATGTCTTAAATATAATGTTTAAAAGATATCTTAAATTTGGCGATTTAAAGATATCTTAAATTTGGCGTTTTAAAGATATCTTTTAAAAGTCTCAAGCCATTAAGACCATATTTGGTTGTAAATAAGATATCTTAAAGATGATCTGTGCTGCATGGGAATAGGTCAACTTTTTTCCTGAAGCTCTCCCGAATCGAATGCAAAAGGTTTCATAATGATCCGCTTACTTTAAAAAAGTTAGAGGTGTATGTATAATGTTTTATTTCCTCGCTTAAAAATGCAATTTTCATTTTACCATCATAAATTTTGTTTACATACTTTCCTAACACCACTGACACTTTCTCGAATCGAATGCAAAAAGGTGCATGCATGGCGACTCATTTTGCTGCGAAAAATTGTTGGATTTATTGCTTCACTGCCTCGCCTAAAACAACGACAGTGCTTTTATTATAAAATAAAAGTTAAAATAATTTGTATAGATGGCGCACACGATCCTCGTCAAAATTGTCTTCTTCTTCTTCTTCTTCAGTTTATTGGCCTCCACCTACTTGGGTATTTGGCCAGCTCATCGTCTCGGAACAAGGGAAAAATCTCTTATTCACTTACAATTTGGAGTTAGTACATTGTACAATTTGTTTCTTCTTCTTCTTCATCTTTTTCTTCTTTAGTTAACTAGTAATTTTGGTTGGTGTGGGACAAACATGACAAGATAAAAAAAATTTCACGCTAGGGGCAACCTCTCTTTCCTTGTCTAAGGGGGCAACTGTCTATCAATACACAATCTTCTTTTTCTTCTTTGATTTAGTAGAAATTTTGAGTTGGCATGGGACAAATACAAAAACTTAACTTTTTTTTTCAACGACATTAAACTTTTTTCTCTCGAGAGCAACTGCCTATTTGACAAAATAAAATTGTCTATTTGACAGTATGTTTGTTTTGATTTTGGCTACAGTATTATTTTTATGAAAATGATATTTACAATATTTATGAATGTGGATTTTAAAGGGTAGAATTAAAACTTTTCCAACTTTTTGATAGTAACTGTAATTTTATTTTTTCTGTTTCAGATAAGTGAATATAAATAAGTATTTTAAATGGAATTTCGGAAGATTTCACGTGAGTAAAGTTAAACAATAATAATCATAATAGAAATCCAAACAAAAAATAATTAACATTAAGCTTCAGATAACATTTCTTCCAAGCCTGAACTGGGCCGCCGGCCCATCGGCCCGCGGTGTGCTTTTTGCCTTAGTTAGTATCTATCCTCAAAAAAATTAAACGCTGAAATTTTTTTTTAATCTTTACACAAAAATGATGCAGCTATCATTCCTCTAAAAAATGTTTACTTGCTTCTGATTTCGCCGTTTGGCACCGAAGGCGCACCAGAAACCTACATAATAAAGCCGGTGGGTACACCGTACAAAATACCAGATATCAGATAATCAAATAGCTTAGATACGATACGCGGCGCCCTCGAAGACCATTTTTACTATTTCGGTGCCTTTCGTAGGTTCAATATCCGCTGTTTCTATTGTAATAAATAGCTTAGATGCGACGCGCGGCGCCCTCGAATACTGTTTGTGATTGGGGCGCCTTTCATTGGTATCCATTTCCGCTGTTTCTATTTTATAAAAAATAGCTTAGATGCAACGAGCGGCGCCCTCGAAGACCATTTTTACGATTGGTGCACCTTTCGTGGGTATCAATTTCCACTGTTTATCAAATAACGGATATTTATACCTATGGAAGGCGCCCAAATTGAAAAATGATCTTCGAGGGCGCTGCGCGTCGCATCTAAGCTATTTGATTGTCTGATATCTGATACAAAGAGTGTTACATCCCACAATTGGATTAAAATATTCAGGTGTGGTTTTCAGTGCACCAAAACTACATTATACATGCAGGATTGTTGTGTCCCAAACTCCTAAATAATGAGGCCAGTGGGCCAGTGGGTACAATAAAATACAACTTGTATCAGGTATCAGATGATCAAATAGCTTAGATGCGACGCGCAGCGCCCTCAAAGACCATTTTACGATTCAGGCGTCTTTCGTAGGGTCAATATCCGCTGTTTCTATTATAATAAGTAGCTTAGATACGAGATACGACGCGCGACGCCCTCGAAGACTATTTTTATGATTCGGGCGCTTTTCGTGGGTATCAATTTCCGCTGTTTCTATTATAAAAAATAACTTAGATGCAACGAGCGGCGAACTCGAAGACCATTTTTACGATTGCTATTTGGTTATCTGATACCTGATCTCTCGATCAACTCCTTCACATCCTCGCATATCGGACCAATAAGCCAAGAGCATCCACAAAAGCTTCCTGATTTGCAAATTTTTTTAGATCGCTATCTTCATCTTTCCGTTTCTTCCTTTTGCTCGTTAGTTCAAAACTCACATACTTATGTAAGCTGAGCAATTCTTCTTCCAAACCAGTCCAGCTTATGACACTGCTTAGAAGTGATGTTGAAACCAGCGAGAGGTCCAGAAAGGATTCACTATTACTTCTTACGAACGTAGGTGACTTACCGTCATTTAGCACGGTAAGCCCCATGGCGTGAATCCATTCTGATAGGTATTCCCCTCTCGAAGCGGGACGTTTGGTGAAACATAACAATTGTACGCCAGCCGATCTATAACTTATTCCTTAACATACCTATTAACATTCTTAACAGTGTCTGGTGATTCCTATACCTCGGTTCTCCACGTATACGGTCACGTCAGATCTCCTATCTTTAACGATTTTCTGTCTAAAAACCAAATGTCATACTTTACCTTTGTGCGAGTGCCTCTGCAACGTCGTGAGCGGCCCTCGCCCTTCCCACACTTATTTAAAGGAACTGCGTATTATATCGTTCTTATCTTTCTAACTTACTTACCCATACGCTGTCTGATTCCTGGTCCTAGGTTTTTTCACCCACCCTTTTCTCATCGCTTGTGGCAGGGTGTCTCTTGAGTCCCTGTTTTTCCAGGATCAGTTTTTTACACTCCGGGCACTGTAAGCTGTCGGCACTGTGACCGGATTCTTTAAAAGTGAAGGAAAAAGTCGTCTCACTACTGCACTCTCGTGACTGGTGCCCCCTCCTTACCACATCTGTAGTAGGAGTCCTCCCTGTTTTCTCTCTTGCAGTCCGTTCTACTATGCCTGAACTGCAGGCATCTAAAGAACCCCTGGACACGCAGTCTCTCTCGTATCTTGCATGAGTTCCAGCCAATAGGTATATATTCTCTATACAGTGCCTTCTTGGCTGCGATACGTGTCAGTCCAACCGGGACGTTTGTGTTCTCTATTTTCCCTTATACAGACGAGTTTGACGTCGTCAGGCTCCCTGCTGCCGGTATCCCTCCGAACTTGTCTCAGGATTTCTACCTTGGGACTCTTCCGTCTATATCAAATAGGTACACCTGGACCTGATAGCCCCGGACAACCTCTACTGTGTTTCCTCCGTGTGGGCCACGATAGTCTACTTCAGGCGCTCGGTCTGTTCTTTCCCTGTCACTTCGAGGATGAGGTCCCCTCTTATGCCTTCTTTAGTGCTTTTAACGCTAATCCCCTTGTTCCTCGTGTCTACGCTACCCTTGATTTGTTTGAGCAGCTCGGCGTAGGATTTTCTGCCTCCCTTCACGATCACCCTCTACACCTCCACTCTCCTTTCCCCGAGTTTATACTCCTCCAGCGCTAGGTGGATGTCCACACCCATAAAGGTGAGTTCCAGGAGCTTCCTGTGATTGCTACCTCTGTAGCGCCCACTACTCTTAGGTATGCCTCTCTGGTCTCCAGTCTCCAGTATCTCCATGTCTTCCCTCAATTTATAAATAATTGCCAGTAGTCTCTCGTCCCCGTCCATTTTCGTCACCCTTGTCTCTACAGAATTTCTTCATTTAATACTCATAAAGAAATGTTGACGAATTGGGTTAAGATCAAATCGAATATATTTTAAAACTTTATTATTTTTTCCAAGTACCGTTTCTTATCACCAAGAGTTTTTGTGATACGATTAAGATCGCTTGGGTATTTGGACAGTTTATTTGCTTTTCTAATTTTACTCAATTTTATTGAGTTCTTAATTATGTTTAAAGTTATTTTTTTTTACTATTTTAAAACACTATTTTAATGTTTTTACACAAACACTCAAACTAGAACACAAGAACTAAAACAAAAACTAGAATGCAACTAGGTATCTATTTAAATTATAATACAGTATGGTGCAAATGAAAGGAATAAATTCGTGATTTCTTAAGTCGGCAACTTTATAGACCAGGGTAGAAAAATAAAAACGGGAAAAAAATCAATACAGGTATTTGAAGGTGCTAAATCGTAGGGAGTATATAGTTAATTAAAAATACATACAGAGGTACTCGTAAATCGACCTCATTTTTTTATAAAAAAATGCCAAAGTCAGAAAATATTGTTTTTTGCCTATAGCATTTTTAGTATCATATTTACAGCAAAAGTTGTATTATGAAAGTTGTGTATCACAAAAAAACGATTAATTTAAATTTTTACAAGTTAAAATCCATCAAGAATTAACCGAGATAATTGCAAAAAACCACGTTTTTTGCACTATTTTGGAAATGTTAATAACTTTTACTAAATAGGTTGTAAGGAACTTATTGTACCTTGATCATAAGGTAATTAAGTGCCTTTATTAGTTTACAAAATCTCAAGAAGATCTGTTTGTTAGTTTACAAGTTATGTTAAATGTTTATCCCAGACATCGAATGTTTAAACAATCATTGTTGCCCAAGGAGTGTTTTCAGAGCTTTTTGGCAAAGTGCAATGACTACTTAAAGACTCAAAGTAATAAGAAAATTAAAAAAAATAATATATTTGCTTTTTAAATGTTGTTAAACAAGTCGATAAAAAAATGGTAAGTTTTTTCTTAATAAACAATTAGAATATCTTTGCCATTTTTTCTGATAAATAATTATAATTGGTTGTGTCAAAAATCTGGTAAAAAAATGCACATTAAAATGAAAAAAATAACTTTCTAGGACCAATAATAGCCAAGTTATATTTTTTTTTTTTTGAAAAATCACATCTCTATTGTTTATAAATATTAAGAGTTGAAATTTTTACAGCATGGTAATAAATATCTATATTTTATATGACAATTGATAAGTACCAAATATCTTCTATTTAAAACGAGTAATAACCCTGTAAATTCAAGTTACTCACGCTGACTGAGCTGGGACCGTGTGATATGGAAGAATGTCGAAGTTCAGTTTCTCTAGTCGAGATTTTGCTATAGAAAGTTTAATTTGGAGCGCTTGAAAAATTTTATAATATCTCAGCTTCCAGAGAACGTAGAGCCTTCAATTTTTTTTAAATTGGGGTAACTCGACGAAAGAATAACAACTAGCTAATTTTCATTGACCGGAAAAATCGGAAAATTCTGGAAAATGGATTTTTTTATTCAACATTCTATTTACAACGTTAACAGTAATATATTTTGATAAACATTTTCATAAAATATTATAAATTTGTGAATAAATATTAAAATATAATTATGGTATGTACCCATATATTTATTTATATACAGGGTTGTTCATTTTATTCGCCTCAGTGTTAGTACGGAAAACGACTTGATTTAAAAAAAATTCTTCATAGAAATATACAAAGCCATTAACACTACAATCTAAAAATAATATGAATTATACAGGGTGCTTCAAAAAAGAGTGGTATGTCAAAGATATATTTTTTATGGAACACCCTACACCTGATGAAATTTTTGAATTGCTCAAATTGAAACAATATGCTAGCTGCTAGCTGGACTATACCTAAGTACAGGGTGTTTTAATTCATTTAAATTTTTAGAAAAATGTAAAATTTTAGAAAAAAATAAATATTTACGAATCTAAGAATCGTTGACAATTATTTCTTGGATCTTCATAATAGACTATTTCGCATATTTAAACAGATGTTTATTGTAACAAAATTTATAATTACTTAGGTCCAATTTCACCAACAACAAATAAATCAATGAATGCTATTCGTCCAATAAAATGTATTAGATGTTTAAGTTTATATTTTGTTTCAATATAATTTTAATAATTTAAAGTGAAACTGGCGAATTTACTTTCTTCTAAATATTTACAGTCAGATTAACTTGCCAATTTAGTCAAAGAGTAAGTATTTTTTTGATAAATAAATAAAATAAGTCTTATTTGACGTTAGTAAAATGGAGATATGTCAGTTTATTGGTCGAATAACTTTAATCATAGAATAAACTACTATTCGTCGTTGGTGAAACCGGCCATTGATCGTACATTTTAAGATTTAAAAACTAATTGGAAACAAAAACATTCTCAAATTAAGAAAAAATGTATATGTATAGATTATAATTATTGATCTTCGTTAATTATACACAGTTTATGTACAGATTTATTAATTTCTTAAACATTATCCCTAATTTTTTTAAACAAATCTTCTTCAACTTCACTTTTGTCATCTATAATAACTGTCAAAAGGTTGTAGCATCTTTTTTCATCAGTATCATATTTGCAATTTATGCAAAGCTCGGTACAATTGATTTATTTTAAGAAATTATGGATAATGTGGAAGAAATTGATGAACCTGTACAAAAACTGTGTAGAATTAACGAAGATCAATAATTATAATCTATACATTTTTTTTTTCAATTTGAGAACGTTTTTGTTTTCAATTAATTTTTAAACCTGAAATTGTACGATCATGTAATTATAAATTTTGTTACAATAAAAATCTGCTTAAATATGCTAAATAGTCTATTATGAAGATCCAAAAAAAAATTGTCACCGATTCTTAGATTCGTAAATACCTGTTTATTTTTTTTTCTAAAACATTACATTTTTTTTAAATTGAAATAAATCAAAACACCCTGCACTTAGGTATAGTCTAGCTTATTGTTTAAGGGCAAATTCAAAAATTTCATCAGGTGTAGGGTGTTCCATAGAAAATATGTCTTTGATATACCACTCTTTTTTAATTCATTCTTTTTTAAAGTATAATTCATATTATTTTTAAATTGTAGTGTTAATGGCCCTGTATATTTCTATGAAGAATTTTTTTTTAAATCAATTCGTTTTCCGTACATACACCGAGGCGAATAAAATGAACAACCCTGTATACATACTATAATTATATTTTAATATTTATTCACAAATTTATAATTTTTTATGAAAATATTTATCAAAATGTATTAGTGCTAACGTTGTAAATGAATGTCGAATAAAAAATACATTTTCCAGAATTTTCCGATTTTTTCGGCCAATGAAAATTAGCTAGTTGGTATACTTTCGTCGAGTTACCCCAAAAAAAATTAAAGGCTCTACGTTGTCTGGAAGGTGAGATATTGTAAAATTTTTCAAGCGCTCCAAATTGAACTTTTTATAGCAAAATCTCAACGCGAGAAACTGGACTCCGACATTCTTCCATATCACACGGTCCCAGCTCAGTCAGCGTGAGTAACTTGACTTTAAAGGGTTATTACTCGCTTTATATAGAAGATAGTTCGTACTTATCAATTGTCATAAAATATAGATATTTATTACCATGCTCTAAAAATTTCAACTTTTAATATTTATAAACAATAGAGATGTGATTTTTCAAAAAAAAAAAGTATAACTTGGCTATTATAGGTCCTAGAAAGTTTTTTTTTTTTCATTTTAATGTACATTTTTTTACCAGCTTTTTGACACATCCAATTATAATTATTTATCAGAAAAAATGACAAAGATATTCTAATTGTTTATAAGGAAAAAACTTATCATTTTTTTATCGACTTGTTTAACAACATTTAAAAAATAAATATATTATTTTTTCTAACTTACTTAGTACTTTGAGTTTTTAAGTAGTCATTGCACTTTGCCAAAAAGCTCTGAAAACACTCCTTGGGCAACAATGATGGTTTAAAGATTCGATGTCTGGGATAAACATTTAATATAACTTGTAAACTAACAAAACAGATCTTCTTGAGATTTTGTAAACTATGCTAAACTAATATTTTCTGACTTTGGTCTTTGTTTATAAAAAAATGAGGTCGATTTACGAGTACCTCTGTATGTATTATTAATAAACTATATCCCCCTACGATTTAGCACCTTCAAATACCTGTATTGATTTTTACCCTGAAATCGCTCATATTTATTTTTCTACCCTGGTGTATTGTGGAGAAACACAAAACACAAAAACACATACTTAATATGTGTTTTTGTAGATACACATTAAAACTAGTTTTGGCCCTATAATGAGGTATGTTTTTGTTTATGTTTTCAGTTTTGTTGAATGTTTTTGTTTTTAATTAATTTTTAAATCTAAAAATGTACGATTAAATAATTATAAATATTATTACAATAAATATCTGTTCCAATATGCTGAATAGTCTATTATAAAGATCCAAGAAAAAATTTGTCACGGATTCTTATATTCGTAGATATTAATTTTTTTTTCTTAAACCTTACATTCTTATAAAAATTGAAATAAATCAAAACACCATGTATTTACGTGTAGGAAACCCTTATAAAAATATAGCTTATTTTTTTAAGGAAAATTCAAAAATGGCTCACGAGTAGGGTGTTCCATAAGAGAAAATATAACTTTAATATACCCCTCTTGTTTGAAGCACCCTGTATAATTTTCATTAGTTTTAGATTGTAGTGTTAATTGCCCTGTAAATTGCTGTCAAGAATATTTTTTTAAATATCAAGTCGTTTTCCGTACAGAGACCGAGTCAAATACGATGAACCACCCTGTATATATATATATATATATATATATATATATATATATATATATATATATATATATATATATATATATATATAAAGATATATATACTGTACATTTATTATTTATTTACAAATTTATAATATGCTATGAAAATATTTATTGAAATATATTAGTGTTAACGTTGTAAATGAATGTTGAATAAAAAAGTCCATTTTCCAGAATTTCCCGATTTTTCCGGTGAATGGAAATTAGCTAGTCGTTATTATTTCGTCCAGTTACCCCAATTTAAAAAAAATGAAGGCTCTACGTTCTCTGGAAGCGGAGTTATTGTAAAAATTTTCAAGTGCTCCAATTTGAACTTTCAATACCAAAATCTCGAAGCGCGAAAGCGGACTCAGAGATCCTTCCCCCATCACACGGTCCCAGTTAAGTCAGCTCGAGTACCTTCATTTTAAAGGGTTATTACTCATTTTAAATACAAGATATACTGTAGTTATTAATTGCAATGTAAAATATAGATGTCTATTATGATTTTTTGCCAATTTCGACTCTTAAAATTTTTTAAACAATACAGATATGATTTTTCAAAAAAAAAAGTATAAGTTGGGTATTATTGGTCATAGAAAGTTTATTTTTAGTTTTTAATGTGTGTTTTTTACCACTTTTCTGATACAACTAATTATAATTATTTGTCGTGAAAAATAACAAAGTTATTCTAAATGTTTATAAGGAAAAACTCGCTATTTATTAAACGACTTGTTTAAGAGCATTTAAATAATAAATGTATCATTTTTTTTTAATTTCTTAGTAGTTTGAGGCTTTAAAAACTCATTCCACTTGGCTAAAAAGCTCTGAAAATACCCCTTGGGCAACAATAGCTGTTTAGACAATCAATGTTTTGGATAAACAATTAACGTAACTCGTAAACTAACAAAACGATCTTCTTGATACTTTGCACTCTAGTAAGGGCACATAATATCCTCATAATTAAGGTACAATATGTTCCTTAGGTCATATTTAGTAAAAGTTATTACCATTTACAAAATAGTGCAAAAAATGTGGTTTTTTGCAATTATCTCGGTTAATTATTTATCAATTTTAACTAATCAAAATTAAAATTAATTGTTTTTTTATGATACACAACTTTCATAATACAACTTTTGCTGTAAACATGATACAAAAAATGCTACAGGCAAAAAACCATATTTTCTGACTTTAGCCTTTGTTTATAAAAAACTGAGGTTGATTTGCGAGTACCTCTGTATGTATTTTTAATTAACTATGTCCCCCCTACGATTTAGCACCTTCAAATACCTGTATTGATTTTTACCCTGAAATCGCTCATTTTTATTTATCTGCCCTGGCGTATTAAGGAAAAGTTCCGAAACAGGTCGATTTTTAATTTAAAATTATGATATCTTTGCATAAACAATTGTATATAATACTAGTAACGACATCCATCTGGGCGTGATGACGTAATAGATGATTTTTTTAAATGAGAAAGGGTGTCGTGTGCTAGCTCATTCGAAAGACTTCCAAAGAAATTGTTTTGAATTAAATTAATTGGCACAAAAAAGAAGAATGTATGTAATTTATTGAATTCAAATACATTTTGCTGCTATCAGGAAACAGAAAAATGTTTATTTGACAATTAAATACTGTTCTACGCTTAAATTCAATGTTCAAGCTGCCACCCACCAGCCTCTTGGCAGTTTGAACATAGAATTTAAGCGAAAAGCTATGTTTATTTATCAAATAAACACTTGTTCTGTTTTCTGACTGACAGCAGTAAAATGTATTTTGAATTAAATAAATTACATGCATTCTTCATATTATGTCAATTAATTTAATTCAAGGAAATTTTTTTTGGACACCCTGTATAAGTTATTATGGTAATATTTATATTACTAAATAGAGAATTTAATTACCTTTCAAATGAGCTATCACATGACCCCTATTATCTGAAAAATCATCTATTACGTCATCACGCCCAGGTGGATGACGTCACTAATATGGTATATATTATCCCAAAAAATCATAATTTAAAATCCACCTGTCTCGGGATTTTTCCTTAAAGTTGCTGGCTTACGGCTTAACGAATATATTCCATTCATTTGCACCATACTGTATATTTTATATTTATATATAAAATGGCGATGGAGTATTTAATCAAAATTTTCCTACAGTTCGTCTAATATACTTACCGTTGCACGTCATTATCTACGTCAGAGATGTTAGAGATGTTAAGTTGTCATTGTTGCCCAATTACAAAAAATTCTTGAATTCATTTTAAAACATATATATCACATACATACCTAATTTTTTCGGACGTGGATTCTACAACAAAACAAATTAATATTTAATGTAAATAAATAAAAACTTTAGAAATAGAAAAGAATAATTAAGTTATAATCTTACGTTAAAGTAAATAATAAAAACAATAAATATAATAAAACACATACTTATAGTAAAGAATAAAAACAAATATGAAGTGTATCACCGCAACTGTCAAATAACTGTTACCAATTAATGCCAAAATACCACCTTCGTATGATTATAGTTACAGTGTGTTCATGTGTTCCGAACAAATGTGCTTCCTAAAACGCTTTATAATCCATTTATACAAATTAAATGAAATATATTGTGTATTTCTTTCAGTTAACATTAATAAAAATCTTCAAATATTATTTCTACGCATACAGGTATAATAAAAGATGTCTAGCGGCTGTAATTCCAGTGTACTCGGCTAAATGATTCTAAAAAAGAACACACATACCGCCTAAATATTTTGTGTTGGTATCATGTGACGTCACGGGCTATGACGCGGATGACGTACAACGGTAAGTATATTAGACGTAGTATATACAGAGTGAGTTTTATGTATGGAAACACTCAATTATCTCAGAAACGGCTTTAACAATTTTTATAGATTTTGGTGGGTAAGGGTTTTCTGAGGCGGCCGATATTATAGTGGCAATTACATTGTTGTCAGATTTTCCGTTTTTCTGGAAATCTAATGAACTTTCTTATTTCAAATGGAACACCCTGTATATTTTGCGTTTTGAAGTCCTAAGGAAAAACTGATTATTTTTCATATTATATTCCCTATACCTAAAGGCCATAATTTCGGAGTTATTGCTACATTTATTTAAAAAAAAAACAAATTATAAACATCAATTTTTTCGGCTTGGGTAAATTTTTAGGTTCTTTGGATCATTGGGAACAAAAAAGATCTTTTGTAATTGTTTTATAAAATTTTTTGCTTCCGAGTTATAAACAATTTAAAACTGAAAAAAATCGAATAATGACAATTTTCAAGGTTCAAAAACACAAATAAAAATTATTAGTTTTGAAACTGCGTAATACCCAAATTCATTTTCAAGCCTCATTTTATCAAATACCGATAAGTAATTTGAACTTGTTTTATATTAAAATATTTTTTTTTTAGTTGTTAATACAGCCCGATCACCCGACCTCTCTTATGCGCTTTATAACAAATTAAAAAGCGATGATTTAGAATAAAACGTGCCAAAAACTCTTAGAAGACGAGCTCCTAGAAAAAGGGTTGAACTTGAATTTAGGTATTTCGTAATTTCTAAAATTATATTTTTTATTTGTGTTTTTGAACCTTGAAAATCGTCATTATTCGATTTTTTTTCAGTTTTAAATTGTTTTTAACTCGGAAACGATTAATTTTATAGAAAAATTACAAAAAACCTCTTTTGTTCCCAATGATCCAAAGAACCTAAAGTAATATTTACCTGAGCCGAGAAAATTGATTTTTATAATTTGTTTAAATTTTTTTTAAATAAATGTAGCAATAACTCCGAAATTATGGCATTTAGGTACAGGGAATATAACGAAAAATAGTCAGTATTTCTTTAGGACTTCAAAACGCAAAAAATATACAGGATGTTCCGTTTGAAATAACGAAGTTCATTGGATTTCCAGAAAAACGGAAAATCTGACAACAATGTAGTTGCCACTATAATATCGATTGCCTCAGAAAACCTTTACTCACCAAAATCTATAAAAATAGTGCAAGCCGTTTCTGAGATAATTGAGTGTTTCCATACATAAAACACACTCTGTATATCTATCGTGAACTTTACCTATATATCCGGAATTCTCTCGAACAGCGTGGAATCCAGACAGGTGTGGCGTCAGCTAGATCATTCTCGAGCCCCGACTATCGACGTTTACTTGTAGCTTCTAGAATCTAGAAGCTTTGCCGTTCCTATATGGGATCAGTAGCATAATACTCTTCTTCTTATCGTGCTAGGTCTAGTTTGCATGGAGGAAGAGCTTTGAATTGGGTAGGGGTTTTTCAGTACTTTGTGAAAGACAGACCTGGATGGGGAAGTCCTTAACCCCAACACAGCGCGTCCCAATGGCTGATAGGGAACGTTCCTCTAGATGTACAGGACAGGTACGAATAAGACTTCGCCAAATAAGTACCGGCGGATCAACTGAGGACATGACACAGGACAGCAGCTGTGTCATTAGTGGCTCGCGGCTAAGGAATACAATTCAGGTGCAAGACAGGTGCGGTACTATAAAGTCGCAGGCGACAATCAAATAATGATTTAACCGGCTGCGATACTGCGAACCTAAACCTAAATAAAAACCGAATGTGCGCCGGTATAAGCAATCAACCGTTACCAGGAGGTACGGAAGGGCACTCTATTATCCTGGGGTTGAGAAATCGGCCCCGAAGGCGGATGAGCTGAAAATTCAGTCAACGGCAGTGGAATCAGGAAAGCAACGGGAAACGAAACTACCTGATTATAACTTCCCTAGTAACTCATGATAACATATGTTAATAATGTAAATATATTTACTAATCATGGGACTCGGAATCCAAGAATCGGCGTGGGAAACAGCAGGTTTTCCCCAGTCGTCAGCAAGCGAATTCCCTGTAATTCAGCAAATTTGGTAATAGATAAGGAATGTTTAATAGCGACTTGGAATATTACAAGTATGTTTAAATCTGGAAAGATTCACAATACGATCAAGGAATTCTCTCGAACGGCGTGGAATCCAGACAGGTGTGGCGTCAGCTAGATCATTCTCGTGCCCCGACTATCGACGTTTACTTGTAGCTTCTAGAATCTAGAAGCTTTGCCTTTCCTATATGGGATCAGTAGCATAATACATAAACACTTTTTTAGATATTCAATAATCCACTGAAATTTGAGTTAAGATAGAGGATTACCAGTGGTACCACAGCCATAGTTGAGTGTCGATCTTCCCTAGTTGGTTTCGCGAGTCGGTTTTTTCTAATGCGCATAATAGAGAGCGACAAAAAAAACATATCCATGTCCATGATAAAAAAAAGAAGCTAGTAGAGTTGGGAAATTTAGCGATAAAAACGTAAACATTTAATATTTATTGTTGCCCACCTTTAGACGTATCAGAGGAGTATGTCAATGGCAGCTAATCTGGAAAGCTCAACGTAGATGGCGCTTGTGTAGTTGGAGGTCATGTCAACGTACGTCAATTATTCAAATCAATATATTTCTTAGTAAATATTGCATATTTGTTTCGCTGTGTGAATTTAATGTGAGAAAATAAAATGCCTCAATGTTGTGCTGTGCCTTTGTGCTTATTGAGAACATCAGGATACAGGTTTCCCAAAGATATTCTGATGAGAAAAAAGTGGATTGTAGCAATAAGAATGGATAAATATCTGCCGCCAATAAATGCACGTATCTACAATAAACATTTTGTTGAAACAGATTACGTATTGCCGATGGATTAGACTGTAAAAAATCGAATACTTCACTATAAACTCAGATCAAGATAAATATTTTTATTTTGGTCTGAGCTATAGAAATAAAATATGAAGACTATGATTAATATAGCTTACCCTTCGATAAGGGCTTCCATTTTCCAATAACTCTCGAATTCCAGCAAAAAGAATATCGAAAAAAAAAATGGAAGAACTGAAACTTATTAATGAAATTTATTAATGACAAGATATTAATCAACTACGAAATGAATTAAAGATCTCCAACGATAGAGTACAAAAATTAGAAAGAGAGGGAAGAAG
Source organism: Diabrotica virgifera virgifera (assembly GCF_917563875.1). Taxonomy (NCBI): domain Eukaryota; kingdom Metazoa; phylum Arthropoda; class Insecta; order Coleoptera; family Chrysomelidae; genus Diabrotica; species Diabrotica virgifera. Next base: position 83,946,388 of record NC_065447.1, on the reverse strand, counting down.
GAAAAATATTGTGATTCAAGGACTGCAGATTGACACCGATCAACCACTCCTGCTAGGGAATGAGGTAGAAAAATTCATAGAAAAGGAAATGAGAGTAAAAGTAAACGTTAATAAAGCAAGAAAGCTGGGAGACAAAATATATTTGGTAGAGATGGATAGCAAGACAGAAAAGACCAAAGTAATGCAAAATAAGATGAAACTCAAGCAACTGAGAGAAAGCATATGCATAAATGATGATCTGACGAAGGACGGATAGTGAAATAATGGCCAAAATAAGAAAAATTGGTAAGAAAGAGAAAATCAAAGGAAATAGCAGGATACCAAAGACAGACAATAAACAATCAATTGTGGAAATGGAATAAAGAAAACGAGCAGCTGGAATGAATAGAGGAAGACATTACAAAAAACTAGAATTGAATTCAGTATTAGGAGACCCAACAAAGATGACCCAGCAAAGAAAACGGAAACAAGAATCGAAAAATAATAAAACGAGATAATGACAATAAAGAAGAACTAGTTAACATAGCGACGTGGGATATAAGAGGATCATTCCAGGAAGGAAAACTGAAGCATCTAGTAAACGAAGCCAAAAAATATAAATTTGATCTTGTGGCAACAAGAGACTAAGAAACTGGGACAGGGCAGTTAGGAAATAGACGGCTATATAAACAGTGGAGGCTGTTAAAGGGCTTCCTTTTTTCCAGTAACTCTCGCATTCTTTCTCCTCAATTCGTTTTTCAACGTACAAACAATCCAAAATCTGTATTTTTCTGCCATAATTTATTATTTATTAAATCGTACACCATACAACAAAAACACCATATACAAACTTCACAAATTATTTATTACTTATTACTCCCCTGACTTAGTAATAAGTTATACAATTTCGTGGCTAAAGGTTCTAGTTCTAAACCAAAGCCAGAATCAGAAAAAAAAAAAACTTCACAAATTGTCAAAACGTTGACCCCCAACTATACTAGCGCCGCCAAGCGGGAGCAACGGCGTACATAGCTGCCATTAAAACTGTCACAGTGGCAGTTGCCAAACTGGTCCAATAGGTACGTCTAAAGGTGGGAAACAATAAATATAATGTAAATTTAAAGGTTTTTATCGCTAAACCCACCTCTACTAGTTTTATTTCTTTTTATCTCACAACTTACTATGTTTTCTATCTTTTGCGTTATTTTGCCGGTTATTAGCGCGCTCATCAATGTATTTAATTGACTGACATTTAAAATAATTTAGTTCCTAGCCAATCGAATTGTGCGAATATTCAGATTAGAAACTATCGTTTCGTGAGCGAACGATATCTTAATGCTGTCTAACTGCGAAATTAGGGTGGGAAGAACCTGCAGCTTATAACCCAGAACCGGTTTTTTACTCCGCAATAATTAGTCTTTCCGGTTATTTTTTTGTCCCGATTGTAACCGGTATTTTATTTTTAAAGTAATAATCGGTGAAAAACCAGATAAGTTACATTTGAAAAAGAAATAATTGAGAGAAAAAATGGTGAAATTTGGCTAGTTCTTCCAGTTCCCCTTCCCCATCCCACTATATGCAGTACCTAATACGAATCCTGAACGTTATGAACCTTCACTGAGGCGAGATGCCTCTTCAAGATAGGGGGTTGTGTGTGGGTGGGGGGGGGGGGGGTGAGTTTAGCATCAGCTTGAGTTCCCATATTTCTCCATATCCTAGTTCATCTTCTGTCGTTATCTTCCTGTACCATGTATACCAAACCTGCCACGAAAGCCTAAGTTCCTTGGATAATAAACGATTTCTTTTAAAATCTTGGCTTTTTATATTTTTGCCTTGGAAAACTCGTGGAGGTTAGCTGTGCCTAGATCTTCACCTAGGAGTAGGTATTATTGGGCAATGATATTGGGAAACCACAGAAAACCAATCTCCACCTATCCTTCCTCTTCTTACTCTCTTTCTTGGCTTGCATGCTTGTGCATCTGCCAGTACATTTGATTGTATTTACTTACTTTAAAAACTTATACATACTTACTTACTTTTTCGTGTCTGGATCCGACTACAGTTTTTCTGCCCAATATCGGGCTACGTCTACACCCTTTGTATTTACGAGCCATAAATCATCGAGGGTGCACTGTGATGGGCAAAGTCTGCATACTCTCAGATGCTCCACGCTCTGTATTTCCCCACATTCACAAAGTGCGTCGTTATCTGTCTTGATGCCCCATTTAATAAGGTTCTGTTTTACAGGGGCAACACATGTGGTTCTCCAGTCCAGGTTCATTCCATTATGTCGTTCTGGATGTTGGGGGAACAGTTTGGGTGGTTTGACGCTGACATTTCTCATAAACCTTTTCCTTGATTTAAGTCGGCTGATTCCTGACGGTTCCTCAAACCTGTATAATTGGTGCCTTTCGTCGAAAGTTTGCCTGAACTTCTCCACATATTGTGAGGCGCATCTACGGTCGTCTGGTGATGCGAATCCAGCTGCCCGGTACAGTAATGGTAAAGGGGTAGCATTCATACAACCGGTAATTATTCTACATGTTTCATTTAACGCTGTGGTGACTTGTTGGGCGTGTCTAGATCTACCCCAGACGGGACAAGCATATTCCCCTGTTGAGAAACATAAGGCCTCAGCTGTTGACTTTAAGACCTGGGGGTTTGCACCCCACTTGCTCCCTACAAGTTTCTGGAGGAGGTTGTTTCTCGTAGAAACCTTTTGTCTTGTGCTCTGACAGTGGAATTTATAAGTTAGTGACCGGTCTAGTATCACTCCAAGATATTTGGGCCTATCAGTATGTTCCAAGCGTTGTCCCTCCCAAGAAACATTCAGTTTTACATGCGCCAGATGGTTGTTGAGGTGGAATGCACATACTTGGGTTTTAGTAGGGTTTGGCTTTAATGAGTTTTGTTTGTAGTAAGCTAACATCATGTTTAAAGCCTCTTCCATTGTCGACTCTACTTGTGTGAGTGTTTTCCCCTTTATGGCGATACCAAGTTCGTCAGCGTACACAAAACTCTCAGTCCGGGGGTGCATTGGTTGGTCATTGGTGTAGATGTTAAATAGGGACGGCGCCAGAACGCTTCCTTGAGGTAGGCCATATTTTTGGGTTCTCCATCTGCTCTTCTTTCCATTTAGCACAACGTAGAAGCGTCTCTTACACAACAGTGATCTAATGATATTTACCAGGTCATAGTCAAGCACAGTGTTATAGATCTTAGTTAGCACGGTTCTGTGGTTTATCGTATCGTAGGCCGCTGTAAGGTCTATCAAGGCTACTCCCACTATCTCCCTCTGCTCAAATTCCTCCTCTATGTGCTCTGTTAGGTTCAGCACTTGGCCTGTGCATGATTTACCTGGTCTGAAGCCTGCTTGTTGTGGGATTAGTTTTGCATCTAATGTTTCCTGGATGCGGTTCAAAATGAGGCGTTCATACAATTTATATAAATGACATAGAAGAGATATCGGACGGTAGCTACTCGGTAGTTCAGGGTCTTTACCAGATTTTAGAAGGGCTACTACTTTTGATTTACGCCACATTTGTGGAATCTGGTAGGTAAAGCGACAGATATTAAATAGATCGAGCACCCATTGCCTCGCTTTTTGCCCGAAGTGTTTTATCTGCTCTGTTAGGATTTCGTCCACCCCAGGGGATTTTCCATTTTTCATACAGTCAATACCATTTTTAAGCTCTTCGATGGTAAATGGGTTTCGCAAGAGAGTTGTTTCCTGGTCTTGAGTTCTTATGATCTTTGGCGTTTTGCAACGATTGTTTGTTTTGCCATTCAGAAGCAGTTGGTGGGCTATCTGATTTGGCGTTATTGCACATGGCTCTTTCACCTCTGTGGGATCACCATTAAGTTTTTTGATCATATTCCAAGCCTGCTTACTACTGTGCGTCATATCCATTTTACTTAAAGTCTCGCTCCACCGTTTTGTCTGGAGGCGCTTAGTATTTGCTGCAGTCTCTCCCCTATCTCTGCTGTAACTTCGCTAAATGAGTCTTTACTATATTCTTCGGTGTACTTTGTCATAATGTCTTTTGCTTCATCGTTCAGACCAGATATGTAATGTTGTTGACATCCTCTGGGTATGTGTTTACATGAGGTTCGTTTTACAAGTTTGATGAACGCATCATAGTTTTTGGGGGTAGAGACTATATTTTTCACTTGTGTTTCCAATTCATCAGTATATTTTTCCCAGTTCGCCTTTTTGAAATTAAACCTTTGTTTGAAAGGGATTTTGGGAGCTTTTATAGCGCTGTATACGGATATTCCCACGGACCTATGTTGTGTCTTTGGTATAGGTTTATATATCTTTCTGACGCAACGGTCCTCTAAAGACATGCTGATGAAGGTGAGATCAGGGTTGTAACCTTTCTTCCATATTTTGCTTTGGAATGAATATGGTAGTTTTGGGTCATGCAGCAGTGCCAGGTTGTTTTGTTCAGCCCACGATTCCACAAGATCTCCATCAGTTGAAGCGTAGCCCCAATGAACATTATGACTATTACAATCCCCGAGAATGAATCTGGTTTTTTGAGAAGCGAAATTTTTTGGAGGGGAGAAAACAAAGTCTCGCCAGGGTGGTTTATACACAGATGTAACTGTGCAGGCTCCTATTTCGACGGTCAGAATTTCAATATCATTGTAGCATGTTTTTTGAGCTGATGTTACATGAATATCTCTTTTCACGAAGATGGCACTTCCGTGCTTTGCACTTGGATGTTCAATGATAAGCTGCATTCCCTCAATGCTAGGTCTATGTGCTGATATGTCACGGTGAGTCTCTTGTATGCATAATATATCACATCTGTGGATTTGACACAGTTCAGACAAAATTTCCTGTTTATTACAAGTAATACCCTCAATGTTTATGGTCATCATTGTCAATGTAGGCTCTGAGAAGAGCCGTTGATTCTCGTTTGTTTGTTCGGATCCAGTGGTGGAAGGATTGGCCGCCCGAGGGGCGTTTCCAGGGAGCGCCAGTGACATTTTGTTCTTATAATATCACTTGCGTGGAGGCTCCTTCCGTGCTCCCCAACTTATACATAATATGACATAGAGTAGATAAAATGTTGTATTCTTTTTTGTACCTGTTTGCTGATTTTTAAGGTAACAGATCAAGATTATTGACAACGTCGAGAATAGATGGGGGTAGTTCTTCGTCACTTGAATTATTTTAAAATTCGTAAGTAAAGATGCGTGGAAGTTTTTTAAAGTGTGTGCCGTGCTTTTTAACAATAATTGCTTTGTTTGACATCGTTGCTATGACTTTAAAATATTAAAACCTGTATTGATATACACCATTCATTACTGCATAACAGGTATTTAGGCACCGCATTGACTTTAATTTGGGATTATTATAACTTATTAGCGTTATTTTTTAATTCAATTAATTGATTAAGATTTGGTCATTTTTAAACGCTCTTAGAAAAAAATATTGTTCCTAACTCTTGCGGAAAGTCTCTTTTCCGCACTCGACTGCTTGCCAAACTCCGCTTCGCGTCGTTCGGCACACTGCAATCGCAGTCGGAAAACTATGACTTTCCGCACTAAGTAGTTAGGAAAATAACTATTGAACATTGGAATTCTTTGGTACTCCTAATTTTGTAAATCGATTCTGAGATTAGACTGTTTGGATACTCTTATTAGAGATTGTAGAAGAATATTATCTAGATTCTCAATATTTCCGCACTCACAGTAAGGATGTTCTTTTACTTTAGATTTACTTTTAATCTATATAGATGTGAGCTTGTCCAGCAATGTCCTGTTCTCATTCTTATCATATTTGTCAAGTGCCACCTATCCTTGTAGTTATTTGACTCTCGACTCTAAAGGTCGGTACACATATAGAGCCGAACTGTTTGCGAACTGCTGGCGTACAGTTCCACAATGCTGGTCAGTAAAGATCTTGTTACCATTTGAATCTGAGAATTTTTGAAAAATAACAATAACTACAATTTTAATATCACGTTGGAATTTAGTTATGGGATGAGAAAGAAAGAGAGAGAGAGAGAGAGAGAGAGAGAGAGAGAGAGAGAGAGAGAGAGAGAGAGAGAGAGAAAGTTTCGAATATGGTGTGATTCATGCACTTAACGTAGAAGTCGTTTTTCTAAACAAATGTCTAAAATATTTTAAAATAAGAAGTGTTCTTACTTTGCTTTACAGCATACGCAACAAAACTATAAACTCTGATATAGTAACCGACTGTACAACTGCTAATTTATTATTGTTTATTAACCAAGGAAAAAAGGTTAGGGATTTAGGTATAAGAAAGTTAACAAACCATTGATATTTTATTATTTTTCTTCTTCTAGTTGGCTACTATATTATTGTTCTTCATTGTACTTCTTCTAGTTGGCTACCATATTCACTATCGTTACTTTATTGACAGCAGCTCTGAATAACAATGTAGTCGATTTTCCATACCCTTTCAATAGATTTTTCAGCCATGATGTTCTTCTTCTACCAGTACCACGTCTATCTTGGATCTTTTCCTGAATGATAAATATTATTTTTTAGTATTGAATTAAAATTTCATGATTAGTAGTGGTGGTATACGAGCACGAGCCCCTTTCCATATCAGTTGGCCCAATGCAGATTGAAAAGAAAATTCAATTGTATAGAGCAAAAGCACATCTAAACTTTGAAAGTTTTAATTCATCGATAATTTGTGTATTTCCAGAAGTGTACAAAATATGTTTTAAATTAATAAAAACTATTAATTGAACAGAATAACAACAAAAAAATGAACAACCAAAACAGAGTATTATTTAGATAATAATTGTAGATAATAATGTTAGTTTGTTATGTATTTAGAGTTAGAAATACAGAAAAAATTCCTCTGATTGAAAAATCAAATTTGTTTGTTTTTAAAATAACAAAATATCTGGCTAACTGGCTCGGCCAAGGCCATCAAATTCACTCAAAAAAAAACAACAACAAATAAAAAAAACGTAAACTGTATCTAATTTTAACAAAACAAATGTGAAAGTTTACATCTGAGTGATATCCCTTTTATTTTTAATTAGATTAGTCCAAGTAATGAAGCCTAAAATAGGATAACACCTCGCAATTTTTACAGAATGGATCGATTTGCTTGAAAATTTGAGAATAAGTAGTGGATAGTCCAAGATTTAAAATCTATGTGAGGCCGAAAGGCGCTTTTACCACGGGGATGGTTGCCGCCCCATGTCGGGGGTGGAAATTTTTTATTTTATTTTGACCGCAAAAGTTGGTAAAATCATTCATTCTAAGCAAAAAACGTTCTATACATTTTTTTGATAAAATTAATAGTTTTCGATTTATTCGCTATCGAATGTCTTAGTTTTATATCGAAAAAATCAATGTTTTTAATCAGTTTTCTGCTAATAACTCAAAAAGTTTTCGTTTTATCAAAAGAACTTTGCTTAATAAAAATGTACCTTTTGAAAAAATAAGCAAAACCTTTTTTATTAATTTTCTTTAAGACCAATAGTAATCGAGCTATAATTTATTATATGTTAGCTCTTCTTCGTCAAATGCTAAATATTGTAGTTTCAAAGTCAAAAGACGAGAAAACTATGCACTTTTCGGGGATAACTTGTTCAAACTAATTTAAAGTATTTAAAAATATTTATCTCCTGAAATAAAAAAAGTGGTCCCTAGCTCAAACATTAAGTGACTTATAATAAAAAGAATGTCAGTCCCTATTTTTTTCAGCGAAAAAGTGATCGGAAACTTTCCCCTACTTACCACCCTAATTAAAATTAGTCATTGACCTTATTTGGTCTTCTATATTTATGTATTATTAATAGGTTCTATAGGTTTGAGAGGCTTAGAATGGTTAGTTTTAAAAGAAAATGGAGTTAAAAGCAAATAACGAATTTTTGTATTTTGGTAGAAAATACCCTTTTCTTCAGAATAAACAGATTAGCATCAGAGATACGAAAAAATATGTAAATTAAAAATTGTAGCTTATTTAATTCCCAAGAACGAGGTTAGCAAAAATTTTTTCTATGGCAAAAACTAAGTGAGCTATTGACAATTAAAACTTGTAATATCATGCAAAAACCACCTTTACACCAACCCTTTTACAGTCACCCCTCTTTGCGACTTACGATTTTAAAAGGATTTAATATTAATAGCCTCATAGATCTTGTAGAGACCTACAAAATTATTTTTTACCAAACTTTCTAGTATAAAAAATAAAAAAGTTACGGTTATAAAATCAATATATTTTTTTTGAAAAAAAAAAAAGGAGAAATCCAATTGGAAGCTTAATAATGTAAGTTAGCGGTGTTTTTAGTCATTGGCCTTATTCACACTTCTTTATTTATGTATTGGTAATAGATTCCAGATGTTTATCTGGCTTAGAATGATTAGTTTTTAAAAAACTGGAGGTAAAAGCGAATAACGAATTTTTGTAGTTTGGTAAAAAATGCTATTTTCTTCAGAATAGAAAGATTAGCATCAGAGATACGAAAAAATGTTTAAAAATGAAATTGTAGATTATTTAAATCCCAAGAACTTGGTTCGAAAAAAAGTTTTCCGCGGAAAAAATTGAGTGAATCGTAAATGAGTATAATATCGAAAAACATTGATTTTTTCGATATAAAACTAACACTTTCGATAGCGAATAAATCGAAAAATATTAATTTTATCAAAAAAATGTATAGAACATTTTTTGCTTAAAATTAATGTTTTTATCAACTTTTGCGGTCAAAATATAATAAAAAATTTTCACCCCCAAGGTGGGGTGGTAACCACCCCCATGGTAAAAGCGCCTTTCGGCATCATATAGATTTTGATTCTTGGACTATCCACTACTTATTCTCAAATATTCAAGCAAATCGATCCATTCTGTAAAAATTGCAAGGTGAAAAGCTTCGGTTCCTGGACTAGATTCAAAATTCTTCGAGGTAGAGTTTTTACAATGTTCTAGCAACACTCTGGTGTAAATGAATCCCATATTTTTGCAAGTTTTGCTTCAATTCTTTGACGGACCTAACAGGATGTTTCCCCAATGTTTTTTTATTTCGCGCCACAAAGCGGCGTGAAAGTTTCTCTCAGGGAAAAGTCGGAACTCTTAGAAACGTATTCCAGAAGTAGAATATCATGGTCTCCAATCCAGTTTAAACTCTTTTGGCTTTTGGCAACCTATGCCGTTCCATTGGAAGACAAAATATTTCGCTGATTTTAACTTGTTTAAATGATTTTGTTCCAAAATCGGTAAAAGATTATTTAAAACCTTCAAATATTATTTGCCCGTATTTAAAATTCTATCGATAACATGCAACTTTTCCACACCTATCGCCGACATGCTGCCCCAGGCCACGATAAACGTAGGCAATTTGACTTTTCTGTGAAGACAGTAAGGCTGAAAATCTTTATTTTTCCTGCGAATAACTCGACTCCTACTGTCTCCAATTCGACTCCAACACATACTTCAAATCTGGATTCATCACTCCATTGTATTGCATCCCTTAGTCAATTTGTCCAGCCTCAATGCTCTTTTGACCATTTTAATCTATTTTTCTTGTGTTGTAATGTTAAGGCTGGATTAGTCTGACATACGAAAATGAAATTTTTCAAAAACAATTCATATTGAGTTTTTCAACTTTCTCAATTAATTTGTAAGTAAGCAAATCTCAATTTGTGGGCCTCTCGGTGATATGCTGATCTAGAAACGTGTCTTCCAACGAGGTTAATCCACAAAACGCTTAAATCTAGTTAAGTTGCACGTCATTTTTTCACTATAATGCGTCTTAATTCCTTCGATCTGATTCGTTTATTTTATTTTTCCTGCATTTCTAGGTTTGGTAATACCAAAACCTGAGGTTTTGTATCTCCTAACTATATTTCTTATACTATACTGTGACAATTGAAGCATATTCGCGATTTCCGAATTGGATTTTCCAGAATTCAAAAATCTATTGATGATGGAACAAAAATGTTTTAATCCATCACTTTATCTCCACCCATTCCCATTGATAATTTTATCTCGACAAACGGTAGTAGGCTTTATTATATTACAAAATCTATTTGACATTAATTGACAATTGTTTTGATATAATTTTCCACAGCTAGCTCTGATTTTAAGATAATTATGAAAAAAATAAATGTATGTTGATATAAGTGATGCAAAGGCCACGATTTAGCGATTTTTTTATTATTATTTAAAATAAATAAAAAGATCACAAGGGTAATGTTTTCAATAAATTTTAATAAAAAAGGCAATAATAAATAATATGAGAACTTATAAAAATATGTAGACTATCATTTGTTTGTGGTAATTGTCATAAATTGCAAATTCTAAAGGTGGGCCAACTGAAATGGGAAGGGGCTCGTAAATAATATCATGAGTAGTAGCATATACTTAAAAAATGGCAGAAATAGGCATATTTATGAAAAAAGCAAAAACCTAGAATATGAGTTTTATTAATTTGCTTTTAATCTACATAAAATAACATTTACCATTTGCACATTTATTAAGGAACATTTAATAATAAATCATAAAAAATTTTGCGTAGATGTAACTTATCGGTGTAAATTGATTCGCCCACCGCGATATTATTTTAATAACACCATAACGTTTTAATTAACGACCGATCCATTTATTTCAAGTTCAAATTTTTATGATCTCATGATCACAAAAAACACTTTTCTACAAGAAGAGAGCATTTAACAATTCTCCTCGCATAAAAATGATAAATACCAAAAAAAGATATTCATCTAGCATAGGTAATTCTATATTATTAAATAAGTCAAGGTAAACGCGTTGAATCATCATCATCGCCATGGCATCTACACTCTTATCGGAATGATTGCCGTCTCCTTTGGGCTCTTCCGATTGTAGGGCTCATTTGTAGCGAGGAATCAGTCCATTACTGAAAACAATGACAGCTCTCAAGAAATACGAATCAGAATCGAACAGGCCAGAAGCACATTTACAAGATTGAATAGGCTCTTCTGCTGTCGTGACTTAAACCTTGAGTTAAAAATACGACTGTTGGGGTACTATGTGCTATACGTATTATACTACGGGATAGAAGCGTGGACACTGAAGGAAATTGATGTGAGGAAACTGGAGGCATTCGAGATGTGGCTGTACCGAAGGATACTGAAGATCTCATGGGAAGATAGAATACCCAACGTAGAGGTAATGAGACGTATGCATAAGGAAAGAGAAGTACTTCTAACAATTAAGAGGATAAAACTGAGATATATGGGATATGTGATGAGAGGAGATATATACCTAATACTCCAGGTCATTATACAAGGAAAAATCCAGGAAAAAAGATCCATAGGAAGGAGACGTAACTCATAGCTGAAGAACATTAGGGAATGGTTTGGATGTAGCAACAACGAATTATTTAGAGCCGCAGTCTCAAAAGTAAAAATCGCTCTGATGATTGCCAACCTTCGAAGCGGAGACGGCACCTAGAGAAGAAGAATCAGCCGGCATTAATATTTTGGTTTTACAATTGATTGTGTCACTTGGCGTCTTCCGCAATATCTCTCCATTCTCTCCTCTTTTTGCTTATAGTAATATCGTTGATTGAAATATTAATATGGGTATTAGAATACCTCAATCAACGGTAATATAAAAATATTGTATATTATAGAGCTTCCAAAAAGCAAAACTTAAAATTTGTCTACTTCTGTATGGCATGGGGAATGCATCAAACATTGCAACGGATATATTCTACGCAATTTAGACCTCTATGAATTTGCCGGTGGTCGTCTCAGTCGCTTTTCAAGCGTTGACATGTGTGTAGATACACTTCGAAGTACAGTAAGTGAATATTTTATAAATAGATACTTCATCAGTGGTGCCCAGAAAATTACATAATTACGAGAGCGCCATAGTTAGAGGACTGTCGCCTAGTGTTGCCCAAATGCAAGACCAAGACGAGACTTAGAGAGTCTTGGTCTTGGTCTTGCGACAGTACACCTGGTCTTGGTCTTGGTCTTGGTATTGCGCTCCAGGTCTTGGTCTTGGTCTTGGTCTTGCAGCAAGAGTCTTGCAAGTCTCGCAGTTGCCCATTAGCCTATTACATATCTTAGAACAACGTAACAGAGTAGGTCAATTTTAAGCTTCAATATCACAGCCATAGTAAAGACCAACCAAATTAATAAATATCTAAACAACTGACACCGGGTGGGGTTTGAACCTAAGATTTAAGCGATCCGTGTCTATATTCCAACTAACCAAAGTTTATTAGGAACTTACGTATTTTTTCGAGTATTTGCCATTGACAATGTGTGATTTGAAAAGAATCCAATTCAGTGACAGATGTGCACAATATGAAGGGTCAGAGGGAAAAAGGATGAATTTTTGTCATTTTGAGGTTGTTGTGCAATCTGTTAGCTTAGAAAGAGTACTATCAACCTGTGAATGGACAAGGGGAAATAAATATGATAATCGTCTTAAAATCACGTCACAAGATTGGACAAGGGGTAAAAACAATGAATATGTAACTTTGTTTTTCATTTTACCGAAAATGCTTGCAGATAGACATTCATCGTTCTTTCCCCTGGCCCTTCATAATTATGTTAACGCCAGTTCTCATTTTGGTACCGAATACCAAACCGAGAATTATACACTTCTCCAAGAAATTAAGGCACCTCCTTAAAAATAGGTCATTTTTGATGTCTCGAATTTCCTAAACCTGTTTTCTGATTTAAGTGATTTTTTATTATTATATAGCCTTATTCGTTAACAATATCGCTGTAATAATATTGTTGCTAGAAGTTAAATTGTCGTTGTATAGGTACCCGATAACTTATCGGTACTACTGAGTGTTCCAATCAAACTGTGTTTTTTTCTCAAAGTTAGCATCGTCCTGTGGAATTTTCTAGCATTTATAAAATACTGAAATTAAAACCCAACTACAGTCTGATATTTTTTTTTCATTTTGTTTTTTCATTCGCTAATGTTGGATAACAGTAAAGTTGAGTATTTTAACAACTAGCCATGTTTTTCATCAATACAGGGTGTTTTTTAATAAGGATGGCAAATTTTAAGGGGTAATTCTAATCAAACGGGTCATGTTACCCGTATGCGCGCCAATGGTGAATATTAAATTCTTAATTGTATGTCAAAAATGCGTAATAACTACCTCATAAAACCCACCAAATTTCATTTGCATATCTCGACTGGTTTTAGAGCAATAAATAAATCGTCAGTTTGTAAAAAAAATTTTAACACCCCCTATTTCGGAAACGATGCATTTGCGAACATACAGTTATAATGCAAACCGTCAAATTATTTTTCGTGCAGAATTACCCCTTAAAGTTTGCCATATTTATTTAAAAACACCCTGTATTGATGAATAACATGGCTAGTTAAAAAACTACCTAACTTTTTATTATCCAACATAAGCGAATGAATCAAAAAACAAAATGTTAAGAAAACCTGAGGCTATAGTTGGGTTTTAATTTCAATATTTTATAAATGCTAGAATATTCCACAGAGTGATGCGTCTTTGAGAAAAAAGAATACTTTGATTGGTACACCCGGTGTACAATGACAAATTTACATGTCTAGAAACAATATTATTACAGCGATATTTATACAGAATAAGACTATATAATATTATTATCAAACATTAAAATCAAATAAATAAAAAATCAAATTATCAACCACTTAAATCGAACAAGTTTAGGAAATTCGAGAGACCAAAAATGACCCTTTCTTGAAATAGTGTGTATGTCAACCAAAGAGTAACAAAAGAACAACAGTTGATTGATAAAACAATAAATGACCAGTTTAATTTAACTACCTACAGAAAAAACAGCTATAAAAGTCCTTTTGTTTTCCATGTATTTCACTGTAAATATTTCTTTGTTGAATGCCTCGTAGACTAAATATTTGGGTATTTGGTTACACCGTATATTTAGCCGGCACGGCATTATCTGTTCTAGTCTGTCTCCTTATCGTAATCACACTCAGCAGAAAAAATATACATAATAGTCTTATTATTCTATACATCGATATAATTTGTCGTGTAGTCGTGTTTAAATTCCTAGAAAACTAATTAAGGAAAAAAATGAACTACATACTTATTAGGTGGTATATTTTTTATCAGCATATGACATATTTTTAAAAATTTCGATACATTATAGGTCTGGATCCCGCGTATGAAAAAAAATTGATTAATAGCAAGCTGAAAATTTGTTAATAGCTTAATGGTGTCTAGTCGGATAAACTTTGATATATGGGAACACTGGAACAGGGGCAGTTGTAATTGTGGAACAGGTTAGAAATTTGGAATGGTCAGACCACGAAAACGGCACATTTATTTTGTCCGACAGAATAGACTTAAACTCTCCGAACAGAGATTAAACTCTATTGCAAAAATCAGACTGATATTTACCACCTGTCATAATTCCTGTCATTTGACATATTCTACATGTTCCACTCATTAAAACGCCCATTTGGTGATAAATAGCCGTCTGATTTTTGCATGAGAGTTTAATCTCTGTTCTGAGAGTTTAAGTCTGTTCTGTTGGACAAAATACATGTGCCGTTTTCGTGGTCTGACCGTTCCAAATTTTTAACCTGTTCCACAATTAAAACTTCCCCTGTTCCAGTGTTCCCATGTATCAAAGTTTGTCCGACTAGACACCCTTAAGCTAGTAACAAATTTTCAACTTGCTATTAATCAACTTTTCTATTCTCAATACCTGGACAATTAATTTCAGAGCGAAGAATGTATGTTTGTTTATGGTATTGTTCGTAAGGCGCATAAGTCCAATTTTACAAATTTGTTTGCTTTTCATAGAGTACCTACCTAAGAAATACCCGAACTAATATTACTTCATAAAACGACCCTCAGTTCTAATTGCAAGACGCAAGAGTCTTGCAGGCTTAGTCTTGTTCTTGCTCAAATCTTGCACGGTAAGTCTTGGTCTTGGTCTTGCTCAAATTAGGCGGTCTTGGTCTTGGTCTTGGTCTTGCTAAAACGCAAGAACAAGACCAAGACTTCAAGACCAAGACTGAGTTTGGGCAACACTACTGTCGCCCGTCGACTCCTTATGTTGCAGTCTGTAGTCTCAAAGGCTTACCGTCGATATCAGGAGACCGGTAGCCAGGCGCGGATCTATAAATTCATAATAGGGGGGGCAGACTTACCTCAAATACAGTGATGCCACAGCTACCGATTTTTCGGTAGATATACCAAATACCTGTCAAATCTACGAATCTACCTAATTCTGCTTTTTTTCTACCGAAAAATCAAACTTCTTAATTTTCAAATATTTCTGTCAATTTTTTTTTCTACCGAAAAATCAAAATTATTAGAAATTTTTTTTAGCGAATATATTTGGCAACATAATTTAGTCAATTTTCAAGAATTCTTGAATTGCTTTTATTAGCTTGTGACACAATGTGCGAACCAGCACATACGGATTTACCGATATCAATTTTATGACCAGTCCTTTTTCCTTTAATATTATTATGATTTTGGGAGTAAAATGTATCTACCTGAATCTGAATAGTGAATACTGAAGGATTGTGTTTTATGTTCATATACGCTCTGAGCTTCTCTAGTGTCGCTCCTAGCGGATTATTAATGCAACTTTCACCGGTAATTTTTAAATTTATTATTTAATTATCACTTAATATTTACAACGCAAAAAAGTAATTAAATTGTAATCGATTTTTTAAGGATCTTGCTAATCATTTTACCGTTCTATTAATGAAATACTAAATTCTTACTTCGGATACTTTCACAATTATCGTGTAGATGGCGCTTAGATTAATTTATAATTACATATTAGGAAGTATTAAAAAAACTTAAATTCAGTATTTAAAACGTAAGTATATTTAAGGTAAAAATATACACCACAGCTTTGACCAACTAATATTATTTCCTAATAATGTTTTTAATTTCAATGTTTTAAATTAATCACTTTGACATTATGTCAAATTTCCGGTAAAAGTTTACAGACTTGTCACTACTGGCGCTCGCGAATTTTTAATTATCCCCTCTACGTACGAGCTCACAGCGTATAGAGGATAATTCCAAACTAAAAATAGTACTTTTATTAAAATCTTAAAACAAGAAAAAATTATTTTGCACCTTTTTAACTTACAGTATTTCGACATAACTGCAGAACATTAAAAATTTTGCTCGTTCTCGATTGCTTCAATATCCGACATTGTTTTGTTTTTAAACGATTATAATGTGTAATAAATCATGTTTTTGCCTATAAAACATTCCTTGTAGATTTTAGAGAAAAATGTTTCAAATAAATATTCTAGATCTTAATAGTTTCTGATTTGAAATACATAAACAATTGGAGATAATTGCAAAAAACCTTTATTTTTGCAGTATGTAAGTTATAACTATTATTTATTATAACAAAAATTTTTAACTTGTTTAAACAATTATAAAGCTTTCAAATAAAAATATTTGTATTTTGAACGTTAAGGGGAAACAGTAGATTTTGTAATTTAGTAATTTTGAATATTTTTTCCACATATTTGGCACACGTATTCGTAATATAATAAAGAATGGCGGTACAGAGCCCAATTTGAAAAATATATTAATATGTGGAAATTACTCTGTAATTAAATACAATATTAAAAAAACGAGCCTGTACCGCCATTAAGAAGAACAAAAAAATACACTTTCTTCAAATAAACTTTTTTATCCGATGCCTAGATTTTGTGTCATTTTGGAACTACTAATGAAATAAAAAATTTTAGTAGTTCCAAAATGACACAAAATCTAGGCATCGGATAAAAAAGTTTATTTGAAGAAAGTGTATTTTTTTGTTCTTATTAATCGCGGTACAGGCTCTTTTTTTTAATATTGTATTTAACTACAGAGTAATTTCCACATATTATGGTAGGGGAGCCAAAGCGGGGATTTTTGCAGTTACTCGAGCGCGTCAGATTAGCATATAGGGAGAAACCTGGTACCCTGCAGATGTACCTCTACCATAGATTGGCTCTTAACACAGGGGAGTTCGTTAAGGGGGGCCCGAAAAAAAAATCTATTCTTAAAAAAACTCGAAATTGTCAGATTAAGATAAGGTAGGTTAAGTACATGCAAAAGAGTGTATATTTCAAAAATCTGACGATTTGAGCCGGGCGTAAGGAAATGGGTGAGTCCCAAAGATTCACAAGAAAAAAGCGAATATTTCGCGAAATGAATGACAGATCGAAAAACTAAAAAATATGTTCTCAATATTTTTTAAAAATCTATCTAATGATACCAAACACGACTTCCCATGGAGAGGGGTGGGGGGTAAATTTAATATTTTAAATACGAATCCCGCGATATTTCGCGAAATGAACATCAGATCGAAAAACTGTAAAATACACTTATTCAATATTTTTGAAAAATCTATCGAATGGCACCAAACACGACCCCCCATAGATGTGAGGTGGGGGGTTACTTTAAAATCTTAAATAGGGGCCCTCATTTTTTATTGCAGATTTGGATTCCTTACGTAAAAATAAGTAACTTTTATTCGAAACATTTTTTCGAATTATGGATAGATGCCTTTATAATCGGAATAAACGGTTGTTGGAAATGGAAAATTAAATTAAAAAATGGCAAGCGCCCACTAAAATGGAAAACTTTACTTAACTTTTTTTGGTTTTAGGACCTACTCTTCACAACCCAATAGGTCCCCAAAGCGCTCGAGTGACTGCACATTTAGCATACTTTGCTCCCCTACCATTAATATATTTTTCAAATTGGGATCCGTACCGCCATTCTTTATTATATTACGAATACGTGTGCCAAATATCTCAAAAAAATATTCAAAATTACAGCCGGAATCTTGGAACGCGTTTTTGCTACCTGTTGATCGCTACTGTTTCCTCTTATAGGTACACGTGTGGTAAGTTTTTTTAAAAAGTCTACAACAGGAAAAAATATGCAATTTTATTTTATTATAAATAAATTAATTCCTTACAACAAAATTAAAACATCCTGAATATTTAGTATTGCGTTAGTTAGACGGCTCTACTCGAGTAACTTTGGATTAAAAAAAAATTAAGAAAATTGCTCTATAATACCTAGAAAGCCGAGAAAGTACATTTTTTATGATGAAATTATATTATTATTAATGATTATTGATATGATGATGAATGTAGTTTATTTTTGATTACTGGTACCTAAAGTATCATTTTTTTGCAATGTGATAGCAAAAGAAGCAAAAATGAAATCTACCGAAATTTGACGATTTCTAGAGAAAAAATAGGAGCAGTCTCCCAAAATTTTGTCCAAAACCTGTGGCAACACCGCTCAAATATTATATTTGCCAGATTTATCCATACGTCTCACACTTAGGTACTCTAAGGATAAAATACACTATATAATCCCAGATGCGTACGGTATCAAAAGGATTGATAGACAATTCACGACTATTAATCTCACTGGTCGTTCTTTACCATAAAGATTAACCTTTCTACCATCAATGGGTAGGTACGCATGGAGTATCTAGTAAAATACAAATTTTTATATCTTTATTGTATCGCAAATTTGAAACGTGACTTTTCATGAGATAAGGTTTATACCAAGTATAATGTATTTGCATTTTAAAATATCATTTTATTAATCTTTGAATTGAGAAAAATATTTCCGTTGTTTATGGTTCCACCGGTACCCAAAGAAATGCGCCTGCAGATTATTTTTCAGAGAAGGGTGTTTTATTAGATTGTATGGCTTCTTTCAATTCTTTGGAAGCGGAATACTTATAGACTAAATACAATACGGGGTCCATGGACCCGTTGACCCCCCCTGTATCCGCGCCTGCCGGTAGCTATAGTCTTCGACCAGGTTAGAGTCGGCGTCCTGTAATACCAAAGAAGTATTTCAACACAGATATAAAAACAGTGGACTGACATCCAATGAGTCTGAATATGAGTCCCATCGAGCACCTATGGGATGAGCTCAAACGCAGGGTTCGGGTCTGTAATCAAGCATCAGCGACAGTGGTGGGGCTAAAAACTTCATTAGATGGAAAGTGGGTACCGATTTTTCAGGAATCAGTCTGAAAGTTCATAAGGTCCTTAAAATCTCGCATGGAAAGTATAATACAACGGAGAGGAAAAAATACTCGAGATATTAATTTTTATATTTTATGTTAATTTACTTTTACATTCATTACAATAATAACTATCATTTATAACCTATTTTCTACACATACAACATTAAGTTATCTTTGTTATGTTCTTTAGTTACCTACTAACTTTATAAATGTTGGTGTCATTGCAATCAAAATTACTTCTGTTCACAATATTTTACTTTTAATTTTATATATCGCATCCCGACTTCATTAGTGCCATAACCCTAAAATCGCAAACTTTTCAGGAGAGCAAAAACAAGATGTTATGTGAACTCTTCATTTTTTTCTCCGTTACTTCCTTATCTAAGTTAACCAAATTCTGCACTCATGTTGATTATGCTATATCTAAGGCTATGCTATCTTAGTCTGGGCTGATTAACGGAGAATAGGCCATTTTTGGAAAAAGTTATTTACCAGCAATTTTATTGCTTATGATTATATATTAATAATATAGGTACGCAAAGTCCGCAGATAGTGTGCTACTTTTTTTATAAACAAAATGGCTCCCGAAAATCGTGTTTTTTTCAATTATTGCTCTATAACTATAATTTTTTGCAAATGGTTGGAAAAATTTTTTGAAGAATTCATTTTCAAGACCTTTGAAATACGCATTTTAAGTATTTTTTAAAATTAGAATATAATAAACAATTTCTGAGAAATGTTAATTTGTTTATAACTATTTTTTTAAACATTTAAAGATTATGCAAAAAAATAAAAAAATTATATTTTGTCGAAAAAATATTAAATAGGCATCACATCTTTATAATCCTTCTAAGTTTGATCAATGTTTCATGATTATTTTGGTTTTTATTGCGACTGTAAATTGTTAATTAACAATTGAATTGTTGCTAAAATATTCATTTAATTTTCACCGGCTTCTGCAGTTATAATCTATACCAATAAAGCTTTTATTTCACCAAGTTATTTAATTATTGATAAATAATAATTACTTGCCCAAAAAATTTATTTGAAAATTCGAGATTTTGTTGAGAATACCCACATTTTCCGAGGAAAATTTTCGTCGGAGCAAATCGGGAAAAACATGCCTATATGTAGAATTAAATTGGGGTGATTTTTTTTGTGTAAACTTAAAATCCTCGGAGTTATAGACCAATAATTGAAAAAAACACGATTTAGGGGCGCCATTTTGTTAATAAAAAAATTAGCACACTATCTGCGGACTTTGTATACCTATATTATTAATATATAGGATCATAATATTCGATTCCAGCTACGAAATTGCTGGTAAATTACCTTTCTATTGTACTTTACTAATTAGACCAGCGTATTATAACTATTTTTTTTTTCAAAATTTAATAATTATGCAAAAAAACGAAAAATTTATATTTTGTCGATAAAATATTAAATAAGCATCTCATCTTTATAATCTTTATAAGTTTGATCAATGCATCATGATTATTTTGGTTATTATTGCGATCGTAAACAGTTAATTAACAATTGAATTGTTGCTAAAATATTCGTTTAATTTTCACCGGCTTCTGGAATTACAATCCATACCAAGAAAGCTTTGATGTCACTAAGTTATTTAATTATTGATTAATAATTACTTACCTAAAACTTTATTTGAAAATTAGAGTTTTTGTTGGGAAAACCCGCATTTTCCGAGGAAAATTTTCGTCGGAGCAAATCGGGAAAAACATATCTCTATGCAGAATTTAATTGCGGTGAATTTTTATTTGAGTGTTTTTGTTCTTCTTCTTCTTCTTCTTCTTCTTCTTCTTTTTATATAGACATTACTCTGTCTGTTTTTCAATGTGCCTCCAGTAAGTTGTCATTCCATCTTTTTCGTGGTCTTCCCACTGATCGTCTTCCTATTGGGGAACCGTCTCTCGTCGTCCTTACTACTCTATTTGTTGTCATTCGGCTTGAATGACAACAAATCCTTAGATAGTGTTTTTATTGTAATGTTAAAATCTTTGGAGTTGTAGAGCAATAATTGAAAAAAATACGATTTGTCGGCGCCATTTTGTTTATAAAAAAAGTAGCACACTATCTGCGGACTTTGCATACCTATATTATTAATATATAGGATCTTATAATTCGATTCCAGCAATAAAATTGCTGGTAAATAACTTTTCCATGAATTTTGGTAATTAGCCCAGAGTAAATACATATTTATTTTTAGTTATTGTTATTGTTTTACCTGAAATTCACCCTTAAAATATGATAAGGCGCTATTGCTAAGACACCCATATTCAAAAATCGAGGATTAGGGCGTGTCAACCTGCCTTATCACAGGTTATGGAACCAACACAGATTTTACTTGAGTAATTTTTCTTGGCTAACCCATGCATTATTACATGTTAGGGCATTATTTAAAAATGAACGGTACTAATCATACATCCACTCTAGACCACTGCGTTACGCAACCTGCCTTCTGGTGCTCTTCTGGTGGTAATAATTTTGACCAAAACCGGAAATAGTAACAACGATACAGGCGAACTAGGCAGATTCTAAAGGCAAATCAAAGCGAACACGAACGAACGAACAAATTCGTTCGTTAACTTTATTGTATTTGTACAGCGAATCGAGCACGACCGAACGAATTCGTTCACATTCGCACATGTTCCAACCGATGTCGGTAAGTTAGCGAATCATCAAAGGAAATCGTTGTTCAATGTGGACAGTGGATAGACGGTAGCGAACGAATTCGTTTAGAAGTACTGATTTAATTTATTTACAAACATTAGTTTGAGAGGGTTGTTTATTGTGTAGTCGTGAAAACATAATTTTGCAATATGGAATGGACCAATGAAAAGATACTTAAATTAATTTAGTTATATAGAAATAGAGAATGCCTATGAAACCCGAAATCGAAGCTATATAAAATAATAAACAGAAAAACTGATGTTTGATATAACATAGGAGGAAAATAACATTCTATAGGAATGGGTTGTGATGTCTCACTACTAATGAACTAAATGATGAACTAAAAAAATAATTAGCTTCTGGCATCATTTAGACGAGAAAGACAAAAAGAGGGTTCGAAGTGGTTTGCATTTAAAATCCTAATGTTTTTGTTGGATAAATTTCAACCCAGAAAGACTAATGAGGTAAGCAAATCAAATTAATTGCTAAAAATTAAAAGCAAATTTATTTTGATAAGTACTCCAATATTTGACAATTTATTATTTGAACATAATATAGTTATAATACCAAGAGCAAGCAAATTTTTCGAGGAAGAGTTTTAAGAAAGCTGGTTCTTTAATATATTATTCTCTATGCTCCCTCAAACAGCGTATAATACCTGCTACCTGGCTGCTGCTGATACAGATTGCGTTCATTAGTTCGAAGCACATTACAGGTACCTACCTAAATATATTGAATTCAAAATTATTTTAAGAAGATAATTGTTTTTTTGTCATTACTTTTGTCATTATTAGAAATATGAATAAAAATATTTTGTCAGTAATTTATATGCTAAAAAGTTTGACCTGTGCTCTTGTGAGGAATGGAAGCATGGACGTTAAAGGCCCGTTTCATAAATTTGAATATCATGGACGGACAGACTCAGAAATGATTAAGTACTAAGAAGAGCGGGTTTACAGGATAGGGAACTTTTTAATTATGTTAAAATAAGAAGACTGCATACTTGGGGCATATATTACGAGGGGAACGATACACTTTTTAGCAACCGATACACAAAGATAGAGGGTAACAGGGGTCTGGGAAAAAGATGTCATGGCTGCGTAATCGCCACCGCCAGTGGACAAGAATCCACAGCTATGAAATGCTTTGCAATGCTGCTAAAAACAGTAATATTTTATAAACAAGACAATGTACGGTGGACGCCTACGCAGAAATGGACGGCATCTTAAGAAGAAGAAGAAATATGAATTTATAATTGCTAGACATTTTTGGACGTTTAATTTATCTCAAACTTTAGTTGATAATGCCAAATTTAAATGAAATATTAATAAATAAAACTTATCATCAAAATTTTCAACAAAAGTAATAAAAAATACCTGAATAAATTATTTTTGAGTCTGGAAATGATTTTTATTTTATTTTAATTATTAAAATCAAATTTTTTAAATTAAATAATTATAGAATAGAGACAGGACAAAATGAAATTATTTAAGTCGTATCAAAATTTATACTTATATTTATATGACATATTTTTTTCCTTACAGAACACACATTGAATTTTATAAGCTATTATTGTATTAAAATTTACCCAACAAGAAACACGACAATAAACTTAAACACAATGTGTGACTGGCGCATTTTAAATACATCTGCGGGCAATATGCACTCCCGATCATCAACGAATGCGAACGTTCGCTTCAATGTAAATGACCTACTTTGTAGCGAACGAATGACCAAGCGAACACCTACGAATTCGTTCCTTCATTCGTTCTTTTGTGTTCGCTTTGATTTAAATGCTCCTTAAGATAACCAAATTATATGACATTATTCCACAATGAAGGCAACGCCTAAAAGAACGTGTTAGGCCAAAAAACAGATTTTTCTACAACCACTATTCAAAATGCACTTTTATGCACAGATTTATGTTAACAAAGTTGATATTTTCTCACAGTATAAGATATATGACATTAGTGTGCAGAAAAGTGACGTTTCTGTGCCGGAATAGTTATTTATGAAACAGTTCGTGAAGTATGCTTATTGCGAACGCACGCGATTTTTAGAGCACGAGCAACAACGGAGCGAGTGCTATACATCGCATAAGTTCGCAAGAAGTACTTCACGCACAGTTTCATACAATATTTTATCTACGATAAACAAATAAAAAAACTGTAACTCTTCGTCACTGGAATTCATTTCTATTCTACAATTTTTAGAACTTTGACATTTAAAAATCTTAACTACTTTCAAATCACAAAACTGTCAAAAATTTTGTTGTAAGTCATTGCTCATATTGTCATCACCATGACAACGCGAAAGTTAAGGATATTTGATTATATGAAAGTGTGCCAAAAAACCCATTGAAAGTGTGCGAAAAAGTAAATCCCATTTCAAATACATTGTTACTTCACGCACACTTTAAACCCTTCACGCACTGCTATGTCCGTTCGCTAAACTCAGACTCAACTGGCTAGTGATTTAAGCTAGTAATTTTGCCAATTTGATAAAATTGCCAAAAAAATCATTACTAAATAGTTAATAATTACTAAATATTTAGTAATTTTGCAAATTTTGTCAAAATTGGCACAAAACAAAAAAGTTACGTACTAAAATCATTAGCCATTTGCGTCTGAGTTTAGCGAACCGACTTTATATCTATAATCTACAGTGCTTCCATAAAGTACTTTAAAGGAAAATTCCCGCAACAGGTCGATTTTTATTTTTAAATTACGGTTTTTTGGCATATATATCATACTAGTGACGTCATCCATCTGGGCGTGATGACGTAATTGAAGATTTTTTTAAATGAGAATAGGGGTCATATGATAGCTCATTTGAAAGGGTATTCAATTCTCTATCCAATAATATAAACATTAACATAATTATTTATACAGTGTGTTCAAAAAACATTTTTTTTTATTAAAATAAGTGAGACAAAAAGAAGAATATAATTAAATTATTTAATTCAAAATACATTTTACTACTGTCAGTAAACAGAAAAAAAAATGTATTTGACAAATAAACATTGATTTTCGCTCAAACGAAATGTTCAAACTGCCAAGCGACAGGTGGGTGGCAGCTTTAACATTGAATTTAAGCAAAAAACAATATTTATTTCTCAAATAAACATTTTTTTCCTGTTTTCTGACAACAGTAAAACGTAATTTGAATTAAATAGGTTACGTACATTCTTCTTTTTGTCTCAATTATTTTAATTAAAAAAATGTTTTTTTGAACACCTTGTATAAATAATTAGGTTAATGTTTATATAAATGAATAGAGAACTGAATACCCTTTCAAATGAGCTATCACATGACCCCTATTCTCATTTTAAAAAAATCATCGATTACGTCATCGCGCCCAGATGGATGACGTCACTAGTATGATATATACAGTAGAACTCCAATTATCCGGATTAATTGGGACCGGACCCGATCCGGATAATCAAAAATCCGGATAATTGGATTTTTCTCGAAAAAGGCCTTTTCCGGGAAAGAAACGTAATTACAGAAAAACACAATGGAGAACATATACGGTATTTATTATGAAAAACAATACAGTATACACAATAATATGTAAATGACATTTTTTTATAAACTTGATTTTTTCTTTTTCTCAATCTGATCCGGATAATTGGCGATCCGGATAATTGGAGTCCGGATAATTTGAGTTCTACTGTATGCCAAAAAATCTGAATCTAAAAATAAAAATCGACCCGTTTCAAGATTTTTCATTAATGTCGCTAATTTAGGAAATAATGAATTTATGCGTTACTTTATACATAAAGTAAACAAACTAAAAACTTATACATAATATAACATAGAGTAGATAAAGTTCTTTTCTGCACAGTAGACTACCTCATTCTGAGTAACGTTATTTATTCTGTTTACATCTGTGGTTAAAGTGTAGACAAATATAACCAGTAAGACAATTATTATACTTAATTATCGAATATAAATATCGTATAATTATCAATTAACCAATAAGGATTTAGCAACCTTAGCAAGATACGTCGAATGAAGTAGGTTTGGTGTAAATCCGTGACTGCATAAATATAACGTCAAATGTGACATTATTTTGTAATATTTATTTAAAATAGTTTAAACTCAAACAAATTAAGGTAGTGCATTAATTTTTTAACTTATTTTTGTGTAATTTGTTTAGGAATAAGGAATTTAAATTGATTAGTATTAATTAAACACACTTTTAAATTTATAATTTATTGTTATAATAAATCTTAGATGGAAATTGTGATTTTTAGTTTTAGCAAAATATGTGCTTGTAGAAAAAGTATAGTGTGTAACATGTACAGAAAGGTAATTTCTCACTCGTTTGAATTGCGGAACTCGCTTGCGCTCGTACCGCAACCTTTCAAACTCGTGAGAAATTAGTACCTTTCTGCACTTGTTACACAATATACTATTCCATTTTTTAGGTTTATGGAACCATCGAAGTCGGTGTGCGATATATTATGTGGACAGACACTTGCCAAACAGCGTAGTCAAAAAATATAATTTATTTTACTTTTAAGCCGATTTTTAGGCTCGCAAGTGTAGATCCTTTCTTTCAAATTATTCAATTTATTTTTATTTTTCATAATTATTATTTTTTCTTCTGGAAATAAACTGATTCCCCTACTGCGATAGCACTTTAATAACACCATTACGTTTTAACAACAGATCCATTTATTTCAAGTTCACATTTTTACAATCTCAAGATCACAAAAAACACTTTTCCACAAGAAGAGAGCATTTAACAATTCTTCTCGCATAAAAATGATAAAGACCAAAAAAGATATGCATCTAGCATAGGTAATTCTATATCATTAAATGAGTCAAGGTAAACGCGTCGAATGAGCTCCTAAATTCTTAAGGTAATATTAACCTGTATACACTCTTGTAAACACTTAACGTATTTATGTTGTTTTCATTTTTTTAGTATGTAATTTTACGAACACATTTTAAAATGATTGTTATTTTATGCAGAAGTTTTGTCATTACAAATCTAAGAAATTTTGAAAAGGATATTGACAATAACAAACAATAATTCCCCAGACAACGACGCATTTATAAATCTAAAGTTAACAGAAAAGGCATATCATCTCAGAGCTATCGAAATTTTTCATTCATTTTCATATTATGAAAAACATTGTAGATGAAAACGTTATTTGAAAATATCTATTTGCTCTTTAAAATGAGATTTTCTAAAAAAACTTTATAAACAAAAAAAGTTGTTGCAAATTAACCGAAATACCCAAATCTCGTTTATTATTATTAAAATAAACAATGAAAAGATTTATAACACATTTCACAATGTTATTAGTTTTTATGTAGTTTCTATATCTATGTGCAAAAGATGGGCCAGATCGGTCGAGTAGCTTGTAAACAATTCCAGTTCTTTCCAGTACCTCCTTTTTACGCACCAGCTCCTTATTCTTAGTTTTCATTCTTTCTATCTCCTTTTCCAAATCCCTGTTCTTCCCTCTGTGTCTCCTAACTTTTCCCTTTAGCTCGATGTAGACTCTCATATTCCTTCAATCTTCTCCGTCCACCAGTAAAGAAAATGATTTACTCTCCTACTCTAAGGATTGCACTTTTCTGCCCTGTTCTTGGAAGAAGCCACTTGTCCCTTTAACGTTCTTGACCCTCTATTCGGTAGGCGTCTTTCCAGATATTGTTTTCCAGGTTTTCGTAACATTCCTTTCCAGTAGGTACATCCTCTTGTCGCCATTGATTTCAAGCACCAGCTCTTTCTTCGTAGTTTTCTTTCTTTCTGTCTCCTCTTCTAAATCTTATTTCTTCCCTCTTAGGGGAGGAAACTAACTTTTTCCTTTAGCTTGATGTAGTCTCTTATATTCCTTCAAACTTCTCCGTCCACCAGTAAACTTTTACTCTCCTACCCTAAGGGTTGTACTTTTATGCTTTGCCCTCTATGTCTTGGATAGCTATTTGAGTTTTCTTTTATCGTGATATTTCGGCATCCCTACCTCACTTGTAAATATTTCTCCTACTAATATATCCCTTTTTGCCGCCTTTTTACTGATCAGTGTCGTTGCCATTGTAACGTTAATATGTGTTTGGCTTTCCTCCCGACAAAAGTCGTCTTGGTGTTGTTGAGTGCCACCAAATTTAGGATCTAGGATTACTTCATTTCATACTTCTCCCCTTCTCGCAACTCCTTTGGCTCCTCCTGTGAGAGATAGTTTTGTATTCAGATTCCCAGCCACGATCAGATTTTTTTTACCTGACAGTAAATATTAGTGTGTTATTTGGGGAGATGTATGTTGCCACTATTGGGATGGTTCCAAGATATAAGTAACGAGAAACCCCGTTTTTATATTTTATATCTGTACCCCCAGCTATGTTTTCAATAAAGACTGCCACATTTTTTTTGTCCATAATTCAGCCTCCAAGAACCAATATTTTTATTTAGCTCAGACACTACCGACAGGTCCACTTTTAATTCCTTACCCCTGATCCTATGCACAATATGTAACTTCCTATACCTCCTCAAAGGACCCCGCAACACTCCTTATGGAAAAGTGGTCCCGCTCAAATTTAACGAAAGTTTGGTCAATAAGACTTCTCGATGTGTAGATTTAAAAAGTCTATGGGACCTGGGTCTCAATAACTACTATTCTCAAGCTACAGCCCTCTGAAGTTATTGGATTCGAGTGATCGGTTTACAATCAAGTCAACAAAAATATTTATTATTGGAAGAAAATGGACTTATTTTTTATGCATATTTTTATGTTGCATATGAATTCGTGGTCAAAAATAGTTACATCGTATTTTAGTCTTCTAGACAAGGCGAAAACGGCGAGTTTATTGGAAAAAATATTCCCATGAGATTTTTTTACATAATCACATTTGTAATACACCTCAGAATAAGGTTCAAGAAGTCGCCCACTAGAAAAGTGGTCTAAATTTTTTTAACAATTTTTTTTATCAAATTGCAAGAATTATTATTTTTGATCTGGACAATTTTTTTTAGGTTTTTCAGACCATTCTGGACAAACAAGGTCTCTTGTAATTTTTCTCAAAAGTTGATGGTTTTCGAGTTATAAGTAATTTAAAATTTGAAAAACGCAAAAATGAACATTTTTAAGACTTAATACATCGGTTAAAAATTAGTATTATGAAAGTCAAAAAGTGATTAAATCAAAGTTTAAAGCCCTCCTACATGATCCTGAAGAAATTTATGTCATTAATTTATTACTAAGCTGTTATTTTTAATTATTAACAATAAGCCGCAAGAGCGTATTGACGCGGCTGTAAATGTGAGTGCGAGTAAGATGCTCCATTGGACTGCCGGAATGGCATCTCTCTCGCACTCACCATGGACGGTCGCATAATACGTGGTGGTGCTCATTATTATTACTTAAAAATAACAGCTTAGTAATAAAATTATGACAAAAATTTCTTCAGGATCTTGTAGGGGAGGCTTTAAACTTTGATTTAGTCACTTTCTGACTCATAATAATAACTTTTAACCAATTTATTAATCCATGTTCTCTACTTGTCTTATATCTGATAAGCGGAACCAGTTTCATGTCATCTAATGTATTTTTTATGTTGCTGGACACGTCTTTAGTTTTCTGAGGAATTTTCGGGGGTTTTCTGAAGACTAAAATACGATGCACCTATTTTTGACCACAAATTCATATACGACACGCACGTATTCATGAAGAAAATGAGTCTCTCTTCTTCCAATAATAAATATTTTCGTTCACTTGACCGTGAATTAGTGTGCTTAACTTAAACTGAGCACTCGAATCCAATAATTTCAGAGGGCTGTAGCTCGAGAATAGTAGTTATTCAGACCCAGATCCCATGGACTTTTTTAATCTACACGTCGAGAAGTATTATTGACCAAACTTTCGTTAAATTTGACCGGGACCATTTTTCCATAAAAAGTGTTGCAGGGTCCTTTATCTGCACTACTATCAAACCTTTAAATTCGTCCTTAATCGATCACTTTCAAAAGCGTTCATTTCATGAGCTTCTTGCATTCAGGACATTCGTTCGAGTCCGTCTTGTGGTCCTCGTTACATATTCCGCAATGTAGTATATTGTTGCAATCTCTGGCACTGTGCCCTTTCTTCCAGCAATTAAAGCACTTATCTATTGAAGTATTTTCTATCACATTGATCAATATCTGCTTTCGTTACCTGATAGCTAACCAGTCCTATCAGGACCTTCTCTTGCCGCACCTGTCGCTGTTCTACTGGATTTTACCGCTAACGCTTCTCCCCGTACTATCCCTCTTTCCTATTACTGATTCCAATTGAATCACCCTCTCTTGGGCCTAAAATGTTTACCATGGTCTCTAGGACTTTCTAATCTTTTAATGTTTGATCCAGCTCCTGTACTAGTACCATCCTTTCTGGAAATTTTGAGCTGACATCAAGACCCGTTTGCGATGGTATCCGAGTTTACAGTTCCGTGATTTGGCTTATAGACCCTACTAGGTCCAGTCGTAGGTCTCTTTGTGCTATCTTTCTCAACATCTTGATATCAACTCAACTTCTTTGTTCCACCACGGACATGTTTTCTCCTACCATGCAGTAGAGATGTTGAGTAGAGACAGAGAACAAAACAAAATCAACTTTGACATTTAATAATGCGTTAGTTAGATGGCTCTACTAGAGTTACTTGGAAACAAAAAAAAATGAAGAAAATTGATCGATGGGAAGCCGAGAAAATGCATTTTTTTAACATATACTGATTTTGAACTTTCCATTTTCTCCATCCTGATTTTTGATTGAAATTTTGGTATTTTTGGTACCAATTACTTGTAATTAATACTTATAGTTTTTATTATTATTATACAGTGAACACGTAAAGGTTGGAATAAATTCATTTTCTTAAGAACGGACGATTTTGGAAAAAAATCCCGAAACAGGTAAATTTTTATTTTTAAATTACGACTTTTTGGCATATATATCATACTAGTGACGTCACCCATCTGGGCGTGATGACGTCATCGATGATTTTTTTTAAATGAGAATAGGGGTCGTATGATAGCTCATTTGAAAGGTAATTTAATTCTTTATTCAGTAATATAAACATTAACATAATTATTTATACAGGGTGCCCAAAAAAATTTTTTTGAATTAAATTTATTGACATAAAAAGAAAAATGTGTGTAATTTATTTAATTCAAAATACATTTTACTGTTATCAGAAAACAGGAAAAAATGTGTTTTTGGCAAATAAATATTGTTTTTTGCTTAAATTCAATATTAAAGCAGCTACCCACCAGCCACGTGACAATTTGAACATTTAATTTAAGCGAAAAGCAATGATTATTTTTTAAATATACATTTTTTCTCAGAAACCACTCATCGCAATTAAACGTTTTTTCTTCTAAAATAGGCGTCCTGCCGCGTTCGTTCCAATACCGTTTTCATAATTTAATTTAATTTAATTTAATTTAATTTAATTTAATTTAATTTAATTTAATTTAATTTAATTTAATTTAATTTAATTTAATTTAATTTAATTTAATTTAATTTAATTTAATTTAATTTAATTTAATTTAATTTAATTTAATTTAATTTAATTTAATTTAATTTAATTTAATTTAATTTAATTTAATTTAATTTAATTTAATTTAATTTAATTTAATTTAATTTAATTTAATTTAATTTAATTTAATTTAATTTAATTTAATTTAATTTAATTTAATTTAATTTAATTTAATTTAATTTAATTTAATTTAATTTAATTTAATTTAATTTAATTTAATTTAATTTAATTTAATTTAATTTAATTTAATTTAATTTAATTTAATTTAATTTAATTTAATTTAATTTAATTTAATTTAATTTAATTTAATTTAATTTAATTTAATTTAATTTAATTTAATTTAATTTAATTTAATTTAATTTAATTTAATAGTTGTTGTTGTTTATTTGGGTTTATATGACTGCGGACACTAAATCCATTCGCCAATTTTACTATTTTTTATTTTATTAGTCATTTTTTCGTATATTATCCTAAAACTAATACTAATAATTTAATAGTTGCCGAGACATTCTATTTGTTTATAAGCCAAAAAATTGTTTATAATTTAAAAAAATTCCTGAGCCCGCTTAAATAGTCCAATTTCAATTCTGTACATTAGATAGATATAGTGCCTTTTTATACAAAAATCGTAGTTCTTCTTATGTATCGTAATTATTATGGTTATCATAGCGACCGTAAATTGTTAATTATCAATTAAATTGTTGCTAAACTGTTGATTTAATTTCCATCGGCTTCCGGAAATATAATCTATACCAAAAGGGCCTTTATGTCACCAAGTTATTTAATTATTGGTAAATAATTACTTACCTAAAATTTTAGTTGAAAATTAAAGGTTTTGTTGGAAAAACTCGCATTTTACGACGAAAATTTTCGCTGAAGTAAATCGGGAAAAACAACTCTCTATACAGAATTTAATTACAGTAAATATTTATTTGGGTGCTTTGGTGTAAAGTTAAAATATTTGGAGTTATAGAGCAATTATTGAAAAAACTCGATTTGGGGCCGCCATTTTGTTTATAAAAATAGTAGCACATTATCTGCGGACTTTGCATACCCATATTATTAATATATAGAATCATAAGATTCGGTTCCAGCAATAAAATTGCTGGTAAATAACTTTTCCCAAAAATGGCCTATTCTCCGATAATTTGCCCAGATAATAATTAAATAATTAATTTGAAACAAGTATGTATTTGCTTTTATTCACAATACTTTTGTCATTAAATTTCCAACCGAAGTTGCACTAGTAATCCGCTAGTTGGCGATACCAACGAAGCTCACAGCGTATAATACTGTTAAATATATGTTGAATTGGTTGCATGTGAGAGTTCATTTTAAATGAAGTAAAAGACAGACGTACTCTCAATCATTTAATTGTGTACTTCCGACGACCGGTTTCGCTCTCTATAGGTTGCAGAGCATCATCAGGTCAACGGTTACAAGTCACTAAATGCTACAAATAAAACCAGAGTTAGAACAATGTCTGGTTATAAAAGATGCTAAAGATCCATAAGATCAAGCCAATGTTGAACAACATACATAAATAGTAAAAACAGCAGACAAATACATATGCACGTAAAAAGGGGGCAGTAACAAACGTCCCCAAGCTTACAAACACATGCAGATGTATACTGTCAACAATCATGCAATTATAACGTGTCGTACTTACATTCGGATACAAGGAGCTATAACCTCATTATACCATAACATGATGTTTCTGCTTAAGTTATGCTAACGAAATATGGTGGAGTAGACGGAGAATGTTAAAAAGGTAAACAAGTTTATGGTATTTGGGATTTCTTGAGGGTGAAGAGATAGTTGTTGAGAGACAACCAACAAATCTGTGTCTATTCTTGTGTTTGTGAAGCAAAATAGTGGATGTCATATATACAATTTTTTAAAATGTTTACTATTTACAAAAAATTTTTTGGAGGTTTTATTGGTTTTAAAGATTTATATTTTTACTTATTAAAGAATTTGTTCTTATTATGTTATTTATATTTATAAACAGAATTCTATTTATTAATGTGTATGTTAGTGCAAGATGGACAACGTTTGGATACAGACGGGTAGAATGTCTACCCGTCTTTCTACCCGTCTGTATCCAAACGTTGTCAATCTTGCACTAACACACACACATTAATAAATAGAATTCTGTTAATAAATATAAATAAAATAATAAGAACAAATTCTTTAATAAGTAAAAATATAAATCTTTAAAACCAACAAAACCTCCAAAAAATTTTTTGTAAACAGTAAACCTTTTAAAAAGTTGTATATATGGCATCCACTATTTTGCTTCACAAACACAAGAATAGACACAGATTTGTTGGTTGTCTCTCAACAACTATCTCTTCATCCTCAAGAAATCCCAAATACCATAAACTTGTTTACCTTTGTAACATTCTCCGTCTACTCCACCATATCCCGTTAGCATAACTTAAGCAGAAACATCATGTTATGGTATAATGAGGTTATAGCTCCTTGTATCTGAATGTAAGTACGACACGTTATAATTGCATGATTGTTGACAGTATACATCTGCATGTGTTTGTAAGCTTGGGGACGTTTGTTACTGCCCCCCTTTTTACGTACATATGTATTTGTCTGCTGTTTTTACTATTTATGTATGTTGTTCAACATTGGCTTGATCTTATGGATCTTTAGCATCTTTTATAACCAGACATTGTTCTAACTCTGGTTTTATTTTTAGCATTTAGTGACTTGTAACCGTTGACCTGATGCAACCTATAGAGAGCGAAACCGGTCGTCGGAAGTACACAATTAAATGATTGAGAGTACGTCTGTCTTTTACTTCATTGTTAAATATATATTTGGGAATAAACTAAAAATTTTAAATTAAAGTTATATTGACGTTTCAACTCGAGAACAGAAAATTGAGATGACCCAAAGTAACAGTATTGGTGGAATGAAACAAGAAAATCCTTCATTCGTGGTGGAATTAATTCGAATGTCTCGGATTCCTCTCAAAATGGAAGTTGTTCGAAAAACATTTTTTTGAATCTCAGCATAATGCGTCTTGTTTGCTTCTTTGGGTTGAGATACTTGGTAATAAGGATCATTGACATTGATGTCAGCACTTGGCTATCTTTATAAAACAATTTTGTTGTGTTTTTAATGTCTTAAATTCCTAAGTGGTATTTTATCATGAAGACAGTAAAACCGAAGATGCTTTTAGAGGTGAGTTCTTTTGCTTTTTTATATACAGGGTGT
Source organism: Diabrotica virgifera virgifera (assembly GCF_917563875.1). NCBI lineage: Eukaryota > Metazoa > Arthropoda > Insecta > Coleoptera > Chrysomelidae > Diabrotica > Diabrotica virgifera. The sequence goes on along the minus strand of NC_065447.1, from coordinate 83,911,964 downwards.
TCCAAGATGTTTTTAACAGTCTGTAACTGTGGAAATATATTGAATATTTTTAATTCTCTCTCTTCAATCCTGACCCCCCGGAGGGAGTGTAGCGGTCGACGTGATGTCGTATATTGTCCGTCTCCAAAGATCTCTGTCTCTGGTCATTTCTTTTAACTCATGCATAGGTAGGTCTTTTGCATATTCCGTAATTTGATCGATCCATCTTGTTGGGGATCTTCCTCGTGATCTTCGGCCTTCCACCTTTCCTTGTATAATGAGTCTTTCCATGTTTTCTGTGTTGGCTCTCATAACATGTCCAAAGTATTTTAATTGTTGGAGATGGACTTTACTGGAGAGTCGTTGGCTAACTTTTAGCTCTCTTAAAATTGAATTATTTGTTCTATGGTCGGTCCAAGGAATTTGTAGCATTAGTCTCCAACAGAACATTTCAGTGGCGTCTATCTTTCTTCTTTCCGAATTTCTCAGGGTCCAAGATTTACATCCGTAGGTCAGTTTTGGGAATATTAAGCAGTTGATCAACCTCACCTTTAACGCTCTTGAAATTTGATAGTCCTTCCATATTGTGGTCATTTTTGCTGTGGCGACTTTTGTTAGATCACAACTACGTTTTATTTCTTCCTGTAGTGACCCTGTGTTTGTGATTAATGATCCCAGATATAAGTATGAGCTCACAACCTCAAACCGATCAATTGTGGTTATATGTGGATGATTGTTATGTAGTCTATCCACTATCATGATCTTTGTCTTTGATATGTTTAATTGCAGACCAAATATTTGACTTTCGTTTTCAACCAGTCGTATAAGACCAATCAGCTCTGCTTGACTATTTGCAAGAAGGGCTGTGACATCTGCGAAACGTAGGTTATTTATTTTATGACCATTTATTGAGATGCCTTTTTCCCATCCTTCAAGTGCTCTTCTCATAATATGCTCTTTTTTAATTGAAAGTTGGGAAATATCAATTGGATCTACAATACTATCATCTGAGTTATCTTCTTAAGGGGATGGGTACGAACCTTCGGCTTCAATGCTATTTAAATGGGATTCATTTTTTTCGAATCCTGAGAAAACTAATAAGTATTTTTAAAAAATTTAAACGCAGAATGAAAGATTACGGTATTACCGAGGGCCGAAAGTCCCTGAAAACTTCTATAATATTTATTTTAATAAGTTACAGGGGTGAAAAACTAAGAGGAAATGTATTTTTAATTTCAAATATCTCATTCAAAAGAATTTTATTCATTCTAAGGGGCTTTCAGCCCTCGGTAATAAAGTAATATTTCATTCTGCGTTTAAATTTTTAAAAAATACTTATTAGTTTTCTCAGGATTCGAAAAAAATGATTACATTTAAAATACATTGAAAATTTTGATAGGCGTCAAAATGTGCCTTTCCTCTTAAGGTTCCGTCTTCTTTCTAAGGTTGGGGATCATCATGACTATTTGTTTCTCTACACAACCCTCTGGAGGTCCTTCTTCCGTCAAACACGTACAGTGGAACCCCGATAAGTCGGCACCCGATAACCCGGAAGTCCGGCTAACCTTTACCGATTTTCATCAGACAAACATTTCAACAATAAAAATATATGTAATATAATATTTAAGAGATAATGGATATTTGTGTAATTTAAACTATAGGATAGTAAAAATGACTCATGGCACACAGCGGCAGTGCGACCTTCATTGTCTCAGATTATCGGAAACAACAGGCACCTGTTATTCCTTTATTTATTTCAAACTGCCTTCGCATTGTTTAAAAAAGACTAAAAGACTATTTAAAAAATTATTTTTTAAACAATGGTCTTAGTCTCCACTGTTCTTAAAAAATAAGATAACATCGTTCCGATTGTGACCGTATTGTGTGTAGTACAGTCGTATTTCAATTATAAGGGAGTTTATCTGTAAGTATACAGTATTTTATTAATTTTTACCATATTCTCCGGCTAACCCGGATTTTCGATAACCCGGATCGGGTGTGCTCCCGATTAATCCGAGTTATCAAGGTTCCACTGTATTCCCATATTTCTCATACCTTCATTGATGTTATCAAGGAACCTTATACTGGGGGTTCCCTTTATTCCTGACCAATGGGTCTATCAAGGAGCGTTTTTATCGGTTCAGTTTTTTTCATCCACAAGGATTATTTATATGGTCAGAAACATCTAGATTTTCTAGACGATTCTCTTGATTTTGTTTTGATTTCTGTTAGAGCTACTACATCTTTGTTTAATTTTTGAGCTTCTTAGCAATTTCTGCGCTTAATTCGAATTCCTGTTTTTTTTGTACAAATTCCAAACCTCTTAAGTATTTTTTGTAAGTAGATAAATTTATAGGGATAGAGTGAAGGTCCATCTATTCAACCCCCAATCTGGAGGGCGAGTAAAGTTTTGTATACATACTGTAAGCCACTTGTCTGCCGTAACTAAAATGAGCAGCCTTCTCTGTTAAGTCCCTGTCGCCAGGGGGGGGGATACAACGGCCTCCTTAATTTAGATGGACTTACCCAAGTTTTTTTATGTATTTTGACCCGTAGAACACAAATTTTTTGGGTAACAGTCGATCCGGATGTCGATAAGATTGTTAGAAACAAAAACTTGAGGAATTACATTACAGCGATTTTTCTCAAAACAAAACATTTTTTTGTATTTTTTGGATGATTCTCAGCCAAAAATGTTCTTACAAGTTTTTTTGTAGGATGCATAGTTTTCGAGATAAACGCGGTTGAACTTTCAAAAAATCGAAAAAGTGCAATTTTTAAACCCGAATAACTTTTGATTGAAAAATAAAATAGCAAATCTGCTTACTGCATTTGAAATTTCAAGTCAACTTCTATCGGTCTTGATTATTTGCATTGCTAAAAATTAATTTTTTTATTGTTAAACAAAGCTATAAACACATATATGTTTCCCGTGTCCAATGCATCCGTTTTAATGTACGCAATCTACATAGAAATTGTCTGTATGCGCGCCTACTCTTTCGATTTCAAATGAGAAATGCATTGAAATATCATTGTAGCACTATGTGTTTATAGCTTTGTTTAACAATAAAAGAATTAATTTTTAGCAATGAAAATAATGAAAACCGATAGAATTTGACTTGAACTTTCAAATGCAGTAAGCAGAATTGCTATTTTATTTTTAATTCAAAAGTTATTCGGGTTCAAAAATTGCAATTTTTCCGATTTTTTGAAAGTTCAACTGCGTTTATGTCGAAAACTATGCATCCTACGAAAAAACTTGTAAAAACATGTTTTGCTTAGAATGACCCAAAAAATACAAAAAAATGTTTTGTTCTGCGAAAAATCGCTGTTATGTGATTCCTCCAGTTCTTTGTTTATAACAATCTTATCAACATCCGGATCAACTGTTACCCAAAAAATTCCTGTTCTACGGGTCAAAATACATAAAAAATCTTGGGTAAGTCCATCTGAATTAAGGAGGCCGTTGTACCCCACTGGCGACAGGCAGGCCTAGTTTGCTTATTTCGCCTTTTAACGTTTTTTAACCCTCACTGACTATGTTTCACCTGTAACTTAGGCAAGTGCCTAAGAACTAGAGAGTTACTCCTCAGTCTCTCCTTTTTTCCGAGCTTGGGACCTGGTGCATGCAATGTAGAGCTACTCAGTTCACCCCATTAACAAACACAGGCAGAGTTGTATAAAGCTACCAAGATTATATTTTCTATGTGGTGCTTATTGAAAGTATCAAGTACAGTGGAATCCCGATAAGTAGGCCCCCGGTAACCCGGAAGTCCGGCTAACCCGGACCGATTTTCATCAGACAAATATTTCAACAATAACAATGTATGTAATATAATATTTGAGAGATAATGTGTATTTGTGTAATTTGAATTATACGATAGTAAATAAAAATGACTCATGGCACACGGCGGCAGATCGACGTTCATTATCGCAAACAACAGGCACCTTTATTCCTTTATTTTTTATTTCAAACTGTCTTAGCATTGTTCAAAAAAGACTAAAAGACTATTTAAAAAATTATTTTTTAAACAATGGTCTTAGTCTCCACTGTTCTTAAATAACATTGTTCCGATTGTGACCGTATTGTGTGTAGTACAGTCGTATTTTTCACTTCCGTTCTGTAATCGTGCTTCAGATAGGTTTGTGTTTGCGTGTTTTTTTGTCTACGCATGAGTTTTTTACCAAGAAATGAACAATACTTTATACAACTATACGTAATTTAGATGTGTACTGTGCATATATATTTCATGTTATTTAAAATTATAACGGAGTTTATCTGTAAATACACCGTATTTTATTCATTTTTACCATATTCTCCGGCTAACCCGGCTTTTCGATAACCCGGATCGGCCGCTGTTCTGATTAATCCAAGTTATCGAGGTTCCACTGTATATCAATGTATATCTTGATTGAAGAAGTTACTTACCAATTTGATATGTACACTCTCTTTTTTATTTGTTTCGATAAGCTTCACTGCATCCATTTTAAGTTTTTCTATTTCCGATAAATTAGGTTAATTTGATTTAACATATATTATAATATACGGAGCACATTATGAGAATGGCGTTTGAGGCATGGAAAAGGGCATCTCAATAAGTAGCCGAAAATAAACAGTCTTCGTTTTGCAGATGACACAGCTCTTCTTAAAAATAGTCAAGAAAATTACTTAATCTCATACGACTGGTTGCAAACGAAAGTCAAATGTTTGGTATGCAGTTAAACATCTCAAAAACCAAATATCATGATAGTATATGGACTATACAGTAATGAGCGCGTTAATAACCGGAAAAATAACGCAAAATATGGAAAACATATTAAGTTGTGAGATAAAAAGAGATGAAACTAGTAGAGGTGGGAAATTTAGCGATAGAAACCTAAAAATTTACATTCTATTGATTGTTTCCCACCTTTAGACGTGTCAGAGGACTATATCAACTAAAACTGTTACTGTTACAGTAGTAGTTGCCAAACTCGTCCGATGCATCTAAAGGTGGGAAATAATCAATATAATGTAAATTTATAGGTTTCTATCTGACTCTGTGTAAATAATTAGGTTAATGCTTATATTACTGAATAGAGAATTGAATAACCTTTCAAATAAGCTAGCACACGACCAATATTCTCATTTAAAAAAATCATCGATTACGTCATCACGTCCAGATGGATGACGTATAATATATATGCCAAAAAATCATAATTTAAAAATAAACATCGACCTGTTTCTGGATATTTTTTCTTCTTCTTCTTTAAGTTCCATCTTCTATCGAAGGCTGGAAATCATCATGGCAATGTGGACCCTGTTGACTGCCGCTTTAAATAGCTCTGCACTACTGCATTTCAACCATTCCCTTAAGTTCTTAAGCCAGGATGTTCGTCTTCCCACATTTCACTTTCCTCGGATTTTGCCTTGCATAATAAGTTGTAATAATGAGTATTTTTGCCTCTTCATCACATGTCCCAAATACTCAAATTTTCGTCTTTTGATAGTTAATATTATTTCCGCTTTATTTCCTATCCTTCTAGTTATTTCCACGTTTGACATTCTTTGAATCCATGATATTCGTAGGATTCTTCTCTAACGCCAATATTCAAAGGCGGCCAACTTATTCAGATGGACCTGTTTTATTACTAATTTACTTTGTTGAATTTTTCTCTTAAGGATGTTCTTTGTCTTCCCACATTTCGCTTTTCTCGGATTTTGCCTTGCATAATAAGTTGCATTCTGCAGTCTGCATATAGTAGAGTCCTTTTTGTTTTCTATATTCATCGTCTGCTGTATTATAAATTGTAAAAGTCGCAGATTAAGGATGTACCATAAAGAACTTTCAACAAGAAAAGTTTCAGATTTAAATAACTACATATTTACCATTTTAATTTTTATTCAATTCAATCTTTGACATTTATTTACCGATTCCATCCACTGAGTTAGTAAAGAAATCTATATTATATTCCGCAAAGAAACTATACAACCATCTCCCGTTACAACTTAAATCTGTAACATCTTTCCCAAAGTTCCGTAAAATGACAAAAGCCTATCTATCTAAAAGACCATACTATTCAATAGAAGAATTTTTTAATGAATAACTAAGAAAATTGGGTTTCATACGCAGTAGCATAAACTTGTCAGTTCCTTATGTATTTTATTATATTTGTTGTAAGTATGTTCAATTTGTAATTTATATAAATTTTGCAATAAATTGTTTTTGTCTTGGCTTTTATATCTTATATTATACTGTACATATATTGACGATTTATCTTATTTTAGTAAATTGTACTTGTTATTTGTTATTGATATTATGTTTTCTTTTGACTGTATGTAAGCTTTGTCCATAAAATTGTAAAAATTTTCAGTGACAATAAAGCATATTTCTATTCTATTATAATGGTGAATTATGCATCTGAGACTTTTCAGTTTGTTTAAGAGATGTCGCCGGATTGTGTCCCAATGGGGATTTCAATGATCTTTGAAATTTCGTTTTCAATTTTTGATAGGCTTTTATATCTTATATTATACTGTACATATATTGACGATTTATCTTATTTTAGTAAATTGTACTTGTTATTTGTTATTGATATTGTAGCAAAACAATGAGTCACCAGCCGCAAGGCGTAAGCCGAGAAAAGTCTAGATCAAAGCACGCTATACGGGGAACCGATGCGCGGTTGTTGGAAGGTCACACGATAGTCGGAGAGCTGGCTTAGCCCGGAATGATCGAGAATAACGACTAGGATATATAAGGCATAATTTTTGTGAATAGAGTTAGTCTTAAGCTAAAGTTTGTAAAGTAAACTTGTATAAATAAAAAATAAAGTCGTATATAAATTACGAACCGCTAGTTTTATTGTAATTAGAAGTAACTACACTAATCACGCTACAGTTGGTGTCGGTGTTCGGTTAACTTAGTGCGATATAAATAAGTGAATTACAGAGAGACTTTAAAAGACTTTTGAACTTTATTCGTCGGGAATAGTTAAAGTGCGTTGATTGTTCGGTATTCGGAAAGACTGTTAAAAGACATTTTGGAAAGTACGTGTGTGCCGACCAAAGATGTTGCTACAAGAACTTACAGTAAAACAGCTCCGTGAACAGCTCGAGGAACGGGATCTGGACAGCAGTGGGCTCAAGATAGTCCTACAAGCACGACTCGAGGATGTCCTCACGAAGAACGGAGAAGACCCAAAGACGTTCCACTTCCAGTCAGCAGAACAAGTAATCTTATCGAAATTAAAAACTGTTTCTGAAACGATCGATGAAACTTCTAAGATAAGCAACGAGAAATTTGAAAGTGTTTCTCAAAAGATCGATGAAACTTCTAGACAGAACAACGAGAAACTTGAAGAAGTTAGTAGAAGAAGCGACGAGAAACTTGAAGAAGTTAGTAGAAAAAGCGACGAGAAATTCGAAAATGTTGCTAAAAGATTCGATGAGACTTCTCAAATAATTAAAGAGGTCTGTAGGCAAAACAACGAAAAACTAGAAGAAGTTTGTAAACAGAACAATGAGAAATTTGAAGAAGTTTCTAGAACATTCGATAAGATGCAGAAAAGTGTAGAGACCGTAGAAGAAAAGATCAAACAGCTAGAGAGCAGGATAACCGATACAAAAGTACAACCATCAGTTAATGCAGCAACGTTAGATCCTTTAGTGAAAGATGAACTACCGAGAGACGAAACGTCGCATAATATGAGATTCAAATTACCACCATTTGATGGAAAGTCCTCTTGGTCCATATATCTTAGACAGTTTGAAGCTATTGCGACCGCCAATCATTGGACCGAACAAGAAAAGGCTGTTTCCTTGACTGCTGCTTTACGAGGTGATGCTGCAGATATATTAAGGTCAATTCCCAAGGGTCAAGAAAATTGTTACCAGACCTTGTTCACTCGTCTAGAAAAACGCTATGGAGATGCCCATCTACAACAAGTATACAAAGCACAACTGCGAAGTAGAAGTCAACGAGCAAGTGAGAATCTGCAAGAATTTGAAGCAGATGTGGCTCGTGTGGTGCGGTTGGCTTATCCAGAGGTGCCAGACAGCGTTTTAGAAGAAATTGCAGTAGATACCTTCGTCAATGGGCTGAAAGATAATGAACTACAGAAAGCTTTACGACTAGCAAGACCGAAAGTTTTAGATGAAGCACTTGCTATTGCATTGGAACACGAAACGGCTAGTCAAACTTCACGAGGCCATAGAGTAAGAACCATTGAAGAAAGTGACGAACACAACGATGAACGTCTGGAGGAAATGATACGGAGAGTATTAAGTAATCAGATGCCAAAGAGACGCGAGCCTAGATGTTGGAATTGTGGAGACGTAGGCCACATTCGTCGTAATTGTAAGAAGATCGTACAGCCGTCGGAAAACTAGAGCGGGTCGACACCAAGGGGCAACTGCCGACCTCGAGAACTAGAGCCCCCATAGTAACTGTCAACCTTACGTCCTCCGGTGGAATCCACAACTTATACATCGAAGGTCGTATCAATAATAGATGTAGATCGTTTTTGGTGGATACAGGTGCAACTAGAACTATCGCACGTCCAGACGTAGTACGAGGCTACCATAAGTTATCACCTACAACAGTAAAGCTTAGAACAGCGACTGGTGAGCTAATTAATACATATGGCGAGGCTAATATGTCGATATCCATTGGCCAGACCACAGTTGAACATCAAGTATTAATTGCCGAGATCTCCGACGAGTTCATATTGGGGATGGACGTACTAAGAAAAGTGGGGGCAATATTGGATGTTCAAAATGGAGTTCTCAGGATCAATGGTGAAGAGTTGCCCTTTCACGACGACAAAGAAGATGCCATTCGCCTACTAACTAGATGCGACGTAACCATACCCGGTAATAGTGAGAAAATTCTGATGACCATGCTTGATGGACACTGCCGAGAGGGAAGTTTAAGGATGGTCGAAGATGTGGAAAATGTCGAGTTCCTAACGGCGAAAACTTTGATAAGAGTTCGAGATGTCATCCCTGTAAGAGTTATGAACTTAAGAGAAACTGCTATCAAGTTGAGTAGAGGAGCTTTGATCGGACAGTGTGTCCCCGTGGCTTCAATTTGCTCTATGAATACCAATGAGAAATCGTCGAAGTCAAAGTATCCAAAAGACCTTGTCGAGATGATCATTGAAAGATGCCAAGATCTTGATCATGAACGAACGAAAAAAGTGAGGTCTATGCTGATAGAGTATCAAGATGTTTTTGCTATTGATAAGAAGGATAAGGGCAAAACAAGCATAGTAACGCATAAAATAAATACCGGAGACGCTCAGCCAATCAGACAACGGCCTAGACGACTTCCATTTGCGAAAAGAGATGAAGCCGAAGAGATTATCAAGGATATGGACAAACAAGGGGTAATTGAACCATCGAACAGTCCATGGACATCACCAGTAGTTCTGGTAAAGAAGAAAGATGGTTCGACGCGTTTTTGTATCGACTACCGCCAGCTCAATGCGGTAACAAAAAAAGATAGTTATCCTTTGCCCCGAATAGACGATACATTGGATACTCTCTCCGGTTCTCGATGGTTTTCCACACTCGATTTAAAAAGTGGATATTGGCAAGTAGACATGGAGCCAGTGGATCGGGAGAAAACCGCATTTTCGATAGGATCAGGGCTTTGGCAGTTTACGGCTATGCCGTTTGGTTTATGTAATGCCCCTGCCACATTTGAAAGATTAATGGAGGCAGTTTTAAGAGGTCTAACATGGAAAACATGCCTGGTTTACTTGGATGATGTAATTGTGGTTGGAAGGTCATTTGATGAACACGCCAAGAATTTAATAGAAGTCTTTCAACGATTGAGGGCAGCGAACTTGAAGTTAAGTCCGAAGAAATGTCACATGTTTCGACGAGAAGTTAAGTACTTGGGACATATTGTATCGAGTAACGGTGTAACAGCTGATCCTGAAAAGATTGAAGCAATTAAAGATTGGCCAGTACCAAAAGATAAACATGAAATTAGAAGTTTCCTTGGCCTATGTACATATTACCGACGATTTCTCAAAGGATTTGCGAATATCTTCAAGCCCCTAACAAAGTTGACGGAGGAGGGCAAAGAATATATATGGAGTGAAGAGTGCCAAAAAGCTTTCGAACAACTACAAATGGCTCTGATCAGTGCACCGATATTAAGCTACCCGGGACAGGCAGGAAAATTTGTTTTGGATACCGATGCTAGCAACAGTGCCATAGGAGCTGTTCTCTCCCAAATCCAGGATGGACAGGAAAAAGTCATTGCTTATTTCAGCAAAGTCCTGTCGAAACCAGAAAGAAACTATTGCGTTACAAGAAGAGAACTGCTGGGTGTAGTGAAGGCTTGCGAACATTTCCATAAATACGTGTATGGCAGAAAGTTCCTTCTTCGAACAGATCACGCTGCTCTAAAATGGCTCATACAATTCCGTAATCCCGAGGGCCAGATGGCAAGATGGTTGGAACGATTACAAGAATATGACTACGAGATAGAACATAGGGCCGGAAGAGTTCATTCAAATGCTGATGCCCTTTCGAGACGACCATGCAGTGCAAATTGTAATCACTAATCACTGTGCCAAATTAGAGGAACGATTTTGCCCCGTGAGACGAACCACCGTAGTTAATGAACAATGGCAGCCCCAACAGTTACAACACGCCCAAGAAGATGATCCATGTATAAAAAGAGTATTGGATTGGATGCGGCAAGGTGAAAGACCTAGTTGGCAGAACATTAGTGCATGTAGTCCAGAAGTCAAGGCCTACTGGAGCCAATGGAATTGCCTGGTACTAAAAGATGATCTTCTGTACAGAACCTTTGAGAACGATGATGGTACAGAATCTAAGCTGCAGTTGATTGTACCTAAAAGTAAAGTGTCAGAAGTATTGCGTCAGTTGCATGACGGTACATCAGGTGGACACTTTGGTATTACGAAGACTCTGCAAAAGGTTCGAGAACGGTTCTATTGGGTGAACTGTAAAGATGATGTAAGAAGATGGTGCCGGAAATGTGAACTGTGTGCATCCGGTAATGGTCCAGTTGGTAAAAAGAGAGCACCCATGAGACAGTACAATGTTGGAAGTCCTATGGAATCGACATTGCAGGTCCATTTCCAGAAACCGATGCTGGAAATAAATACATTCTGGTAGCCATGGACTATTTTACGAAATGGACCGAGGCCTATGCATTACCGAATCAAGAAGCTGCTACCGTTGCAGAGGTACTTGTTAAAGAATTCTTCAGCCGATTTGGTGTTCCCTTGGAGATCCACTCCGACCAAGGGCGAAACTTTGAGTCAGCTCTTTTCCAAAACGTTTGTAAATTGATTGGTGCCAATAAGACCAGAACAACACCCCTGCATCCTCAATCAGATGGAATGGTCGAGAGGATGAACCGAACGATGGGTAAACACTTGTCCAAAGTTGTATCTGAACATCAGCGAGATTGGGACCAACACATTCATTTATTCCTGATGGCCTACCGCTCGGCCGGGAATGAAACTACAGGTCAAACACCAACCTGCCTGATGTTGGGTCGTGAAGTTCGTTTGCCCTGCGACCTAGAGTTTGGCTGCAGACCTTCCGAGGAATATGTTGCAGGCGAAGAATACGTAGACCGCCTGAAGTTACGAATGAACAACATTCATGAACTTGCCCGACAACACATCCAGATAGCCAGTGACAGAATGAAAGATCAATATGATTCTCGCTGTAAGAATGAAAGCTTCGAAGTAGGTGATCTTGTCTGGCTTTATAATCCACAACGTCGTCGAGGCCTGTGTCCTAAACTGCAAAGACAATGGGAAGGTCCGTATGAAGTTAAGAAGAAAATAAATGACGTAATATACAGAATTAAGAAGTTGCCAAACGGTAAACCAAAAGTTATTCACATAAATCGTCTCGCACCATATGCTGGCTCAAATGAAACAGAGGAAGCCCGAGTCCTCCAACAGGAGATGAAAGATGCACCACAGCCAAGTTTTAAGGAATTTATATCAAATTACGCAGAAAGAAAGAGTGCTAGATTCGGCGTGACCACAGAAGTTCAGCAAGATCTGTTTGGTGTTCCAGAAAACGTCTCTCTAGCCCACTGTGTTGCCCAAGACCTCGAGATGACTAAAGGAATCTCGTCCGTATTCAATAGAAAGTTCGGCCGCCTGGACGAGTTAAGAAATCAGCAGCCTAAAATTTGAAGAGTACTGCGATTGGAAGATGGTCCTCGATCTTTGCTGTATATGGTGACCAGGAAGTCTTATACGGACACGCCAAGCTATGAGAACATATGGCGTGCTCTAAGTAATTTGAAGAAAATCGTGTGTAATTATGACATCAAAGATTTGGCTTTACCAAAAATAGGCCATGCAGTAGAAAATCTGGATTGGAAGATTGTGAGAAGCATGCTTGAAGTGGTCTTCAGAGAAACTGGCGTACGAATTACTGTGTGTTGCATGAACCCGAAGATGTCGGATCCTTCAAAGACAGTAGACTGTTATTTCTTCTTGAAGGGTGTATGCAAAGCTGGAGAGTCGTGTAGATTCCGCCATCCTGGGCCTTCATCTAGAGTTGCTGATCGGGACGCTCAGATCTTAAGAGGGGAGCAATGTAGCAAAACAATGAGTCACCAGCCGCAAGGCGTAAGCCGAGAAAAGTCTAGATCAAAGCACGCTATACGTGGAACCGATGCGCGGTTGTTGGAAGGTCACACGATAGTCGGAGAGCTGGCTTAGCCCGGAATGATCGAGAATAACGACTAGGATATATAAGGCATAATTTTTGTGAATAGAGTTAGTCTTAAGCTAAAGTTTGTAAAGTAAACTTGTATAAATAAAAAATAAAGTCGTATATAAATTACGAACCGCTAGTTTTATTGTAATTAGAAGTAATTACACTAATCACGCTACAATATTATGTTTTCATTTGACTGTATGTAAGCTTTGTCCATAAAATTGTAAAAATTTTCAGTGACAATCAAGCATATTTCTATTCTATTATAATGGTGAATTATGCATCTGGGACTTTTCAGTTTGTTTAAGAGATGTCGCTGGATGGTGTCCCAATGGGGATTTCAATGATCTTTGAAATTTCGTTTTCGATTTTCGATAGATTTTCGATTTTCGTTTTCGATTCAGAGGTGTGCACGCTAGCGCTGTTGAGGAAGCCTGCAATGGCAGAAAACTGAGTTAGTTGGTCTGTGCCCATTGAATTGGCAAGTACCTAGCATCTTCGAGCAGGGAAGCATGGTGCCCTTTTAGCATGTGTTCCATTATATCTATCAACATCGACTTGTAGTCATAAAATTTTACTAAATTATATTATGTAAACCATATATTATGGGGTTACCACTATATACAGTGTGCTAGTTTCAAATTACTTGGAAGGATGCACTGAAGATGTTCTGTAACAGAACGAAAACGTTTTGCAATCCACGACATTTTAGATAGTTTTTAAATAAACGATTTTATACCAGAATACATCTCGAAGTTTTTTTTTACTTCTGTATGAGTATATTGCTGTGTCAATTAAGCCATAAATCAATAAAGGAATAAATGGTAAAACGAAAAAAAATATGTCATGTCATAACTTATTCATAAATTACACCTCGCCATGCTATAAAACAATTGATATTAATTATTTAATTATAACAGATTTGAGGAAATGTCACATCCTTTAAGTAATTAAATTGCGTAAAAACTATCTAAACGAACTATTGTTTACCTTATCATTTATTGAGGTGTTAATGTTTGATTGTATGAATTATCGATTTCTCCATGTATACACTGACAATTACGTAATTGTATAATTTGCTGTACATCCGTCCTCGTATTTAATGAACCTTGAAATTTATAAATGAAGAATCGGTATCTTAACAATTTAATAATAATAGCTGTGCAACTGCTTTGTACTTGTACAAAATACAAATATACCCGAGAGGTTGGAGATATTGCACAACGAATGGACTAATTTTAAACATTCTCATTTTAAATTGTTGTAAAACGTATAAATTCAAGAGTTTTCCAATTATTGCTAGTTGCCATGTTTCTCTATACTTCCAGAAATTCTAGTTTCTGGGAAACTCCCAGAAATTCTAGAGAGATTTTTTATCTCTTATTTTCTTTAATTTAAAACAATATTAGTAGGGACTGTTATCAAAATTAAGTTAATTATGCTTAGACACCGTTTACCACTGTCGGATGATCTAGACCTTTGCCTTGGGAGTGGCAATTTGTCTTATTAAGGGGGAGAACTTTCAATAAAACACCAACCAAAAAACATAAAATAGATAAACCTAAACTACATTAAAGACATAAATAATAACAATATTAGTAGGGACTGTTATCAAAATTAAGTTAATTATGCTTAGACACCGTTTACCACTGTCGAATGATCTAGACCTTTGCCTTGGGAGTGGCAATTTGTCTTATTAAGGGGGAGAACTTTCAATAAAACACCAACCAAAAAACATAAAATAGATAAACCTAAACTACATTAAAGACATAAATAATAACTTATTTGCATTAAGTTACCTTAATCATCTTAACTAGCGTGTTTATTGTGTTGAATTTGTCTGTCAGTGGTTTTTGGTTTCATGTCAGCTAATATATTTTTATGTTAAAACAATTTTTTTCTTTAATTTTGAAACTTGTTAGGGGGGGATTGTTTCACTCTCCATAGATCCGATACTGCCGGTTTTAGGGACAATTATTTAACAATACAATGGCATTTAAACGAGATGTAGAGAAGTTTTTAGAAGGTGTGGACCTATTGATTTTTGGTGTTGTATTAGACCGATTTATTTAGTAGGTGATTTTATGTATGTCATACAAATCCTTAAAATGGCACTCGAATACTCATCTGAGGTAGAGAAGTTTTTAGAACGTTTGGACCTATTGATTTTTGGTGTTGTATTAGACCGATTTATTTAGTAGGTGATTTTATGTATGTCATACAAATCCTTAAAATGGCACTCGAATACTCATCTGAGGTAGAGAAGTTTTTAGAAGGTGTGGACCTATTGATTTTTGGTGTTGTATTAGATCGATTTATTTAGTAGGTTAGAAGCTTAGAAGCTTAGAACTTAAAGCGTTTGAGATGTGGCTCTATAGAAGATATCCTAGACAGCAAGGATCACGAACAAGGAAGTTCTAGAAAGAATGAAGCAGGAATCGGAGATTGTGTTTACGATCAAACGCATAAAATTGCAGTATCTGGGACACGTTATGAGAAATCAGCACCGTTACTCTCTGCTGCAGTCCATATTGCAAGATAAAGTCAAAGGTAAGCGGGGACCCGGTAGAAGGAGGACATTATGGCTGCGGAATTTGAGAACATGGTTTAAGAAAACTTTAACGGAACTGTTTCGAGCCGCAGCGAGCAAGGTTATGATTGTCAATATGATTTCCAACATCCGAAACGGATAGGGACCAGAAGAAGAAGAAGAATTTCTATAGAACCTTTATAGTACTATATGGTACTATGGTACTATGATACCTTTATTTAAGGTTGTCACTATACTTCTTCTACTGATTGGTGATTTATCTCTTGCTATTTTGACCACACGTATCTCCCCCATTCTGGTTATGTGGTTATTCCATTCTTTTTTTCTATTTAGTTTCTATTCGTTTATACACTGTACGTTACATTGTCTTCTAATGTTTTCACTCCTCTTTCGATCCTGTATTTCCTGTAATTCTTCTCAGTACTCTCATCTCTGCCGTTTTCAGTAGTTTTTGTGTTGTGGCTGTATCGGGTCTTGTTTCTGATGTATATGTAATTACTGGTCTTGCACTGGCTTTATAAATTCTTGACTTCATCTCAGTGTTAATATGTCGGTTTCGCCATATAGTGTTATTAAGGCATCCTGCCAGTCTATTTGCTTTTTCTACTAGATTTCTCACTTCTTTGTCCAGGTCTACGTAACTTGACAATGCAATTCCAAGGTATTTGACTTCTTTGTTTCACATTCTATATCCTCTTCCTTTGTTGACGCTTTTGATGATTTCATCCATGATTAAATTGAAGAGCATAGGACTCAATGAGTCTCCCTGTCCTATTGCGCTGCCTATATTTATAGGTTCTGTAAATTGTCCATATATTCTGACTTCCATTTTGTTGTTTTGGTAGATGTTTTAAATAGTTTTTGTGATATCTAGGGGGACTTCTCTATTATACAGAAGATGGATTACATCTTTCAGTCTAACTTTGTCAAATGCTTTCTTCAAGTCAATCAAACATAGAAATACTGGTCTATTATACTCTAGCGATTTCTTAGTAATTTGCTTTATGACGAATATTGAATCTGTACACGATCTTCCAGTAAGAAAACCCTGTTGTTCATCTGCTAAACTTATCTTCTGATTCATTAGAGCTTAATCTTACATTCTCCAAAGTTCATCTGTCTTGTGTTTCTTACTTTTAGTATTATCGACCTATAGTCTGCGTATCTCATATGCAATTTTTCTTAGTTTTCCGGGACGGTATACACCACTTATCTTTAACGTCGCAATTTTTAGGGTTTTGGTAGGCAGGCAGCAATTTGGCTGTTTTACGACCTGAAATATAAATAGAGCTAATTAAAATACTAAAAATAGGCAAAATTTTGATAATTTCAAGTACATGAAAAATGGTCCCGAAAATAAAGAAACGCTTTAACATTGAACAATATTTGTATAAACCACAAAATTTAGGTACCTGTATAGAAATTATCAAAATTTACAAACCACAATCTTTAAAATGACACCAAACCAAGGTAACCACCGATCCAATAAATTAAAAACAATTAGTTTTGAACCACTTCATAGTTTTGTAAACATACCGAAAAGAAAAACGGAAAAAATCTATCGATATTGGTCAAGAATTGACACACTGAATATTAGTCCCTTCACGCACGGTTTTTACTCCAAATTTTAAAGAACCGCTTGGATTGACATGAAATTTGGCACACACATAGCTAACATGTCAAAGAAAAAAGTGATGTTGTGGCCATGTCGCTCATCCGGAAGAAAAGTGTCACAACTCAAAAAACAACATTTTTCAGGAGAGACAAAAATATATTTTTTATTTCTTAATTAAACTGTCAGTTTTAGACGGTAACTGCTAAAAAGTTTAAATTAAAAACGAAGAATATGGATAAGTGAATGTTTCTAATTGTGTCAGAAGCAAAACCAAAAAACTATGATATCTGATTTAACAAAAAAAAAAAGATCAAATTTTGAGTTATGTCACTTTTCTTTTAAAATATTGGTCATTTTTTTAGGGGTATTCCCATCTCGGCTCACTATAATCCTTTAGTCTTTTACGATACCCCAGGTACATCCTACCTGAATACCCCTTCTTTCAATAGTACAGTGGAACCTCGATAACTCGGATTAATCGGGACCGCGGCCGATCCGGGTTATCGAAAATTCGGGTTAGCCGGAGAATATGGTAAAAATTAATAAAATACGGTATACTTACAGATAAACTCCATTAGAATTGAAATAACATGAAATATATATATTGTTATATTTCTATTTGATATGAAAATTAAATTTTGATAATTATAAACAGAATTCAATTTAATATAAAATATTTTCAATTTTCTCAACCACGGGCATATAAATTTAGAACAACCTGTATACAACAAATTGTTATATTTAATTTTAAGAAGTGATTAGAAGAAGCTTACGAAACTCGGGACAATGCGCCGAGAATAAACAAAGTGAATGGGGCGTACCATTATCGTTGTTCGCGGAAGGTTCGATCATTAGCCTATGCTAAATAAGACTCAAATAGATAATAGTTCATTATCGTTGTTCGCGGAAGGTTCGATCATTAGCCTATGCTAAATAAAACTCATTTGAAGTAGATAATAGGTCATTAAATTTTGTAAATAGTAGAAAGTAATTTTAGAATGGGAATTAACTATTTTTTTTGGAAATCCATTAAGCATATTTAGAAAGATTAAAAATTGGTTTTGAGGAAGACTGCGAATGAGAGTTGGTGGTGGAAGGTTGATTTGTGAATCTGGAAGGGATATTTAGAAAGTAGGGGAATGAATGACAAATAGAGATCAGAATGTTTTGAGCTGTCGAGAAGTGAAGTCCAGTAGTAGACGGTAGTGTACGGAGAGTGAGAAAGCCGGTGTAGTTCCGTGAGTGTGGAGATCTATCGTGGAACGAGAGGTAGGCCAGGTTGAGAGTAAAGAACCTCCTTGAGCCAAGAGTGTCCCGGTAGCTGATTGCAGTTTCGAAAAAGGTAGAACACAGCATCACGACAGAAGCAGGAACGAGAGCTATACGAGCTAATCTTCAAAGGAGAACATTACTGAAAGCCAGGACGAGGTTTTGATCGCAGCCAAGGATAGCAGGAAACGGGTCTTGTGTGAAGACATTCTCAGTTCACCAGAAAAAGGTCAGTCTCATTTGTTTGGACATGAATGTATTAGTATAAGAGCTGTGAGACATTTTTGAGTAGGTATTTTAGGCAACCTGAAAATTTTTCAGGTGACTATTCCATGATAGCCTAATACAAAAATGCCGGTCTGGCTGGAGGGTAGCGGTTATTTTCCCCAAAATCCCCCCCAAAGTTAAAAAAAGGGTAAAAATTTTTATTACAAAAAATATCATTGACGTGACTTTAAAGTAAATTTAAATATTCAAATATAAAGAAAATAAACAGGCCAGGCGATTTGAGGGCGATTTTAACTCTGCAAGATACTTGCATGGGCGCCCCAGGATTATTTTCAGGGTAGGCATCTGAATTTCAGAAGATTTCATCTGACTCTGTACATACCATTAACGAATATAAAATATACAACTATACATGCAAAGCTATGCACATTCCTTCCGGACAGGGAAGTACAATTATTATTTTGACAGGGTATTTTTTAATATTAAAAAAAATGTTCCAAAAAGACAGGTTTGTTTGGTGAAATTTTCCAACTGCCATGTGATCGAACAAATTACGCGTGCATATAAATGAAAAGCGCTATAGTTAAGCAGCAGTGTGAGAAAGAGCGTATACCGATAGCTGTTTGCGTCCTCTGTTGTACCTGAGCGAGTCCGTTCGCTCGAGAAAAAATCACGTGACCTGGCGATCCCATGTTGTTGTGCCTCGAAACGTCAGAGTAATTATTATATATTATAGTTTTTTAAGTAACTTTTTCTTAATTAAAGGAAAATAATACGTATTATACAATAGATTTTGCAAATATTATAAAAAAATACAAATTAATTATTATAAAGATATAGGTAGAAAAGTATAAAAGTATAAACTAAACTAATTCTGTGTCCGAATCTTGTACTTTTTCTTCAAACTCCCCATCTGAGCTTAAATATTCACTGTCTTCTTCTTCGTCAGACTCCCCTCGAGACTCAGATTCCTCTTCTACATGATCTGTAAATAGTTGTAAAATGTATTTAGAATTAATTAAAAATGAATTACTGATTAATTATTTGAGTTGCTACGTATTCTCTGTCCTTTTTTACGGAGTCGAAGCCTGGACAATCACGGGCGCATCTGAAGATAGACTTGCCATTGTTGAGATGTGGTGTTATCGAATAATGTAAAAAATATCATGGACGCAACACGTAACAAACACGGAAACATTAAGAAAGATATAAAAGGCAAAAAAAATACTCAACGCTATGAAGGAAAGAAAAATGAGCTATTTTGGTCATATACTAAGAAATAAAAAACGTGATGTGATTTATAATATAAGGAAAAGTATTAAGTATTAAGATAAAAAAGGTCAAGGCAGGTTTTGTTTAAATTTGATTCAGAGTTGGACCACCATCTCCATATAGCTATTTCAGCATCCTTATGCCTCATCGGTGAAGCTCAGAAGTCTCAATTAAGTATTAGTTATATAAGTAGGAATACGTAGCAACTCAATTAATGAATCACTAATTAATTTTTAATTAATTCTAGATACATATTTACAACTATTTACAGATCAGGTAGAAGAGGAATCTGAGTCTCGAGGGGAGTCTGATGAAGAAGAAGAGAATGAATATTTATTTTGGCTCATTTTTCTTTCGTTTTTAGTGTTGAGTATTTCTTTTGCCTTTCTCATCTTTCTTAATGTTTCCGTGTTTGTTACGTGTTGTGTTCATGATATATTTTACATTATGCAATAACAGCACATCTCAACAATTGCAAGTCTTTCTTCAGATGCGTCCGTGATTGTCCAGGCTTCGACTTCGTATAAAAGGGCAGAGAATACGTAGTAACTCAATTAAATTATAGCTAATTAATTTTTAATTAATTCTAAATACATTTTACAACTATTTACAGATCATGTAGAAGAGGAATATGAGTCTCGAGGAGAGTCTGACGAAGAAGAGGACAGTGAATATTTAAGCTCAGATGAGGAGTTTGAAGAAGAAGTACAAGATTCGGACACAGAATTAATTTAGTTTATACTTTTATACTTTTCTACCTACATATTTATAATAATAAATCTTTTTCTAACTTATTTGCAAAATCTATTGTATAGTGCGTATCATTTTCCTTTAATTAAGAAAAAGTTACTTAAAAAACTATAATATATAATAATTACTCTAACGTTTCGAGGCACAACAACATGGGATCGCCAGGTCACGTGATTTTTCTCGAGCGAACGGACTCGCTCAGATACAACAGAGGACGCAAACAGCTATCGGTATACGCTTTTTCTCACACTGCTGCTTACCTATAGCGCTTTTCATTTATATGCACGCGTAATTTGTTTGATTACATGGCAGTTGGAAAATTTCATCAAAAAAAAACCTGTCTTTTTTAGAATATTTAGTTTTAATATTAAAAAATACCCTGTCAAAATAATAATTGTACTTCCCTGTCCGGAAGGAATGTACATACATTTGCATGTATAGTTGTATATTTTATACTCGTTAATAGTATGTACAGATTCAGATGAAATCTTCTGAAGTTCAGATGCATCCCCTGAAAATAATCCTGGGGCACCCATGCAAGTATCTTGCAGAGTTAAAATCGCCCTCAAATCGCCTGGCCTGTTTATTTTCTTTATATTTAAATATTTAAATTTACTTTAAAATCACGTCAATGATATTTTTTGTAATAAAAATTTTGACCCTTTTTTTAACTTTGGGGGGGATTTTTGGGGAAAATAACCGCTACCCTCCAGCCAGACCGGCATTTTTGTATTAGGCTATCATGGATGAGTCACCTAAACAATTTTCAGGTTGCCTAAAATACCTACTCAAAAATGTCTCACAGCTCTTGGACCATATGGGTTTTTCGTATTAAATACCACATTATAAATTGAAGAACATAATCAATAATATCAGAAAAGCTTCATCAAACTTAAATAGAATTGTTGCTAATAAATCCTAATAGTTAAATGTTAATAAAAACTTTCAATTGGAAACCAAAAGGAAATAAGATTCCCATTTGTAAATGTTATGTTTAAGAATAATAAGATCTAGCACATATTAAGCAGTGATTGCCTTTTAAATAAAATAAACAATATTTTGATTATAATTGTAACCCATATGTGTGTATTATTTTACTCTTTTCTTTCCTATCCCGATTAGGAACCATTGAGAAATACTTAGAAGCCACGAGAGTAAGTAATTAATTTTATAATTCGCCCTGAGATTGAAAACATATTGATATGTGATCTGGTAAATTAATTAGATTATTATTAATGCATTGATTAAATTAAATGACATATAAGAATATTATCTCATATCAATAATAAAGATCACATCAACTGTCGTCCAACGTGGAAAGCATTGAAAAGTATTTCTAGTGGCAAATTTGAAGGATAGAAAGAGTAAAGCCGGTATTTGAAAATTTATATGCCTGTGGTAAAAAGTGAGATACTTACATTTGATAACATAAAATTTTAGATCTCTTTAGGTACAAATTTTACATAACTGATTTAATATTTTATTTTTACGATATTTACATTTGATATATTTATTGACAATTTATAATATTTGGGTGAGAAAAAGTCGTCTTGGTAACATACTAGTAAAATTTCATATTTGGCGGGGACAGTACTTCTTGAAAACAAATGTCTGTGACAAGAAGCCAAAGCAAAGACAATAAAAAACAAAAAGAACATTCAAATCAAGAGGATAATTCAGACCAAGAAGATATTTTAGACACAACAATCATGGAAACAGGAATAGATAAACTATTACAACTGATGCAACTCCAGTCACAAAAACTGGATGACAATCAAAGAGAAACAAAACAAGCAATGGATGAAGCAAAAAGGACAATGGATAAAAATCAAGAAGAAACATCAAAGAAAATGGATAAAGTGGATCAAAAAATGGATGAAACACAACAAAAAATGGATGAAACACAACAAAAATTGGATCAAAAAATGGATGAAACACAACAAAAAATGGATGAAACACAACAAAAACTGAAACAAGCAATAGAAGAGAACAACAAGAAAATGGAGGAACGCATAGGAAAGTATGAAAAGGAAGTAAAAGGATGTTTGACAACAATGAAAAACGAGATGAAAGAACAGGTAATGAAAATTCAAAATAAAATAAAGGAGATAACGAATTGCCAGAAAAAAGAAATGGAAAGTTTGGAAAACAAGTTGCAAAACGCTATTCAAGCAGACATAGAAGAAGTGGAAAGAAAGATTGCGGAAATCAATACTCAACAAAATGTCGGAGAAAGAAGAGAAATGGTTATACATAGCACAGATGACGTGAAGATAAGGTTTGGCGAGGACGTAAGAAGATTACACCCAGTGCCGTTCATAAATAGCCTGAAAAAGAAAATACAGCACATCGGAAATTTCGAAACAGCAAAAGAAACTATCAGAAACCATCTCAAATATGAAGCAAGCCTATGGTTCGATAGCAAAGAACAAGAATTCGGCAATTGGCAACAATTTGAACAAAAATTTTTGAATTATTTCTGGGGAAAGGTCCAACAATTGGAAATTAACAAGGAATTGCAAAATGGGAAATACAATGATAGGATGGGTGTATCAGAAAGGACATATGCTTTGCAAATTTACAATAATGCAAAACATTTACAATATAATTACTCATCGGAACAATTAGTCGAACTGATTGCAAGACATTTCGAGGAAACGCTGGAAGACCATATCACATTGCAAAATTACAAAGACATAGATAGTTTATGCCAATTCCTACAAATAAGAGAATCACGTCTAAGAGAAAGAAAATTAAGAAGGTCGCGAGAAGATTACAGGCCCCGAGAAACACAAGATTACAGAGATAGAAATCAAAATAGGAGGGACTATACAAGACGAGATTTTAATCCCAGAAGGGAAAACGAAAATAGAGACAACGGAAGAGGAAATTATGAACAAAGAAATAGGCAATGGAATGAGGACAGAAATCGAGAATTCCAGAATAGAAACACCACACGCTCAAATCAAGAAAACAGAAATAATGGTAGACAAAATGAACAGGGATATCGAGAAAACCGAAACAGATCCGACAGACCAAGAGAAAATAGAAGAGAAGTAAATAATACCCAGACAGATGAATATGACGGAGAGAGACATTATGACGAAAATATAAACAACGATGAGCAACCGGCGTCTTTTCACGACGGCGCTCACTAAAAACCAAAAATCAAACAGGAATCTTTTGTCACCCCAAGGAGTTTATTAAATTGGCAGGAAACAACGAAAAGAAAAATGGAGTTAATTTAAAATTTGTGGATGGATTTATCAACGAGAAACCAATTAAAATTATGATAGACACTGGATCTGAAATAACATTGGTCAACAGAAAACTAATAGAAGAAGTTAACTTAACAAATTTAATTTACAAAATACCTAGGGTAAATTTAGTGGGCGCAAACAAACGGACATTGGAAACTATAAATGAAGGCATACGAGTAATGGTACGACTGGGTAAGAATATGTATGCACTACAATGTGTAATAATGCCAAACATGTCACATGACATGATAGTAGGAGTTGACGAATTGGCAGAAAAACATGTAGTGATAGATTTTAAAAATAATACGATGAAACTAACAGAAGAAGAAGAAAAAGAACAGGACAAGGAACATGAGAAACAAAATACGGACGAATCAGGTAAAGAACAAACAGTGGAAATGAATTTGGCAGCGAAGCAAGGACAAAGAAAAAAAGGAGAAAAGGTCAGAAAAAGATAAAAGAAAATGAAACCTGTGGCTCCTCAAAAGAAGAGTTGAGCCCAGAAGAAGAAAATTTGAGAGTATCAGAAACAAAGGAAACCTGGGATTCCTCAAAAGAAGAGACGAGCTCAGGAGAAGAAGAAATAAAGCTAAAAAATGAAAGTGAAAAGAATATGTTTGAAACAGTAGTATTTGAAGAGGAGGTATATGCAAACGAGGATGCAGAATGCACGGTAAACATGTGTGAAGAATCTGAGAAAAAAGACAGAAAATTGATATGTGGAGAAGGGAAAGAAAAAGAATTGCGGTTGATGTTAAGAAACTACGAAAATTTGATCAATGAGGAAAACAGAGTGGCTAAAAAGTACGAACATTCATTTGAGGTGAAAAACTTGGGAAATTTTCGATCAAAGACTTACCCGATTCCATACAAGTATCGACAAGAGGTGAAAGAAGAAATAAATAAAATGTTGGAAGATCAAATCATCAAAAGATGTGATTCACCGTATGTTAACCCGATTGTGATAGTAAAGAAAAGCAATGGAGAATTGAGATTATGTTTAGATGCCAGGAATATCAACCAGCACACTGTATCACAATATGAATCACCTCTAAACATCGAGGCCATTTTTGGAAGAATCACCGGGTCCCACATATTTTCAAAAATTGACTTAAAACACAGTTTTTGGTTGATACCGTTAGCTGAAAAGTGTAGAAACTACACCGCTTTTTCTATTGATGGTATTGTCTACCGGTTTAAGGTAGTGCCATTTGGATTGCAGAGTGCTTGTGCTGAACTCGTCCGAGCTCTACATACCATTTTGAATCGCCATGAAGATTTCATAGTTCATTATATCGATGATTTATTAATTTTTTCACAAGATACTCAGAGTCATCTGGAACACATAGAAATAATTCTGGAAGAATTGGACACAGCGTTGAAAAATGTCAATTTTTTCAAAAAGAAGTCATTTATTTGGGTTTTCAATTGGACACCAAAACAGTAAGATTAGCCGAAGACAGAGTCAAGCTCATAGATGAATACCCAAGACCAACGAATTTGAAAACATTGAGAGGTTTTCTTGGCACGATTAATTATTTTAAAAAGCTGATTCCCGATTTGAGCCAAAAGGAAATCCCTCTGATAAAATTTCTTAAAAAAGGAATAAAATGGAATTGGAAAGAAGAACAGGAGGAAGCTTTCGAAACATTAAAACGAGAATTCGCAAAAGGAACGAAAATATACCACCCCATTTACAATTTATCTTTTATACTCCGAACTGATGCGTCCATACAAAAATTTGCAGGAGTTCTGTCTCAAATACAAAACGACCAAGAAGTGCCGATATGTTTTATATCTCGAGTGACTAGAACACATGAGAGAAAATATAGTGTTACAGAATTGGAGTTTGCCAGTGTACTATATTGCGTAAACAAATTGAGGTTTTACTTATTGGGAGCAAAATTCACAATCGAAACAGACCATGCAGCTTTAGTACATATCATGAAGAATAGATTAGTAAATAATAGAATACATAGAGGCATTCTATTATTACAGGAGTATGATTTTGAGTTCCGATATATAAAAGGAAAAGACAACATAATAGCCGACGCTCTAACACGGGATGAGGACACCGGAAAAAAGGAAACAATTACTCTACAGGTGGGACTAAATAGATTAATACAAGAAGAAGGGATATATTCGTTAAATGAGATAAGGACAAACCAGGAAGACCTAGAGGAAAGAGAGAAAAGAAGAGCAGAAGTAGATAGTAAGTTAGGATATAAGACGTAGATTAAAGTAAGGAAATATACAGGGAGTTGGTTTTGCCTCGAGAAAATTTATTTAAAAATGCAGATAAATTTTATCGAATACAAGGCGGGGATTTGTTATATTTCTATTTGATATGAAAATTAAATTTTGATAATTATAAACAGAATTCAATTTAATATAAAATATTTTCAATTTTCTCAACCACGGGCATATAAATTTAGAACAACCTGTATACAACAAATTGTTATATTTAATTTTAAGAAGTGATTAGAAGAAGCTTACGAAACTCGGGACAATGCGCCGAGAATAAACAAAGTGAATGGGGCGTACCATTATCGTTGTTCGCGGAAGGTTCGATCATTAGCCTATGCTAAATAAGACTCAAATAGATAATAGTTCATTATCGTTGTTCGCGGAAGGTTCGATCATTAGCCTATGCTAAATAAGACTCATTTGAAGTAGATACTAGGTCATTAAATTCTGTAAATAGTAGAAAGTAATTTTAGAATGGGAATTAACTATTTTTTTTGGAAATCCATTAAGCATATTTAGAAAGATTAAAAATTGGTTTTGAGGAAGACTGCGAATGAGAGTTGGTGGTGGAAGGTTGATTTGTGAATCTGGAAGGGATATTTAGAAAGTAGGGGAATGAATGACAAATAGAGATCAGAATGTTTTGAGCTGTCGAGAAGTGAAGTCCAGTAGTAGACGGTAGTGTACGGAGAGTGAGAAAGCCGGTGTAGTTCCGTGAGTGTGGAGATCTATCGTGGAACGAGAGGTAGGCCAGGTTGAGAGTAAAGAACCTCCTTGAGCCAAGAGTGTCCCGGTAGCTGATTGCAGTTTCGAAAAAAGTAGAACACAGCATCACGACAGAAGCAGGAACGAGAGCTATACGAGCTAATCTTCAAAGGAGAACATTACTGAAAGCCAGGACGAGGTTTTGATCGCAGCCAAGGATAGCAGGAAACGGGTCTTGTGTGAAGACATTCTCAGTTCACCAGAAAAAGGTCAGTCTCATTTGTTTGGACATGAATGTATGGGTTTTTCGTATTAAATACCACATTATAAATTGAAGAACATAATCAATAATATCAGAAAAGCTTCATCAAACTTAAATAGAATTGTTGCTAATAAATCCTAATAGTTAAATGTTAATAAAAACTTTCAATTGGAAACCAAAAGGAAATAAGATTCCCATTTGTAAATGTTATGTTTAAGAATAATAAGATCTAGCACATATTAAGCAGTGATTGCCTTTTAAATAAAATAAACAATATTTTGATTATAATTGTAACCCATATGTGTGTATTATTTTACTCTTTTCTTTCCTATCCCGATTAGGAACCATTGAGAAATACTTAGAAGCCACGAGAGTAAGTAATTAATTTTATAATTCGCCCTGAGATTGAAAACATATTGATATGTGATCTGGTAAATTAATTAGATTATTATTAATGCATTGATTAAATTAAATGACATATAAGAATATTATCTCATATCAATAATAAAGATCACATCAATATATACAGGGTGTCCAGAAACTCTACCGACAAACGAAGACAGGAGATTCTTCAGATAATTTTAAGATAATTTAACCCAATTCACTTAGTCCGAAAATGTTTCCTGAGGGAGCTAGAGCTCTTTGAAGATGGCGTCTTGTAATTAGTTTTTCTTTAATATCTCCAGAACGCTTCTATTTAGAAAAACAAAAATTGGTATACGCATTTATCTTCAAGATATAAATCTAATCCATTCATTGCAAATTTCTAGTACCGATCATAGGCGTCCGTTTTGGGTAGGGCAACGGTTATTTTATCGCATAACTTTTTTATCTTTAACTTTTATGCATTTCTGGTACTGGATTATTAAATTGGGAAGTATTTTAGTACTAAAAGGTACTCTTGTTTTAAATCGGTAGGACACACCGTTTTCTAGAAAAATCGATTTGAAAACTTTTCGCTCTTTGAATTAAAAAAACAATTTAAAAAAAAAACTGTTTAGAAAGACGAAAACTAGTACATTTATTCATATTCCAGAGATTAATCGATTTCATTAATGACGAATTTCTAGTACCGGTCATAGGCGTCCGTTTTAGGTAGGTCAACAGTTATTTTATAGCATAACTTTTTTGTCTTGAATTTTTGAGCATTTTTGACACTAGATTATTAAATTATGAGGTATTCGAGTTCGTAACTAAAAGTTACTCTTACTTTATGTTGGTAAAATACTTCGTTTTTTGTTGAAAAGTTCTTTCAGTTTTTTTTCAAATTCCAAAAACGAAAAACTTTCAAATCAATTTTTCTAGAAAACGGTGTGTCCTACCGACTTAAATCAAGAGTATCTTTTAGTACTAGAATACCTCACAATTTAATAATCCGGTGTCA
Organism: Diabrotica virgifera virgifera; assembly: GCF_917563875.1. NCBI lineage: Eukaryota > Metazoa > Arthropoda > Insecta > Coleoptera > Chrysomelidae > Diabrotica > Diabrotica virgifera. The sequence continues at coordinate 83,883,727 of NC_065447.1, read as the reverse complement.
AAATGCATAAAAGTTAAGGACAAAAAATTTATGTGATAAAATATCCGTTGCTCTACCCAAAACGCACGCCTATGACCGGTAATAGAAATTTGCAATGGATGGAATCGATTCATCTCTGAAAAGTAAATATGCATACTAATTTTCGTTTTTCTAAATAGAAGCGTTCTGGAGGTATTTAAGAAAAACTAATTTCATGACGCCATCTTCAAAGAGCTCTAGCTCCCTTAGGAAGCATTTTCGGACTAGGTGAATTGGGTTAAATTGTCTTAAAATTATCTGAGGAATCTCCTGTCTTCGTTTGTCGGTAGAGTTTCTGGACACCCTGTATATAAATATGCACAATACCTACACATCTAAGTTACTAAAAACAAGCAAACACAAACGTAAGCAAATGGAAGTGAACAATATACAAGATTTTACTATACCCTATTTCACGAACATACGCCTGTTATGGATTACTTCGACAACGAATATTTTACTGTGCAAAATAAGAAGAACGAAAGTAAATTGCAAATTACATTGTTGTTTATTGGAATAATTATTAGCGCCATTTACTTTCATACTTCTTATGTTGCACAGTAAAATATTCGTTGTCGAAGTAATCCAAAACAGGCGTATGTTCGTGGAATGGCCCATACACACAATACAGTTACAATCGATGTTATGTTATTTAAGAACAGTGAAAACTATAGACCATTGTTTAAAAAATAATTTCTAAATAGTCTTTGAGTCTTTTTAAACAATGCTATTTGAAATATATAAAGGAATACTACAGACAGGTGTCTGTTGTTTCTGCCGGCGCGGCGTGTGCTATGAGTTATTTTTACTATCGTATAGTTCAAATTACACAAATACACATTATCTCTCAAATATTATATTACATACATACATTTTTGTTGTTGAAATGTTTATCAGATAATTAACTATGTATTTTGATGGAAAATAAGCCACAATTAAATTGAAAAATAATTTTATTAACATTTCAACGTCCAAATCGGGTGTCGTTGTCAAAATACAAAATACTGAAAATCAAAACGTTTATCTGATGAAAATTGGTCCGGGTTAGCCGGACTTCCGGGTTATCGGGGGCCGACTTATCGGGATTCCACTGTATACAGAAATTTTGTGTTCTTTGCGAATTTAAGAAACAGTTTCTCTTGGTTGGAAATGTTGGCCGTGCAATCGATTTTGCTACTGATACATAGGGTAAAGTTTGGTTAGATGTTTGAGACATATTGACTGTTTGGGTATCTGCTACGCCACTGCTCATGTAGTCAAAAGGTAAAAAAATATACCTAATTTAGCTTCTATGTATCATGGTAAAGGTTCAGCTTTTTATCCATTTAAAAATAAAAATAGATTGCCGATTGTAAGGCAATCTTCTTTAAATTTTTCTTTTGTGTTTTTAACAGTTAAAACAAGAAGTAGACCTCGACTAATAATGAGTGATTTATACATACATCTATTTCTAGTTTAAGGTACACTAATGTCACTGTTTTTGCACTATGTTTTACAAAGCACGACAAAATACAGAACGATGTTTTTCTATGGATGCTATACAATGTGCAACTTCTCTCACTACTTACATACATTCAAAACGAACAATTTTTCAGGCAGTGAGAAAAGTCAGCCATTGCAGTAAGAAATATTTTTTCTCACGGGTTCACCGCCGGTTTACATACATATGATCGCCATTTCCATGGTAACATGCACAATACAAACACAATTATTTTTGTCAAACAAAATGTGTTCAAACTTGTCAAAACTTATCAAAAATTACCTTTTAGTACTGTTCAACTATGGTGAATTATAATTTTAAATAAATAAAGTATATAAATATTAAGAATATTACATACCTGTGTATATGCATGTATTTTATTTCAATTTAGGCATATAATATACCTAAAAGCACCTGAACTGTTTAATTTTGAAGTTTGAACTCTTGACAAAAACGCATCCATAAAAAGTACAGTATACAACACGAGAGAAAATGACATAATTCTCTCTCGCTTGATTTGCGGCACGAGCCGAGGCACGAGGCGAGGTATAGTTGTATAGTTGTATATTTTATACTCGGAAATAGTATGTACAGATTCAGATGAAATCTTCTGAAGTTCAGATGCACCCCCTGAAAATAATCCTGGGGCGCCCATGCAAGTATCTTGCAGAGTTAAAATCGCCCTCAAATCGCCTGGCCTGTTTATTTTCTTTATAGTTGAAAATTTAAATTTACTTTAAAGTCACGTCAATGATATTTTTTGTAATAACAATTTTTATCCTTTTATTTAACTTTGGGGGAGATTTTTGGGGAAAATAACCGCTGCCCTCCAGCCAGACCGGCATTTTTGTATTAGGCTATCATAGAAGAGTCACCTGAAAAATTTTCAGGTTGCCTAAAATACCTACTCAAAAATGTCTCACAGCTCTTATACTATAAATCTTAGAACATTAATAGCTTTTTATGAAGAATAACTTTTCTTCGTCAAATTAAAAATAAAAGAGTTATAAATGTAAATGCTGGTATCCATAATTTTAGAAAAATCTTCAAATATTTTTTCCATTAGAATTGCACATATCAGACCATAATTTTTTATACCAAACAATATTATTTCATATACTGTCGGTTCGCTAAACTCAGACACAACTGGCAAGTGATTTTAGTCAATAATTTTGCCAATTTGGCAAAAAAAATAATTACTAATTAGTTAATAATTACTAAATAATTAGTAATTTTGCCAATCTTGGCAAAATTCGCAAAAAAACAAAAAAATACCTACTAAAATCACTAGCCAGTTGTGTGGAATTTAGCGAACTGACTATACAGGGTGTCCAGAAACTCTACCGACAAAGAATACAAGAGATTCCTCAGATAATTAGAGAATTTAAACCTAAAGAGAATTTAACCACATTCACCTAGTCCGAAAATGCTTCCTAAGGGAGCTAGAGCTCTTTGAAGATTGGGCCTTGTAATTAGTTTTTCTTAAATACCTCCAGAACGCTTTTAGTTAGAAAAAACGAAAATTGGTACACATATTTATCTTCCAGAGATAAATCGATTCCATCTATGGTGACTTTGGGTGGTGGTTTTGGGTGAGGCAACGGTTATTTTATCGCATAACTTTTTTGTCTTTAACTTTTAAGCACTTTTGATACTGGATTATTAAATTGTGAGGTATTCTAGTACTAAAAGGTACTCTTGCTTTAAGTCAGTAGGACACACCGTTTTCTAGAAAAATCAATTTGAAAATTTTTCGTTTCCTGAATTTGAAAAAAATTTTGAAAAAAAAACGGTGTATTTTACCAACTTCAAGCAAGAGTAACTTTTAATACTAGAATACCTCATAATTTAATAATCTAGTGTCAAAAATCCTTAAAAATTAAAGACAAAAAAGGTATGCGATAAAATAACCGTCGATCTACCCAAAACGGACGCATATGACCGGTACTAGAAATTCACAATTAATAAAATCGATTCATCTCTGGAATATAAATAAATGTACCAATTTTGGTTTTTCTAAATAGTTTTTTTATTGAAATTTTTTTTTTGATATTCAAACAACGAAAAATTTTCAAATCGATTTTTCTAGAAAACGGTGTATCCTATCGACTTAAAGTAAGAGTCTCTTTTAGTACTATAATACCTTTCATTTTAATAATCCAGACTCAAAAGTGCTTAAAAATTGAAAACAAAAAAGTTATGCGATAATATAACTGATGCCCTACCCAAACTGACGCCTATGACCGGTACTAGAAATTTGCAATTAATGAAATCGATTTATCCCTGGAAGATAATATGTGTACCAATTTTAGTTCTTCTAAATAGAAACGTTCTGGAGATATTTAAGATAAACTAATTACCAGACGCCATCTTCAAATAGCTCTAGCTCCTTTAGGAAGCATTTCGGACTAGATGAATTGGGTTAAATTGTCTTAAAATTATCTGAGGAACCTCCTGTCTTCGTTTGTCGGTAGAGTTTCTGTATTTTAATTTCATAACAAATGGAACAGTCCATTTATCATAAAGGGTAGGTCGTATACTCGTAAATATATACCTACTTAATAAATTATTGCTTTTAAAATATATTCAAATTGTAGTTTTGAACATCTTTTTTATTTTATATAATAATTAAATTCACTATCAAATGTCATTGATGTTTTATTAATACTTAATTTAAAATTTAGTTTGACATTCACGAAGTGTCAAACTCAAATGTAAATAAACTATGCTTTGCTGAACAAATTGAGATTAAATAAATTGATTTTTTTTATAGTCACACAAAAATACGACAGCGCTTGTTCAATTCTGGAAGAGAAATGTCAAACATTTGTAAAACTACTAGATAATTATTACTAGTCTACTCGTAACTTATTGAGTTTGAGGTTTAGCTTTTTGAAAAGTAGCCTACTTCCTAATCAACCATTTGAGCTGACGTTTAGTGCGTCGCGGTAGGAAATAACAGGATTGTGACGTCACATTTTAGACTTTGAGGTCGATTATCTCGAAGTCGGTTAGAGATATCGAAATGCCGTTTTCAGATTTGGATTCAGAAGGCAAAACTACATAAGAATCCATCGATACACCTGCTCTAAGTATTGCAGAAGCAGCAACGCAATAACACACACACTTTTGCAAATTTATAAACGAAAAGTTTTCGTTGAAAATGCGTTCCAAGCGAACATGAACGATGATTCGTATCGTACACTGTGTTGTTCCAAGCGATCCATGTTCCGTTTCGAAATCGGTAACTGAACGATCCTTTTGATACTTGCCTTCGAGCAGAAACTATTTGTACTGACTTGCGCAGTTAGGATTGTTTTTATTTTTACTGGTCACTGCTATGAGATCAGCTGATGATTCAATAATAGAATAATCCACAATTTACGCTATTAGTACCCGTTAATCTTGATTTCCGTTTAAATAATTATTAATTTTTTTTTCAAATTAATCTTAAAAATATGGATAATTTATTATTGTTTTTTCATAGAAGACAGCGATTTTATGTCAAATATCGATTCTGAGGAAGAATTTGAAGTTGAAATGATGTTCAATGAACATGTTAGAAATATTAATTTCTAACCATCTAGGAAACTACTAGTGGTACTGTGGTACTCGTACTGAAAATGGCTCAGGCGCAACTCGAACTTGAAATGGTACACAAATACGTTCCAAGAGGGTTACGTACCGGTAATAGGTTCGGGATCGAAAGAAAACCGTTCAAGGGCGATTCTGCGCATTAAAACAGCCAATCGATTTCGTGACGGTTCAAGGGATCGTACAAATGTGTCGTCCTGGAACGAACCTAATAATATGTACTCGAGTGTATACGAACGAGTGAGATAGTGAGTTCCGTCTACTGCAATATTTTACTGCGTATCATCAGTCGTATTATTTATGTTTATATATTATATTATTATTATACAGGGTGTCCCAAAGGTAGTGGGGCGGTCGAATATTTCGCAAAATGAACATCCGATCGATAAACTGAAAAATACGTTTTCAATAATTTTCAAAAATCTATCGAATGACATCAAAGAGGGCACCCCCTTCCACACCCTGGAGGTGGGGAGGGGGTAACTCTAAAATCTTATATAAGAACCCAAATTTTTTATTGCAGATTTGAATACCTCATAAGAAAGTAAGTAACATAACAATAACAAGTTATTCGAGACATCTTTTAGATTTGTTGATACATGGCGCCAATAAAGCGTATTTTTCCAATTTCAGCGCCATTTATCAACAATTCTAAAAAATATTCCTTATTTTTTCATGAGCAATCCAAATTTGCAATAAAAAACGGGGTTCCTATTTTAGATTTTAAAGTTACCCCCACCCCACCTCCACGGGGTGTAGGGGGGGGGTGTTTAGTATCATTCGATAGACTTATTTTTCAGTTTTTCGATCGGATGCTCATTTCGTGAAATATTCGACCATCCCGCTATTTTTGGGACACCCTGTATAATAATATATGTATAAATATAAATAATACGACTGATGATGAGCAGTAAAATATCGCAGTAGACGGAACCCACTATCTCACTCGTTCGTATACACTCGAGTAGGTATGAAATTCATCCCCAGGGCAAAAGCACACATCGGCACAATATCACTTTTTTTTGAATGACAGCTATGTGTATGCCAAATTTCATGTCAATCCAAGCAAGCGGTTCTTTAAAATTCACAGCAAAACCCGTGAGTAAATGGACTAATACAATGAATGACCGAAATGAAATCGAAAGTGACACTGACCTACTTGATTGGCCTATAGCTACCAGTATTGGTCTGCTTCTGGTCTAAAGAACAAGAATATAAGTTTGCAGACCTTGAGATTTAATCAAAACAAAGCAAAGAAAGGCGTGGTGGCGTTAGTAAACTAGATTGGGCATTACCTTTCGTTATATAAAATAAAAATTCTTTTAATTAACTTATAATATAACTGTTCTTTATTACAGGCTATTGCTTTATTATAATAGGCTACCTATGCATAAATTATTGTTAATTACTATAAATAAAGGCAGTTTAAAATATACAGACAATATACATAAAATAACGGAGCTGAACGAAATACTAAAAGAAAAGAAATGCATACGAGACTTGAAGAAGAAAAAAAAAAGCGAAGGTAGAAATATAATTAAAAAACAAATGAATGGTGAAACGAGGAAATGGCAGAAATTCTTAAAATAACCATCATGATAGAAAACTACTACCAAACATTATACGAGTCAAAAGCAAAACCACCACCAGGTAAAGGCAAACTACCGCCAAAAAATAGTAAAAAATGGATCTAAAGTTATACCAGATATAACAGAGGACGAAATAAGAAACGTAATGACCACTATCCGAAGTAAAAAAAAGCTCCATGTGAAGATCGAATAGTATTAGAAATAATAAAGTACGGAGGACAACACATAATAAAAACGATAAAAATTATATTTAACAAATGTATAGGAAAAAGTAAAGTACACACAGCTTGGTTAAATGCTCTTATAATGCTGATAATTTAAAAAGGAAATAAATATAAATTAGAAAACTACACACCCATTAGCCTGTTATCAGTCTTGTATAATAGTCCAGGGTAATAAGGATTTTCTCGGGACACTCAAAGATCCAGAAATATATCCAGAAAAACTCCCGCTTCGCGTCGTTCGGCAAACTACAGTCGCGTGCGGAAAAGTATGACTTTCTGCACTTGTTAGGAAAATAACTATAAATGCACTAATATACGGCTTGTTTAATTTTTTACAAACAAAACGTGTTAGGACTGAATTGGTAGATATAGCGACAATTCGGTATAACTTTTCAAGGGAATATAAAGGGTATTATTGCAGTAAGTAGGTTATGTACATGCATATTAGGAACCTGACCTCAATATAGTCAAAAATAGATTGGTGGTCTTAACGGGACTTTTATACAAAATATTCGCAAGATGGTCATAAAGCGATGAAGCACAGAATATTTAGATAAGAATTACACTAGATGTCAACAATATAATGGGTATTTTAGTAGCACGCCAACAAAATAATTTCTTGAGAAAATTTTTACTAGAAATCTGACTCTTAGAAAATTTAAAGTATTTACAGACTGTTTTTAATAAAATTTGATGAAATAGACGAAAATTGGACAAGTTGTAACGTACCGGATTTTTTATATATTACAAATGATGGTAGAATGTTTAAAATGACATACAACACAATCGTAATTGTGCACATGTGAAAATTATATACAAAGTAACTATGTAAATATAATTTTTATATTCGGTATCGATTACTTCAGCGATTAGATATATATTTTTTCTAAAAAAAAATAGTAAATTTAACTAAAACTATAAACAAAATTCCATAATTTGTAACTATATTTTCTTATCAAACCTATTTGCGTTCTAGTACAAACCATATAGTACTATCCTCAAGAGTAATCATTTCCCGATAGGTTTATTTGCATATGCCATCTTCCTACGTGTTGTTTAATATCAAGCTGATAGTGTCACTCGCGCTATCATATCGGTTTAATGGTTTGTCGTATTCGAATATTTTGTCATTAAATCTAAATTAAATACGAGCAAAAGTAAGGTTTCTTGGAAAACACTGGTTTTATGTGTATATTAGTTTTATCAAGGTAATTGTGGTATCGACAGACACGGAAAAGACTCGGTGGTGTTATTATCAGGTATGTTAATTATGTATCTTGTTGGAAGTGTTAATTTATCGCAAACATTGGTAGTTGTATTTTTATTTGAAGAATGTGACATGATTTTTTTTTGAATAGCCATAAATTTATATCTTGGCCTATCAACAATACAAATACAAATTTTAAAAAATAATTTTGGACTGACCATCAAATAACCGCTCAAAAAATTAACCCCCCTTAAGATAGACAAATGCCCTCACTCCCGGTATTAAAGATTTTTTATTTTTTACATGTGATGGGATTAAAAAATTTTAGCGCTAAAAAATTAAAAAGCTCAATTTTTGCACACCAACCCTCCCCTACCACAAAAACATAATTTTTCGATTTTATTATTTTTTTTTGGTGTGTTGTAATTTACAAATTACAAAAATCACTCACATTGTTAAGGTGATACAGTAGCGATCAACAGGTAGCCAAAACGCGTTCCAAGATTGCGGCTGTAATTTTGAATATTTTTTCGAGATATTTGGCACACGTATTCGTAATATAATAAAGAATGGCGGTACAGAGCCCAATTTGAAAAATATATTAATATGTGGAAATTACTCTGTAATTAAATACAATATTAAAAAAACGAGCCTGTACCGCCATTAAGAAGAACAAAAAATACACTTTCTTCAAATAAACTTTTTTATCCGATGCCCAGATTTTGTGTCATTTTGGAACTACTAATGAAATAAAAAATTAAAAAGCTCAATTTTTGCACACCAACCCTCCCCTACCACAAAAACATAATTTTTCGATTTTATTATTTTTTTTTGGTGGGTTGTAATTTACAAATTAAAAAAATCACTAAAGGTGATACAGTAGCGATCAACAGGTAGCCAAAACGCGTTCCAAGATTGCGGCTGTAATTTTGAATATTTTTTTGAGATATTTGGAACACGTATTCGTAATATAATAAAGAATGGCGGTACAGAGCCCAATTTGAAAAATATATTAATATGTGGAAATTACTCTGTAATTAAATACAATATTAAAAAAACGAGCCTGTACCGCCATTAAGAAGAACAAAAAAATACACTTTCTTCAAATAAACTTTTTTATCCGATGCCCAGATTTTGTGTCATTTTGGAACTACTAATGAAATAAAAAATTTTATTAGTTCCAAAATGACACAAAATCTAGGCATCGGATAAAAAAATTCATTTGAAGAAAGTGTATATTTTTGTTCTTCTTAATGGCGGTACAGGCTCGTTTTTTTAATATTGTATTTAATTACAGAGCAATTTCCACATATTAATATATTTTTCAAATTGGGCTCTGTACCGCCATTTTTTATTATATTACGAATACGTGTGACAAATATCTCGAAAAAATATTCAAAATTACAGCCGCAATCTTGGAACGCGTTTTCGCTACCTGTTGATCGCTACTGTTTCCTATTAAAGCTTTTACAAAACTTAACTTTTTGTGTTATCTGAGTGTATATATTTTCTACATAACCCAAAAGAAATTTTATTTTTCGAAAAAAGCCTGTAATTTTTTTTATAGATACCTATCTGCAGGTGTATTTTTTTATTTTGTGTATTTTATTAAAATATGTTTAGGATATTTCCCTGTTAGGTGCGCCACCCTCAAAAATCCGAGAAAAACAAGTTTTTTGCGGGTTTTAGTAAATTTTCCCCTTTTTTATAGACTTCAACATAGATAAAATTAAGGTTTTTTATAGGTTATATAATTTGAAGTATCAGATTCCTTTTTTAGGGCATTCACAAACTGGGTAAAACAAAAATATCACGTTTTTCGGATTTAAGGGTTTTTGCGGGATTAATCATATTTTTTGAAATCTATACAACCGAAATCAATGCGTATTCAATTCAGGTTAAGAAAATGAAAAATAATAGTTTCAGGCCTAAAGAGGTAAGTTCAATAATCGTTTATGCAAAAAACCATGTTTCCAAGGTTTATTCGGGGGCTTTTACTAGATTTTTTACTTTCCTTTACTTTATATTTCTACATTATTAAAAAATTAAAAAGACAATTTAAACACACCACCCGTTCCCCTCCCCCTGCCTAGAAAAAAATCATTTTTCCATTTTATTTTATTTTTTTTTCGGTGTATTGTAATTAATTTAGAAATTTACAAAAGTCATGCACATTGTTAAGGCTTTTACTAAATACTCTGGGCTAATTAGCAAAATTCATGGAAAAGTTATTTACCAGCAATTTTATTACTGGAATCGAATTATAAGATCCTATATATTAATAATATAGGTATGCAAAGTCCGCAGATAGTGTGCTACTTTTTTTATAAACAAAATGGCGCCGACAAATAGTATTTTTTTTAATAATTGCTCTATAACTCCAAAGAATTTAACACTACAACAAAAATACCCGAATAAAAATTCACCGCAATTAAATTCTGCATAGAGATGTGTTTTTCCCGATTTGCTCCGACGAAAAAGTTTTCCCAACAAAAACTCTAAATTTCAAATAAAGTTTTAGGTAAGTAAATATTAATCAATAATTAAATAACTTAGTGACATCAAAGCTTTCTTAGTATAGATTGTAATTCCAGAAGCCGGTTAAAATTAAACGAATATTTTAGCAACAATTCAATTGTTCATTAACAATTTACGATCGCAATAATAACCAAAATAATCATGATACATTGATCAAACTTATAAAGATTATAAAGATGAGATGCTTATTTAATATTTTATCGACAAAATATAAATTTTTTGTTTTTTTGCATAATTATTAAGTTTTGAAAGAAAAATAGTTATAATACGATGGTCTAATTAGTAAAGTACAAAGAAAGGTTATTTACCAGCAATTTCATTGCTGGAATCGAATATTATGATCCTATATATTAATAATATAGGTATGCAAAGTCCGCAGATAGTGTGCTACTTTTTTTATTAACAAAATGGCGCCCCCAAATCGTGTTTTTTTCAATTATTGGTCTATAACTCCGAAGATTTTAACTTTACACCAAAAATACTCAAATAAAAATTTACCCCAATTTAATTCTACATATAGGCATGTTTTTCCCGATTTGCTCTGACGAAAATTTTCCTTGAAAAAATGTGGGTTTTCCCAACAAAATCCTGAATTTTCAAATAAATTTTTTGGGCAAGTAATTATTTATCAATAACTAAATAACTTGGTGAAATAAAAGCTTTCTTGGTATAGATTATAACTGCAGAAGTCGGTGAAAATTAAATGAATATTTTAGTAACAATTCAATTGTTAATTAACAATTTACAGTCGCAATAAAAACCAAAGTAATCATGAGACATTGATCAAACTTAGAAAGATTATAAAGATGTGATGCCTATTTAATATTTTGTCGACAAAATATAAATTTTTTATTTTTTTGCATAATCTTTAAATGTTTAAAAAAAATAGTTATAAACAAATTAACATTTCTCAGAAATTGTTTATTATATTCTAATTTTAAAAAATACTTAAAATGTGTATTTCAAAGGTCTTGAAAATGAATGCTTCAAAAAAATTTTCCAACCATTTGGAAAAAAGTTATGAAACAGCAAAATAAATATACGATTGTTCCGTTGTTTATAATTTGTTTTAATTGTTTTGAAGCTTAAAAGTAAGTCTGTGGTACAATATAATTACCCACAAAAAATATCACATATTAGTTCAATGGTTCTATTTTAATCAAAGAATAAAAATACTTTTTTTTGTAATTTTTAGCGCGAAATTAGGCTTGATACAGAGCCGGAGATGTTCACTCGAAGCGCCTGACACGCTTTAAACTCGCGCGAGTTGTGTATGTGGACGGGTATAATACATAATACATAGCTACGGTACTGTATTAGTCAACATTCGCGCGTGTAAATTACAAAAAAAAATATTTATAATCTTTAATTAAAATATAACCATTAAACTAATAATCATTATATTTGTAAGCAATTAGCTTGTACTTTAAACTCACTTTTACGCTTTGAAAGAATTAAAAATAATTATAAACAACGCAGTAATCGTATGTTTACTTTGCTGTTTCATAACTTTTTTGCAAATGGTTGTAAAAAAGTTTTAAAACATTCATTTTCAAGATAGTTGAAATACGCATTTTAACTATTTTTTAAAATTAGAATATAATAAAAACTGTCTGATAAACGTTAATTTGTTTATAACTATTTTTTTTTAATTTAAAGATTATGCAAAAAAATCAAAAATTTATATTTTGTCGACAAAATATTAAAAAGGCATCTCATCTTTTAGTCCTGTCGCCAGGGGGGGTACAACGGCCTCGTTAATTCAGATGGACTTACTCAAGTTTTTTTTATGTATTTTGAACCGTAGAACACGAATTTTTTGGGTAACAGTTGATCCGGATGTCGATAAGATTGTTATAGACCAAGAACTTGAGGAATCAAATAACAGCGATTTTTGGCAAAACAAAACAATATTTTGTATTTTTTGGGCCATTTTAAGTAAAAAATATTTCTACAAGTTTTTTCGTAGGATGCACAGTTTTCGAGATAAACGCGGTTGAACTTTAAAAAAATCGAAAAATTGCAATTTTTGAACCCGAATAACTTTTGATTAAAAAATAAAATAGCAAGTCTGCTTACCGCATTTGAAAGTTTAAGTCAAATTATATCGGTTTTGATTATTTGCATTGGTAAAAATTTATTTTTTTATTGTTTAACAAAGCTATAAACACGTAGGGTTTCCCGTGCTTTTACATGCGTTTTAACGCATGTAACGTAGAAATAGTCTTGATTGCACTAGTACCTATTCTACCTACTCGTTCGATTTTAAATGAGAAATCATAGAAACATCACTCACGCACTAGTTGTTTGTAGCTTTGTTTAACAATAACACAATAAATTTTTAGCAATGCAAATAATCAAAACCGACATAATTTGACTTGAACTTTCAAAGGCGCTAAGCAGAATTGCTATTTTATTTTTTAATCAAAAGTTATTCGGGTTTAAAAATTGCAGTTTTTCGATTTTTTGAAAGTTCAACCGCGTTTATCTCGAAAACTGTGCATCCTACTAAAAAACTTGTAGAAATATTTTTTGCTTAAAATGACCCAAAAAATATAAAATATTGTTTTGTTTTGCCAAAAATCGCTGTTATTTGATTCCTCAAGTTCTTGGTCTATAACAATCTTATCGACATCCGGATCAACTGTTACCCAAAAAATTCGTGTTCTACGGGTCAAAATACATAAAAAAAACTTGGGTAAGTCCATCTGAATTAACGAGGCCGTTGTACCCCCCCTGGCGACAGGACTATTTATAAGATTTCAAAGTTTGATCAGTGTATCATAATTATTTTGGTTATTATTTTGACCGTAAATTATTAATTAACAATTGAGTTGTTGCTAAAATATTCGTTCAATTTTCACCAGCTTCTGGAACTATAATTCAAACCAAGGAGGCTTGTAAGTCACCAAATTATTTAATTATTGGTAGATAATTACTTATCTAAAACTTTATTTGAAAATTAAAGATTTTGTTGGGAAAACCCGCATTTTCCGAGGAAAATTTTCGTCGGAGCAGATCGGAAAAGACATATCTCTATGCAGAATATAATTGCGGTGAATTTTTATTTGAGTATTTTTGTTGTAAAGTTAAAATCTTCGGAGTTATAGAGCAATAATTGAAAAAAACACGATTTTCGGGCGCCATTTTGTTTATAAAAAAAGTAGCACACTATCTGCCGACTTTGCATACCTATATTATTAATATATACAATAATCATAAGCTTCGATTTCAGCAATAAAATTGCTGGTAAATAACTTTTCCCAAAAATGGCCTATTCTCCGATAATCAGCCCAGACTAAAAGTTCTTTATATACCCGTATATCGAGTTTATATAACCTTAAATTTTTTTCAAAAAAATCGTATAATTTTCTTTATAGATAAATGCCGGTATTTTTTTGGATTCTTTATCAAAAAATATATTTACATTTTCCAGATTTTTCCGTTAGGTGCTCCACCTTCTAACAAATACCACAAAAACAGGTTTGTTTTTGGGGGTTTTATTTTATAGACTTCAAAATAGATGAAATCAAGGTTTGTTTATAGGTTACATATGTATAATTTGAAGTATCTGATTCCTTCAGGTCATTCAAAAATTGGAGGAAACACCTTTAAACCTCAAAAAATCGTGTTTTTCTTGTTTTTTATGGGTTTTTGCGAGTTTTTGCGTAGATAGTCATATTTTTTGAGATCATCCTGAATCAATGTGTATTCAATTAATATTAAAAGAATATGAAAATAAGTTATTTATGAAACAGTTCGTGAAGTATGCTTTTTGCGAACGCACGCGATTTTTAGAGCACGAGCGACAACGGAGCGAGTGCTATAAATCGCGTAAGTTAATTGAAATGTTACATTTTTTAGGTCATACCTTGCATTTGTTAGAGGAGTCAATTTTATTTTTTTAATATTTAGGGGGTGTCAGTAAAAGCTTAAGTTCAAGTTTTTGGGGTCGCCACCCTTGTCCCCCGGCCGCCATCTTGGAAAGGGGGTGCAAAGGGGTTTCGCGTTGTATCCCGTAAACTACCAACCGTACGGAAAATTTAATAAAACATAAAATGTAGCAAATTAAATTTTCTATAATTTTGTTTCGATCACTTTTTATCGTTAAGTGAACAACAAAAAAGATATAAACAAAAATAAGTGAAAATTTTTAACGAGTTTGCTTTTGGAGGTTATAACTTTTTTTCAGTTCATTTTACAATAAAATAACATTACATCAATTTTGTTAGAGGGTTTTTCATCGAACAATTTTCACTATAACGTTGTTTAATTTTATTTATTTATCTAGGTTTTACATCGCTCCAAACTTAACCAGATTGTTGAATGCTCATAGGAATACAATAAAAACAAAACGTTAGGCTTAATTTTTTAATTATAGAATTTATTATCTTAATATTCCTATGCTATGATTAAACTTTTTTGACCCTTTTCTCCACCACCCATGAATGAGGTAGAGTCTGGAGGCGCGTTTTTTTGTGTGGTATCCCCGTGGGCCTAATCCACGGACAACTTCTAGACCAGGGGTGGGCAAAGTGCGGCCCTTTAGACAATTTTTTGCGGCCCGCGGAAAAAAGTAAACCATTTTCATTTAAAGATTTTTTTATTATTACTAATATTGATAACTAAACATAGATCGATAATGCAACTATTTATTATTAACACTTTCGCAACGGGTGATTTTTCCGCAAATGTTCAACATAACGCGGGCAATTATTTGGGTTTTGGCACAGAGATTTATCGGCTCCCTCAATGAAATCCATGAAATTTCAACAAATGGAAGTGATATTTTCGGTGTAGTCAGGAACTGTGTGGACAATTTTAAATGAACCATAACCACAAGTGTAACAACTGACGGAGCACCAAATTTAAGAAGAGCAAATATTGTAATGTTGAGAAAACTTAAAGATTACGTTCAACAGTTTCCAGATCTTGATTTATTATTCTTCATTGCATAATTCTTCAGCAGGTATTACCAAAAATGTTTTCCAAATAGACAACGTCATTTTAATTATAACTACTAATATTGTTACTTTCATTCGTTCAATAGGATTAAATCATCGTGCATTCAAAGCATTTTTGGAAGAGTTAGAAACAGAACATACTGATGTCTTATACCACAATCGACAATCATTTCGATGGTTAAGTTTAGAAAAGGTTCTTAATGCCTGGTTGCACCAACAGATCTCAAGCTCCAACTTATACTATACTGCTGGGGACACACCAGCGTCTAATACCTTTAATTATCGCATTATTTGCTTTAGAAATTAGCATTAGACGCTAGTGAGGCCCCAGCATAAGGATTTACATTTATATTTAAGCTTAAGGTACGTCTTAAGCTTAATATCTGTTGGTGCAACCAGGCATAAAAGATACTGTGAATTAGGGGAGGAAATTACTTTATTTTTAGAAATTAAACACTGCTACAAATTTGCTAAATTTATAAGTTTTAAACGCAAAATGAAACTTTTATAATGAAACTCAAACTACTCATTGATCATATAAAAAAGAAAGAATTAGTCCAAATTATTTCCCTCATTAAATTCATTAAATAATGTAGCAGAAAATAAGTTTAAACTTTATAAATAATTTTTGTGCAATATTGTTGCATTTTGCAATAATATCATGCTTAAATAAGTGCGAATGTGGTATAAGGGGGAGGGGGCATAATTTGGAAATTTTCGATTTTTTTATTGTTTTATATGAAAATACCTAACTTCAAGAATACTCTCTGAAAATTTCGGTTTGACCGTAAGAAAATTACCAGAAATACAACATGTTTAATATCCCAACCTACGACTCGCTTTGCAGCAGCTGGAGCGTACTGAGAAACGTTCAACAGCTGTTCCCTTTTCTTTTATAAATTACTCTGCGATTGAAAAACATATTGCGGTGTGCATCACTTTACACTTTGACAGACAGAAGAAATTGAATATAAAAGTTGTCAAAATTAAACATGTTTTTCTCAAAATTGCTTTCTTCAAAGGCGGTGGACATTGTAACTCAAAAGCTACTTGACAGATCCACCATCCACCTGAAATTTTTCATTTTCTTTAGATATTTAGTGAGGTAACTCCGTCGAGATATTTTTTGTTTTATGCTTATTTTTTGTTTAACAATAATAAATATGTTGATTTTCACCCTTTTTTACAAAAAATTCGGTATGTTGATTTCTGAGTGATATCAGAAAGTCAAAGATCGTCAAAACTAAAAAAACTCGACAGCATTACCTCAAGAGACTCAAGTATATTCAAATGGGAAATAAGCCACAATTTTACCTAAAAATGATTTTATTAACGTTTTTATTTTATTTTATTTTATTAACGCAACTCATCAATATTGGCAATATCATTTTAAAGTCGTCTACTTTAAAATGTATAATACGTGTCTGAATTGCCGATATAAATGAGTCAGATTAAATAAATTATTAGAAGAATTTTTTACTAAGCAACAACATTTTTGTTTATTTAGTATTATTTTGTATTTTGACAACGACACCCGACTTGGGCGTCGAAACGTTAATAAAATAATTTTTAGGTAAAATTGTGGCTTATCTCCCATTTGAATATACTTGATTATAAAAATGCCACAAGAAAATAGCTTCAGAACAACCTCAAGAGACTCATAAGTTAATAAAATATTTTGATTTTTTTGTTTCATATGATTCTGAGTTCTGATGTCTAGTGCAAAATCCTTTTTTTTTTTAAGTGTTGGTAAAAGTTTGCCACCGTTGGCTGATTTTTCAATATTTGGTCTTTAACATTTTTTTTAATGTTCTTTTGAATTATACTGAGTAGGTATGTTTATTTAATTTAAAAATAAAATAATTCTACCATAGTTTCAAACAAAATTTAAAAAAAGGTGATTAAAATGATGATTTCAAACCCTTTTCAAAACCGTGAAGTGTGGAAACAATTGGGGGACGCAGTACACGTAAATTGGTTGGATGATGATGATGACTCCCTCCCTCCGTTAAATAAAATTAGTAAAAAGTTAAAAATTTGAAAACATGTTAAAGTAATAAATATTGCGGCCCTCGGTAATAGACCAAAAATATTTTGTGGCCCTTACTAAAAAAAGTTTGCTCACCCCTGTTCTAGACAAAATAATATTCCTAATTTTAGAAGCCTTGGAGGTGTTACCAAGGAAATGGACCAATAAGTTTTCGATTTAAAAATCTTTTAGTAATATTTTAATATTTTCTAAATATTATTAATAATGCTATTAGGATCGAAAACTTCATCTTTTAATTGCCAGATACCGCTAGTCACCTAATATTTTCACTTCAGTTGCAATGGGTGGAAAAACCTCTCAGTGCGGATCAATTAGGGTATGGAGAATAAGCCTACGTTCTTTCCGATGAGGCTCCAATAAGAGCCGAAAATCGCGATTCAAGGGACTGGACTGCGCTCCGTATTCTAATTGAAAAGTAAGATTGTTTTGCCTTCGCATTGCAACTGAAATAAAAATAAAATTTTTATTTTATTTTTAAAATAATATTTTTTATTAACATTAATATAATATTTATTATACACTGTGTCCGTAAAGTATGGAATAAATTCTTTTTTAGCTAAACAGACCATTTTAAGAAATAATCCTAAAACACGTCGATTTTTGATTTTAATTTACCGTATTTTAAAATAATATTCTAATATACAGGGTGAATTACTTTCGAGTAATGACGTCACCGTCATGTTTTTAATGAAACACCCCCATTTTGTCTCAATTTTCGGATTACTCTAGCTGAGCTGATTCCAAAAATGTATCACATGTTGATTCAAATTGGTACAGGGTGGACAAAAATACAATAATTTTGTATGTGCTCATAAAGTAACGCGTTAGTTAAATTAACAACATCAAAAATACTTATTGTCTAGCGGACAAAATATGAAAGAAATTATTTCTTATCGATTTAAAAGAAACATAGTAGGCTATGTTTTTGTTAAATGTCATTATTTGTTTAGTAATTTATTGATGCTCAGTGACAGTTTAGTACTACAATATTTTTGGTATTTGTAAATGTTTTAATTATTGCTTATATTTAATTTGAAGTAGAAATGGAGTTAAGTGTAAAGCAAAGAATTGAAATACTTATGATGATTGGGTATGGAGACAGATCGCGAACTCAGATGGAAGTGTGCAATTTGTTTAATGATAAATATCCAGAAAGCCATATAACGCGTTCAACAGTCAGTAAGATTGAAAAGAAATTTCGAGAAACTGGTACGGTTGAAAATGCACGGAAATCAGGTCGCCCCTCTGCAAATTCTGATACAGCATTAAATCATATTAAATGTTTTACCGTTGATTATGTAGTTATTAATCAATGGTTTTACGTAGTT
Organism: Diabrotica virgifera virgifera; assembly: GCF_917563875.1. Taxonomy (NCBI): domain Eukaryota; kingdom Metazoa; phylum Arthropoda; class Insecta; order Coleoptera; family Chrysomelidae; genus Diabrotica; species Diabrotica virgifera. The sequence continues at coordinate 83,864,735 of NC_065447.1, read as the reverse complement.
TTGAAGAAGATGCGCACACTTCAGTGCGTAAAGTTAGTCGCGATATCGGTGTTAGCAAAACAACGGTACACAAACTATTAAAGCTTGTCCTTATAAAATCAAACTTGTGCAGGAATTAACGAAGATGATCCCGATAGAGGAATTCAATTTTGCGAAGCAATGATTGATAACTGACACCGAGATCCTCTCTTGGTACAAAACATTATTTTATCTGATGAGGCCACTTTCACCTTAAATGGCGAGGTTAACCGTCAGAATTGTAGATACTGGGCAAAAGAAAAAACCCACTGGATGCGTGAGCATCATACACAATACTCGCAAAAGGTAAATATATGGGCTGGAATTGTAAGAAATCAAATCATCGGACCCTACTTTATCGAAGGTAATTTAAACGGGGCAACGTACCTTGAGTTTTTATTGGGGTATCTCGTACCTACTTCACGTAATTTGTTTGCCAGCAGACGTAATCCTGGAGGTTTTGATGAAAGTTTATGGTTTCAACAGGATGGTGCACCTCCACATTATGCTGCAGATGTTAGCAGGTACCTAGATGAAATTTTTCCGAACAGGTGGATTGGTAGACGTGGACCTCTTGAATGGCCAGCGAGGTCACCAGATTTTAATCCTTTGGATTATTTTATGTGGGCCATCTGAAGAATGTTGTGTATCAAATGAAACCAGCAAATATTCAAGAATTAAAACAGAGAATTCGGACAGCAATAAACAATATTTCTCAAGACACAATAAACAAGGTTCAACAAGAATTTGTACAACGTTTGGGTTATTGTCAAAGGGTTACTGTCAAGGGCTGCAGTTCGAACATTTATAAAGTCATGTATTTCATCATATTCTGTCCGCTAGACAATAAGTATTTTTGATAATACTGTTAATTTAACGAACGCGTTACTTTATGAACACACACAAAACTATTGTATTTTTGTCCACCCTGTACCAATTTGAATCAACATGTGATACATTTTTGGAATCAGCTCAGCTAGAGTAATCCGAAAATTGAGACAAAATGGAGGTGTTCCATTTAAAAAGATGACGGTGACGTCATTACTCGAAAGTAATTCACCCTGTATATTAGAACATTATTTTAAAATACGGTAAATTAAAATCAAAAATCGACGTGTTTCAGGATTATTTCTTAAAATGCTCTGTTTAGCTAAAAAAGAATTTGTTCCATACTTTACGGACACAATGTATACTGAAAAGGGTCTATCGTAGTTATTGTTTTTTCATTTTTTTTTTTTTCGATGGTCCAGGCTGCGAGTTAAGATCTGAATCAGTATCCGAGGTGAATTTTTGTGGTATAATGGTAATAGCGTTGGTTTCATTGTCGGTACTTCGTCTTCCAATTCATTTTCTTCAATTAATGTTGAAATGTCCTCGATGTTGCTGCAGCTTTCACCACCACAATGGAGGCACACTGCTGAACATTTGAGGACTGCTTTTCGGCAACCGCATCCACTTCCACAGTTTCCTTTGCATCGGCAAATGTTTAATAATTTCATAAGCTCGGGGGGTGCTGGATGCTTGGAAGTTTGGATTGGTATCCAATATTTTCCATGCCTTTTCCAGCCCCAATCTTTCGGATCACAATGTTTACCGAGCCATGACTGAATCTGGTGATACACTATGAGACTGTGAAAATGGGCTGCATCTTATGTTGGAGGAGGATTAAATTCATTTTTTATCACTGTCTTAGCGAATCGTTTGTATCTCAGGGTGTCCAGAGAATCGTAGTACAATTGTTCGGACGTACGCCCTTTTGAAGTCTTTAAAACAATACATTAGATTGGTTTCTTCCTAATGCCGTGAGCAAGACAAGGATGTCGATGTGTTCTCATATGATTGTCACCGAATCATATGACTTTGATGCAGCAAGCGCACAACGGAAGATGACAGCATCTGCGTCAGATTCAGCCTGGACGACACTAAAACCCACCTCTGATAGAGCAATCTTCAGACGGCATATGACGTTAGCTTTGTTTGTTTCATTACCATAATGTTGGTACGGTGCTCTTATCAAACAGTATCTCTGTCGATTGGTGCTTTTTAGTGCGACGCAAGCGCTCCCACGATTTTGTTCCTGCGATATCAGGATTTTCGGAATAGCCATCAAATACTATACTTGTAGACAATCCATAATGTTGTTGCCCATACCGAACATACTTATCGAGAATGTTGTTAAACGAGGAATTTCTATCCTAACCCACTTTATGTATCAGAAAACCACCATCGATAGCAAAGTGGCTTCTATGACTGTTATTACAGGGTCGTTCTATTGGTTTAAAGGCATTAAACAAAGATGATTTGTACCTTTTCTCATTCCATCCTTTGTGAATAATGCCAATGGAAAAGGTGCAAAAATAGTTTAGTAGTAGCATAGGAATATTAAGATCATAATAAATTGTATGAATACAAAATATATAGATAGAAAAGTAAGCCTAACGTTTTGTTTTTATTGTATCGCTATGAGCATTCGAGAATCCTGTTATCGCAGGGGAGCAAAGTAGGTCTTAAAACCAAAAAAAATTAAGTAAATTTTTCCATTTTAGTGGGGATTTTCCATTTTCAATTTAATTTTTCTTGTTGTCCTTGTGAAATTGTTAGTTGAAAAACCCTCTACAAAATTGCCATATCATTTTATTGTAAAATGAACGACAAAAAGTTATACCCTCCAAAAGGAATGTTACAAAATTTTCTCTTATTTTTGTTTAAAACTTTTTTGTTGTTCACTTGACGATAAAAAATAATAGATATAAAATTATAGGAAATTTAATTTGCTACATTTTATGTGTAATTAAATTTTCTGTAGGGTTTCCAGTTTACGAGATACAGCACGAAAGCCCTTTGCACCCCTTTTTCCAAGATGGCGGCCGGGGGACAAGGGTGGCGACCCCAAAAACTTGAACTTAAGCTTCTACTGGACCCCACTACACATTAAAAAAATAAAATTGACTCGTCTAAGAAATGCAACCCTAAATGTAACATTTCAATGGACTAGTGACTAGAAGCCAGTAATTTCCCGTTGTACAACTTTTACTTCTTATTTTGTTTGCAACTAATCTCTCTTAGGATACCTGCTCTTCTTCATACATTAAACAAAGTTTAATATTACTCTTGCTCAATTTGGCAATATTTACATAATTGTAGATCACTGCGGTATCCGATTATCAAAAATTAATATTAGTAAACCGCACATTACAATAATAGAGGCAATTTCTAAACCTTTATTAAGGAATGCGAGGAAAGTGAAACTGATGTGTGAGCCAAGACTCGCGTATACTGATTGATACCTTTTTCGATCTGCTGATTTGCATAATGGTTTCGTAAGCGTATGTGGTACCTTTTGTAGCGAAATAAAATATAAGATGATATTGCTAGACTATAAAATATTTTCGATATTTTATTATAAAATATTTAACTAAAATAGAAACAATATGAGAAAATTTGGAAATATATATAGTGTAGGAAACAAAGGTTGAACCTTGCAAAATGGACACAAGTCCGGTTTTATTTTTTTTCTGGTATATCAAGGGGTGCTTATTATAAGACTAACTTTTTCTGAAAAAATTTCGCCCCGGAACCTCCCTTTTCACCCCTTTAAAGGGGGTAATTTGTGGTTTTTGCGGAACGTAGCCCTTCCTGTACCTTTTACAAAAAATTTCTTTTATAGAAATATGAAGAGGACTATATTTTCTACGATTTATTTCCGACAGCATCTCTCTATCATCCACCGTTTAGCGGGGGTGGGCCCTAAATTTGACAAGTTTTTAAAAAAGATGTTTTTAAAAAATATATATTTTTCCCTAACTGTAAAGGAAATTAAGAAGAAATCCTGCGGCAATTATTCACAAATAATTGACTGATTTTTTGGTATAGGTTTCACTTAAGGGTAATTGCCCTTTTTTTAATTACAGGGTGTTACATTTTAAAAAACCTCTTTTTATACCATCTGAACCGTTTATGCTAGAGTAAAAAGACTTTCAGCGATTACCCATGTACTGGTGCTATTTACAAATTTGTATAATGCACCCCCATTTTTTCCCCGGAACCACCCAAAAAAAAAGAAGAATTAATAAATAAATTGATTTTCTTGGAATCCTTCACACACAATGCCCTTTATTAATATGCTTCATATATCATTTTGTGCACGTTATTATTACCCATACATGAACACCCAAAGCGATTTCCGTGTAGCAAAAAAAAATAAATAAAATGGGGGGTTCAATTTTTTTTTTGGTTTTTGGTTTTTGATCCATATGGGCATATGCTTCATCAATAGTGCTTTTCAAAAATATATATGGTTATTGCAACATCTCTGCGGAAACCACCCCTATCCTTGAAAATATACTGCAGAAACTACCCCTATCCCTTGGCGAGCATGTTTTTACGATTTTCTCATTACCTATGTATTATTTTTAAACAAAACTTATACAAGGTTAAAGACCACTATTTACTCTAAAAATTATGTCCTATTCATTTTTTTCGTATAGGCAACCGTTACGACACAGTGGCGCCGTAAACCTCATATATGCTTTGGCGGGCTCCAGTTTTTGCTTTTTTTTTCGTCATCTGTTCGTTTTATTGATAAACTACTTATGTAAAATAAAACAACACAGTGTAACCTACAAATTATGACTTATGCACATTTTACATTCTTTGCTCCCCAAAGCCACAGTGGTGGCCCAAAATAAATTTTTGCATATTTTCGCCACCTACACGCATTTTATTGCATTAATTCTACCTTAATAGCACAATATTCACCCCTAAGCGGTCGCTAAGCAGTGGCGGATCCAGGGAGGGGTGATGGGGGTGATCACCTCCCCCCTCTTAAACCAAGTGATATTATATTCAAAGATTATAAAAATATTCATTTATTTTTATAGAAATTTAACCAATTGGCACCCCCCTCTTAACGATGCTGGATCCGCCACTGTCGCTAAAGCATAAAAAGTCATTCTTATAAAAATAATATTAATATAATATAAGTATTTCTATAAAAATAAATGAATATTTTTATAATCTTCAAATATAATATCACTTGGTTTGAGAGGGGTGGGGGTGATCGCCCCCATCACCCCTCCCTGGATCCGCCACTGCTTAGCGACCACTTAGGGGTGAATATTGTGCTATTAAGGTAGCATTAACATGAATAACATATTTATTAACATAAAATATGAAAAAATTTATTTTGGGCCACCACTGTGGCTTTGGGGAGCAAAGAATGTAAAATGTGCATAAGTCATGATTTGTAGGTTACACTATGTTGTTTTATTTTACATAAATACTTTATCAATAAAACGAACAGATGACGAAAAAAAAAACAAAAACTGGAGCCCGCCAAAGCATATATGAGGTTTACGGCGCCACTGTGCCGTAACGGTTGCTTAAACGAAAAAAATGAATAGGACCTAATTTTTAGAGTAAATAGTGGTCTTTAACATTGTATAAGTTTTGTTTAAAAAAAATGAATAGGTAATGAGAAAATCGTAAAAACATGCTCGCCAAGGTATAGGGGTAGTTTCTGCAGTATATTTTCAAGGATAGGGGTGGTTTCCGCAGGGATGTTGCAATAACCATATATATTTTTGAAAAGCACCATTGATTAAGCATATGCTCATATGGATCAAAAAGCAAAAAACAAAAAAAAAATTTCAACCCCCCATTTTATTTATTTTTTTTTTGCTACAGAGGTTGCACTTGGAAATCGCTTTTAGAGTCCATGCATGGGTAATAATAACGTGCACAAAATGATATATGAAGCATATTAATGAAGGGCATTTGTGTGTGAAGGATTCCAAGAAAATCACTTTATTTATTAATTCTTCTTTTTTTGGGGGTGGTTTCGGGGAAAAAATGGGGGTGCATTATACAAATTTGTAAATAACACCAGTACATGGGTAATCGCTGAAAGTCTTTTTACTCTAGCATAAACGGTTCAGATGGTATAAAAAGGGGTTTTTTAAAATGTAACACCCTGTAATTAAAAAAAGGGCAACTACCCTTAGGTGAAACCTATACGAAAAAATCAATCATCTATTTGTGAATAGTTTCCGCAGAATTTCTTTTTAATTTCCGTTACAGTTAGGGAAAAACATATTTTTTTATAAAACATCTTTTTTAAAAACTTGTCAACTTTGGGGCGCCACTCTTGCTAAACGGTAGATGATAAAGAGATGCCGTCTGAAATAAATCGTAGAAAATATAGTCCTCTTCATATTTCTATAAAAGAAATTTTTTGTAAAAGGTACAGGAAGGGCTACGTTCCGCAAAAACAACAAATTACCCCCTTTAAAGGGGTGAAAAGGGGGGTTCCGGGGCGAAATTTTTTCAGAAAAAGTTAGTCTTATAATAAGCACCCCTTGATATGCCAGAAAAAAAATAAAACCGGAGGTGTGTCTATTTTGCAAGGTTCAACCTCTGTTTCCTACACTAATAATAATTTTGTTGTTTGATACTAGCTTTGAAATTTTTTAATGTTTTAATCACAATCAAATTTCCAGTCTACGACTTCATCATCAATTAGTATCTAAGAAGTGCTGTATGTATAATATATATAATATATTTTAATTTACAGCAAGATTTTATCGTCGCCCCCGTTAGCGAAATTATTCCAATTCGATTTTTTTGCACAAACTTACTCAAAAAGAGGTCCTTATAACAAATCCACAGGGTACCGGGAGGTGCCACGGTCAAAAAATGTTTTTAAACAAATTCACAAAAATAATTTTTTCATTTTAAACAATTTTGTTTTTAGATAATTACTGAGCAAAAAAGGTCTCTTGTGATTTTTCTCTAAAATTGAGGGTTGTCGAGTTAGACGCGATTTAAAATTTGAAAAATGCGAAAATGGCCATTTTCAAGGCTTAATAACTCGATTAAATATTATTAGATATTATGAAAGTCAGAAAGTGACCAAATCAAAGTTTAAAACCCCTCCTTTAATAATGACAAAAATTTCTTCAGTGTCTTGAAGGAGGAGTTTTAAACTTTGATTTGGTCACTTTCTGTCTTTCAAAATAATAATTGTTAATCGAGTTATTAAGCCTTGAAAATGGCTATTTTCGCATTGTTCAAATTTTAAATCGCGTATAACTCGACAATAATCAATTTTAGACAAAAATGACAAAAGACCTTTTTTGCTCAGAATGACCCAAGTTATCTAAAAAAATTTTTTCGCTAACGGGGGCGACGATACAGCCCGCTCTAAGAAATAAATAGTTGATTTAAAAACCAGTTATTTATTGAAATAACGAATTTATTCCATTGGATCTTCCGCATTCTATTGTATATTAAATGTAATCTATTTTGTTTATTACAAAAATTTTCTTTATCCTCTTCAAGGCGATTGTGCTGAAAGTATCACTAGTCCACGGAAATAAGTTGTTCTCGGGACATTACAATGGCCATAGGTCTGGATCCCGCGTATGAAAAAAAAGTTGATTAATAGCAAGCTGAAAATTTGTTAATAGCTTAAGGGTGTCTAGTCGGATAAACTTTGATATATGGGAACACTGGAACAGGGGCAGTTTTAATTGTGGAACAGGTTAAAAATTTGGAACGGTCACACCACGAAAACGGCACATTTATTGTGTCCGACAGAACAGACTTAAACTCTCCGAACAGAGATTAAACTCTCATGCAAAAATCTGACTGCTATTTATCACCTGTCATAATTCCTGTCATTTGACATATTCTACATGTTCCACTCATTAAAACGCCCATTTGGTGATAAATAGCAGCCTGATTTTTGCATGAGAGTTTAATCTCTATTCGAAGAGTTTAAGTCTGTTCTGTCGGACAAAATACATGTGCCGTTTTCGTGGTCTGACTGTTCCCAATTTTTAACCTGTTCCACAATTAAAACTTCCCCTGTTCCAGTGTTCCCATATATCAAAGTTTGTCCGACTGGACACCCTTAAGCTATTAACAAATTTTCATCTTGCTATTAATAAACTTTTTTTTCATACGCGGGATCCAGACCTACCAGGTACTTGGCTAGTTTTTCCATTGATATATACATTTCCGCTTAAAGGAAAAAGTATTTTTTCATTTTTTTACGTTCTATGTGATTAAAAAATGAGACTCATCTTAATTTTAACCCTCCACCTTCTTTTTCCCCTGCTCCCACCATAAAAAACGTCACCTGGTTTATGGTGCCGGTAACCTCCAAATGCATTTTTTAAAGCCTATAACTTTTTTTTAAATGGTTGCAGGTATATTTTTTTTTATTTTATGTATTTTATAAAAACGTATATTTTTAAATTTTTCAGATTTATCCGTAAGGTAAAAAATCCGTTCGGTGATTTAACTTTCTCTTTTGTGATTGTCCTCAAAGGGACTGTAATTCTACTAGTACCGTATAAAAAAAACTTTTGCTCTCAATATTCACCAAAATAATTGTAAAAATCATTTTTATAACCAAAATGGTTACAAAGTTACTGTTGTACTCTTACTGGTTGCAAAGTTACGGTATCTTTATAACGTATAAAAACTTAGAATATCTTTTAAACTACTATTCGTAGACAATTTTTTTTTTATATTGGAAATGCTGACTAGCTGACTAACTAAAAATCAAGTATTCTGGTAAGATTAGATAAAAAGTAGATTTTTTTAATTCGCAGCTAACTTGTTTACAATAATAATCAACAAACGTAATTAAACGGAATAAAGTCTTGAACACGGTTAAATTTTGTCTATTGCCCTGGAGTACACGTGAGATATGTGAGTTGAAATTTATTTTTTATTTATAGCCCAGTAAATGAACGGGAAATTCGGCGATACCGTGTAACTTTCAGGGGCAACTCCAAATTGCATGAAAATTTGGATTTAGGTTCTACTTGCCCTCCACTTCAAAGTTGAAATTGTGCCGTTGGTTGCTTTTACTTGGGGGGTGACAGTCACCCCTTCTCGGGGGTGAAAAACATACGTTCAAGATAAGACCGGAAATGGATAAATTGACTGATTTTAAGCAACTTTTGTTCTATAGAGTTATTTACGTAAGTCAATACTTTTTGAGTTATTTGCCATTGAAAATGTTGATTTTTCGACAAAAAAACTACGTTTTCTGACGGTTTTTCGCAAATAACTCAAAAAGTAAATATTTTATCGAAAAAAATATCCTTAGCAAAAGTGTAGCTTATAAAAAAAACAAGAAAATGGTGTATCAGTAAAGTCTATCAATCAAATAAAAACAAAGTTGTAGCTCATGAAAAATACGTTCCTTTTCGTCTTTTCCAAATCAAATATTTCAAGGTGAAATCACCGAAAAATTAAGCACTTTTCGGGAAAAACCCATTTAAACTTTTTTAAAGTGTTCATAAAAAGCTTTGTTTTAATTGTTAACAAAAGTTTTAGCATTTAAAATAAGCGAGTTACGCTCAAAATAAAGTTGGCTTAAACCTAAAAGTTTTTTTTTTGTGAAAAATCATGAAAATCTCGACGTGTTTAGCTCCTCAAATGAAATTAATCGCTACCGCTTTACAAACAATTTACTCATCTATCTATTTTTTATATGATCTATCAGTCTCACCGGTTTAAAGTGTTTATTTTTGAAAGGGTTATAATTGAGAAAGCTTGAATGGGTCACTAATCACGAGTGTATGCAAATTTTGAACAGCCATATCTTAACCAATTTTTGTCTTACGGAGAAACAAAATGAAACTAGCATATTTATAATAGTAAAAACTACATTTTTTTACTCTTTAAGATTTTTTTTATCACTAATACTTTTTAAGTTATTTTGAAAAAATGAAATTTTTCAAAAATGTTTAGAAAATTTTTTTTAATATATAACCAAATGTTTTTGAAAATAAGCATTTCAAACCAATCAAACTTACAGATCATATAAACAATACACATACAGTTAAAATAGATGGTAAAATCAAACGATTAATTTCATTTAGGGTGCTAAATAGAAGGAGGTTTTCACGATTTTTTTACCAGAAAAAAGGGGTGAGCTTTTTTTTCAGTGTAACTCGTTTATTTTTGATGCTGTAAACTTTTGTAGAAAACAAATAATAAGCTTTTTTTCGATAGTTTAAAAATGTTAATAAGGTTTTCCCGAAAAACGCTTCTTTCTTCGGTGATTTGGCGTTGAATTATTCGATTTGGAATTAGACGAATAAGAACGTATTTTTCATGAGCTACAACTTTGCTTCTACTCAATTTGTAGACTTAACTGGTGCACCATTTTTTTCGTTTTTTTATAGGCTACACTTTTGCTAAAAATATTTTTTTCGATAAAATATTTACTTTTTGAGTTATTTGGGAAAAACGGTCTGAAAACGTAGTTTTTTTGTCGAAAAATCAACATTTTAAATTGCGAATAACTCGAAAAGTATTGACTTACGTAAAAAACTTTATAGAACAAAAGGTGCTTAAAATAAGTCAATTTATCCATTTCCGGCCTTATTCTAAACACGCGTTTTTCACCCCCGAGAAGGGGTAAATGTCACCCCCCAAGTGAAAGCAACCAACAGCACAAATTCAACTTTGAAGTGAAGGGTAAGTAGAACCTAAATCCAAATTTTCATGCAATTCGGAGTTGCCCCTGGAAATTACACTCCAAAACGGTCATTTATTGGGCTATTATTCTTTCATACAGTTACTCACGCAAAAATGTCGAAAAAATGCAAATTTGTCTTTCACAGATTACGAAAAGGCCTTTGATAAAGTCAAGCACTAAAAACTAACAGAATGTTTATAAAAAAGAATATCGATCCCAATAATATAAACATCATACGTTAACTCTATTGAAACCAAAATGCATTTATTGGAGCGGAGATGGGGACACAGACCATAAAAATCCCAAAAGAACTTAGACAAGGTTATATACTATAGACACTATTATTCAACCTGTACTCATAGAAGATATTTGTATGTGCTGTGGATAAAGCACAAGAAGGTATTAAAATTCAACGGAAGAATTATTAATAGTATCCAATATGCCGACGATACGGTATTAATTTCCGGAATCGAACAAGCACTACCAAATCTACTGACCAAGGTAGTGAACGAAAGTAAAAAATATGATCTTAAAATTAATGAAAAGACACCAAAAATAATGGTAATCACGAAAAATAATATTCCAAACATAAACTTATTAAAAAGACTAAGTTTTCACTCTAATGGCATATAAAACAACATAATGCTATTCTACACCCCACCAGAATAAAAACAATGGGAACCTTCTCTGGTTACACCTCCGAGGCTTCTACAATTTGCAAGCCATACGGATGCTGAGACTAAGGAAGATGAGGGAATTCTACAATTTACAATTCACGTCCCATCTGCTCAGCGCGGTAAAGTTCCAACGAGAATGGTTCTCTTCATACTTCACACAGAGTAAATGTAAATAAAAAATGAATAACCATTTTCAATTTCGCTGCAAAACGAAAACACCGCCGAACCATATTCTAGTCCAATCAGAGAGTGCCGCAAGCACCCCTACCGGTTTCGAAACTTATTAGTCTCTCATCAGGAGGCACATATGCTGCTCTCCCCGATCCAACCAAAACAAACCCCAGCGTGCAGTCCCGGATTGCAACGAACGAAATGGCATAGATGCCCTAGCGGCAACTGCTAGCAAGAAGACTAAGTTTTCACTCTAATGACATATAAAACAACATAATGCTATTCTACACCCCACCAGAATGAAAACAATGGGAAACTTCTCTGGTTACACCTCCGAGGCTTCTACAGTTTGCAAGCCATACGGATACTGAGACTAAGGAAGATGAGGGAATTCTACAATTTACAATTCACGTCAGTCTGTGTTTTCGTTTTGCAACGCAATTGAAAATGGTTATTCATTTTTGATAAACTTATTAGTAAATGACTAGTTGAACAAGTTGAAAATTTGACAAATCTAAGATGTTGGATACATGAGACCTAAGGCTCAGAACATGAAGTAAAATGTAGAATAAAACAGGCCAGGAACGCATTTCTAAAAATGAAACAATTTTTCACCAACCAAATGAAAAGCTACACACAATAGTATTCTACTACATGGCATGGAAGTCTGCACGCTGACAATTACGACTCCTAGAAAACATTAAGATATGGATATTTCGTCGCATTTTAAAAATTTGACTGACCATGTTAGAAATGAAGAACTTTTAAGACGTATAAATAGATATCTTGAACTGGTAGAATTTTAACGTCTTATCTTGGACATATATTCAGACACGAGAGATATAACTTTCTTCAACTAATAATGGAAGGAAAATGAAAGGAAAGCGTAGTCCTGGCAGACGACACATGGCCTAGTTTCGTAACATCAAGGATTGTAGAGAACTAGACCTCAAAACCCTAATAGGAACAACAAAGGATAGAGATGAATTGGTGGAAGTAATCACTAATCTCCATTAGAGACGCCATATAAAGAAGATGCAACAAGTCACGCAATCAGTCCGGAACATTTGTCGATATGTGAACATTAAATGACGTTTAATAAAGGTCATTTTATATTTTTATATCTGTTCTATAACAGCTTGAAAATAACTGAACCGATTTAGCTTATTTTAATTTTGAAACATGTGTAGAAATCTAAGGAAGGTTTAAAAGGTGAGAAGATGTGATGAAATTGTAAAAAAATACTAAAAACAACAATGTTATTTTCATAGCAGCTATCTTCGTGTCTATTTATTTTTGACAGAAAAAGTCAGAAGTCGAGTCAGAAAAAATTTGAGGGTGTTATAAAAAGTTGGAGGCTGTCAGAAAAATAGGAAGGTGTCCGAAAAAATAGGAGGTCAGAAAAAAATAGAGGAAGTCAGAAAAAATTGGAGGGAGATATGATAAAATAGGAGGCAATAAAAATTTAGTGCAGCGACTCTAGGGGGCAATTGATTGTATCCCCCGTCGCACGGGGACAGGTAAAATCAATAGTCTATTATACAAGTTGCGAGGTTTAAATATTGGAGATGGTTAAAATGGATTAACCCGGCTCTGGTCAATGAAAGTAAAGTCACAAGATAATTCGGTTCAGCGATTTAATAGATACACCGTTATTTTTTACGTCACTAATTGCAGATATGTCAAAGGTTGGAATGCAAATCGTAGGCTCATTTACCATTTAATGTCTTTAAGCGGTTTGAATCTAAAGCAAACATTATAAATTCAAAATTTGTAGTGGTTAATCAGTGTTGACAATATTTAAATAAATAAGTTATTTAAAAATAGAACGAAACGAAAAATATTATCTATTAGGTTAGGTTATTTTAAATACAAGATAATAATTCGGAACTAATAGAAAATGGTTCCACCCGTAGAGCAATCAAACTTAAAATGAAGATTATTGTGAAAAATGTTCTGAAACTTCTTGTGGCATTTTTCAGTTAAATTTAATTTTATGTGGGATTTAAACCAAATTTGATTATAATGAAAATTTTTTGCTCAATTAGAAATCCAATGAAATCAATTAATTTGTGGTCATCTGATTGAATACAACCAATAAAACCAACATTATACTGAAAACAGATCCCATGGGCTGTTTTCACTCAATCATGTAGCTATGGATACCTACATTTCGTTTCATTTCGATTTTGACATTTCAAATATTCAATATTTCAATTTGGTTGTAATACTGATGAGAATATTAATGAAATTATAAATCTTCATTAAATTTTTCTAATTGTTCCTTTGTTAATTGCACATTTAAATAAATTGTTTCTGCTCTGTATTTTTTTTTCATAACCAGCAAAAAATTTTCTATCCGAATAACCCTCGAACATTGATAAATGCTCAAAAATTTTTTAACAACTTTCTCAAGCTTGTTGCTTACAGGCAACAGACCTCCGCCTACGGCGTCGGTCTGTTTCCAAGCAACAAGCTTTCGAAATCTGTTATAAAATTTTTTCGAACAATTATCAATGTCCTTGGGTTATTACTACTGAGAATTAGTTTGACGCAAGGCCGGCGATAACGGGCCTGCAAGGGATGCATTGCAGGCGGGCGCCCCTGTTTGGGGGCGTCAGAATGAGCTTTTTATCTGCTGGTATTATGTAAAATACTAAAATAGAAAAACTCATATTTTAAATGTGGTTTAAATTCGTCATAATATTACCTGTCATAATATAATCTGTGTTAGTTTGTTAAGTCGATTTTACACTACATGATTTATCATGTGATTTGTCATATGATTTTTCCCATGACGAGCCGCATGACAATGCTTATGACAAAACGAGCCGTATAACAATGCAAAATCATATGACAAATCACACAGTGTAACAGGTAAATTTCACTCCATGACCAAATCATATGACGAATCACATGATAAATCATGTAATGTAAAGTCGACTTTAGTTTTGCTTATCACATACAAAAATATGCAATGCCGCATAGAATTCTACCATGTCGTAGGTATTTAATATAATTTATTGGTCAAAGGTATCATATTTCAACCAAACAACTTTGATCTTTTTTTTGTGTGAGAGTGGGAATCTTCTACAGACCGTACCAGGCGAATCGTACCTGGCGTGTGTTGGATAGTTCGATAGTTGGATTCAGAGTAAACGGAGTACATCCGAACGCAGTTCCCCCTCTGGGGGCCTTGCCTCCGGATGCATCTGTATTACAATGCCTACCAACTAAACCCACTCTCGGCTTACGCGCGTGGCACGTCTTTCCAGACCGTTCTCTCGCGCGCGCAGCCTCCCTTTCTCTACTCTTTTCTTTTTCTCTCTGTTGCTTATATTGCTTTTGTTTACCCCTGTTGTCTCTCTCTTTCTATAATCTCTTTTCTTTTAATGATTTTTGTCACAGCCTCTATCATTTCTTTAAACTCCCTTTTCCCTTTTGTCACTATGGCCATAAAATTGTTTGCTCCTAAGATGCCTACTTTTGCATGTAGCTCCGCTCTTTCGTCATTAAACTTTCTGCATTCAAACACGCAATGTTCTGCTGTGTCGCTTACTTCGCAATCTACGCAACTATCATCTATTATCTTGCCTATCCTCTCAAGGTATGCTCTAAACGATCCGTGTCCTGTAAGGAATTGCGTGAAGAAGTAGTTCGTACTTTTATATTTGCACTTCACCCACTCCTCCACGTCAGGGATCAGAGTCCTTGTCCATGCAGCCCTCCACTCGGTTTCCCACTCTTCTTGCCACTTTGTAATGGTTTCTCTCCTTTCTTCTGTCTTTTCCTCGTTAGTCTTTCCGTATGTTTGGGCTCTCTCTTTTACCTGCAGGTGTATTGGTGGTACCCCAGCTATAACTTGTAGGGCTACCGTCGAGGTCGTTCTGTAGGCGCACACAACCCTTAATAGGGCTTTTCTTTGGGCTTTCTCTAAGATGTTTTTGTACTTTTTCTTGTTTATTATTTGATGCCACACCGGTGCCGCGTATAGGATTGTGGAGTGTATCACTTCCATTAGGATCCTTCTTTTCCCCGTACCTGGGCCTCCTATATTAGGCATGATTATTGCCAGTGCTGTTGCTCTCTGTTCTGCCTTATGTGCAGCATATTTGACATGTTCGCCAAATATCTGCTTACTGTCCAGCATCACTCCCAAGTATCTAACCTTTTTGGCCGGCGTTATTCTTTCTCCTTCGAGGGTGAAGGAGATGTGCTCTCTGTCTCTAGGTCCTTTTAATATCAAGGCTTCCGTTTTATGCGTAGCGAGTGTCAACTCTCGATCATTCAGCCACGTTTTCACCCTTTCCAGTGCAGCATTCGCCGTGTTCACTATGAGCCTGTTTTCGTTTTGCTCTACTAGAACGACCAGGTCATCCGCGTATGCTATAGCCTGTGTCCCCTCTCCTAGATTTTGATCTGGGAATGCTTTGTTTATGTTCTTCAAATTTCTTGCAAGTTGTTAGTTTTGTATCAGCAGTTATGAGAGGAAATGAATGATTTCTAGTAAAATAAACAAGATTGTGATACTGTTTTCTTGCCTCCTGCGTTTGTCTAATTTAATTATTAAGTATGTACCTATTACAATGAGACAAACGAGAGCTGGCGGCTGACCTTCTCGTATTCTGCATTTGTCGCTGTGTATTTTCGCTCAAGGTCACGCGCCACCTCTGGCTTGTCGGATTGTAATAGGTATCAAGTTAAGTATTAATATAATCCCATAAAAACAAAATATTTAAAATAAACATTTTACATAAAATTTAGTTTAGAGCCCTTTAGATTTAGTATTATTTCAAGTGATTATAATACAGAATAGTTTGTCAGTTGTACTCTGCAGTTAAAGAATCTAGCATTAAATTAATATAAAATTATATTTGTTGAGTACTCAGTACTATTATTAATTTAGGGTTAAGTTATTATTTTTATTTAATTAAATTCAAATGGACTCAAAAAAAAATATCTGGGGCACAAATCGAAAAAGAAAAGCCGAAAAAGAAGAAATGACACAAAAAAACAATCTTAGTTCTCTTAGCCAATTTCTTAAAAAAGTTAAAGTGAAGTTGTTTTGTCAGATAATGGGTCCAATAAAACTGTAACCAAACTTTATTTACCGGGGACATTTGCGGATAGCGGGACACCGACTTAAGTCGGTGCCTCGCTGCCCGGAACACACATTTTTAGGACACAAGTCCAAAATCAAGTCTTGATAGGGAGAAAAGCTCTTCTAGCTACCCCTAAAATCAGGTGGTTTAAACACATAAGTAATACAGAGGATATTCTATTTCCTAGGGCATCCAAGGTAAAGTTCAGTACAAAGCCTCCTTATTCGTTATGTACTGCGATGGGGAGGGGTGGTGATACAGCTTGGGGGTCAGATAGATACGGGGTCGGGTTACGCAGTGTGACCGGTTTGTTCTTCGGACATGTGGATGTGGGTCTCATTGTTTCATTTGAACACACATAATTTTCCCGCGGCTGAGGTTGTACGAGTATCTGTGTGTATATGTGTGTGGGGTGGGGGGCGCCTGTGCTAGTTTTGCAGGCGGGCACCTCATACCCTAGCGCCGGCACTGGTTTGACGTTTGTTTTTGTTGAAAAAAATTTTTCTATTGAAAATTCTTTATAAAAGCTACCTATATAATTTTATTATAATCCCTTTAAGGGCTACATCAAATCAAATAACTTTTTCGACATAAAAATATAATCATCAGTGCTGATACAGATTAATCATATGCTGAGCCACCAAAAATACTTGGGCTAAATCCTTTAAATGTTATGGAAATAGGTTTTTACATTATTAATTATTATCATTCCAAAAGATGGATAAAATTGTCATATATGGCCCTTGGGCATCGCACGACCTCCCACACAACACGTGGGTTGGTGATAAGAAGGATTTGTCCTTACGTTACGGACGATAGATGGCAACTGAGTTGTTATGTGGGGAGTCATGTGATGCCTTATGGCCACATAATATATGACAATTTTATTCATCGTTTGGAATTATAATAATTAATAATGTAAATTTAACATATTTTCATAACATTTAAAGGGTTTATACCCAAGTATTTTTGGTGGCTCAGCATATTATTAACCTGAATTAGCACTGATGTAGTTCTAGTAGAACGTTCTGTGATTTGATGTAGCCCTTGAAGGGATTTTAATAACATTATATACCTTTTATAAAAGATTTTCATTAAATTTTTTTGTGCTAAATTAAAATTAAAATTAAATTTCAGCTACAGGAAACTGTGGAATTTGTTTTTGACGTTTCGATTTTCAATCAGGAAATATTTCTTAATAAATTCTAAAATCAAATTATAAATGATCCTAACCTGTAAATGCTCATGGCTCCAGTACACGTTGGGCCAACTAGTTGGCCAATGAGTTGGGCCAATAAGTTGGGCCAAGTAAGAACAGTGAATTCATGGTGATTACACGTTGGTGGAGTTATCAGTCTGCATTAACCTTTCTTAGTGGATAAACAAAAAACAAACTCTGATTATGGATATGAATGTGGAGACTGTAGCAGCTGCCGCAATTAATTTGTACAATGCGTTCAATGCTTAAAGAAAAGTGTACCAAACAAGAGTGATTAAAAAACAATGGCGCAAACGACGGTGCTTTACACCGAAAAAAGTATTCATATTAAAACACAACCTTAAAATTAATACTTATAAACAGTATCAGTATTGTGAGAAGAGAAAACAAATATGTTAAACTCAACGACAACAACGTGATCAGTGTTCATAACCAAACAGCTGTTTGGCAGATCGCGCAAGTCCCAAAAATCCTTTGATTTGTGCACCAAATACCGACAAGATTCGGTTTGTAGACCAACGCTGACCGCCAATCGCAAACTCATGCTAAGTGGTCCTGTACACGTTGGCCCAACTCCTTGGCCCAACTGATTGGCCCAACGTGTACTAGCCCCATACTGCCATAATTGGCAGTGAGTGGTAATATTTTGACGGTTGACGGTTGACGGTTGACTTACTTGGCCTTGGGATTATTCGCGTTATTCATGTTTTAGGTGAAATTCTAAGAGATGCTTTTGTATCCTGGGATTGATATCAAAATCTGAGGTTGCTGTGCTTACTGTGGTTAATTATAGATGATGTGTCTCTGACCTGCTATTAATTCATCAGTGTTGGTATATTCTTATTGCTAAACGGTTCTTATAATATTGTTTTAGTAGATTCTATTGCTGTTTTTGCTACACATTTTCTTCATTTAGTAAGATGAGGACTGCTTGTAGGAATGCCCTACAGATGCATCTTTTCATTGGACTCTGTGTTCATTGTACTATGATCTATTCACACACTATGATCTATTCTTTCCTGAACCAAACCCAACAAGATACAGGAGAGATAAAACAAATACATTTATAAAATCTGCACACCTTGTGAATGCCACAATTTTTACTTGGGAGAGACTTCAAGACTAGTATGTGTTAGGGTAGATGAGCATGGGCAATACATTGAAAGCAAAGGCTTCGACAGTTCCCAAATATGTATGTCAATATGCCTGGGGCACTAAGCACAGATTCTAAAGCGAAGATGCATCAATCAACAGGTATGAAAGAAAAGGCAGCAAAAAGAGGAAAATTAAAGAAGCAGCAGGCTTCTTACTAAATGAAGAAAAATATATTGCAAACATATTAGAATTTAGCAAAATCTGGTTCTTTTTCTGATGCCGTACGTTATGCATGCAGCGCATAGGCGTCCATGCTGGTTGGAATATTCATAAGGATTCTTCTTCTGCTCTTCTTCTTTTTATTGTATTTTTCGTTCAAAACGTCTGAGCTTTTCTTCGTTTGCTTTGGTTATGGTCCACGTTTCGCATCCATATGTTAGTACAGGTCTGACGATGGATTTATAGATTTTGATCTTGGAACTTCTTGTAAGATTTTTTGATTTTATAAGCTTATCCAGTGCGAATAGACAGCGATTTGCCGATTGGATTCTGTCTTTTATTTGTCAGCTGTGATTTTCATCCCTTTAACTGCGTTAGCGAGCTTTCCTGTAGCAGAGTTCAAATTACATACATTGTAGTTATTCTATTTTACTGCGTCAAGTCGGGAGATTCTTAACTTCCTCTGTTCTATTTAACACCTTCCCGAGACTGAGGGCTAATTGTCTAGGTTTTCCTGTAACCTGTAATTGTGAAATTATAGTGGATAGAATGATTGTCCTGGGGAAATGAAAACTTTATTGACATACTTTACTACAATTTTACATACTACTTTACATACATACTTTGCTACAATTTATTGACATAGTTTTAGGTTTCTATTACTTGTAACGGTACGATAAATTACATTTCCCTAATACCAGTTTTTACAGTTATACCGCTGGTACGTTATCGTCAGAGCCTCGTATGTGATTTAAGAGGAGGCACCAGGTACAACTTACCACTAGTCAAGGTGAGGTTGACATTTGATTAGGACAAGTTATTTGAGACGCATTCTACCCCATTAATTCCCCGGTTACCAATACAGTAATATAACAAAAGCTGGTTACCAATTCTAAAATAAGAAGTTAGATATCATAACTAATGACTTAATAGCAGGTTAGAGGTATGTCGTCTATAATTAACTACCATTCTCACAGAAATATCAGAATTTGGTATTTATCCGAGGACACAACACCTCTCAGAATTTCACTCAAAACATGTCTAATGCCTATAAGATCAAGGTCGAGTAAGTCAACTCTCAAATTGGTTTTACCATTTATCGCCAATTATTAAACATATACTTAAAGGTTAATATTCATAAATTTATTTTAGAATTTTTTTAAAGCGATTTCCGGATTTGTTTTCAAAATAAATGTACATAAAATGTACAAAACAATTATGTTTTTTTTTTATTTAGCTAGTGCCTCGACAACTAATGGCCATTGGCATGGTAGGTACGGTAATTTTGAACAGTTAGGTACCTAGTGTCATGTGTAGTGTGTGTGTTGAGTAAGTGTCTTGTTACTTTGCAAAGTCGACGTCATTGTCTTTGCAAAGAGACGCTAATTGTATCCAAACGTCTGCGGTCCCTCCGGTGAGTACCGATCCCACAAGGACAGAAACTATATTCATTTATTAATTTATAATAAATGAAAAATTTCTGACCCTGGTGAGATTCGAACCCACAACCTTTCGGATTTTTTCGATCCAAAGGCAGGCGCTCTTACCACTGAGCCACGGAGGGGTTAATTATGTTTTAATCCCATATAAAATAATAAAATGGTATTAAGTATTATCTTTTCACATTTTTTTTTTCGAGAGTTTGTATATATTTTTTTAATCTGTCAAGGTTTTACGTATCAAGTTGAACCTCAGGTTGAATGAATCACACTTACCTTATGGAAATTTCTAATACCACTAAGGTTATCATATTTCTAAGTTTTCCATCTTAGTCCGAAGCAATTTCGCCGGCTTTGTCTGAAATTATTATTAGATCCAAACACTTTCGACTTCTGGCTCGACAAAAAAAATAGTCAGTCCTGATTAGAAAAAAAAAACAAAACAACAAAAATTTACAAAGGTGATACAGAACATATTGAAAAAGATTAAAAATAATATCAGAATAGCATTAAAAGAGGTTTGTGGAAATAGAAATCCAAACAAAAAAAGCACACATGAAGATTGAGTTCTCTGAAGACTTAAATTAATAATATGCAAAGAAAAATTTACATCGCATAGAACACCTGAAACATCGAAAAGTATAAGAGAAGTATCTACGCGACACATTCATTACTAAGAAAGAAGAAAGCAGATCTGAGGGAAAAATTGTCAAAATAATGGAACTCACTAATATTTGATCGAATATTGGACAAGATAAAAACAAGTAAGAGACAAAAAATTACACCAAGTGAGAAACAATGAAATAAAATAGTATGCAGTATGCTATGCAGATGCAATCATACCCAATTAGCAATTAGTGCCATTTAGAGTCCGGAACCAAAGACCAAATAAAGTAAGATCAATAATACTCTACACTACAGAACATAAAGTTCAATTCTTATATGGAAGTTTGAGGATTAGGTACATGGAAGAAAAACCTTTTTAGAAAGATCTACAAGTAAGCCATGAAGTGGCCGTGATGTATTGAGAACCTGATTTCGTAACGGCGATCAAAGCAGCCGGGCTAAGATGGGTAGTTCACGTGGAAAGGAAAGTTCTCGTGTGATCAGCGTGAGTCAGCAGGATTCAGAGTCAGAACATAAATATCCGCAAGTGGCCTTGGAGGCTGACAACATCTAAATCTGGGCATGGTTCTGAAAAAAAAAAAGAATGAGCCAGAAGAGGGTGAATAGTAGGCTCGTGTAGGCTATACTGTTGTGAAGTAAAGTAAAATAAATTAAAGGTGAAACAGTAGCAATCAACAGGTAGCGAAAACGCGTTCCAAGATTGCGGCTGTAATTTTGAATATTTTTTCGAGATATTTGGCACACGTATTCGTAATATAATAAAGAATGGCGGTACAGAGCCCAATTTGAAAAATATATTAATATGTGGAAATTACTCTGTAATTAAATACAATATTAAAAAATCGAGCCTGTACCGCCATTAAGAAGAACAAAAAAATACACTTTCTTCAAATAAACTTTTTTATCCGATGCCTAGATTTTGTGTCATTTTGGAACTACTAATAAAATAAAAAAAATAGTAGTTCCAAAATGACACAAAATCTAGGCATCGGAAAAAAAAGTTTATTTGAAGAAAGTGTATTTTTTTGTTCTTCTTAATGGTGGTACAGGCTCGTTTTTTTAATATTGTATTTAATTACAGAGTAATTTCCACATATTAATATATTTTTCAAATTGGGCTCTGTACCACCATCATTTATTATATTACGAATACGTGTGCCAAATATTTCGAAAAAATATTCAAAATTACAGCCGCAATCTTGGAACGCGTTTTTGCTACCTGTTGATCGCTACTGTTTCCTCTCTTTTATTTAAATAGCAACTGGAGTACGACAGGGCGACTCTCTATCAACGGCACTATTTAATGTCACTATAAAAGGAACAATAAGAGCTACCAAACTAAAACTAGTCCAGGGCGGATCTGTTTTGAGATGGACGTTGAGAGGTGACTCAAATTTTTTTCCAGAAATTGCTTGAAAATAAATCAAATGATAATATTTGAGTTATCCTCCCTCTCAAAAAGGTCCGGAACATTGTTTAAATAATCAAAATGTCAAGAATTGAAGGAAAAATTCGATTTTTTTCTTCGTTTTTTGATTATAACTTTAAAAGTATTCATTTCCGAGAAAAGTTGTACTGACATAAAAGTTGCGTAATTCAATTTACTACAATATAGAATTGGTTAAAAATTTAAAAAATAGTCACCCTAGTTGCAAAATAGCAATAATTGCGAAAAAACCATACAAACACAAGTATTCGCATTTTACGTTTTTCAACCATTTATGCTACACTTAGGACCTTCATATTTCACCCAGAAAAACTTTAGAATACAATAAAACAATACTATAAATTTCATTAAAATCGGTTCAATAGATTTTGCAAAATAAATTTTGCAATACAGCTTTCGCAAAAAAAATTCATTTTTTCAAAATGTTACAGGACTGAAAATAAAGCAGATAGCAAGTTGAAT
Organism: Diabrotica virgifera virgifera; assembly: GCF_917563875.1. NCBI lineage: Eukaryota > Metazoa > Arthropoda > Insecta > Coleoptera > Chrysomelidae > Diabrotica > Diabrotica virgifera. The sequence goes on along the minus strand of NC_065447.1, from coordinate 83,841,758 downwards.
TTTTTTGTGCTTATAGAAGTGTACTGTGCCTTTCAATTGCAATTTTCAAAATTAAAATCGATTGATTACCACGGCGTCAGAAAATTTTTGAAATAAACAATAATTTTTGGTGCTACGCGCAGGACAACGGTATTCGATTCACACAGGTTGATTTCCACCAAAATTTCTTCCAATCTTTATCTAATATATTATTTTCTTACTCTATATTTTGTTGTATTTTAATTTTTTAATTCCACAAAAATCAAACTAATTTTATTATTGTTTGTGAAATATTGTTTAAACAATTGCATATGTTTAAAAATAATAAAATTTTATTATTTAAGTTAAAATATATGAACACAGAAAGTTTTTGCTAATAAAAGTGTTATTTCAAAGGATAGAGTATGTGATTTTATTTTGAAATAAACAAATTTATTTATTTATATCGAAATGTCATAAAAATTAAAATGTATCAATCATTATCAAAGGCAAGCGCGGCTCCTCCTTAGGGTCAATTGGTCAATGACCCCCCTAAAATAATCTCATAAAAATACCAATTTTATTAAAAATATCTTTTATCTAAAACTTCACTCTGAAATATAAAATTCTCTCTCAGCAGTCTGCATTGGCAAAACAAATATAATAGATATAATAACGTCGCGCCTCGCGCTATACACAAGCCCGTGGCTGGGCCGTATTTTAAATTGTCTATATACAGTTCTTATGGCTTATGGACAAATGCATGTAAAATAGAAAAGAGACGGCAGATAGCAATTTCGTGGGCGAGAGTGGGAGTGACCTTTCCGTCGTATACCTCTAGTAGAGTCGACGGCCTCACGTTTAGTTAGTTACCGTCTGCTGACCGCACTTCACGGCAGGTCTATATCGATCGCGGCGTATTTGCGTAATTTATTTTGTTTTGTTGGATTTTTTTGTGATTGTAACAAAAACAAGATGAGTGTTGTTGACGAAATAATTGCCTTAAAATCTGCTGGAACACTAAATTATGAACGGCGGCTTGAGAAAAAAGAAAGTGGTCGACCAAAACCAAACATGAATTTAAAACAAACAACAAAGGATAGGGGTAAGGACATTCAAAGATATTTTAAAGAATCAATGTACAATTTGTGTGATTGGATTTGTGGCTGCAGTGTGAGAAATGCATTTTTTTGCTATCCGTGTTTACTGTTTTCGAATGACGCTGTATGGGCGAAAAATGGAGTAACTGACATTAAGCATTTAAAAGTGAAAATTACAAAACATGCCTCTTCAACTACTCATATAAATTCATCAATGAGTTACGCAAGTTTAGGACGTGTTAACATAAGACAGCAACTTGATAGTGTATATCGTAAATCTGTGCATGACTTTAATGAATTGGTATCTAAAAATAGGTATATTTTAAACAAACTAATCGACTGTGTAAAATTTTGTGGAGTTTTCGAAATTGCATTGCGCGGTCATGACGAAAGTGACAGCTCCAATAATCGTGGAATTTTTCTGGGCCTTATCGATTTTGTTTCTGAACTGGATTTAATGTTTAAAGAACACATTGAAAAAAGTACAGTATTTAAAGGAACATCGAAAACAATTCAGAACGATATTTTAGAATCAATGTTAGCCATTGTGCATACTCATATCATGAAGGAGATTGGCCAGACAAATTTTGTGGCCATTCAAGTAGATGAGACCACAGACAGCTCCAATAAAACGCAGATGATTATCATATTGCGATATGTATTAACTGGTATTGTACATGAAAGATTTTGGAAATTTGTTAACCCCCTAGGTACTACAGCACAACATTTAACTAATGTAATATTGGAAGAACTTCAATTATTAAAAATTAATGAAGCACCTGAAAAATTGATTGCCCAAAGTTACGATGGTGCATCAGTCATGAGCGGTAAACTGGGAGGAGTACAAACAAAAATTAAAGAAATATACCCAAATGCACACTTCATTCACTGCTATGCCCATCAATTTAATCTTATCCTCCAAAAAGCGGCGAGTCAACACAAACCGATAAAAATATTTTTTGCAAATTTACACGGATTTTCGTCCTTTTTCGGCCGATCTCCAAAACGTACGATGGTTCTGGATAGAGTGGTTAAAGTAAGGCTACCTAAAGCTGCGCCTACTCGATGGGCTTTCAATACAAAATGTGTTGAAATTGTATACACTTATAAAGATGATTTAAAATCTTGCTTAGAGGAAATTATTGATGAGGAGCAAGATGGTAACAATATAAATCAAGCAACTGGTTTAAAAAGACATTTGGAAGATGAGCATTTTTTATTTTGGTTAAATTTTTTCCATAAAATAATGCCCCATGTTGATATATTGTTTAAACAATTGCAAATGCGAGACATTGATGTTATATCTGTCAAAAATTGTATCCTGTCTTTTAACAACAATATCCAAATAATTAGAAATACTATTTTGGAATCAGAAGTACCAAGCACATCAACAGCAAAAAAAAGAAAAACTACTGCAGAGGATCCAAAGCGACGAACTGCACTTGAAATTTGTGATATTATTATATCTGAAATAAATCACAGGTTTAGTTTCAATGATCATCTCATGATTTCACAGTTATTCTACATAGAGAAATTTGAAGCATACACTACCAACTTTCCGCAAAATATTTTAAAAATGGTGACGGCTAATTATCCCACAGTGAATATTTCCAAACTAAAATCGGAACTTGAAGTCTTATATTGTCGTGAGGATTTTCGCAATAGTGCTGGTGCAGTAGCCATACTTCAGCTTTTTATTAACATGAATTTGTCTGAAACATTTTCTGAAGCAGTGAAGTTATTAAATATTTTGTGCACACTCCCTATGACAACCGTGGAAAGTGAGAGATGTTTTTCTACTTTAAAAAGAGTAAAAACATTCCTGCGTAATACGATGGGACAACCTAGACTTAGTGCCTTGTCTATGCTGAGCATCGAGAAAACGCTTGTCAAGAGCATTCCAAATTTCAATGAGAAGGTCATAGACTATTTTGCAGAACTAAAGGATAGAAGAATTGACTTAAAATATAAAAATATTTAAAGTAAGTTTCGTTTTAATAAATTTACAATTTATTATACTATAAATATTCCTATCTATATATCAGTCAATAACCTGTTCATACCATTTTTCCTATATTTTTTAAAAGATTTACTCTAAAAAAAGACAAATTTAATTTTCGGAAAACTAGGGTAAATAGTATTGAGTTTTATCTAAGTCTGTATTTTTTATCTAAAATATAAATGCTAAAAGATCTTTTAAATACTTTAAAAAATCAACAGTTTGAAGTTTTCAAACCAAAATGACCCCCCTGAAGATTGACCCACGAGCCGCCGCTGATCAAAGGTCATTGGAATGCCCAATCAAAGCAACCTATCCGCTGTCCTGCGCGTAGCACCAATAATTAATGTTTATTTAAAAAAATTTCTTACGCCGTGGTGTTAAGTGATTTTAATTTTGCAAAATTGAAAATGAAAGGTACAGTACACTTCTATATGCAAAAAAATTTTCAACTGGCTATCTGCTTCATTTTCAGTCCTGTAACATTTTGAAAAAATGAATTTTTTTTACGAAAGCTGGATTGCAAAATTTATTTTGCAAAATCTATCGAACCGATCTTAATGAAATTTACAATATTGTTTTATTGTATCATAAAATTTTTCAGGGTGAAATATGAAGGTCCTAAGTGCAGCATAAATGGTTGAAAAACGTAAAATGCGAATACTTGTTTTTGTATGTTTTTTTCACAATTATTGCTATTTTGCAACAAGGGTGACTATTTCTTAAATTTTTAACCAATTCTATATTGTAGGAAATTTAATTACGCAACTTTTATGTTAGTACAACTTTTCTCGGAAATGAATACTTTTAAAGTTATAATCAAAAAACCAAGAAAAAAATCGAATTTTTCCTTAATTTTTTGATATTTTGATTATTTAAACAATGTTCCGGACCTTTTTGAGAGGGAGGATAACTCAAATATTATTATTTAATTTATTTTCAAGCAATTTCTGCAAAAAAATTTGAGTCACCTCTCAACGTCCAAATGTACTAATATTTTTACAGATGCGCCCTGGTCTAAAGGTACAATTTATTATAAAGCGTCGTTTAGACACAGCGATAAGTCACAGCAACTTATTGTGATGACAAGTTGCTGTGATTTGTTGATGATTGAAACGCTGTTTAGACGCTGCGATATGTTGCTGTGATTTATCGCGATGTGATTGACCACAACAAGTTGAAGAGGGGAGTATTGTGTACACTTTACACCCTTCAATAAATGATAACGAGTTTTCATCCTAATAAATAGATCCTGTTACCTTCTTCATAACAAAAATATAAAGGTTGGGTATGTTACACAGGTATTTACAAAGTTATAACCAATTTTATATGAAAATCGTATCAAGTTCAACTCACTGTATAAATAAAAATAAGCACAACGGCAATGGTTTATTTTTAAAAATGATTGATATTGCTAATTTACTTTATATCTAATACAGGGCGAGTTAAAACTCAAGTACATTATTTTCTCACTGTAATCACTGTATAAATAAAAATAAGCACAACGGCAATGGTTTATTTTTAAAAATGATTGATATTGCTAATTTACTTTATATCTAATACAGGGCGAGTTAAAACTCAAGTACATTATTTTCTCAGTAAAATTTAAATGGGATACCCTGTATTTTATATCATTATTGAAAAGTACCATTACCGTACTTTAATTTGTATCCAACATTCCCTATGTCTAAATTTGTTAGTTTTCGAGATATTTTCATTTTTTAATGGACTAGTAGCGTGGCTACCCAGATCACCAGAATTTAATAAAGTGGACTGATTTTTTGGGGTTACTTTTAGAATAGAATGAAGGTTATAAAATGCCTCCAACAACAAGAGATGAGATGAAAAATAGAATAAAAAGTGTATTTCGAAAAGTTAATTCGCAAATGCTTCGTAGTGTAAGTAACTCATTCAATGACCGTTTTTAGACATGCATAAAATGTGTTAGGCGGTCATTTTGAACAACTTTGTAATTACATAAATATTTAAAATATTTTAATTATTTCAAAAATGTTGTGTTTTGTGTTCATGTCTTTTTTGTAAAATTTTTTACTGATTAATTATTTTCCGTTCTTTATTTTAGTCCTGTCGCCAGTAGGGGTACAACGGCCTCCTTAATTTAGATGGACTTACCCAAGTTTTCTTTATGTATTTTGACCCGTAGAACACGAATTTTTTGGGTAACAGTCGATCCGGATGTCGATAAGATTGTTATAAACAAAGAACTTGAGGAATCACATAACAGCGATTTTTCGCAAAACAAAACATTTTTTTTTTGTATTTTTTGGGTCATTCTAAGCAAAAAATGTTTTTACAAGTTTTTTTGTAGGATGCATAGTTTTCGACATAAACGCGGTTGAACTTTCAAAAAATCGAAAAATAACTTACCCGAATAACGAACCCGAATAACTTTTGATTGAAAAATAGAATAGCAATTCTGCTTACCGCATTTAAAAGTTCAAATCAAATTCTATCGGTTTTGACTAATTTCATTGCTAAAAATTAATTTTTTTTGTTAAACAAAGCTATAAACACATAGTGATGGAATGATGTTTTCAATGCATTTCTAATTTGAAATCGAACGAGTAGGCGCGCATACAGAATTTCTACGTATATTACGTACATTAAAACACATGCAATGGGCACGGGAAACACTATGTGTTTATAGCTTTGTTTAACAAATAAAAACTTAATTTTTAGCAATGCAAATAATCCAAACCGATAGAATTTGACTTGAACTTTCAAATGCAGTAAGCAGAATTGCTATTTTATTTTTTAATCAAAAGTTATTCCGGTTCAAAAATTGCACTTTTTCGATTTTTTGGAAGTTCAACCGCGTTTATCTCGAAAACTATGCATCCTACGAAAAAACTTGTAAGACCATTTTTTGCTGAGAATAACCCAAAAAATACAAAAAAAAATGTTTTGTTTTGCGAAAAACCGCTGCTATGTAATTCCTCAAGTTCTTTGTTTATAACAATCTTATCGACATCCGGATCAACTGTTACCCAAAAAATTCGTGTTCTACGGGTCAATATACATAAAAAACTTGGGTAAGTCCATCTGAATTAAGGAGGCCGTTGTACCACCCATGGCGACAGGACTATTTGTTACATTGTTACATTTACACCGAGAGAAAAAATTCTTGACATAAAGAAAGTTTATTAATATTTAAGAAAGATCGACTTGGCATATTGCCTAAGAAATATATCTTTGTATGTAAGATATAATTTTCTAAAATATTTCGAATAAATTCTACCATAGCCAAAGAAATATATCTTAAACATGATTGAACTATCACTTTCTGGCAAACTTCAAACCCATTTATCAGAAAGAAATTAGACTTGATGTTAATTAATTTTATTATTCATAAAAATATATTTTCTACAGATAACAAAACTATTATTTCTGAGCAATAATATTTCTTAGTAAGGAATATTATTATTTTACTATTAATAATTAATGTATTTAATGTTAAGAAATATATTTCGCAGAGATAAACGTATATTTAGAGTTAAGTTAATATTTCTTGAAAATAAAGTGATATTACATACGGCAAAATAAATCATTGTGTTAAGGTAAAATCATTATTTATTAATAAAACAAGATATAAAATGTTATTATTACATACAAATATTTTCTCCACTCTTAAACCACTGGCTTCTACACAGCAATAAAAGGATGGAGAGGCAAATCCAACTTCCTCAAATTTTCCTTCTTTTGTTAATAGCACTTTGTATATCAGCAATTCACTAAAACAAAATCGTTATGTAGAAAGAGTAAACTTACTTTAATAATTTTTTTTTTATAAAGACAGATATTTATTTTAACAAATTTAGGAAATAAAAAAAAACAAATACACGGCCCCACATAAGAACTATTAATACTAATAATAATCAATCATATTTAGTTCAAACATGGCATTATTTAACCTACACATCTTTGTCTTTTTGTTAATGAAGTATTAATTATTTATCTGTATAATATTAAGTCACACAATAAACATTGTTTAGCTAAAACAAGAGGGAAAATACAAACAATGTAAAACATTGAAGCAGACATAATAATATGTAATTTTCTTAATTTTTATAATCTAAAAGAGACAGCATACCTAATCATTAAGAAATGTTATTACGGGAAAGTATTATTAGTTTACATCTAAGTCATTTAATACATATTAACTCATTCACGGTTTTCGGGAATAACATTTCTTAACCATAAACATATATTTCTTTTAGACTAACTGATTTCTTTATCTCAAATAAATTAACAGAAAACATCCTCAGCGTTGCATCCGCCATGTTTAATATAGCGTTGTATTGTATATTTTTACAGAAGACGATACATTCAAGAAACCTATTATAGTTGATACATAAGTATACACATTTTTAAAAAGTACTTACATGTATGAAGTTCTACCATTTTTGGAAGGCCCCGCAGTTGGTTAATAACTCCTTTCTTAATATTGTTCTGAAGCTATATATTATATCATTCTGTCCCAGCTTTAAATTGTGGCATATTTCCCAGTTAGAATAATAAGCTCCTTTATTTCAGAGTCGTCCATCATTATACCTAAAAAGCATATAAAGATACTATTATGTTTCTTTTTTAACCATTCGGATACGCAACAATATTATTATTACATCTTAAATTACTCAATTTACTTTTATTTAATACCTATATATGTACGTACCTTTAAAATATCCGTTAATTTTTAAAGAACACCAATAAATCAAAAATCCATCTATATGAACATGAACATATCACGCCATCTTGACAAACACTGACGACTAAATCATAAATAGTTAATCTGCGCAATTCTTTTGTGGAAGAAAATCTCTTTGCAAGTAACATTTCGGCATTAATGACAAAGTTTTTATTTTATAACCACAGTTACTACAGAGGATATTTCTGAAGAATTATTTCTTGTGGTTTAAAATATTTATTTGACTGCAAGAAAATTTCTTGTTCACAAATATAAATATGGATTAACTTAACATTATATTTCTTATACTACAAAATATTTGTAGTTTTCAATTTAAGAAATAAAAACTTTAGGATAAGAAAATTAAATTTAACCATTAATGCATTTCTTAGTATTGAAGAAATTATCTGTAAGAAATTATTGAGTTGTGTTTAAAAAACTCGTTTCTTCATATGTGAACCGGTATGTTTAATTTAATAGGGTATGTTAACTTTTAAGAAATATTGCTCAAAGAAATCGGTGTTTTAGGAGAAAAGAAATTGTTGTCTCGGTGTACATACAAAAGTAGTTTTTATTTGTTTTCACAAAATGTTTGTCTTGTGTTTGTTTTTTTTTTGCAAAATTTATAATTAATAAATTATTTTTCTTTCTTGTTTCTTACACTTACACACAAAAGTAGTTTTTAATTGTTTCAAAAATTGTGTAAGTATGTTGTGGTTGTATTTTTTTGTAAAATTTATTACTAATAAATAATTTTTCTTTCTTTATTTGCTACATTGTTACATTTATTACCAGATTGATAATCGGTACTTAATAGTAAATTGTCAGTTTTAGACAATGACAATTCAGTCATGGCTTACTCAAAATTTGGAAAGTTTTAGACCCGTAATTAATAATTTGCTCTGAAAAATGAAAATATCTCGAAAACTAATATATTTAGACATAGGGAATGTTTTATAAAAATTAAAGTACGGTAATGATACTTTTCGATAGTGATATAAAATACAGGGTGTTCCATTTAAAATTACTGAGAAAATAATGTAGGTACTTGCGTTTTGACTCACCCTGTATTCAATATAAATAAAATTAGCAATATCAATAATTTATGATATTGATATACGAACGAACTCCAAAAGTACGGAGAACAAGATCTAACTAAACAACTATTAAAACTAATACAAAACATAATAGAACAAAACAGAAGAATGGAGATCAAGCATCCACAAGAATGGAAATCAAGCATTCTAATACATCCCTTCAAAAAAGGAGACAAATCGAACCCGGAGAATTATAGAGGAATTAACTTATTAAACACAACATTAAAATTAACAACCAAAGTGATAACAAACAAATTGACTGAAATTATACCATTAGCAGAAGAACAACAAGGTTTTAGGTCGGGAAGGTCATGTACTGACGCTGTATTTATAATGAGGTAAGTTCGTTCAAGAGAAATCGTTGGAATACAACAAACCGGCATATTTATGTTTCGTCGACCATAAGAAAGCATTTGACATGGTCAAATTAAAGTACGTTATCCATTTGTTATACTCGAGAGAGGTACCTCTAGGAATCATTAAAACGATCGAAAACATCTACCAGAACCACACAATAAAAGTAAAAGTGGAAGATGAACTAACTGACCTAATTGAAGCCGGAGATGGGATAAGACAGGGGAATTCATTGAGTCCTTTATTGTTCAACCTGATCATGGACGAAATAATAAAAAAGTAAGAACTAAAAAAGGATACCAAATGGGAGACAAACAACTCAAAATAATCTTCTATGCATACGATGCAATACTAATCTCTCAAAATGAAGATGATTTACAACGTATTCTGCACCAATTTAACATAAACTCCAGAAAATTTAACATGTTAATTTCCCCAAAAAAAAAAGACCAAATGCATGGTTATAACAGCAGATCCAATAAGATTTAAATTGGAGCTGGAAGGTCAGATTAATAGAACAAGTGATGGAGTTTAAATACCTAGACATCACACTATCTAGCTACGGAAGGCTCGAAACAGAAGTGGAAGTGGAAGATCAAGTTAATAGAGTAAACAGAGCCGCAAGTTGCCTGAATCACACAATATGGAGAAATAAAAATATCGGAAAAGATATGAAAGGCAGAATTTACAAAACAGTCATCAGAACAATAATGACATACGCGGCAGAAACACGACCCGACACAGAGAGGACAAAAATATTGCTCGAAACAGCGGAGATGAAAACCCTTCGAAAAATCGATAGTAAGACTCTATGGGACAGAGCTAGAAGTGCAGATATACGACAGAAGACAGGGTAAGAAACAGAAGAATAGAATGGAATGACACATAAGCCGAATGACAACAGAGTAGTCAGGACAGCGAGAGACGGTTTCTCAATAGGAAGACGATCAGTGGTAAGACCACGAAAATAATGGAACGACAACGTACTAGAGGCACATTGAAAAAACAGACAGGCATGTCTATACAAAAAAAAAGAAGAATATTTTATGAAAATTTTGATAATAAATAAAAAAATATGGCATCAATAATCCATTGCTTTTGTGCTTATTTATATTTATACAATGAGTTAACTTGTTACAATTTGTCATACAAAATTGGTTATAACTTATAACTTTGTAAAATACCCTGTATAACTAACAATCCTTTATACTTTTGTAATGGCAAAGTTAAGAAGATTTTGAATATAAAATAAAATACAGGGTGTTCCATTTAGAAAACAAAAGTTTGGTCTGCCACTATGTTATAGAACACCCTGTAACATTCTAATTAATTTTGAAATGTGAATCTCAAAGTTGGCTACAATTTTTGTTATTAGAGATATTTTGCACCTCTTATTTTGCAATTCCGTTATGGTTATCGTTATACTACGTCTGCGCAGTAGCGAATATATGATCCGTTATCGTTATTAAACATAAGGGATTCCGTAATTTACGGAGGTTTAAAGTAGTGCTTATCGTTATCGTTATAGTAATGGTTAAATTGCTTTGTTGCCAGAATGTAAAAAAATCAGTAAAATTACATTTACATAGATTCTAATTTTGATGACCTATAAATTAAAATATCAAAAACTGTTCAAGTATATGCTTAGAATTACAATAACGTTGTGAAGTGAGGTTATGTTTAAATAACGATAACGATGACACGAATAACCTACTTGACAGGCTGCAAAAACTCTGCTTTTTAACGTTGCCGTAATCGTTATGCTTAATAAAGTTAATCATAGCGGAGCCAAAATCAGCGGTTATTTTAAGAGGTGCAAAATCTCTCTAATAACTTTTATTGCTATCTATTATTATAACGGATCTACGGAGCTTAACCCCACTAATCAATCACCCTGTACATATAATTCTTATAGTTGATAAAAGTATTATATTATTGTTGATTTATGCAACCCAACTCCAATGATAAATCGCTGTACCGTTTAGACACGACGATAAATTAAAACAACTCGATCGTTACAATAAGTTGATGCAACCCGATACCAACTTCAATCCAACTCCAACTTCGATAAGTCGCTGCGATGCACCGTTTACACACAGTGATAAATTGCAACAACTCGATTGATATCGATAAGTTGTTTGATTTATCGCTGTGTCTAAACGACTAAAACGACCCTTTGGATAAAACATCTAGAAAGGAGAAATTCAGAAGCAATTATCAAGCAAATTACCAAATTGAGACTAGTATCAGGCAGACCACCAGGAAGACCGAAAACGAGATTTAGAACCAGATAATTGCTGGCCTTAAGAAGAAGGAAGTCAGGTTAGAGTATCGAAAACCATAAGCAATAATAGGAAAGAATGAGGAAATATTGTAGAAGACACAACCAATTGTAATTGATGGATTCGACCGTTACTTGATGGAAGTTCATTTTATCTCACAATAAAACACTGAAAACTTTTGTTTTCTATACTTCCACAAAATTTATTATTTACAACTATGTGACTACAGCTGTTTCGGCAGAGTGCCTTTCTCAAGTGATATAATTTACAATGTGTTTGCCTTTTTTAAGTCTCTAACTGAAAAGAGGTTGAGAAGTGGGGAGCTGTTTGTCTCGAGTTGGTCATTCAGAATTATATCTGTATTTTTCAGTTTATTAATTTCCATAGATTCTAAAAAAGATAGCTTAAGGCCTTTATTCTGGATATGCAGAATTTGAAACTCTTCATTGAAAGAATGATTATGATCTAGAAGGTGAAGTGCGTATGTAGAAGTGTCTGTTTTCTATTGTTGAAAGCCCTTTTGTGTTCTGCTATCCGTTTGTCAAAAGTTCTGCCAACTAACAGACAGCTTGACCAATTTCTATGATACATTAATTCACTTCATAGTAATATTGAGTTTACAATAGAAACAGAACAGAATAATTCCATAAACTTTCTAGATGTAACGATTACCAGACTACACAACAAATATAAGTTCTCCGTATATCATAAACCTACCCATACTGACACAACTATACACAATTCATCATCCGATCCTACACAACACAAATTAGCAGCCTACCATAGCATGATACATAGACTGACAGAAATTCCCATGACAAAAAATAACTTCGAGATAGAACTAAACATCAATAAACAAATAGCAGTAAACAACAGCTATAACGAACAAACAGTTAACAAAATTTTAAATCAAAAACTCCATAAGAAAGCCCTGAAATTAGTGTATCCACCACCACAGAAAGAACCCAGTACCTTCTGCTCTCTCACATATACTGGCAAGATAACAACAAAAATAGCCAGATACATAAAAAAGAAAGGAATAATACCAGCTTTCAGAACTAACAACAACTTAAGCAAATATATTAAGAATAATAAAAGCCGAAAGAGAAAGCAACTACAGAGTGGTGTGTACAAACTAACTTGTGGTGACTGTCCGAAAACGTACATCGGTCAAACTGGCAGAACTTTTGACAAACGGATAGCAGAACACAAAAGAGCTTTCAACAATAGAAAAACAGACACTTCTACATACGCACTTCACCTTCTAGATCATAATCATTCTTTCAATGAAGAGTTTCAAATTCTGCATATCCAGAATAAAGGCCTTAAGCTATCTTTTTTTAGAATCTATGGAAATTAATAAACTGAACAATACAGATATAATTCTGAATGACCAACTCGAGACAAACAGCTCCCCATTCCTCAACCTCTTCAGTTAGAGACTTAAAAAGGCAAACACATTGTAAATTATATCACTTGAGAAAGGCACTCTGCCGAAACAGCTGTAGTCACATAGTTGTAAATAATAAATTTTGTGGAAGTATAGAAAACAAAAGTTTTCAGTGTTTTATTGTGAGAACCAATTGTAAAACCAAAATATTAATGAAGATTAATTGAAACGAATCGGAAGAGCCCAAAAGGGTGACAATCATTCCTCTAGGAGTGTACGTAGATGCCATGATGATGAAGTTTTAACAAAATATCAAGGTTTAGGTACATAACTCCGTTTTTTCGTATCGTTAAGTGTCCATAAGTCCCATGTCCCATAGGTTATTGCTATCCAGATTTATCCATACGGCTCACACTCCCTCTAAGGGGAAAATTGACTCATCCCAGATACCTACGGTATCAAAAGGATTGAGCTCTGGTGGGACTCTTTCCGTGTTATCGAGCCCTAGGTGACTTGGAATGCAGGTGTATCTCCCAAAAATTTTCGTACACTTCTGGCCGTCGCGAGTAGTACAGCTTTCTGCATGATCTTATAAAGATGTTCATTCAAACCCAGCTTTCTTATGCTTTCGAGGAGGGTCTTCGGAATGACTCCAGTAGTAGACATAATAATCGGTATCGTCTGGGTACTTTGTATTCTCCATTGCCTTCGTATTTGAATTTCCAGATCTCTGTACTTTTACGATCTTTTCAGTAAATTTACTACGTAAATTATTGTTGTTAGGTATCGCCACATCAATTAGTGTTGTTTGTCTTGTTAATTTATTAACTAGTACGAGATCTGGTCTATTATGTGCCACTGTTTAGTCTGTGAGCACAGAGCGGTCCCAGTATAGCTTGTAGTTGCCATCCTCAAGCATACTGTCAGGGACGTATTGATAATACGGGAGATGGTCCGTTTGGAGAAGTCCAGCTTGATAGCTATCTCTTGATGAAGGATTTTTCCCACTGCGTCATACCGTTCCTTGTATTCAGTTGCAGCAAATGCCTGGCTGCCCCTGTAAGATGTTAGATGGTTTCTTGGGCTTGACATCCTATCGGCATCTGTCGTTTTGAACCTGAGGGTCTTTGATGATATATTTCAGGTAATTTCTGGTTGGTATAACCTGATCCTGAATGGCCAGTAATGAACCCTCCGTTTCAGGGAACATATTTCCTGATGTCAACCAATAGTTCGACGCTGTATTGTCGACATAGTCTTGGCTGACCTCATTGGGATGTCGCCCGTGCAGAGGTTTACCCATCCAGGTGCGCATTTTTTCGTCTTTAGTGTGGTGGTTTATGCGCATTTCTGGTTCCCTCAGTTTGATCGGTGTTGTGTCATCTACTGCGCAAATAGTGCGATGTATAGTAGATGTCTCAGCTTGCATCTGAAAATAACTTCTTAAATTAGCAATTTGTTTATCTAATTGCTCACCTATATCCATAAGTCCTCTTCCTCTTAGATTCCGTGGTAATGTCGTTCTTTCGACTGCACTTCTAGGATGGTGCTTTTGTGCCTTTGTGAGGTGTGTTCTTACTTTTCGCTGCGGATTCTAGTTTTAATTCTCGTGTGAGTCGGACGTGTCAATAGCCGGTGCTGACGAGTAATCTAAACGCTTTACTAATACGAATAATAAGTATCGATAATTATTCAAATAATATATAGACTAATAACTCGCGTTTTTGTTTCTATTTTTTAATTAAATGAGTGCGGACACGGGCGGTAAACCGCCCCCTGAACCTGATGGACCTCCCAATACTACCCTTACTAGTCCAGATGTTGAAATGGAATCCCCTAGCAATTTTAAAGGTTTTAGTAAGGCTGAACTCAACCAAACTGTAAGTACTTCCGATCCTATTAAATCTAACGATGACAAACAAAAAGAAATTTTTAAGTATACCATAAATGACCGTGGACCGTTCCATATAATGCTGAAAATAAAGATAGCGATCTTAAAGGTAAACTTAATGCATTAAAAATTGGTGACATTATTCTTACAAAATTCCCAGAATTAGATAATAAAATAATTAGTATCGATACAATTGGCAGAAATAAATTAAGAATTAAATTTACGGATTCTAAAAACGCTAATTACCTTATCGACAAGAAAGACGATCTGGTTTTTGTTAAAAACAATTTGGATGTTTATATACCTAAATTTATTATTATTAGACAAGGTGTTATACGGGATGTCTCAACGGAATTCTCCGACGAATATCTTAAAAATAAAATTAAAAAATTCGAAATAAATTCTAATTTTGAGGTAGTAAACGTTTCTAGAATAAATAGAAAAACGGTTACCGATGATAAAATAAATTATGTTCCTACTAAATCGTGTGTAGTAAGCTTTAAAACACAAGTACTTCCAAAATACGTTACTATAAATAAGGTGTTGAAAGAAATTGAACCATATCAACAAAAAGTCCTGCTTTGTTTCAACTGTTTGCGATTTGACCACCAGGGGAAGCATTGTAGGAGTAACCCCCGTTGTAACAATTGCCAGAAAGACCATAATACAAAAGAGTGTCAGGAAACAACATTAACCCCAAAATGTTTTAGTTGTATGGGAGACCACTTCACAACAAATCTTAAGTCATGTCCAGAATTCAAAAGACAGAAATTAATTAAAGAATGCAGGACTAATAGTAATATTAATTACCATGATGCCAACAAACAAATTCCCCGCAAATCTTATGCAGACGTAACATCAAATAACATTATTAAAGATTCTCATCAACAAAATTTGCCTTCTTCTAATTACCCTCTTGTTAACCAAAGTATAAATAGCTCTTCTGTTACTCGTCCATTTACATTTTCGGCCAATAGTAATCATAATAAATATACAGTCGTCAAATCTTCTAAAGGTAGCAAAAGGCAGAGACCAAATAGTCCTGTCTTAACACAGTCAGATCCAGAATACACATTTAACTTTAGACAATCAGGAACTAATATTCCAATTATAAATAGTCCTTCATATAAAAATAATTTAAATTCAAATTCTCACACGCTACAAACAGAGTCAAACTCTGATATTTTAGATATAATTTTTACTATTGTTACCGAACTTTTTAAAAATTTTAGGGAAACTAATAATCCCAATGTTACTAAACAAGACTTACAACAAATATTAATTAGTAAACAATTATTAAACGTGCACAATATACCAACTACTTCGTCGTCTTCTCAGCTATAAACAAACTCAACATTTTACAATGGAACTGCAGATCTGCAGTTGGCAATAAAGAAAACTTAGAATATCTCTTAAATACAACAGAAACTACCATAGCAGCTTTGTCAGAGACCTGGTTCAAACAGGAAAGGTTTTATAACTTCCAAGGTTATAATATTGTTCGGTCAGATCGTATGGATGGTTACGGTGGGGTAGCCATACTAGTAAAATCCAATAGATTATTTTCAGAAGTCGTAGTACAGAAACCAGCAAGAATGATGTGTACATGCATCGAAGTGAAACTACTACCTAATAACAAAGCAGTGTACATATTGTCAATATACATTAAACCAAAGACTCGGATAGAAGTAAGAGAATGGATACAATTTTTCGAAAACTTACCACGACCTTTTATAATTGCTGGAGATTTCAACGCTCATCATCTTTCTTGGGGTTGTGAGTTTAATGATGTCTATGGTGTTTCTTTGCTCAATGCTATTAATCACTGCAATCTTGTGTATCTCAATGATGGTGCACCCACACTTGTTACGTCAGGTAGGAAAAGTGCCATTGATCTGTCTATTTGTACGCAAGACATAGTACATTTAATATCTTGGTCAGTCATACAGGATCCTCATGGATCCAATCACCTTCCTATATATATGAAGTTTAATAACTCTGATTCAGGCTTACAAACCTATTGTCCAGTTCACAACATATGGGTTCTTAAAAGAGCCAACTGGAATCTGTACACGACAACACTAGAGGAAATGAGCACCGTATGCAACTACAACAATTTCGTAGACACGATAAACTCAGCTGCAAACATTTGTATCCCGAAAAGAACAATAATAAGAAATAAGTACAGGAAACACAAACCAAAACAATGGTGGAATGAGACCTGCAACAACATTGCTCATAGGAGAAAAGAAGCTTTCAGATTATGGAAAGAAAACCCAAACATACAAATTTTACTTGAATTCAAACGCGTTGATGCCATCGCAAAAAAAACATTCAAAGAAACAAAAAGAATTCAGTGGAGGAAATATGTTGAGAGCCTAAATCAGACAACTCCCATCACTGAAGTATGGAAAAAGGTAAATAGTTTTAAGAATCGTAAGCAGCAGAATAAGTTACCTATTGATCTGGAAGCGAATTGGATAGAAGAATTCCATGCCACAATCTCACCAGACTGGGCAAAAGAATGCATAGAATACAATCAGTTATCTTTAAAAACTGTTCCCAGAAACAACTTGTACTTACTTGAACGTTTTGAGATGTGGGAATTAGAAAGATCGTTGAAACTATCTAATAATACTTCACCAGGCGAGGACAATATAACTTACTCCATGCTGTTTCACCTCCCATTTAAACATAAAAAGTCGCTGTTAGAAATCTATAATAGTATCTGGACTGGTGCAAGTCCTATTCCGGATAGCTGGAAGAACTATATAATATTACCTATTAAAAAGAAAGACAAACCGCTAGACCTCTCAAGTTCGTACAGACCTATATCCCTGGCATCTTGTATTCTTAAAACTCTGGAAAGAATAATAAAGAATCGATTAGAACAATGGCTAGAATTTGAACACATCCTACCAAACTCACAATATGGTTTCCGGAAATGTAGGTCCACTCTCGAAGCTATTACTATTCTCGTTACAGATATAATGACAGGATATACAATAAAGAAACATACAGCTGCAGTTTTTATTGACCTTTCCTCGGCTTTTGATAACGTAAATTTAAACATTTTGTACCATAAGCTGACATCAATAGGAATACCTCATGAAATATGTTCATTTTTAATTTCACTATACTCCGATAGACGACTTTCACTAAAATTAAACCAAAATCTTCAAGGATCCCGAACATCGAATTTAGGACTCCCTCAAGGCAGCATACTCAGCCCGCTACTTTTTATACTATATACAATGGACTTCGAAGTAAATTTGAATAAAGTGAATATGATACAGTTTGCTGATGATATAGTTATCTACACCAACGGTACTACTATTTCAAATTGTCAGAACATTTTAAACACAAACCTATGGTCAGTTAAGCACTGGTTAGATTCAAACAACTTAATTCTTTCTGAAAAAAAATCTGAAGTGTGTATTTTTACTAAAAAAAGGGACATAACTCAAGTACAGTTACAACTGGGACCATATCTTCTTCCAATCAAAAATTGTGTTAAATACCTTGGACTCTATTTAGACAGAAAATTACTGTGGAAAGATACTATCCACCATGCAATAAAAAAAACCGAGAACGCTATGAATATTTTGAGAGCATTCTGCCATACCAAATGGGGAGCAGATCCAAATACCGCTTTACTGTTCTATAAAACAATGGTTAGAAGTATATTAGACTATGGCAGTCACCTATATGGAACAGTAGCACATACTCACCGAAACAAAATAGAGACCCAGAAAAACACAAGTTTGAGAATATGTCTTGGTTATCTTAAATCTACCCCAATAAATATTATAGAAGTCGAATCTGTAGAACCTCCACTATCTTTCAGAAGGCAGCTAATTAGTCATAAATTTATGGCTAAAGCCATATCCAAAGAAGCCAGCTATCTTCGTAACATTCACGACCTCACTGTCCTAGTACTCACCCATCCATATTGGCACTCAAAAGCTACTCCACTCCTAGTAAACAGCTATACCACACTGGCACAAATCTCTAACTCCCTGTCTATCAACAAAACTATACCTATCTACACCGAACCTCCCCATGTTTTCTTTTCAAAACATATAAAAACATACTACCTGGACCCAAAAGAAAACTTTCTAGAAACCATTAATGGAAGATGGCCTGAACACCAATACATATATACTGACGGATCCAAGTTGAATGGAAAAGTAGGCTGTGCTTTTTATGACGCAAACTCTTCCCAATATTACAAGTTCAAGCTACCAGATGAGTGTTCCATATATACCGCCGAAACAATTGCCATAGCAAATGCATTTAGATACGTCCAGTCGAGAAACACACAGAATCATGTTATATTCACTGACAGTAAAAGTGCAGTTGACCGAATAACAAACTTGAAATCATCGAAAAACCTTACTAACATAGAGTCAGAAATGTTAAAACTGAACTTTGAAGCAACAAAACAAAGGAAAACAATAACTGTAGTGTGGATTAAAGGGCACTCAGGAATAAAAGGTAATGATGCAGTGGATACACTAGCCAAATCAGCCACTGACACAGGCTACCATCTAACCACCAATATTGTTCCATATACAGATCTTACCTCCAAGTTTACTTCACATTTAAAACAATTGTGGCAGCACGAATATAATTCATCAGTCACAGGGCTTAACTATGTCGGCCACCAAAATAACATACCATTGAAAAGCTGGTTTCATGAATTAACAAAACGAAACTTTATTGTTACAATAAACAGAATAAGATCTAATCATGCTATGACTCCTTTGTACAAATATAAAATAGGACTGGATGAAAACCCATATTGTCCATGCGGAGAAGTTGGTGATATGAACCATGTAATCCTAGAATGTTCAAGAAATAAGAAGAGTATTGAATCATTTTTCGAAGAAATGGTAAATCTCAAATTCTGTTTGCCAACCAGTCTAAATTGTATAATTTTTAGTAATAATATTAACTTATATCAATGTTTGTATAATCATTTAATTCGTTGCAAAATGAAATTGTAAAAAACTAACACCATTGTAAGCAATTCTGCGATACAAAATATTATTGTAAGTGTGTTCACGAAAAAATTAACATAAAAAAATAATTAAAAAAAAAGTTAAAAAAAAAGTAAAATAATGATAAACAAATAAAACAAAAACAAAAAAAAAACAATGAAAAAAAGGAAATAAAACTAAACAAAAGACTACATAAATAAAGCATTAAAAAACAAAAATATAATTAAAAAAAAATAAAAAAAAAATATACATATAAAAAAAATGCACTAAACAGAAACACACACATTTTACTAACATAATAACATTTATCCTAGGGTGTGAGAATTTGAAAAATCAATTTATTTATATTGGATCAAAAAAAATACTACCTTTATATTTCATAAATAAAAAATAAGTCTGGCTAATTGGTTCATGCCAAAGCCAATTATAAAAAAAAATAAAAAAAAATACTTTTCGCTGAAATAATATTATTATTATTATAAATCAAATAAGGGCAGAGGAGCGAGCTCCTATTATGCCCAAAAACCAAGAGAAATATCATTTTATACAACTAATACAAATTAAGAATAAAGTTAAAATTAACAAACATCAAATAAAAATACTGAAACAATAAACAATGCCGCCCTAAAACAATTCAGTCCTGTAAAGCTCCTATAATGTCCAAAACAAAGAAAAATCTTGTTATAAAACTAATAAAAATTATAAAGATTACAATTTCAAACAAAATTCTGAAACAATGAATAATGCCGTCCTAAAATAATTCAGTCTTGCAAAGAAAATAAAGAACTATCAAGTCGATTTTTAAAAATGTTAATATTAGTGGCCGATATGGTGTTTTCTTCTAAGTTATTCCAGATATTAAATATTCTGTTTGGTAAAAAGTTTATCCTGGATCTTGTTGTCGTCTGTTCCCTCTTTAATTTATAACGATGGCCTCTTAATCGTTCGTCTTGATTTAGCGTAAATATTGTGTTAAGATTTCCAAAATTATATTTTAAAATACGGAAGGACATGATTAGGTCACCTCGAAGATGTCGATGCTCAAATGTTGTTAGATGAGCCAAGGAGAGTATATTTTCATAATTAGGTTTTACACGGCCAAATGCCAGCCTTGTGGCTTTACGTTGAACATTTTCAAGTAAGGTTTTATCACGATTAAGAACTGGACTCCACACTGGCCCGGCAAACTCAAGAATAGGTCTGACGTATATAGAGTAAAGTTTACTCATTGAGGTTAGAGATATTCGTGTAAAACATTTTTGTGGATTAGAAACAGTTTGAAGTTTGCACGTTTGCACACCGACACTATATGGTTAGACCAATTTAAGTTACTGTTAACTATCACTCCAAGATCTTTGGTCAGGCACGTTTGCACACCGACACTATATGGTTAGACCAATTTAAATTACTGTTAACTATCACTCCAAGATCTTTGGTCAGGAAACAGAAACATAATATTATTTGCTAATTTTACATGTTATGTTTCTAACCACGTCGAAATATATTATTTATAAACTTTAACTAGTTCTTGTGATTTATATTGTTGTAGCTTTTGGTAATTAAATATTGTTTGTTGTCTGCAAAACAGTTCAGCGGTTTTTCCAACACTTTTATTTATGCTACGTTATTTGGGAAACAAGCGTGATTCCCGAAAGCCGTCGTGACTATTATCGGACCGCCACGCGGCTTATCTTCGAGTCCCCCTTCGTTTCTTACAAATTTAATGTGGGCACCTGCCGGCTGGCTATCAAGGGGAGCCAAAAGTGGTCAATATCACGGTTTCTTGTTTTCATTGCAGGCGGCCACACTCGATTATTTCACCGCGGGTAACTCTGTGGCGGTCGGCGGTGACGGCAAATCAGTTTGTTGAACGCGCTCTCCTTGACTAGTGCAAGCGCATGTTGTGTGAACGGTGATATCTGTTTTAGCACAAGTCAGTGGACCGATAGGACAAGCATGGTGTGTGAAAAAAGTGTCTTGCAAACATGCGCAAAAATTGTGATATAGGCTTATGAAAGGTTTGTTTAATTTATAGTTTTTAAGTGATATTCACAGTTATAATTGCTTGTATCGTCACCGCTGTCATTACCTTGCGCCTTTTTTGTCTAATGCTTAATAATTCATATACTCATAAATAGAGCATATAGCTTCAGTGTTAGAGCTTCAGTGTAAATGCGCCATCGAGTTCTATTTTGACCTAAGCTCTTCATCTCATTTCAAGGCTTCTCTTGTATCTCATCATAATTAATCTTCTCCAAATTTGTGCTGAGCAACTTCTTTTTCTGTTTCCTTGGGGATTCCGCTCTAGAGTAGTCTTTGCGATACTGGAGCTATTTTTTTTGAAGTGTATAACCGATCCAACCTTACTTTAGTACTTTATGGACTTTATTTCATTTTTTATCCCCTCTTGTTCAGTCAGTTGAAGCAGATCTTAGTTAGTGTCTTATAATGTGAGACCAGAAAATACCTACCCACAATTCTTCGTAGACATTATAACGCTTGTTTCACACACTAAGAATTTTGACCGTGCGATGGTTGAAATCTACATAGTGGCTCGAGCTAATATGGAATCTTTCTCCCTTCACAGCTTGGAACGTTCGGTGAAGGGAGAAAGATTCCATATGATTGTTATTAGTGTATGTTTCGAGCGTAATAAGAACCTGCAGTTTATCGTCTGTAAGGGTTTTTCTCACTTTCCAGGTTTCACATCCGTAAAGTAAGACAGACATGGCATTTGACTGGGATATTTGGATCTTTGTCTTTGTAGTATACTGACCAGACCTTCAAATAGGGTTGACCATGCAGATTGCTTGTTGAGGTTTTCGTATTCTCATACGAATATCGTCTTCTGTACCTCCGCTCTATGTTATAACACTCCAAGCAGTGGCGTAGCTGAAGATTGCGGGGTCCCCCGCGACAGATTTTGTGGGCCCCCGTATTATAAACATAACGGCAACTAATAGCATAATTACTAAAATAGGTGTAAATAACAATATTTGGCCTTTCTTTAATAAGTCTTCATTAGTTAGTGTTAATAGATTTTTTGGGAATAAACATGAAAACCTTATTATACATGTATCTTAATCCGACAAAACTATTAATAAGTTGATGCAATATTATATCTAAATTTACATTGAAAACATTAACTACAAAACTTTTTTTGTTAAAAGTTATTTTTTCGTCGCAGCTCATCGTAATTTTTTTTTACATGTAATTCCGGTATAATACCCTACTATCCTGCTATTCTTGCTGTTTTTGCTAAAGTTTCGGAAAACGAATTTCTCATTTCTAGAATATTTTTTCAAAAAATTGAAGAGCGACCGTTAACTCTGCCGTTTCAGATTGCAAAAGTGTTGATGTTAGATTAATAAAGTTAAGTATTTTAGATTGAATAGTAATGTTAACGACAAATTCAAAATTATTCATATGCTCTAATAATGCATTAAGTTATAATTTTTCATTTTATAAGTTATAATTTCAAAGTTAGTTAACATGTCAAAAATGATTTATTACAAATGTCACTTATAAATGTTTAAATTGTGAAAATTATGGTAAAAATAGATAAAACACCTTCAAAAAATCATTATAATTATCATAGAAAACGAAGTTCGTCAGAAGAATCCCATCCGAAATTGTTTGCAATCCTTTCTTGAATATTATGAGAGATTTTCGGAGGTCCCATAAACAAAAATTAACAGTAACTGGATTAAGTGAGAAGAGGAGCCCAAATTTGAAGTCAGATGATCGAAAAAGACTATATTTTATTCCTTTTTGTTAACCTATAAGATAAATTAATGTTATTTAATATGCTTAATCAAAATTTAACCCTCACGCACAAGGCCACAAGTTGTAGTCTATATGACTAACAACTTCAGTGAGAAATTGGGTTTATTTATTATGTTGTTAGTTGCTGCAAATAAACTAAAAAATTATTATTCATCGTTTTTTAGATAGCAATGAAATTTTCGTTAAAGATTTCATTATTGGTCGGAAAGCTCGACGCAAAGCCATAACAGCATCATGTCTGGATGACCACCGGGTTTCACATAACTATAACCTTTTAAGTGTTGGCAAACGCGTTGGATCCAAAGTCATAATAGTACATCCTATCTTTTAACACTTGCACTAAAAAAACATAATCTGTTTAATTATATCCTAAAGAAACCAACTCCTGTACACCAACAACGGCATCATTCAACACTAGGTTCAAATTATGGGATGCACAATGAACATAGGAAGCTGTTTTTTCAGTATCAGTTAATACGTCTTTGTACGCCTGAATATACACCACTCATAACGCTTGCCCCATCATACCCCTTTCCTCTGCAGTTGTGTACGGAAAGGTACCTTGATTGCATAAATTTTAAAATTTCATTTACAAGACCTTCTGCACTTTGGTCTAACATGCGAATAAATCCCAAAAAACTTTCAACAACTTCTGCTTTAAAAGATAAATTATTTTCCACCTACCTCTACCGAAAGTATACTTTTCCGGACCTGATTGTAGGGAGCAAAGTTGTACTTTTCCTCCCTAGGGAGGAAAAGTAAAAGTGACGTCATGGTATTTCATTCATGAAATATAACTTATTGACTCCCTGTACAATATCTATTTTCTATTACGTAAGTTTCTATACATTTTAACGTTTATTTAAAAACACTCCTTATTTTGCACAATGGTAAAAAACAGTAAATTGTTATTCTGATTTAACAATGTTTACATTAATAATTTGACTTATATTTGACAGTTGACAGTTATATTGTACCGACTTGTTTTAGTTTTATTTCTAATAAATTTTGTTGGTTAGTTACATAAATAAATTAAGTAAAAATGAAAAAATGACTTGTTATTTGAGGAAGGTGGAAAAACCATATGTATAACATGGGAGTAAAGTGCCTTTTCCTCCCTTGAATGATTACTGCCCTCCGCTACGCGTCGGGCAGTAAACTTCATTCTCGGGAGGAAAAGTAGCACTTTCCTCCCTTGTTATACAAATAGCTATTTCATCGCAAGTTACATTAAGCTGATCGTGTTTCGAAATATCTTGAGTGGTGTCAAGAATTATTGAATAAAAACAATTTTTTTCAATTAAAATAATCAAATTGTTTTCAGTTTCTTGAGCCAGCAAATTTATAATTTCGTTTTGTATTTGGGGGTGCTCAAGTAATTTGTTTTTTTAAGTTATTGTTATTATCGATTAATTTAGCTAAAACAGGATCATATTTAGCTAGTAAAAGAACCACCGACAAAAAATTACCTTTTTGGGATTCACTGTCATCTAAACTACCAACATGTCCACGAAAGTACGAAACGCTAAATTGCACCCGAAAAGAGTAAGAGTTACGTCAATTACCCGCTTCATTATTTCCTTCCAAATTGATGCTTATTAGGAAAATATGTTTTGGTCCCCAATTTAAAGAAAGTAGAAGTATTAAGCTTGAAGACTTTAAATGGCCCCTCCCTCCTAACGTCGACCCCCCGCCTTGCGGGCCTGTCAGCTACGCCACTGACTCCGTAAAATTTTCCACATTTTCAATAATGTTGAAAAAAATGTCTTGCCCAAAAGTTGTTTGTGATATAGGCTTATGAAAGGTTTGTTTAATTTATATAGTTCTTCAGTAATTTTTACGTTACTAAATGCTTGATACCGTCACCACTCTTATTCCCCTGCGTCTTTTTTGTCTAATGCTTAATATATACCTCCCTCAAGCCCTCAATGATTTCTAATGAATGAAATGAAAAGAAAAGTAACTAAAAGTGTAAAAGCATTTAATTTCTAGCAGAGCACTTTCGGCTTAAAAAGCCATCTTCAGAGCTATGGTCAAAATTCAAAAAGTACCGCTACGAAAGGAGGATCCCATTGTTCAGAAAGTGGAAAGTTGATTTGTTTTTCAAAATTTAAAAAGTTTTTGAAGTTTCCAAAATTACCTCAAAAAGGTTCTGTTGGCTGCCTCAACGCTATTCAGGTGGATGGGTGTGTGTACCCGTAACAAAACCAAAACTTTTGATGTATTTTTGTGGAATCTCTTAATGTACTGTCTTTTTAATGTTATTTGCAAACTTTCAAAATTTTTTAAATTTCAAAAAAAGAATTTTGTTCCACTTTCTGAACAATGGGATCTCTTTGAACAGAACAGAATCTGTTTGCCGCGTCAATGCTATCCAGATGAATGGGAACTTGCACCCCTGCAATAACCAAAACTTTTGGATTGATTTTTGTTTAGTCTCTTAATGTGCTGTCTTGTTGATGTTTTTTTTTGGAAACTTTCAAAAAATTTTAAATTTTGAGACAAAATTTTGTTCCACTCTCTGAACCATGAGATCCCTTTTTTTTGTTTACAAAACATATAAGTCTATTGCAATCAATAATTTCTGCCTCCCAATTTCGGGCCGCCTAATTCATATCTTCTGAACTTCGTTGGTCAATTGTGTTGGTAGGAATACTGTCTATACGTTGAGTCCGGGAATCTTTACCCGTGCGTCATCGTTTAAACCATACGAAATAAGTCGATGATAAGTCCGAAATTGAAATTTACTAAACGCAACAGCAAGTCACTTACTGTCACTTGCTGTTGCGTTTAGTAAATTTCAATTTTCGACTTATCATCGACTTATTTCGTATGGTTTAAACGATGACGCACGGGTAAAGATTCCCTGACTCAACTGTATAGCCGGGAACACACATGCGTGTAACTACACACTTGCATACCTGTAGTTAGCAATCAACAGCTACTACTGTCCCCAAACTGGCAAGCGTTTACCTTAACTGGCACGCTAATTCCTGTCATGCTAGCTAATCGCAAACAATTTGATTTTTCGTGCTAGTAGCGTGCTGTGAGATGCAATGCGCATACGTGGGGAGTGGCATGAGCATGTATGAACGCGCGCTAAGGGCATGCCAGTACCTAGCTAGCAGAGAGTTGTGGCATGTGTAAAAATCTACCCTGCTTTTTTGCCATTCCAGTTTAGGCATGCAAGCTACTGAAATACCAATTACTCGCAAATGTGTTTTGTGTACATGCAAATGTGCCATGGCAGTTGTTGGCTTATTCCAACTGCTTATGCTTATGTTTTGAGGAAATGTCAGGTATCTCACAGTAGTTTCTATTTATTTATCTCTTCCGTGTATTTTTATACATTGGAGCTAAAGTTTGTTTATAGTTGGCACCTAAACTCCGCTATGTGAGGTCTAGCCTCTGAACATTACAACCAGCATGGTTAAAGTCATGTGATGCCAGTAGTTAATCTAGGAATATTTTTAACATCCCTTAAATTTTCATAATACAATGTAAACTCTACAACTTTAAAACTACTTAAGGGCATAGGTGCAAAATGTCGCCTGTCAAAATGTTCAATGTGTATTAAATGTATTAATTTTTTTAATTTTTTTAATTTTTTATCGAATCCTGAGAAAACTAATAAAATTTTTTGAAAAATTTAAACGCAAAATGAAAGATAACTTTATAACCCAGGGCCAAAAGTCCCTGAAAACTTCTATAATGGTTATTTTAATAAGTTACATGAGTGGAGAAAATTTAGTGTGACTTTTAATTTCAAATATCTCATTTAAAAGAAACTTTTTGATTATTCTAAGTAATTTCTGGCCCTCAGTTATAATGCAGTCTTTCATTCTGCGTTTAAATTTTTCAAAAATACTTATTAGTTTTCTCAGGATTCGAAAAAAATGAGGTTTATTACCCGTATACCTTGGTGGCTTAAAACATGTAACCTCTGATAACACTGATGGTGGGATATTGATTCCGAAAACGTTCCCTTTGTTACGATGTAACCCCTTTGTAGGGATTTTATATATACCTTTTACATAAAGGAATTTTATTTTTTAATACAGGGTGGGCCAAAGAATCCACCTTGATATTTGGCAGTAGTTATCAGATTTAAAAGGAAATGACGAAACAGGTCGATTTTTGTTCTAAGGAGGAAACATTTTTATGATACATACATCTGTCATTTGTCATCCCCTGCCTTCCACTTCCCCAGCCCCTTATTTTTAAATACGGAATATACCATGTGCGGCACATCATTAGAAAGGCATTTAGATGAAGTATTCAGACATAACGACCGTCCAAGATTTTTTTTTTGATATTTGCACTGTCTTTGCAAAAAAACTGTTAATTTATTTGAAGTACAACCTCTAAAAATGAAACATAACGCCTATGGTTTGCTAATATATGTCATTTTTTTGTCTCATCAAAAATAACTATGACGTGACAGCAAAATTACCTGTTACCAAACTTTGCAGATTGTATTTGGGTGTTATCAATTTTGCTTCTGTTTGGTCTTGATAGTCCTTGCTTTGCTGCTTTCGATATGGAATATAGACATTAGCTTTTACCATAAAGTGGCCTGATCCACATTCAGGCCCCCTATTCACCCTTACGTCATTAATTATCAGCTGTGATCTTTGCATTTGAATCACATAGTTTATTATAAATTTCAGATTTCCATGTGGCTGACACCACGTATATTTGTGAATATGTTTATGTGGGAAAAATCCATTCATTATTTTTAACGACAAACCCGTACATAAATCTATCAATCTTTGACCACTGTCATTTTTTAATGTCTTCTCCGTATTTTCCTACGATATTACTGTTAGATAATTTATTATTTTTTTTAGATAATTTATTAAAAATGTAATTTTCATTACACCAAAAATGTGGCTCAATCAGTGGCGGTTTCTCCATAAGTTCACATGTGCACGTGAACCCCCTAAATTATTTTCAAACAAACATTCATATGTAAAATTTATCATTCTATAAATAACATTTTAATCTAACTATACAGTAAATTAAATCACAAACCACAAATCCAAGGAGTTTATAAGTAATAGGTAATATTTAATTATTTTTATTCTATTTCGACGAGGAAACTTCACGGATGCGAGGCCTTAGGTAGAACCTCTCGTTCACCGCTCTCACGGTGGCTCCTATCCCAATGACTTATCATCGGGCAAAATACAACTCACCACACACCCCGCTTCCCGCTATAGCCCACAAGTTTAGATGTCCACAAGAGCACAAATTAACTGTGATCTTATGGTATTTTTAACGTGCACGGCGGATATGTACATTGTACATACATTTAAATTTTGCTTTTGTGAAGTTCGAATTTCGGAACAAAATTAAGAATGGAGGGATTTGTGGATGTGAATGTTAGCGTGGAATATTTAACATCATAAAAATTTTTGTTCTTTATATTTAGAAGAAAAATTAAAAATATCTAAACCAAATTTCTTAAGTACGAATGTACCAAAGTGCAAAGGTCGGGATTATAAATGATCATTTAACATGGACATTTGTGAAAAAACTTACTGATTGTGTAGGTGCTACTATCAATCCTTTTTACCGCTTTCCGTGTTTTCTAAATATTTGGAGAAGAAGAATCATAAAGAACAAAATAGAAGATCTGATTTTAACTATTATCCGGGGCAGTCCACTTAAGTAAATTTTTGATTGAAAATAATTTAAAAGATGATTTTTCTAAAATAATTTGAATTCTTCAATTACTTGTTACGAGGCCAGTAACAACTGCAGAAACATACTATTTCTCTGCATTGAAACGTATCAAAACCAAAACTTTCCTTAAAATGGCTATGGGTTAGGATTGACTAACAGCAGTCGCAATGTTTTCAATAAAAAAAAATTAATCAAGAAATATCAAAATTTACTGAATTGGTTATTGAAGAATTTATCTAAAAAAATAACACGCGACTTGACTTTCGTTACAGAACTTGCTTGTAACATTTAAACATTAAATTATAATTTTAAGTCAATACAATACATTATTTATCATAATTTTTTAAAAAGGTCCTTTGATTTTTACTATTTGACGACACTCAAAAAATTTTATCTAGGGAAATAGGGCCTCAAGGGTTTTTTATATCTTAATATTATGTGTGCACTCCCAATACTTTACACCAGGCGCCGCCACTGGGCTCAATCACATATAAACATAATACCGAAATTAGACATGCCACAAGAAAACAGTTTCAGAACCTTGTTAAACAATACGAGTAGTTTCTTAATTTTGCTGCACTAATAAACATCGCAAACCTATTTAAAAATATTCAAAACTAATAATTTAAGCTTGAAATAAAATATTTCGAATCAACCTCATGCTTTATTCTGTTACCGAATCAATGGTGAAGGTTATATTTTATTATGTATGTTGTTATATAAATAATATCTTCATTTGCACACAATATCCTAGTATTAAAAGTTTTTCCGTATAGTATGAGTACTATTTTAAGACGATTTTTTTACATTTAATTATTTGATTGGATCACCGGCGCCAACTGACATCTCGGAATGTGGCGCCTGAACCATCAGAGGTGATACTTATAAAGGTGAACCACTCTTATTAGGCGTACCAAGCTCACTACGCTGAAAAAATTTACACAGTAACGATTGTATATTTTTAATCAAAGGTAATACCACGAGTCCTCTAAATTTTATCGATAAATTTTTTTGTTTTTAAGAAAACTTCTTTATTTAGGGTAAAATTACGAAAACAAACCGAATGATAAAATCACGAGTCCGAAGGACGAGTGATTTTATCCATTTCGATTTGTTTGAGTGATTTTACCCTAAATAAAGAAGTTTAAGTATGAAAACGAAAAAATTTATCAAGCAAAATTTAGAGGACGAGTGGTATTTGAAAAGATTATTTTGTGAACCAATATGTATTATTAGTAAATACGGGCATCTTTGAAATATTTTTAAGACAAGTAGGATCAATGTCTTAAGTAGGTTTAGGGGAGTGCAATTAGAACGAAAAGATACAATGTTTCGGAAAAAATCAAACAAGGTTATATTTTTCTAAAACTTTTTTTGTTAGTTTATAAATATGTTAAAGTAAAAAGTTCTACTCACAAACTTCTCCGCTAATTGTTTATTAATTGTTTAAACAATAACAATTGTTTTGTATAAATAATGTTAAGAATATGGGTGAATTCAACATTTTATTTTGATAAAAAATGTTTTTATTTTAGTTTTGATTATGCTGAACCCGAATCTGACATTACAATTTGCAAATTCAAAATGGCGGATTTAAAATGGCGGATTTTTTCCTAAAAATCCTTAAAAGTAGTTGTAAAATCCGAATTTTTTTATAAAACTTGTTTGCTTGCTTATATGTGGATATTTTTGAGAGGTTGCTGAACCTGAATCAAATTTTGATAATTTAAATTATAAAATGGCAGATCCAAAATGGCGGATAGCTTAAAAAATAGATGTAAAATCATAGTTTCTTTACAAAATGCATTTATTTCTACTTATATTTTTATTCTTGAGGGCTTTGATAAACCTAACTTAAATTTTAACATTATAAACTATAAAATGGCGGATCTAAAATACGGATTTTCTAAAAAGAACTTAAAAAAGAACATTTTTCTAAAACATTTATTGTCTTTATTTTTAACAGGTTGATGAATCTGAATTAAAGATTAAAAATTTTAATTTCAAAATGGCGGATCCAAAATGGTGAATATTAAAATGAAAAACAAGTAGAATCGAATCAAACAAATATGGAATTTTATTCTTAAAAAAAAGATTAACAAATAATTTTCACAATAATATTAAAAATTAAAATGTGTTAAAAAGAATATTAAAAAAAAACAAATTTTCGATTAGAAGGATATAATTACATATCGGAACATAGTTTTTAATTTCAAACAACTTTTCTTTATAAAAATTTTCGATATTGTGAAATATAAAGGTACTTTACTCTTGAGTGAAATTCATATTTTTTGACATACCTCGTACAAAATTAACAAAATTTGATATTTGATGCTTTAATCTTATGTTATATATGATGCAGAGTATTTTATAAAGAATAACTTTTTTTCGTAAAACTAATATTAAAAAAGTTATCAATAGGTTCCAAGTTACACAGACATACTGTATAAGAGCTAAAAAAAATTTTTTTTGTTGAACATTTATTATTGTTGAAGCTTATTATTAAATGTATTTTAGGTAATTTTTACAGAAAAAAGTTTTGATCACTCTGTATATACATTTTTTCAGTTGGTAATTTTCAGTTTTTTATTACATTTTTGTTATATTTCTTAGCTTTCTCAAAAAGAAATTGTTTATTTCATTTTTAAACTAAAATAATTCAGTGTTTTTTAAATATTACATCCCCAGCTTTAAAAAAATAGCAAAAAAATTGTATTAGATTTATTCAAACTTGAGTAATACCGTCTTAAAATGGTGGGAATTCTGTAAAACTACGAAGTTTTCAAAAATTACATATTTTGAGACGTCGTATTATTTGAATTAAATTTTTGAGATTTTTTTTGAATTAAACATCGTTTAGAAAGATGATTTAGAGGTAAGTTGTGCAAATTTGAGAAGTTTATAAGTAATATTGTATTAGTTACAAATTTTTAAATCATTTTTAAACAAAATTCATGTAAGGCTCATTTTCCGCCCACACCGTACTTATGTTCATAAATTTTATTTCTATTTATTACAACCATAAGATAGCATATTTCATCTTCTTTCATGTGCAATTTGTAAAATTTCTTTTGATCCATCAGTTAAAGAATTACATTAAAAAAAACCCAACCGTGCACTTCTTCCAACGCTAGTTTACAGTGCGCCAATGTGTGTGAGAAGGGTGACTTTAGCGTTATAAATAAAGAATTACAGAAGCTAGAGATTTAATTTTAGAAAAATCTTTATACAAGGTTTTTTTTGTAAAATTTTCTGAATTTTTCAATGGTCGAGTCAGCTTTTTTTCTAAAAGTTATATTTTCGGAGTTATTTAAAAAAACATCTAACTTCGCTGTTCATTTGTTTAATAAAAAATGAAGCACCCACTTCTCGAGTAGAACTTTTTGATATGTTGTTTATTAAACATTTCTTAATGAAATTATAAAAAGTTTTATCTTGTTTGATTTTTTCCGAAGTGAAAATCTAAATGCACTCCCCTAGTTATAGATAAATTATTTTATGATTTAAAAATGAACCAATAATTTATTTATTATATTGTTAATACATAAAAAACTGTTTAAATCGAAAATGAACAATTATTAAAAACACAATTTTTATAACTAATATGAGATTTTCCAATGTCGTTCGTAACGTCTAATCTGTCGTCACTTTCAGTATCATTAATTACAGTCGCAATGCACTCAGTTGTAGTAGTTGTTCTAAGCTTATTAATATTTTTTTTATGATGTTCTTCAACAAACTTGTAAATAAGGTTTTAACGAAGAAGCTGTGGCATGTCCAGTTATTTTTATTGCCTCCTGTTCTTGAATTCCAGCCTTAACAAGATGAGATACTACACTGGATCGGCTTGAATGATTTGTTATTTTTCGGTTTTGTGTGTCCAATCCGCATTTTTTTGCAGAGTTCTTCAACCATTTAGCCATTTCATTTGGTCCAATGGGAGTATTTTTATACCATATTCCATTACCTGTTTGCCAGTATGGATTTGGGGTAAGGAAAAATCTATGCTGGTAACATTTTTACCACGCTTCTCCATGATTTTTTTATATAGTCTTATTGGGCACCTTTCTGGATCTTTAATGTTTGGTGTCAGCCATTTTGAATCCGAACACTTTTTTTGACCACCTTGGCATGTTTTGGTAAAAATTGGATTATATTCAATCCTTCTTGTTTCTTTGCCGGCATTATTAATTTCATATTTGAAATAATCAATTCTACAATGAACACCCTCACCACCGCGCCATGCTAACTCGTAAGAGACAACATGAAAAAATTTCATCTCTAATCCTAGCGGATTATTTTCATCGCACGAGTCTATAATACTCAAATACTCTTTTTCATCCAGCGCTATAGCACTTTGTTTTCTTTTTTCGGGACGACTTTGTAACTCTTTCCTTTTTGCATTTCTCACGTCTCTTGCCTTCTTAAATTCAATGTCGATAAACGGGTTAAAACTTATATTAAACTCTGAAAAATATTTTTCTTGAATAATTTTGGCTGTTACATTCCAGATAGTTTTAACAGAGTATTCCTTGTAATCTTCACCATTCATTTTCTTCATATTCATTCTCCAATCTTCAAGAACTTTTGCAATTTCTTGAATACTTGTATTATCATTCAACTGATAGTTCCTTACTGTGAAAAATTGCTCAAATTGTGTCCAAACAGACCTTTTTGTCTTAATTGTATTTTGAGGCGTATTATTTTCTAACAAATCTTTAATTTGTTCATGATTATTGTCACCAAATCTAACGCTAACGTCCATTTTGTTTAAATTAAATTATGACGATGTTAAATCGCGAAAATTTAAATCGGTCAAAATTGCGCGGCCTACTTGCTTCGTGGTCTTACCCAGCTACGCTGGGTGAGTTCACCACAGTGCAGTGGTGTAATTGGTTTTGCCTAACCCCCAGGTGAATGCATTTTATTTAATTATTATTCACCCGTGTTTTTTTAATAATAAAATAGGAGAATGTAATTTTAGAACTACTTTACTAATTCTACTAATATAATGTGTATTTTAAAAGTAACTATTGTTCCAAAATATTACGTTGTAAATATTCGAATCCTTTTATGTGATAACACTGGTTTGTTGAAATCGGCAACAAAATAGAAGAATTAGTTCTGTGTTCTGTGTACGGTTTACATCGGTTCTGTTTGACGTTTATGAAAAGTTTAGAAATATTTATTTTGAAAATAAAAACTGTAGAAAATCTGAGTATATCGTGGTTAGTGTTTTTAAAATATCTATGTACCAGGACTGTTCATAAATTAAGTTAGTAAACACAGGTATGTACGTATTATGTGAAATTTAGGGTACCTTAAGTTTTATCAGGGAAGAGACTGTTTTATCAAGGAAGAGGCTGTTTTATCAGTGTTACACTCAATGATTGGCTAGAACGACGCGTGGTGATTGGCTGAAAAAGCAAAAACGTCAGAATTTGACAGGTGAAAAAAATAATCGATGATATACGGCAAAGTCTAGAAAAGCAATTGGAACAGATAAAATATCCACTGAAATAATCAAGTAGAGTGGAACCTCGATAAGTCGGCCTCCGATAACCCGGAAGTCCGGCTAACCCAGACCGATTTTCAACAGAAAAAACAAACATTTTTTCACTTTGACTAAGTTTTTTACCAAGAAATATACAATACTGTATACCAGGGTCACCAATTAGTTTCCATGGGGGTCCGTTTCGAAAACCTATGTGTCATAGGCTATGACACTTCCGGGGTCCGGATTTATGCTGCCTCTGTCTGGCTGTTCCGATTCAGTTTCTTTGCGGATTCTTGTTAAAAAAATATCCCCTATAAACAAATCAGAAGGGTGCCGGGCGAAATTTTTTGACAGAAATTGTTTAACATTTTTTTAACAAATTCAAAACATCACCTTTCTTGTCCCCGAAAATATGTTTTTAGCATTTTTGGGTCATCTTAAACAAAAAATATCTGTCACTTTATTAAGACTTAACAGTTTTCAAGCATCGCAAATGCATATTTTTGCATTTTTCAGATTTTAAATCGCTTATAACTCGAAAACTATCAACGTTTCAGAAATATGACAAGAGACCTTTTTTGTTTACAATTACCCAAGAAACCTAAAAATACATTTTTCGAGGCAAAAAAGTAATTTTGAATTTGCTTTAAAAAATGTTTCACCCTTCTGATTTGTTTAAAGGGGGCATTTTTGAACAGGAATCCGCAAAGAAATCGAGTCAGAAACACTTTTCATACGAAAGTGGCCTCACAGATGGACTAATATGGAAAGGAAAACTAACAACATCTGATTGTTTTTTTTTTTTGGTTAATGCATACTTTCCTGTAAGTTTTTCTGGTACAATAAATAAAATATAAATTCATTGTTTTGATGTTATTATCATATATGTTGAAAACAGCAGTATTGTAAATTGTTACTGAGAATATTTTAAAAGTTAGGAATTTATATTTTGAATGCTAATGTAGTTTTTAGACATCTTTAATTTTGTAGAAAGGAAACTGAGGAATTTAAATTAAATAATCATATTACAAAATGCTAATTAACATGTTATCTTTTCTACATTAGTTCCAATGCAAGGTGTTTGTTGCAAACTTATTAAATCTGAAAATTATTTTAATTAAATGCACATCTGAAAAGTACTCCTACTTAACATATAGTAGAGGGGAAATGAATATAAAAAATGCACATGACAATTTTATATTACAGTTTACTTAATTTCAAAATTAATAATTAGTAAATATAACAATAAGGGAACTCTTTACAAAATTAAATTATCAGAGAGAAAAATGACATTTTTGTATGTACAACCTGTCTTTGGAGTGAGTTTAGTGCAACTGAGTCTCAGTAGGGAGCTGAGATATTCATCTGTTAAGTGAGATCTTTACCGATTTTTAATAAAGTTCATTCTTGATAAAGCGGCTTCGCACACATAACACATAAGTTGAGCCAAACATAGTACATAATTTCATGGCCAAACATTTTCAAAATTGCCAAACACTAGGTATATTCTGAATTTATTGACGGTCAGCACAAAACTTGCCCACGGTCCGCATGCGGACCGCGGTCCGCTAATTGGTGACCCCTGCTGTATACAACTGTATGTAATTTAGATTTTCTACGACCGTTTAATAACATGCCCATTACTTGCTATTTTTCATAGATAATAGCACCCATTACTGTACCCGTAAGTAATAATTCATTACTCACAGGCTGAAGTTACTCACGGGTCATTACTCACGGGCTGAAGTTAGATCTAAGTGGCGCATGCCACTTTTAATATTAATCGTATATAAACTGCAAATAAAATTACTTAAACTTGTTTATTTAATACAATAATTATTGCAATTTATATCAATAATTAACTTCGAAAAATTTTTAAAGGAATTTTAACTGTAACAATATCAGTATATTTTTTACGTTTATATCTTGTTTACTAAAAATTTTGACGTTTATCATTTATTTTAGTGACAGTGACATTAGCGCATTTATTTATGTTAATTGGAATTTATAACTAATATTGTGTTTATTTTTCAAGTTATATTGTGTTAAATATGTTATAACATAGTATGTATAGTTATATTATTATATTATATATAGTTAAATGTAAATATACATTATAACTACGTCCACCGACAACAGCCATTTCCTATTTATTAAATTCACTGACAGTAGGTACAAAAAGCTTATAATTTTTCGGAAACGAATAGAACTTATAGAACTTATTGAACTTATATTGACTATTTCTAGTTGTATTTTTACAATAAATAAGACTTTGGTAATAGTAGGCAACCAATTATTCAGCCACCTACTAGGGGTAAATAGCATTTAGGTATTTTTGTAAATTATTATAATTTAAATCTCGAGTAGTTGATAATTAAATTTTTTACTAATTAAAATAAATAAAGGTCGTAGAAAAAGTATAGTATTCTACTCGCATGTAATGGCTATTACTCACTCTGATGAATTACGACACTCGCCTACGGCTCGTGTCGCAAACTTCATCATCGTGAGTAATAGCCATCATTACATGCTCGTTGAATGTTGAATAATATACTATTTACTGTGCATTTGTATTTTATGTTTTTGCATTTATAGTGTGTATTTGTTTATTATTTATATGTGTTTTATTAATTTTTACCATATTCTCCGGCTAACCCGGATTTTCGATAACCTGGATTGGCCGCGGTCCCGATTAATCCGACTTATCGAGGTTCCACTGTATACAGAATCTAAAGATTTTGTTTTCTGAATAGCTTTAACATAGCAGATAGCTCAGTAAGAGGCCGTTTTGGAGTGTAATTTTGAGCGTCAATACGGATTTGCTTGAAAATTTGGATTTAGGTTCTACTTACCCTCCACTTCAAAATTGGACTTGTGTCGTTGGTTGCTTTTACTTGGGAGTAACCCCCCTCAGGGGTGATAAACATACATTTAAAATAAGTCCGGAAATGGATAAATTTGCTAGTTCTAAAAAGACTGTAAAAGCAAAGTTGTAGCTCATGAAAAGTATAGACAAAGTATAGACATAGTAAAAGCAAAGTTGTAGCTCATAAAAAATACGTTCTTTTTCGTCAAATTCCAAATCGAATATTTCAACGTGAAATGACCAAAAAATTAAACACTTTTTGAGGAAAACTCTTTAAAACTTTTATAAAGTGTTTAAAAAAGCTTAATTTTTATTGTCTATAAATGTTTCTAGCATCAAAACTATGCGAGTTAGGCTCAGAATATATTTAGTTGGCCCATATTTTTTGGAAAAAAAATCGTGAAAATCTTCCCCTGTTTAGCACCCCAAATGAAATTACCTACTCGTTACCGCTTTACCTTTGACTGGTTCGAAATGCTTATTTTAATAAATTATTAGTTATTATTTTTGGTTATTTCGTGTTGAAATATTCGATTTAAAATTTGACGAATAATAACGTGTTTTTAATGAGCTACAACTTCGCTTTTACTGAGTCTATAGACTTCACAAATACAGTGTAACCCCGATAAGTCGGCCTCCGATAATCCGGAAGTCCGGCTAACCCGGACCGATTTTTATCAGACACAACAAACATTTTTTCACTTTAACTTAGTTTTTTTACCAAGAAATAAACAATACTAGGTATATACAATTGTACGTAATTTAGATGTACTGTGCATATGTATTTCATGTTTTTGCAACTATGTCTATTTTTGTTTATTATTTATATGTATTTATTAATTTTTACCATATTCTCCGGCTAACCCAGATTTTCGATAACCCGGATCGGCCGCGGTCCCGATTAATCAGACTTATTGAGGATCACTGTACACCGTTTTTTTTGTTTATTTATAAGCTACATTTTGCCAAGAATAATTATTTTTTTGGTAAAATACTTTTTAAGTTATTTGTGAAAACACCTAAAAACTTAGTATTTTTGTTGAAAAATAAAAATTTTCACTCACAAATAACTCGAAAAATATTGACTTAGTTAAAAAACTCTATAGAACAAAAGTTGCTTAGAATTAGTAAAATCTATTAACGGACTTATTTTAGACGTATGTTTTCTCACCCCTAAAAAGTGGTGACTTTCACCCCCCAAGTAAAAGCAAGCAACGGCACTGAAAGTGCCTTCAGAGTACAACTTTAAAGTGAGGGGTAAGTTGAACATACATAAATCGAAATTTTCATGTAATTCGGAGGTGACAGTGAAAATTTCGCAGTATCGTCGTATTTCACATACATTTACTCGGCTACTATTCGAAAAGACCGGCTCTTATCGAAATTTGTAATAATATCGTCTATTTTTTAACAAGAATTCACAAAAAAATCGAAACAGAAAATATTTATATTCGCGGAAATAACGATGTTTTATAAATATATAACGATATAATTTGTAAATAAATATGTTCGTGGAAATATGTATAATTGTGCAATAATTACTGTATCTATTGCGTATACGACACATGATTTTTTAAGAAATTTGGAATCCATATTTTTTAATCGTTGAAATAACATAATTTGGCTTCATCAATATTATTAAGTATTAAAAACTAATGCCTGGTTGCACCAACTAATCTCAAGCTCCAGCTTAGCCAAGTTCAACTTATAGATAAGGCCGTTTTAAGTCTCACTTACGTGGCACCATAATTTTTGATTCTTATCTATTAGGCCTGGATCCCGCGTACCAAAAAAAGTTGATTATTAGCAAGCTGATTTGTTAATAGTTTAACGGTACCTAGTCGGACAAACTTTGATGTATGGGAACACTGGAACGAGGCAAGTTTTAATTGTGGAACGTGTCATCCAGACAGGTTTATGATTATGAAAACTAGCAGGTTGTTTTTAACTTTATTCAATAGCAAACTTTATATATATGAAAATATATTTGTCCGACAAATATGTTTGGCATTTTAATAATTCCGAGACGTAGAACATGTTAAATGACAGGAATTATATTGGTGGTAAATAGCAGTCTGATTTTTGCATGAGGGTTTAATGAAAGGGTAACAAATTAATTTGAAGTTCTGTCCGACAAAATACATGGGACGTTTTCGTAGTCTGACGTTCGAAACCTGTAACCTGTTCCACAATTAAAATTTCCATTGTTCCAGTGTTCCCGTATATCCAAGTTTGTCCGACTAGACACTTTTGCTAAAATTGGCAAAATTACTAACTATTTAGTAATTATTAAATATTTTTTGCCAATTTTACCAAATTGGCAAAATTACTTACTAAAATCACTAGCCAGTTGTATCTGAGTTTAGCGAACCGACTATATTAACAAATTTTCAGCTTGGTGTTAATCAACTTTTTTTGTGGTACGCGGGATCCAGGCCTATATACAAACCACGTGGCAATATATTGTAGAAAACTGAAAATTGATCTCAAGACTCCATGGTACAACGCGTATGTTTCATAAGCTGAGCTAAGGCACGTCTTAAGCTTAAGAGCACACAGTTACGATCAACAGGTAGCAACAGTGCCGTTTATACTATCAAAAACAATAATTTTTATACACATAGGCGCGAAATGTTGCCAAGTCAGTAACGTTCGATTTCTTGTTATAAAAAAATCGATTTTTAGTAGTTCCAATGTGACACAAAATCAAGGCTCGGGATAAAAAAGTTTATTTGAAGAAAGTGTATTATTTTGTCTCTCTTAATGGCGGTACAGGCTCCTTTTTTCAATATTTTATTTAGTTATAAAGTAATTTCCACATACTAACATATTTCTGAAATTGGGCTCTGTACCGCCATTCTTTATTATATTACAAATATGTGTGCCAAATATCTCGACAAAATATTCAAAATTAGAGCCGCAATCTTGGAACGCGTTTGTTGCTACCTGTTGATCGGTACTGTTTGCTGTTAAGATGTCTTGGTGCAACCAGGCATAAATGTCTAAAGAATATTTTTTTGTTCAGCAGTCACAGCATTAATAAAAATAAAGCTGTAGCTAAATTTTCTAGTAATCTAACAGGGGATTTTTTTAATATCACTCTCACTATCAGCTTGCATGCAAAATATTAATAAGTAATAAATTATTTCCTTTCTAATTATTTTTTCAGACTAGCAGGATATGTAGTCTAAATTTAGCTACCAACTCATGTGATTTGATAAAAGGTGATTAAAATAATTAAATAATTAAAAATATTGAATAGAGTCGCTAAGTTTATGTGTACCATTCAGACAATGTTGGAATCAATAAAAAATATTTTTGGTTGATATTTTTTTATAAATAAAGGGAAAATAAGCAGTTTTTTATATAAAATGTAACTTATGTTAACTATTGATTTGTGTTTAAAAAATAGAGTTCATAGAGTAAATCAGAAGTTGTTTTTTCATGTTTTAAGTTTTTTACTATTGTTCCTTAAGAACAGGGATGTTCAGCAGGAAAGAACAGAAGGGTGAGGCAGATAAAGGGCCTATTCGAAATATCTCG
Organism: Diabrotica virgifera virgifera; assembly: GCF_917563875.1. Lineage (NCBI taxonomy): Eukaryota > Metazoa > Arthropoda > Insecta > Coleoptera > Chrysomelidae > Diabrotica > Diabrotica virgifera. The sequence goes on along the minus strand of NC_065447.1, from coordinate 83,800,599 downwards.
AGAACTAAAGGCAGCAGAATAATGAAAATTGGAATGAAGGGGTTTTGAAGAGTGGTCTATTTAATGAAAATATTTTCAGCTATTTTCTACTTCCGGTTATACCGGAAGTTGCGTATAACTTCGTTTCTTTTAATGGGACACCCTATATATCTTTACATTTTTTATTATTATCGTAGCAAATTTCACACCCTGTAGAATTGTAGTAATTTGACATCAAAAACTACAATTTAAGTACTTGTTAAGCTCAAAAATACTACTTTAAATATGAGTTTTTAAGTCTTAAAAATGCGTATTTTCGCAATTTTCAGATTTTAACTCACCTATAACTCAAAAACTATCAATTTTTGAGAAAAATCACAAGAGAACTTTCTTGTTTTAGTCTAGGCGCCAGAGGGGTCACCGTGTCATATTCAATTCTGATGGACAAACTCAACGATTTCTTATGGAGTTTTGGCTGCTAATTACGAATTTCGAGGGGGATTTCGATCCGAGTGGTCAAAAAATTGTTATAAACAATTTAATTGTTTATAAATGGTTTATAAGGCTCTGGCTCATAAACTAAAAGAGATGAAAAAAGATGTTTCAAATAAAATTTGTTCCTTAATACAAAACCAAGAAAAAACCGTTTACTAAACTTAAATCTAACAATTATAACTCAAGATACTGTAAAATTAGTGCACAATGCAAATTGCAAATTGCAAAATAAGTATTTTTCGAAGCTTTATAGATCGTAACTCGGCTTCTGCGCATGCAAATGCGTCTTAGAAGGTGTCGCTTTAAAGCTTAATTAACAGGCTTCCAAACAAAATTTGTTAAATTACTTGATCTTCATTTGTTTTAAAGTTATACCCGTTTGAAATTACAATTTTCTTAAAAAAATTGTACATTCATTTGTTTATAAGGGTTTCAAGTAAATTTGAGCTATAAACATTTATACTTTAATGAAGAATAATGATAGAAAAACTCAAAAGGAACAATTTGAGGTTATGAAAATGTTCATAAGTTTATTTTTGGCCTAGATGTCGATATTTTAATGGCGCGCGCTATGAGGCGCAAGATCGGCTCACCGCGTAAAGGTTCACGCGCTAACTTCTCGATGCAAATCATAATTTCTATGTATACATACGTTATCTTCATTTTTCATTTTTGAAGATCCTAATAAAATTTTATCATATATTTCTTATAATTAAATCATCATACTGTACCTCGTAACACCTTTCATTCTATTTACTTTGTCTTCTATTTTTTGCACTAAATGAGAAAAAAACATTAAAAACTAATATTTCAGAAGTATAACTGAAAAGTGAGTTGATATTATTTATTAGTACTATTTTTACAAACATTTTTTTCATGCAGCTGCAAATCTGCATAGAGATATACAGGGAATATCAGCTTTTTTACATCTGCATAAGTTCTTAGCCAAATTTTAACAGTTACATGGTGGTACAAGTCTGTTCTTGTAGGCAGTAAAACTAAAACTTTTTGAGGCTTCAGAGTCTAATTATCTATATCATATCCGTATAAAGTGGATCTAATTCTTTTGCAGCATCATCAAGGCCCGTCAATTATTGTGTGTATGCCGCCACATCATAAATTCTCGTTTTATATGGAATGATGATGCTGCAAAAGAACTCGATCCATTTTTATATGGATATCATATATTGGCTCATTTGCTTGCGTAGAAGCTGACTTACGATCGATAAAGCGTCAAAGAATACATACTTACTTGACTGTGAGCCCATCTTGCGCCTCATAGCGCGCCATTAAAATATCGACATCTTAGCCAAAAATAAACTTACGAACATTTTCGTAAGCTCAAATTGTTCCATTTGAGTTGTTTTATCATTATTGTTAATTAAAGTATAAATGTTTATAGCTCAAGTTTGCTTGAAACCTTTATAAACAAATTAATGTACAATTTTTTTGAGAAAATTATAATTTCAAACGGGTATAACTTTAAAACAAATGAAGATCAGATAATTTAACAAAATTTGTTTGGAAGTTTCTTAATTAAGCTTTAAAGGGACACCTTATAGGGCTCATTTGCATGCGCAGAAGTCGAGTTACGATCGATAAAGCTTCGAAAAATACTTATTTTGCAATTTGAAATTTGCATTGTGCCCTAATTTTACAATATCTTGAGTTCTGATTGTCGGATTTAAGTTTAGTAAACGGTTCTTTCTTTGCTTTTTATTAAGGAACAAATTTTATTTGAAACATTTTTTTCTATTTCTTTTAGTTTATGAGCCAGAGCATTATAAACAATTTATCAACAATTAAATTGTTTATAACAATTTTTTGACCACTCAGATCGAAATCCCCCCTCGAAATTCGTAATCAGCAGCCAAAAATCAATAAGAAACCGTTGAGTTTGTCCATCAGAATTGAAAATGACACGGTGACCTTTATTTGACGCCTAGACTATTTATAATAACCAGGAAAACCTAAAAAAATATTTTTCTGGTCAAAAAAAGGTGATCTTTTGTATTTGTTTAAAAAAATTGTTTAAACAATGTCTGCCCAAAAATTCCGCCCGGTACCCTTCAGACTTGTTTAAAGGGGACATTTTTAAATAGGAATCCACAAAGAAACCGAATCAGAAATTTTTTCAGACGGGAGCGGTTTAACCACATGGACTATAAGAGATTTAAACAAAATTATATATAACAACTCAAAACGAACAGTTTAAGCCTTGGTATGTGTTTCTATGTAAATGTTTGACCAATTTTTGGTATATGTTTCATGTTAGCATTTTTTTAAGCTGAAACAATTGCCCAAAAAACAGAATAATACGTCAAGGTACCGAGGAGACATAAAAGTGCATACTCAACCCTTCTCTGGATCCTAGACTAATATTACTCTATGGCGTCTTTTATCTCATCGATCAAAATAAAACAATATTACAGATTGTGGTCAAAAGAGACGTTTAGTCTGGTAACGACCTTTCCACAATGCGACCGAAAAGATTATTGTGTATACTCTACATCACCAAGAAAACTCTGGAAAGAATCGTAAACTCTGGCAAATATCTGGAAGGAATCGCCCTATCAGAAACGCCAGTGAGGACAAAGCTCCTTCACGACAACGCCCAAACCCACGTCTCCCGCCAAACCCAGGAGCGCTTTTCTGTAATTCCCTTCCCACCTAAAAGTCCATACCTGGTGCCTAGTGACTTGTTTTTCAAGTTAAAGGAATGCTGAGAAACCTTCTTCTTCTTCTTCTTCTAGTGCCGACTCAACTAATGAAGGTTGCCAATTCATTGCTAAACCATTACTAATTCGTCTCTCTCTTCTGCTTTTCTTAAAAGCGTCTGTGTATTTAACCCGGTCCAGTCGCGAATGTTTTTCAGCCAGGATATTATTGTCATCTACCACGACCCCCTTTTTCTTCGATTTTACTCTTCATAATCAGCTCCAACAAATCGTACTTCTAAATCATTTCTAAGTATGTGTCCCAAATAGCTTTCTCCTTTTAATGGTGGTCAAAAGTTATCTGTCCCTTTTCATTCTGTGCAACACCATTTCGTTCGTAATATGATCCGTCCATGGTATTTTCAAAATTCTCGTAAAAAACCGTATCTCAAAATCTTCCAGCTTTCTCATGAAGTCAACAAAACGTCAAGTGGCCAAGTCAACCTATAAGATGAAAGTTAAAATAGATGGACAGCTTAGGAAATTTAAATTAATGTAAATTTAATACTAGTGTAGGAAACAGTGGCTGAACCTCGCAAAATGGACACAAGTCCGGTGTTATTTTTTTCCTGATATATCAAGGGGTGCTTATTATGAAAATAACTTTTTCTTAAAAAATTTCGCCCCGGAACCCCCTTTTCATCCCTTTAAAGGGGTAGTTTGTGGTTTTTGCGAAATGTAGCCCTTCCTGTACGTTTTGAAAAAAAATTTACTTATTAGTAAAATGAAGAGGACTTTCCTACTATTTATTTCTCGACAGCATATGTCTATCACCCACCGTTTAGCGGGGGTGGCGCCCCAAAGTTGATAAATTTTTAAAAAAGATGTTTATAAAATTTTTTTTTCCTGACTGTAATGAAAATTAAGAAGAAACTCTGCAGCCTGCGGCAATTAATCACAAATAATTGGCTGATTTTTTGGTATAGGTTTCATTTAAGGGCAATTGCAAATTTTTTAATTACAGGGTGTTACATTTTAAAAAAACCCCTTTTTATACCATCTGAACCGCCTATGCTAGAGTGAAAAAACTTTCAACGATTATCCATGTACTAGTGTTATTTGCAAATTTGTATAATGCACCCCCATATTTTCCCCGGAACCACCCAAAAAAAAGAGAATTAATAAAGAAAATAATCAAAAATTGATTTTGGGCCACCACGGTGGCTTTAGGGTGCAAAGAAAATAAAATATCCATAGGTCATAATGTGTAGCAGACAGTGTGTTCTTTTATTTTCTATAAGCATGATATCCATAAAATGAATAGGTGAAGAGAAAAAAAAAACAAAAACTGAAGCACGCCAAAGCATTTCTGAGGTTTACGGCGCCACTGTGCCGTAACGGTTGCTTATACGAAAAAAATGCATAAGATCTTATTTGTAGAGAAAATAGTGGTCTTTAATTCTGTATAAGTTTTGTTTTAAAAATTGCATAGATAATGAGAAAATCGCCAAAACATGCTCTCCAAGAAATATGGGTAGTTTCCGCAGGGATGTTGCAATAATCATATATATTTATGAAAAACCCTATTGATGGAGCATATATCCATATGAGTCAAAAAGCAAAAGAAAATTTTTTTTCAACCCCCTATTTATTTTTTTTGCTACAGGGGTTGCATTAAGGAATCGATTTTGATGTCCATGCATGGGTAATAAGAACGTGCACAAAATGATATGAAGCATTTTAATAAAGGGCACGGTGTGTGACGGATTCCAAGAAAATCACTTTCTTTATTAATTCGCCTTTCTTGGGGTGGTTCTGGAAAAAACTGGGGGTGCATTATAGAAATTTGTAAATAACACCAGTACATGGATAATCGCTGAAAGTTTTTTTACTCTAGCATAGGCGGTTCAGATGGTATAAAAAGGGGTTTTTTAAAATGTAACACCCTGTAATTAAAAACGGGCAATTGCCCTTAAATGAAACCTATACCAAAAAATCAACCACTTCTATGTGATTAATCTCACCACGGTTTCTTCTTAATTTTTATTACAGTTAGGGAAAAATATTTTTTTTACATATCTTTTTTAAAAACTTGTCAACTTTGGGGCGCCACCCCCGCTAAACGGTGGGTGATAGTCATATGCTGTCGAGAAATACATAAATGGAAATATAGTCCTCCGCATTTTACTATTAAGTAAATTTTTTGCAAAACGTACAGGAAGGGCTACGTTTTGCAAAAACCACAAAAAACCCCTTTAAAGGGATGAAAAGGGGGGTTCCGGGGAGAAATTTTTTAAGAAAAGTTAGTCTTATAATAAGCACCCCTTGATATACCAGAAAAACCGGACTCGTGTCCATTTTGCGAGGTTCAACCTCTGTTTCCTACACTATACATAAATACGAGAACAAATAAGATCAAAAAGCGAATAAATATTTTACTTACTATATTCTATTTGCGCTATAATAATTTGGTTCAGTTATTCTTTGTATTCTGTAACAATTAGAACGTTACATATTGAAATGACTTAGATTTGATAACAAAAGTGTTTGTTTAGCTAGCCCATATGCCAATTCTAACTAGTGCCTTCTAATCGAATCAGAACTGGGTTAAGAGTTCATTAATATCAATGAAAACAATAAGAACACAATGCATACAAAATTCTTGTCTATTTTTAATCGCTTATAGATTAATTATTAGAAAAGTAAACTCTCGTTATGGTCCGTTCTTTAGCGGTAAAATATTGCAAAACCTCTAAATTTTTAAGAACCGCTTGGATTGACATGAAATTTGGCATACACATAGCTAATAAGTCAAAGAAAAAAAGTGATATTGTGCCGATATGTGCTTTTGCCCTGGGGGTGGTTTTCACCCTCTCTTGGGGGTCAAAAATATCCGTCCAAAGAAAGTCAGGAAATGGATAAACTGGCTAATTTTAAGTAACTTTTCTTTTATAGAGTTTTTTAACTAAGTCAATACTTTTCGAGTTATTTGACAGTGAACATGTTCATTTTTTCAACAAAATAACCACGCTTTTAGACGGTTTTTCGTAAATAACTCAAATAGTAAGTATTTTGTCGAAAAACATTTCTAGAAAAAATATAGCCTGTAAAATTTTTTAAAAAATGATGTATATATCACGTCTCTACACCTAGTAAAAGCAGAGTTATAGCTAATGAAAAATAGGTTCATATTCGTCAAATTCCAAATGGAATATTTTAACGTGAAATAACCAAAAATTAAGCACATTTCGGGGAAAATTCATTACAACTTATGTGTTGTTTAAACTTAAAGTGTTTAAAAAAAGCTTCATTTTTGTTTCATAAAAAATTTCTAACATCAAAATTAAACAAGTTACGCTCAAAATAAAGTTAGTCCCTTTAGGTTTTGGTAAAGAAATCGAGAAAATCACCCCCTAATTAATCTTAAATGAACTTAATCGTTACGACTTCACAAGTTTCTTGACTCGTGTATATATTGTTTATATGATCTGTAAGTTTCATTGGTTCAGTGTCCTTATTATTGAAAGGGCTGTAGTTAAAAGCGGTTGACGAGTCACTGATCACGAATATATGCAAATTTAGAAACACCAAATCTTAATCAATTTTTGTCTAACAGAAAAACAAAAAAAATACGTGATATTTAGAAAAGCAAATCTGACTTTTTTTGTTTTTCGAAATTTTTGGTATCTCTAACAATTTTTAAGTTATTTAAAAAAAAAAAAGAATATTTTTCAAAATTTAAATTTTTAAAAATTTTATTTTGAAACCAAATTGTTTCAAAAATAAGCACTTTGACTCGATCAAACTTACAGATCATATAAACACAACATAAGTAAAATAATTTGTGGAGTGGTAACGATTAATTTCATTTAAGTTGCTAATTAGGGGGTGGTCTTCCCGATTTTTTTTTTGCAAAAACAAAAGGGACCAATATTATTTTGTGCGTAACTTGCTTAAATTTAATGCTAAAAACTTTTTGTAAAAACAAAAATAAAGCTTTTTTTAAACACTTTAAAAAAGTTATAATAGGTTTTCCCCAAAAAGTGCTTAATTTTTTGGATATTTCACGTCGAAATATTCTTTTTGAAATTTGGTGAATATGAATATATTTTTCATTGGCTATAACTCTGGTTCTACGAGATCCAGAGACCTAACGCGTACACCATTTTTTTTACTTTTTTATGTGCTATATTTTTGCTAAGAACGTTTTTTTCGACAAAATACTTAATTTTTGAGTTATTTGCGAAAAACCGTCCAAAAATGTGGTTATTTTGTTGAAAAATGAACATATTCACTCGCAAATAACTCGAAAAGTGTTGACTTGGCGAAAAAGCTCTATAGAACAAAAGTTACTTAAAATTAGTCAGTTTACCCATTTCCGGACTTATTTTGGACATATATTTTTTCACCCCCAAAAGGGGATGAAAGTCACCCCCAGGGCAAAACCACACATCGGCACAATATCACTTTTTTTCTTTGACATGTAAGCTATACGTATGCCAAATTTCATGTCAATCCAAGCGGTTCTTTAAAATTTAGAGCAAAAACCGTGAAAGAATGGACTATTACTGAAGTAGAATGTAAGACTTTACCTAGTCCCAGTTTACTTTAATTAGTCCTATTATATATTATTCCTAGTCTATTATACAACAAAGCAACTTTAGCTTGTATGATAATGGCCTGTTTTTAAACCTGCCAATACTAACTACAAAATTTATTATAACATAGCATATATACAACAATAAAATCCATAAGGAAAAATTTCCTGTAGCTGGCTGTATACCATTAATTACAAAAATTGAAGAAAAAAATCTTCTGTGTAAAAGGTATATTTATTTAAAACCCCATTAAAAAACAGAACGTTTTCGCTCTAAAGCATCATCATCTAGAGCATCATCAGTGTTCTAAGCAAGCTCTACATGCTAAGCCAAGGGTTTTAACCCATGTATTTTTTAATACATGGCTTAAGGGTTTTAACCCAAGGGTTTTAACCCATGTATTTTTGGTGGCTTAGCATGTAGAACTTTGCTTAGAACACTGATGATGCTCTCTTTAGAGCGAAAACGTTCTGTTTTTTAATGTAGCCCTTTATTGGGGTTTTAAATAAATATACCTTTTACACAGAAGATTTTTTTCTTCAATGTTTATACAACAATAACCTAACTTCTGGATGTTCGTTTGATATGTTAAGCCACTATCTGTCATGGCTTATTTATTGTATATTCATACCATTTTAATTTTTGTATCAATATTGTCCATATTTAGATCTTCTAAGGTACTTCCTCCATTACTGATTGTTGGCTTAAAATACAGCAAATTGCTCTCTATCTTGAGTTACTCTTAGTAATGAATGGGTGTACAGCCACTTTTATTCTTCAGTCATGAGCATTTTCTTCCTCCTGGACCTTTTTCTCCACTTTCCCTTCCATTATGAGTCGTAGCAATTTTTATTTTTCTTCTCTGTAAGTATGTCAAAGATATATCGATTTTCTGTATTTTACACACTCAAAAAAATTTAGTTCGTAATATTGATTAACAGTGATTACTGAATAGTATTTCGTTGTCACAACAATTTAATTTGTTGTTTCAACGAACTTTTAGACATTGACGAATGTATTTGGTTATTGTCACAATGATTGAATAATAATTGTGAGAATAACTAGAGTACATTAATCAATAATACTCAATTTATTCAGCCAATAACTTAGTTACGTATATTTAATAAATACTGTTAATTCTGGCAGCAACTCACGTTCTTGATTTCGTAGATGACAAGCAATTACTTTGGTTTATCGTGACAACGTACAGATTTCACTAAAACAATGTACAAATGTTGTTAATATAGAGTAATATATGATTATTGAATAGATGTAAATTGATTGTTGTGACAACGAATGCATTAATCAATCTACTACTGCATTTAATACCCACAATCAATGCGTCATTGTGACAATAATCGTAGTTGTTGAGACAATAAATGTTTTGCTTGACCATTTGAAAGTTAACGGCTTTTCCTTATCGTGATACCCCTAGCTTCTCTGTGTTACCGAAGTGCCGAATAATAATTGCATTTCGTTTTCAAGTGTAGTCCGTAGTAGAAGGAAGTTTTTGTGTGTCTATTATCGTGAAATTTCGGTCGAATTCTTTTTAAATGTATTAATTTTTTTTGAATCCTGAGAAAACTGATTATTATTTTTGAAAATTTAAATGCAAAATAAAATATTACAGTATTATCGAGGGTCTGAAGTCCCTGAGAACCTCTATAATGATTATTTTAATAAGTCACAGGGGTGAAAAAGGGAAAATTTGGTATGATTTTTAATTTCAAATAGACATACCATTCAAGAGAAACTGTTTGTTTATTCTAAGGGACTTTCTGCCCTCGGTAATAATGTAATATTTTATTCTGCGTTTAAATTTTTCAAAAATACTTATTAGTTTTCTCAGAATTCAAAAAAAATGAATGCGTTTAAAAAGAATTCGATCGAAATTTTGCACCTGCGCTCTCAAAAAGGATTAAAGTGTTATACATTTTTGGAATCACTATTTCAAACGCTTTTAAATAAGCTGTCACATGACGTACTTTCCCATTAAAAAAATCAAAGTTACGCCGCGCCTGTCACTTGAAGGGGGATCGTGTAAAGTTCGAAACATTGATGTTATAATATACTTTGATCATTTTAAAAATCGACCTGTCCAAGCGTTTTGCTTATGTGCTAAAAATAAATAAGTTAATAAGGGGGTGGGGGGAGTGTAACACTTATTCCAGTACACTGTATAAGTGAAATCATATGAAAAATCACACAGTGTAAAGTCCTTTAGGTTAAGGACAAAAAAGAGGGATTTAAAGAATTATTATTAATCAATTAATATCATACATTGGGCTATTGCATTCAGTAATTATTAATATAAAATACGTTCATAGTAGGAATGAACGAAACTGATTGTAAGAATGAATAGAATTGCTTGTAAGAAAACCCGTATTTATTGTGGGAATGAACGGAATTAATTGTAACAATAAACGGAAATAATTGTAGAAATAAACGAAATACGTTAGGAGAAATAACACTGTTATTGACACAACGAATAGTCTTCGTCGGTCAATGAACGACGTTGTTGTTTCAATAAATAGTGTTCCTTGACTCAGTGAACAGAGTTCGTAATATCAATAAATAGTGTTCGACTCAGTGAACAGAGTTCGTAATACCAATAAAGTGATATTATGGTATACATAATGAATGTTCATCCATTCAATAAACGTAATACATTGGCTCAACGAACGAAAATAATGAATTGATGAAAATCGTTTTGTTGTCCCAATGAAACCAAGAATTGGACAAATTTTAAGTATTGCGTTTGTTGTCTGAATTAACATTTTTATTGATATTACGTACCTTTTTCGTTGAGTGCAATGTTTAGGCATTCTCTTTCAGTCCCCATTCTGCTCTGCACCTCCTTATTGGTCACGTGCTCTGTCCAAGAGAACTTCAACATCCTTCGAAAAACCCACATCTCAAACGCTTCTATCCGCCTCATACTTGTAATTTCAAGAAGTCCATATTTCTACTCCGTATCAGTGGCGGATCTGCGGGGAAGGAAAATAAGGAAATTTTACCCCCAACAAGGTCCAAAATTAAAGAAAAAATTGTTGAAACGTAAAAATATATTATCTGTAATGAAACTTAAATCACAGACAGAAAAATTCAACCCAATAAATACGCTAGTTAGGAAAATTAAGGAAACTTAAATGCATATAAGTTATTATTTATGTCTTTTATATAGTTTGGGTTTAACTTTTTTATGTCTTTTGGTTGGCATTTCATTGGAAGTTCCCTCTCTGAAGCAAATTTCTCCTCCCAAGAGAAATGCCTATATCCGCCACTGCTCTGATGTATTTTCAAAATCGGCAAAAATGAACGTTTTTATAAATCGGTAGCGGATATCCAATAATACAGTAGACTTTCTTAGAATCTCAGTCATTCTTTGAAAAGCGAACTTAGCATACTCTACACGAGCTTGTATTTTGATCTCGTGGTCAATATCGTTTCTTATCCAGCAACCAGGATACTGGAATCTTTGTACGAGTTCTATCTGTTCGAGCTGTCTAAATTTTGGCCTACTTCTACGTCTATTTTCCCTTTTCCCTGAGCTGTGATAAAGTCTTCTCTGAACATTGTTCTGTTTTATTGACCTGCGTGTGGTACAAAGAAATGTTTGTAGAATTCGTGGTAATAAATAAGATTTATTCAGATTGACATATATTTCAGAACCTTTCATTAAAACCAGTTTTAAAAAATTTATGTGTATAATGGGGAAATGATCCCATAGAAACAGATTATGAAATTTGCATATTTATAATGGTATTTTACAAGATCTATATGCAGGCAGACTCTTATGGTGGTGTTAAATCGCTGGCACTTAATGTTGAGCACTTTGCTAGCACATAGAATACCTCAAATTAAATAAACCAAGAATATGTAGTTGGGTATTGAGAATGGTGGTTAAATTAATGGGAGGTGTATGGAATGGAATGGACGCATTACTTAAGGCATTGGAAGAGTGTCGAATTGATCATAGGTACACCAATATTATAGAAAATATATACAGAAATTCTACACATCTTAAACTGCACGGTCCTACCAATAAGATATATATCAGGAGATGTATTCGACAGGGAGATACTATGTCGCCTAAGTTGTTCATTACTGTACTTGAACATGCTTTGAAATCACTGGAATGGGAAAATAAAGGAATAAATATCAATGGTGAGATGCTTAGTCATCTACGATTCGCAGATGATATTGTTCTGATTTCAGATGACCTAAAAACTGCCAATGATATGTTGAATGAACTCAGCGATGCAGCACGTAAAGTAGGCCTAAATACTAATTAGCGAAAGACAAAATGATGACGAATTTAGTTCAGAGCCATCCTTAAAGGTAGAAGACGTCGAAATTGAAGTTGTTGACAGCTACATATACCTTGGACATACGGTAAAAATTAGCAGAGACAATCAAACTGCTGAGCTGCTAAGAAGAATAACTCTGGGATGGGCAGCATATGGAAGACTAAGTGATATTTTTAAAGGTGATATACCTATCAGCTTAAAAAGAAGAGCGTTTAATGAATGTGTCCTGCCTGTTGTTACCTATGGAGCAGAGACACTTACTCTAACAAGGACATCTGCACGAAAACTACAAGTGACGCAACGTAGAATGGAAAGATCATTGTTGGGCATAACTTTAAGAAATAGGGTAAGAAACGAAGAAATTCGTAGAAGAAGTGATGTAGAAGACACTATAAAACACATAGCCAAAATTAAATAGAAGTGGGCAGGACACGTCGCTAATATGAGAGATGATAGGTGGACCAAAAAAATCTCGGAGTGGAGACCAAGAGCGGATAGACGAAACCCGGGAAGACCACCCACAAGATAGACTGACGACATAAAGAGGATTTGTACCAACTGGATTGCAGCAGCGCAGGATAGATCTGAATAGAAGTTTTTTCGAGGAGGCCTATGTTCAGCAGTGGACGACTCTGGGCTGATGATGATGATGATGTATGGAATGGGTGTAAAAAGTAAACGGGACGTATAGTGAGAATCGGCCTTAAGGCATGCTTAAGGCACGTTAGTCTAATGTTTATGAGAAAGAAAGATAACTGAAGATATGACTTTTCAATTATTAAACATATTACTCTTTTTTAAATTATATTCTAATTTTATTTATGTAGTTTTTTAATTTATTTAAATTCAACTATACCACACGCAGTATTTTATACAGTTTCTACAGAAATAAATTAATCTTAATAAAAGAAGATGCAACGTGAACTGTTACATGTTTATTATTTAATTTCATCGAAAGTGATTGTTTGTAATAACCTTAACATTTAATGCAAAACATGACGTTCCTACAAACATGAAATACAAATAAACTATAATAAAGATGCTACTACGTATATAAAACCGTCTCCTTGAAAAACTCTAGAAGTTTATTTAACAACTAAGGTTATCCACAAAATTATACAGAAAGGGAATGGTTAAAAGTAAATCACAACATATTCTTCTTCTTCTTCGTCTAGCCATTCATGTCCACATCTGAACATAAGCCTCTTCAAGTCTTCCTTTCCATTGTTTTTTGTTATGCGCTACCTGTAGCCAATTTTTCCCGGCAGTTCGTTTCAGATCATCTGTCCAGCTCATAGGAGGTCTGCCTCTGGATCTTTTGTGTTGGTATGGTCTCCAGGTTAGAATTATTCTGTGCCATTTGTTTAGATCGTTCCTAGCTACATGTCCAGCGTATTCCCATTTCAATTTTAATGATTTTTGTACCACATCGGTGACTTTGGTTTTCTGTCTTATCCATGTGTTTGTTTTCCTGTCCTTAAGTGATATGCCAAGCATTGCTCTTTCCATCGCGTGTTGAGTGACTCTGAGTATGTTCATATTCTTTTTTGTGATTGTCCATGTTTGTACCCCATATGTTAATATCGGAATAATGCATGCATCAAAATTTTTAGATCTAAGATGTAGTTGCATTTGCTGATTTCTGAGTATATAGTTCAGTTTTCCGAATGCTGCCCATGCTAACTTTCTTTTTCTTTTTATTTCTTCCGTTTGAATTTCCCTATTTAGTATTATTTTTTGTCCTAGGTATATATTATATTCTTCAACTTTTTCTATAGACAAGGCGAAAACGGCGGGTTCGAAGGGAAAAATATTCCCATGAGATTTTTTTGCATAATCACATTCGTGAGACATCCCAGAATATGGTTCAAGAAGTCGCCCAAGTGAAAAGTGGGCCAATTTTTTTTTAACAATTTTTTTTAATCAAATTGCAAGAATCAATATTTTTGGCCCGAACAATTTTTTCTTTAATTTTTTGGACCATTCTGGACAAAAAAGGTCTCTTATAATTTTTCTCTAAAGTTGATCGTTTTCGACTTATAAGCAATGTAAAATTGAAAAAAACGAAAAATGGCGATTTTCAAGGCTTAATAACTCGGTTAAAGGTTATTATTATGAAAGTCAGTATATGACTAAATCAAAATTTGAAGCCCCCCCTACATGATCCTGAAGAAATTTTTGTCATTATTTTATTACTAAGCTGTTATTTTTAGGTAATAATAATAAGCGCCATGCACGCGTGCGGGGCTGTAAATGCTGAGTGCGAGAGAGAAGCTATTCCAGCAGTCCAATTGTGCATCTTACTCGCACTCACATTTACAGCAGCGTCAATACGATACAACCACTCATTGTTACTAATTAAAAATAACAGCTTAGTAGTAAATTAATGACACAGATTTCTTCAGGATCATGTAACGGCGACTTTAAACTTTGATTTAGTCACTTTCTGACTTTCAAAATAATAATTTTTGACCGAGTTATTAAGCCTTAAAAATGGCCATTTTCGCGTTTTGCAAATTTTAACTTGCTTATAACTCGAAAAAGATCAACTTTAGAGAAAAATTATAAGAGACCTTTTTTGTCCAGAATGGTCCAAAAAACCTAAAAAAAAAATTAGTCCGGGCCAAAATATTGATTTTTGCAATTTGATTAAAAAAAAATTGTTAAAAAAAATTGGCCTACTTTTCTCGTGGGCGACTTCTTGAACCTTATTCTGGGATGTCTCACGAATGTGATTATGCAAAAATATCTCATGGGAATATTTTTTCCAACGAACCCGCCGTTTCCGCCTTGTCTACTATAACTTTGTCGTTTATTATTGTCACGGTTTCTTCGGAGTGCATGACTTTTGTTTTGTTTAAATTCATTTTCAGTCCTATTTTAGAAGATTCTGTGTGTAGTTCTGAAAGCATGGTTTTGCAGTTCTTGTAGGTCAGTAGCTATCAGGATTATGTCATCCGCAAATGGTAGATTACTGAGGTAGCGGCCATTGATGTTTATTCCCTTATATTTCCAATTAAGATTTTTAAACACGTCCTCCAAAACTAAGGTGAACAGTTTGGGTGATAGAGTGTCTCCCCGTTTGACTATCCTGTTTAATGGTACAGGGTTCGTGTATTCCATTTTCATTTAGTAGCCCAGTAAATGAACGGGAGATTCGGCGATACCGTGTAATTTTCAGGGGCAACTCCGAATTGCATGAAAATTGGGATTTAGGTTCTACTTACCCTCCACTTCAAAGTTGAAATTGTGCCGTTGGTTGCTTTTACTTAGTGGGTGACAGTCACCCCTTCTCGGGGGTGAAAAAACATACGTTCAAGATAAGACCGGAAATGGATAAATTGATTGATTTTAAGCAACTTTTTTTCTATAGAGTTTTTTACGTAAGTTATTACTTTTCGAGTTATTTGCCATTGAAAATGTTGATTTTTCGACCAAAAAAATTACGTTTTCAGACGGTTTTTCGCAAATAACTCAAAAAGTAAATATTTTATCGAAAAAAATATCCTGAGTAAAAGTGTAGCTTATAAAAAACCCAAAAAAATGGTGTTTCAGTAAAGTCTATCAATCAAATAAAAACAAAGTTGTAGCTCTTGAAAAATACGTTCTTATTCGTCTAATTTCAAATCGAATATTTCAAGGTGAAATCACCGAAAAATTAAGCACTTTTCGGGAAAAACCCATTTAAACTTTTTTAAAGTGTTTATAAAAAGCTTTGTTTTAATTGGTAACAAAAGTTTTTGCACTAAAAATAAGCGAGTTACGCTCAAAGAAAAGTTGGCCCTCTTTTTTTTTGTAAAAAATCATGAAAATCTCGCCGTGTTTAGCTCCCCAAATGAAATTAATCGCTACCGCTTTACAAACAATTTACTTACCTATCTATTTTTTATATGATCTGTCAGTCTCACGGGTTTAAAGTGTGTATTTTTGAAAGGGTTATAATTGAAAAAGCTTGAATTGGTCACTAATCACGAGTGTATGCAAATTTTGAACAGCCATATCTTAACCAATTTTTGTCTTACGGAGAAACAAAATGAAACTAGCATATTTATACATATTACATATTTATAGCAAAACCTACATTTTTTCACTCTTTAATATTTTTCTTATCACTAATACTTTTTAAGTTAGTTTGAAAAAATGAAATTTTTCAAAAATTTTTAGAAATTTTTTTACTTTAAAACCAAATGTTTTCAAAAATAAGCACTTCAAACCAATCAAACTTACAGATCATGTAAACAATACACATACAGCTAAAATAGAGGGTAAAGCCAAACGTCTAATTTCATTTAGGGTGCTAAATAGAGGGAGGTTTTCACGATTTTTGTTACCAAAAAAAAAGGGGCCAACTTTTTTTTTCAGTGTAACTCGTTTATTTTTGATGCTGTAAACTATTGTAAAAAACAAATAATAAGGTTTTTTTCGATACTTTAAAAATGTTAATAAGGTTTTCCCGAAAAACGCTTATTTCTTCGGTGATTTCGAGTTGAATTATTCGATTTGGAATTAGATGAATAAGAACGTATTTTTCATGAGCTACAACTTTGCTTCTACTCAATTTGTAGACTTTACTGGTACACCATTTTTTTTCGTTTTTTTATAGGCTACACTTTTGCTAAAATAGTTATTTCCCTAACAAGTGCAGAAAGTCATTCTTTTCCGCACGCGACTGCAGTTTGCCGAACGACGCGAAGCGGGAGTTCGGCAAGTAGTCGAGTGCGGAAAAGAAACTGTCTGCAAGAGTTAGGAACAATATTTTTTCTAAGAGTCTTTAAAAAATTACCAAATCTTCATCAATTAATTTAATTAATATGAAAATACATACACAAATTAATTCTTTGACAAGGTTGTCAAAACCAAACTTAATATAATTAGTTAGCATGACGACGGTCTTGGTTTCCATGACGATGATTCAAAACGACTGTTATTCTCTACCGATTTGACTTTCGAATATTATGTCAAATTAATTTTATTTCATCGAATTGTCGCGTTAATTTCATTAAAACAGGAACACAATAAGATATACTTGAAATAAATTAGTAAATAATATCTAAATATTAGTTTATTGCATGTATTATAATTACTTTAAGGCCATATTAATATATCTAAATTAACACGCGTGCGAAAAAGTAAAAACCGCGTGCGGAAAAGTAACACGCGTGCGGAAAAGTGAAACTTTCTAAACTAAAATGCGTGCGCGAAAGTAGACATTTTTGCACGCTCGTAGAAAAATATTTTTTTCGATAAAATATTTACTTTTTGAGTTATTTGGGAAAAACTGTCTGAAAACGTAGTTTTTTTGTCGAAAAATCAACATTTTAAATCGCGAATAACTCGAAAAGTATTGACTTACGTAAAAAATTTTATGGAACAAAAGGTGCTTAAAATAAGTCAATTCGTCCATTTCCGCCCTTATTTTAAACACGCGTTTTTCACCACCCGAGAAGGGGTAAATGTCACCCCCCAAGTAAAAGCAACCAACGGCACAAATTCAACTTTGAAGTTTAGGGTAAGTAGAACCTAAATCCAAATTTTCATGCAATTCGGAGTTGCCCCTGGAAATTACACTCCAAAACGGTCATTTATTGGGCTATAGGTAGTATGTAGCTGTAGTTTGGTTCATAGTTTCTTTAAGTTAATATATCTGTTGTCTATTCTAAAATTTTGCATTGCGTTTACTACGGTTGTGTGTTCTATAGTGTCGAAAGCTTTTTCGTAGTCTAAAAATGCTATAAAAACTGGAAACATGTATTCGTTACATTTTTCTATTAATATTTTTGTGGTTAACAGGTGATCGGAAGTTGAATAGCCTTTTCTAAAACCTGGCTGTTCATATGGTTGGTACTCATCTAATTTCCTTGTTAGTTGGGTAGTTACGACGTTGGTGAGTATTTTAAACAGGTATGACAGTAGACTGATGGGCCTGTAGTTTTCCAACTTTCGATTACCACCTTTCTTGTGTAATAAGATTACTTTAGAGTTGTTCCAGCTCTTAGGGACTTTGCCCTGGTGTAAACAACTACTGTCTATAAGCTTAAATACAATTGCAATGAGTTCGTTACCTCCTTCTAATATCATATCTGTGATAATCCTCTCTTCTCCTGCAGCTTTATTTCTCTTCATTTTTTTTGCAATGCTGTCGTTACCTCTGAAATTGTTACTTTTGGCATTATTTCCGATTCAACATTTTTTTATTAATTTCCGTGCTGGTCTCATTTCATCGTATTGTTGATGTGTTCTGTAGAGTTCCGTGTAAAATTCTTTTATTCGTTTCAGTATGTTTTCTCTAGTTGTGATTTCATTTACGTATTTTCCCATTAATGATATTTTCTGACGTCGTCCTAGTGTCGGTCTGAGGCATTTCATACTCTTATTTTTTTCAATAGTAGTTGTTGTTATTAATTTTTCTTCTTCTTTACTTTTTTGTTTTCTGATTCCTTTTCTAATCTGCCTATTAAGTTCTCTATATTCTTCGGTTCCCTTTTTGTTAGATTTATTTAAGATCTTCCTTTTTTCTATTTGTTGTAATATTTCTTTGTCGAATTCATTGTGTTTTTTTTTTGTTGTTTTTTCAGTTGCAGAATGTTTTTGTTCGCTGTTTCGGTTATAAGGATATTCAAATCATCAACATCATTGGAGTTTATCTGCTGCATGTTAACTTGATTTAATGCATGCATTATCTTTTTATTAAATTCACTATTTTTTATTTCTTCAGATGTCCATTTGTGTCTTTTTTCATGTATTCTTTTTCTTTCTGGTTTTTTGTTTATTACTAGTTTTGTTCTTATTACTCTATGGTCGCTTCCTAGGTCAAACTGATTTAATACCGATACGTCTTTTACTAGGTTTCTATTTTTCGTTAAGATATAATCTATTTCATTCTTTGTCTTTTTATCGGGGCTCGTCCATGTCCATTTTCTGCTTAGTCTTTTATTGAAAAAGGAATTCATTGAGTACATGTTATGTTCATTCATGAAATTGAGAAGCATTTATCCTCTATCGTTTCTTTTCCCATAGCCATAATTGCTAATTAAATGTTCATTATCTTCTTCTTTTTTGCCCAATTTAGCATTAAAATCTCCTAATAGTATTTCGTAATTTGCTTTATTTGTTTCTATAGTTGTTCTTATTTCATCATAAAATATTTCTACTTCTTCATCGTGGCTTTTGGTTGGAGCGTATACTTGGATCACTTTCAGAGTGGTTCTTTTATTAATTCTGATGATAATATATGCTACTCTGTCTGATATGGGCTTGAATTCCTCGATACACTGTGTGAGGCTTTGTTTTACCAAGAATCCCACTCCAGTGTATTCGCCACCTTTATGCATAAAATGTCACAACATATTATTTTCTAGATATTCAGAAAGCTTCACTTCTAGTTATACGACCGTTATCGATCTTTCGTTTGATATCAAGTGGGCTACCATATTCACTATCGCGACCTTATTGACAGCAGATGATTAATAGCAATATTTCCTTGAAAGATCAGATGTAAAAGTTCATATTTTTCAGGGTGTCTCAGAATGTGACCGAGGTATTCCAGCTTCCGTGTCTTTATTATATTCACCAGTCGTGTTGTCTGTATTCGTGTTGTCTAAGGATCTCCTAATTTCTAACTCAGAAAGCAACTGATTTCGATTCTGATGACACACCGTTCTCTCTTATTGCTAAAGATACATGAGGTGATTGTATTAGTAGTTTTCGCGCTGTATAAGCCGAACGTATTCAGAGTAAGTTTCCAAGGTGCAGGCGTCAACGTAAACTTATCCTGGACATGTTCAGGATTTTTCACTCCACGAACTTTTTTCGGATTCGTAATATTACATTACGGGTTTCAGACATTAAGGTTAGAGAAGGAAGCCTTTTCTTGTCCCTTCCTTATTTCGAAATCACTGTCAACAAAAAATGCAAATGCAACAAATTTGTATTTCAACAAAGAGAAAGAGAATAACAGCAACAGGCAAAGGATTTACTCTGTGTGGAGTATGAAGGGAACCAGTCTCGTTGGAACTTTACCGCGCTGAGCAGATGTGACGTGAATTGTAAATTGTAGAATTCCCTCATCTTCCTTAGTCTCAGCATTCGTATGGCTTGCAAATTGTAGAAGCCTCGGAGGTGTAACCAGAGAAGGTTCCCATTGTTTTCATTCTGGTGGGATATGTTATATGCCATTAGAGTGAAGACTTAGTCTTTTGCTAGCAGTTGCCGCTAGGGCATCTATGCCATTTCGTTCGTTGCAATTCGGGACTGCACGCTGGGGTTTGTTTTGGTTGGATCAGGGAGAGCAGCATATGTGCCTCCTGATGAGAGACTAATAAGTTTCGAAACCGGTAGAGGTGCTTGCAGCACTCTCTGATTGGACTGGAATATGGTTCGGCTGTATTTTCGTTTTGCAACGAAATTGAAAATGGTTATTCATTTTTGATTTACATTTACACTGTGTGGAGTATGAAGGGAACCAGTCTCGTTGGAACTTTACCGCGCTGAGCAGATGTGACGTGAATTGTAAATTGTAGAATTCCCTCATCTTCCTTAGTCTCAGCATCCGTATGGCTTGCAAATTGTAGAAGCCTCGGAGGTGTAACCAGAGAAGGTTCCCATTGTTTTCATTCTGGTGGGATATGTTATATGCCATTAGAGTGAAGACTTAGTCTTTCGATTAACTTTCTATTCATTGCCTTTCTTAGAAGTTAGAAATTTGATTAGCGTCTTTATTATTTCGACAATATAATTTGGTATTTCCACGCCGAAATCTGGCTTAAGTTTTTGTAGAGAGTAAAAGTTGTTGAGTTGCTTGGAAATTGCAGCTTGTTATTTAGATATAAAAATTACCTTTAACTTCCTGGGGGTTAAACATTATCTGAAGGAAGGAATAATTATTTAGTAAAGCAATAATTTCCAATTTTGATATATTGAATTTGATAGGTTGTGTCATTGTGCTGTGGTTTATTACACCACAAAAATAATGAAATATAACAAGACACAAGAAATAGTTTCAGAATAAGTTTGATGTGTTGTTTATGATTATAAGAGACTAAGAGAATAAGAGACTAATTTAACTCATAAATTAAACTGAAAAATAAACCACAAGAATATGTAGGTACTTACAAGCTCATCTAGATAGAAGAAATTAAGTAAAAACAGAGTACAATTTATTGTAATACTACCGTACGTAGTACGAATTAAAAATCCGTAGGGTGTTCAGAGAGAAAAATTCGACCTCCGCGAACGCTCGATTTTGTAATGCGCAGGCGTTCTCCCTCTGGGTACGTTCGGGTTGTCCAGCAGTCCAGCGCGAACAAAGCTAGTATTCCTTAACACCTTGAACGCCACGTGAGTTGTTTTTAGCTCACGCCTTGTTTAGCCCAGGCGCTCAGTGAGTTAAAAATAATTCACATTAACATTGAGATTCTGAACGTGGAGCTTGAAAGCAAATACAAAAAATTTTAATGTGGCGCTTAATGTGTTAAACTCTAACTACTATTTTCTGTGAAATTTTAATTTTATCTACTGATATTGTCACTGCAGAGATTATTAAGTCACTCAACAAGATCCTGTTTCCTATCTCCCTAATTCAAGAAAGGTCTCGAATTCTTTCTTTATTAGTCCAATTGATAAATCTGAACTGATCCAAACAATCAATAAAATAGTATCAAAAGCAAATCTCCCTGTAGTACTGATGGACTATAAACAAAAATTTTCTCAAATCTCCCAGAAAATATGTTGGGAGTCATCATCTCACTAATTAATGATTTTTTTGAGAAACGTAAATTTCCAGAGTGCCTAAAGACAGCCACCATTATTCCTCTTTATAAGGGTGGTGAAAAAACTAATGCCTGCAATTATAGACCTTTTGCATTACTACCGGTACTCTCCAAAATTTATGAGAGACTCATAAAAGCCCGTTCATAACAACATTTTATCATAAAATCAGTTCGGCTTTTTAAATAATAAATGTACCACTGATGCCATGTTTCCTGTACTACATAAGGTTTATCAGGCACTAAACAATAATCTGCACACTGACACTGGTTTTTGTGATTATGCCAAAGCTTTTGATTGTGTAAATCATGACATTTTAATAAAAAACTAAATTTCTACGGAATTCAAGGTATTTCTTTGAATTCTTACTTGGATAATAGAAAACAACTGGTTAGAGCAAATGATACAGACTCTGGTCTCAAGAATCTTGTATGTGCGGTACCACAAGGTTCAGTATTGTGTCCTCTACTTTTCCTTTTCTTTATTAATGACATTCTTCTTCTTAGGGTGTCTGTCCGTTCCGAACGTTGGTGATCATTCTGGCTATGATGACTTTGTTAGTTGCTATACGGAATAGTTGTGTTGAGATCTTTCTATACCATGTTCTCAGATTAGCAAGCCAGGATATTCTTCTTCGTCCTGGGGCATGACATTAAATGACATTACTAATTTAAAAATCGATGTAAAAATTTGATGATACCAGCATCTTGAAGCAACTGAAATATCGCAACTCTTCGTGCTGCTATAACTTCTGAACGATTCTAATTTACTCTCTTTTAATGTAGATAAATCAGTAGCATTATCTTATAAAGGAGCTCTTCAACTTTTACCTCTTAATAACAGCCAGATCAGTATCATTGAATCTGCAAAATTTCTTGGTGTTTGTTTAGACAGCAATCTTAAATGGTCCCTTCATACCGATGTGTTAAGTAAGAAACTATCCTCAGCTTGCTATGTAATAAGATCTGTTTCGAAGAAAATCAATTTAGCCTTTTCCAAAATAACATATTTTTCTTTGTTTGAGTCGCTTCTTCGATGTGTACCGTCTTGCTTAAAATATCGAATACAATAATTGTAACTGTGGATTATTTGCAAGGCCCTTCACAGAGCATAATATATTTTCTTGGAGACGCCGAAAACTTGCGCATAACTTTTTTTGATAGCGTTAACTGACTTTTGCTCCACCCGGTATATGACTATCTCCAAAGCCGATGCCGCACTGCAGGATGCCTAGATGGTCGGTTGGAGGGTGGATTTTAAAGGTGGATGGTGGAGGGGCGCTGCATCCTGGACGCAGTGAAATAGTGAAATGAAGTCAGAAGTCAGTATCCAACTGACTGCTGAGGAATCATTTGTTACGTTACATTTGGTTTGTTTTTTAACATATTTAACTATTAGAGGTAGAACTCACTAACTACACTTTTCAGAAAGTGGAGAAAAAGCGACTTAAAGGTATAAATTGTTTTTTAAATTCACCTGACTTGAATATTGGATTTTTTTAATGCAACTGCAATGAATAAATAAAACAGACATTTTAAACCATGTTTCGTCAAATAGTGGGTCTTCTGGCTCCCAAATTGCCCTTCTTTTATACACAGCACTTATTACGCTTTCCTCCATAGCCAGGTTACCCGGATGGAATATCAAACACGACTGATTTGGATTTTGGGTGGATAGACGCCTGGCGAACCACTGGATGGTTAGATGGTAGTGGGAGGCCACTGCGGCTACCGTTGTCTTGTTATTCGTGGTATAAGTATCTGGATGGTCGCCAGGCAGGTATCTACCATCCACCATCCTACCAAACTTCCTGCAGTGCGGCATCGGCTCAAGAGACCCTCTGACTATCTCTAATGAAAGTGAAACTAGTAAGGGCGTTTATGACGCTCTCTGAACGAACTGAAATATAGGAAATCTCTTGATTTCATTGTACAGCGAATTATTTTATATTAGTTTTAGTCCTAACTGAGTATCGGGACCAAGTTTTCGTTGGAATGTTGCCACGTTGAATAGGCAGGTAGTGAGGTGCAGACTTTAGACCTCCTCGGTCTTCTTTTATTCAGCATTCACTGTGTTTTCAAGTAATAGAAACCACGAAGGCGTAACCAGAATTTTTTTTATTTCTCCGGGAAAAAACTTCAAAGTATTTCAATATCAATTCATTATTATATCATTTGTTACCAAACATTTTTTAAATTACTGAATTATATCGTAGACCTTGTATTTCCAAGTAAGTACCCGTATGTGATTTCATTATAGAAAATAAAGAAGTGTGTATACCTATATCTAAATGTGAATACTTTATGTGGGTTCCCTTACTAGTTCATACATAAAATAGAAATTTCTATTGACTTTAAAGCAATATTGACAATTTTCTTAAAAATATTGTCTTTTTGGCATTTGTTTGTAAAATAAAAACGTATAACTGTTTGGAAGCGTTTATGTAAGCAAAATAGATCGTTGGAAGACTTAAAACATCCTACTGTATGGTAACAAGAAATAATCTCAGGCCTTTTATTGCACTAAGACAGTGATACTCAACTTGCGACCCGCGGGCTGCATGCGGCCCTCTAGCGTTTTTTATGCGGCCCGAAGGCTAATAAAGGGCCCTGTGATCAAATTATTTGTCAAATTTCACGTGTTTTTCAAATTATTTAATAGTATACCGATGTGTTTAGGCGTGTTTGGGCTAGGGATGGGAGAAACCTACCGGTTATAACCTAAAACCGGTTTTTTTCTTTGCAATAATCGGTTTTTCTGGTTGTTTCTTTGTCCCGGTTATAACCGGTTTTTTCTTTTTAAAGTAATAACCGGTAAAAAACCGGATAGGTGGGAAAAATACTGAATTTAGAGAAAAAATGGGAAAATGTTTCGCCCCCGTGCATAAGTGAGAAACTTTAAGCTGACTGAAACCGATTTTACAACACTGATGACTGATTTATATACTGATATGGACTGATATCGATACGAATGTAGTATGGCAAACTAAAGTGCAATGTAAATGTAACTTATTTGGTATTGGCTATGACTATAAAAACCTAACACCGGTTTTTGGAATAACCGGTTTTTTGTCCGGTTATAACCGCCAGGTTAAACTGTAGGTAAAAAAACGGTATAACCGAAAACCAGTGTTTTTGTCAACAACCGCCATCCCTAGTTTGGGCGTAAAGCAGACAATTTAATGATTTTAATTTTAAATTATATTGAACTTTTTAAGAACTTAAAAGCAAGGTATTATTAACCTTTAATAATAAATTATTAAAGTTAATGAACAAATACTCATTTTAAAAATTGTCAATACTTATTTACTACAGTGCAACGACCCATTTAGTAATCACAAGACAAATTCAGGTCCTGATTAACAAAAAATATTTTTAATAATTGTGACCTTGAAACAACACCCTGTATATTAAAATTTTCAAAATTCGTCTGCACATTTGAAAAGAGTACAAAAACTAAGTTTAATATGTTTTGAAACTTCGAGTTCTTAAAAATTTCGACATAATTTCAAAATTAAAGTCATTGAATTGTCTGCGCAAAAAATGGAAGCTCCACTAAAACTCTTTTCAAATGTGCAAACGGGTTTTGAAAATTTTAATATACAGGATGTTGTTTCAAAGTCACAATGGATTTATAATGTTGTTTAATCCGGACCTGGATTTTTCTTGCGATTAGTAGTTGGGTGGTTTGGGTTCTAAATATGACATATGTGTACCAAATATCAAAAAAATATACAAGGCGGTTCTAAAGTTATGGGTCCAGAAAGAAATGGGCAAAATCGATAAAACACCCTGTAACTCGGTTATAAAGTCGGTGGAGCAATAAATTTAGTATGTCTAGAACCGCCTCATTTACCTCTATTCACCATTCAAGTATTTCCGTTTCCCAATGAAACACCCTGTATACTACTTCATCTTGATTGCGGCCCGCAAGCTGTGGCAATAGCTACTATGTGGCCCAGGAAAGAAAAAGGTTGAGTATCGCTGCACTAAGATGAATACAAATTGTTCAAAATATAGAAGAATTCGCAGGCGTAACCGTATTTTCATTAACGGCGGCTTGCACAATGCTGTCATCATGTGGATGAAGAAATAACTCCTATTAGTAGTGATCAACTTTGATTATCCTATTTTTAAAATCCAATTAAAATATTATAATAAGTTGTGAGCCGATCTTGGCCTCAGAACGCGCTATTAAAATATCGATATATTGGCCAAAAATAAACTTGCGAACATTGTCGTAAGCTCAAAATGTTTTTTGTGAGTTCTTCTATCATTATTGTTAATTAAAGTATAAATGTTTCTAGCTCAAATTTGCTTAAAACCCTTATAAACAAATTAATGTACAATTTTTTAAAGAAAATTATAACTTCAAACGGGTATAACTTTAAAACAAATGACGGTAAAATAATAAACTTTGTTTGGAAGCCTATTAATTAAGCTTTAAAATGAGACCTTCTAAGGCTCATTTGCATGCGTAAAAGCCGAGTTACGATCGATAAAGCTTCTAAAAATGCTTATTTTGCAATTTGCACTATGCACTAATTTTACAATATCTTGAGTTCTAATTGTCGGATTTAAGTTTAGTAATAGTATATTATTCAACGAGCACGTAATGATGGCTATTACTCACGATGATGAAGTTTGCGACACGAGCCGTAGGCGAGTGTCGTAATTCATCAAAGTGAGTAATAGCCATTACATGCAAGTAGAATACTATACTTTTTCTACGACCTTTTTTATTTTAATTAGTAAAAAATATAATTATAAACTATTAAATTATAATAATTTACAAAAGTACCTAAATGCTGTGTACCCCTAGGCTGAATAATTGGTTGCCTACTATTACCAAATTCTTATTTATTGTAAAAATACAACAAGAAATAGTCCATCCAAGTTCTATTCGTTTCTGAAAAATTATAAGCATAAATTTGTACCTACTGTCAGTGAATCTAATAAATAGGAAATGGCTATTGTCGGTGGACATATTTCATATAGTTATAATGTGTATTTACATTTAACTATATTTAATATAATAATATAACTATGTATATATAATATGTTATAACATATTTAACACAATATAACTTGAAAAGTAAACACAATATTAGTTATAAATTCCAATTAGCACAGACAAAATGCGCTAATGATAAACGTCAAAATTTTTAGTAAACAAGCTATAAACGTAAAAAATATACTGACATTGTTACAGTTACAATTCATTTAAAATTATTTAGAAGTTAATTATTGATATAAATTACAATAATTGTTGTATTAAATAAACAAGTTTTAAGTAATTTTATTTGCAGTTTATATACGATTAATATTAAAAGTGGCATGCGCCACTTGAAGCTAACTTCAGCCCGTGAGTAATGACCCGTGAGTAACTTCAGCCCGTGAGTAATGAACTATTACTCACGGGTACAGTAATGAGTGCTATTATCTATGAAAAAATAGCGAATAATGAGCATATTATTAAACGGTCGTAGAAAAACGTTTTTTCTTCGTTCCATCAGAATTGAAAAGGACACGGTGACCTCTATTTGGCGCCTAGACTATAAGGGCTAGTGGCGAGTTTTTTATTTGTGTTATATCTAGGGTACTTACAAGAACTTCGTATTTGTCCCATTTTATTACAACTCGAGTACCTTGTGGTCTTCGTTTTCTTGTGGGTTCGAAGAAACAGAGTATTGTGATATTTCCATGCTTCCCTTTTATACAGCATATTTGATTTCACGTTGATTTGAAAGAGATGCAGTTTTTTCTCTAATTGTTACTATTCGAAAACTGAATCTTTCGTATTGAGTTCAAGAATTTTGATTTGACAAATAATCCCCCCCGAAACCTTCTTCCATTACATCAGAGTTTTGTACTGGTATTTAATTTAGCACATCAAATATTATAAGTAGACAAACGAAGAAAGAAATAAGTGCAATAAGATATACAAAAAATTAAATAAAACATTTCAGTTTAAAGAGAGATACAGAGTATTAGGATTTAGTTACATTTTTAGTCTTTTAAGTTCTAACTTAAACTTCAAGAAAATATATTTTCTAACGAGCTAGATAACTCTGAAATATATTTGTTTTTAATGGATATATTTACTTTAAAACTAATGATTTTTTTTAAAAACGATAAACTTACCTGTTTATTTTTTAGTCTTACATTATCACATTTGAACTGAACAGACAGTTCATTGACTGATTTCTAAGAAAACGAAAGGTAGCATAAAACGTTTCATATACATACATATAATGAATTACAAAACAATGTGCTAAAAAAGGAATTATGGCTAAACCATATATTCCGTGCCCATTTAGGTTTAATACGTGGGTAATATAATAAAAATCAATACAGTAACTCTTATGTATAACCGTCTTCCTTTCTTGGAGTATTGTAATTAAGCACAACTGAGTTGTTTTAAAGGGTTTTTTCCGCGAACAACATTTTTTTTTATTTAGCTTAATGCCTCGACAACTAATGACCACTGGCATGGTGCAGTTGATTTTGCAGTCAGATACCTAATGTACCTACTGTGTGTTTAGTAAATGTCTCGTTACTTTAAAAAGTCGACTTCATTGACTGATTAGTTTGTTTATTTCTAGTGTATATTTATTGTGATAGTATAGTGAGTGTGACCAACTCCAATTCAGTCGAATTCGGGACAAGACTGATACCTGAAATCCGGGACTTTTCAATGAAAATCGTGTCATTTTTTTAATATAGAACTCTAATATAATCATTTTATTTATTATTTTTATGTAGCCAATGATATTTTTGATGGGACTCGGCCACAATGGGTTGTAATGATAATTACATTTTTGTTAGTTTTTGACGTTTCGACTGCCAAATTGGAAACTGTTGTCAAAGAAGGGAAAATTGGAAAATCAACTGATGTTGGATTTTCATGTAAATATAACCTTAGGTTAATAAAAAAATGTAATTATCATTACAACCAGTGGTAACTTAATTCCATCAAAAATATAATTGTCAAACACACATGCCAAAAGAAAACCGCTTCAGAACATTTTTATTTTGATTACTTCTTACTATTGTAGCTTTTTTCTTAAAATCATATTTGTCTTGCGATGAAATATAATACCATCACACAATCTAAAAATTGTCGACTTTTGTCGCCCCACCAATTGAATTTGATGTGAATTCTTAGAAAAATAACGTATTCAAAATTTCAAAAAAGAATTTTACCAAAACGTTGAAAATTCAGATGGACCGGAAGACTTGTCCCGGACGCCGGGACACGACTTCGTAATTCGTGTAGTATAGTATAAATGCAATTTGGGGTTTTATAATACTATCCAACAGAATAAGAGGCAGCATTAAGAAAAAAGAGGAAATACGCTTAAATGAATTAAGGGTTCTTTTATGTAATGTTTCATCATCATTCTCTTTGCCTTATCCCTATGCGGGGTCGGCTTCCCTAATTGCATTTCTCCATACAATTCTATCTTGGGTCATATCAATATGAATCCCCTTTACCAACATGTCCTGCCTAATCGTCTCCCCCCACGTATTCTTTGGTCTTCCTCTCCTACTCCTTCCAGGAATCTGCACTTCAGCAATTCTTCGTATTGGGTGATTACCGTCTTGACGTTGAACATGACTAAACCATCTCAACCTATGCTCTCCCATTTTGGAATCAATTGGTGCCACATCTAGACTTCCCCTAATATACTCATTTTTAATTTTATCCTTCTTTGTCACTCCACTCATCCATCTAAGCATTCTCATTTCCACCACATGCATTCGTTGTTCTTCTTTCTTTTTCATTGCCCAACATTTAGTTCCGTACATCATAGCCGGTCTTATGGCTGTTTTATAGAATTTCCCCTTCAACTTCATTGGAATTTTCCTGTCAAACAGCACACCACTCGCTTCCTTCCACTTCATCCATCCAGCCCTAATTCTACTGCATGCATCTCCATATATTTCTCCATTACTCTGTAACACCGATCCCAGGTACTTAAAACTATTGCTTTTTACAATCAGTTCATCATCTAAAGATACCATTTTATTTGTAGTAACTCCATCTTTAAATGAACATTGCAAATACTCTGTCTTTGTACTACTTTTAAAGTTTTATACCTTTTTCTTCCAGAGCTTGTCTCCACTGTTCCAGTTTTTGTTCTAAGTTTCTTTCACTATTTCCTACCAACACTACATCATCATACATTAAGCACCATGGAATGTTACCCTGTGGTTTCGCTGTTATCTGGTCCAAAACTAATGAGAATAAATACGGACTAAGCACCGAGCCTTGGTGCAATCCTACTTTCACATGAAATTTATCAGTCTCTCCCACACCTGTCCTAACACTAGTCGTTACTCCCTCATACATATCCCTCACAATCTTTACATATTCACCAGGGAATCCTTTCTTATTGAGTGCCCACCACAAAATCTCTCGAGCAACTCTATCATATGCTTTCTCAAGATCAATGAATACCATATGAGCGTTTGTTTCTTTACTCCTGTATTTTTCCATCCACTTTCTTATAATGAAAATTGCATCTGTTGTTGATCTGCCCTGCATAAAGCCACATTGATTCTCGGATATTTCGGTCTTTTCACGTATCCGTCTATCAATTACTCTTTCCCATATTTTCATGATGTGGCTAAGCAGTTTTATAGCCCTGTAGTTTGTACCTTGTTGTATATCTCCCTTGTTTTTGTAGACAGGTACTAGTATACTGCTTCTCCATTCGTCTGGCATTTGTCCAACTTCCATAACTATATTAAATAAACCTGCTAGCCACCTTGTTCCTGTCTCTCCCAATGCTCTTCATACTTTCCCAGGAATATCATCTGGTCCTACCGCTTTTCCTTTCTTTATTTTTGAAGCGCTTGAGCCACTTCGAGCACAAAACGAGCCACCTCGTTTTTTATTTTGGTGACCATTGCTGCTACTGTCTCCGTTGACTCTACAGGCTGTCTGTCAAATTCTTCATTTAATAAGCTGTCAAAGTACTTTCTCAATCTCTTTTTGACATCCTTTTCGTGAACTTTTCTTTTATATAATGTTTAATATTCTATATCTTTAGCATTGGACTAAGGCTTAAAGCACTCAATTGGTGTTTTCCACCAGTTGAGACAGAAACTTCTCTACAACGAGTTTTCCAAACTTCGAAAATATATATTCGTCTTCCTTCAAAAAGTTTTAGTAAGTGTGCTCTAATTTAACTATTTTTTTCTAGAATGATAGCAATGAGAGAGCTGATATAATTTTAATCTAATATATTTATTTTAAATAAATTATTTGAGTATAAATCAACATGAAACAATTTTATAAAAATTGTGGAATTGTGAAACTGTAGTGTGGAAGTGTAAAAATATTTTGGAAGTAATAATAATTATCACACGTATCGCGTGTAATTTAATAAACGAATAATGATAATTAATATGTAATTATCAAGATAATAACACGAATTTATTTCCCATTAGATCAAGATATTCACTTTAGTGGCTTCAGTTACTTTTTTATTTGGTTTTACAAACATTTCAAGGTAAGCACACTCATCGAAAGATATTATTATGTAATTAAAGACAAAATAATAACAGTTATTAATGAATTCCCAAATATTGCAAAAATACTTCCTATGTACTCATTTGAATATTTAATATATACAAGGTTTTTAAAGATATTATCTTTAACAAAAAAAATGTCTAGATAATATCATGTCTACATAATATTCATTATGAGACAAGTGATAAAAAACAAATAGAAAAATATAGAAACACATAATATGGCATTAAAAATGTATAAACATTTTCAATTTATTATAGCATTATATTCTAGTTCAACCAAAGAGTGCAGCAAGTGTCTATACTGGTTTCGGAACTTTTTCCCCTCGTCAGTAGACACATGCTCTTCTCTTTGACTGAAGCAGGATATTCCGATATTCTATTCTGAGCAACTCTCAGCTGAACTTACAACTAAGAATCAAGTTCCTAAAATGTTATGTGTATCCTGTATTACTATATGGATGTGAAACCTGGATCATGAAGGTTAACATGATGAACAAATTAGAAGCCTTTGAGATGTGGTCGTATCGTAGAATGCTCAGAATATCTTGGGTTCAACGCATTTCAAACAGAGAAGTCTTAAACAGAGTAGGTCAAGGCGAAAGTGACTTAATGAAGATGATAAAAAAGAGAAAACTTAAATATCTGGGGCATATAATGAGAGGTAGCAGATACAGGATGCTGCAGTTAATACTCAATGGAAAGATCGACGGAAAAAGAGGAATTGGTCGAAAGAAATATTCATGGCTCCGAAACCTTCGTCAATGGACTGGCTTATCAGCAGATCAATTGTTACATGCCGCACAAGATCGAGAACGATATCGGCAAATTGTTATGGAAGCTACCCACGCCTAAAAATTTGGGCACGGTACTTAAAGAAGAAGAAGAAGAGGATATTCCGACGCGTGCAGTCTCGGATTGCAACGAATGAAATGACCAAAATTAAATATTGTATACTATTGGTCAGAATATAATATGAATAAAATAATCCTGTTAATATTTTTTTATTAAAGAAAACCATATCTCCAAATAAAAAAACTTGTATATGTAAATATATTCAAATGAGTACATAGGAAGAATTTTTGCAATATTTGGGAATTCATCAATAACTATTGTTTTTTTTTCTTTAATTACATACTAATATCATTTGACGTGTATGCTAACCTTGAAATGTTTGTAAAACCAAATAAAAAAGTAACTGAAGCCACTAAAGTGAATATCGTGATCTAGTGGGAAATAAATTTGTGTTTTGATGTTGATAATTATTACATATTAATTATTATTATTGGTGTATTAAATTATATGTGATAGGTATAATAATTAATTCTGCAATTCCATAATATTTACACTTCATCGCGATATTTTAATTAATTGGTCCTATTTCATACAATTTTTATATATTTATAAAATTATTTGATGTTAATTTATACCTATATAATTTAATAATAATAAATATATTAAATTAAAATCATATCATATGTCTTATAGTTATCATTCTAAAAAAGTTAGTAATATTGAAATAATTGGAAACTTCATGAAAGAAGACAAAGATATACGAATACTCGTATTTTCGAAGTTTGGAAAACCTTAACTTTTTAGTTAAGTCTTAGGTATTTGTTGGAGATATAGTATTTAAAAATCCACGAGGAAAACAAAATTCTTGTAGCTGGCTGTGTACCATAAATCACAAAAAAAGACTGGATCCTTTGTAAAAGGTATATTTAAAAGACCCCAATAAGGGTTACATAATAAAACAAAACGTTTTCGGATTAACAAGTAATCCATCATTAGTGTTAAGCCAATAGCCTGCATGCTAGTATTTTAAACATTACATACAAAGGACCCCTTACTCTTTTATACAGGTTTACTTCCTGTTCTTCCCCAACGTGGTTTCTTATTTTGTTGGAATATAATCATTCCACCTCTATTTAGTTTGACCAATGCTTCTTCCTTCAATTGGTGACTTGTCTTAAGCTCTTCTACCCAATCTGTTTTCTGCGTTTTTTTACAGTGTGTCAAAGCCAAATGGAATAAATTCATTATTTCGTGAATGAGCGATTTTGGAAATAAATCCCGAAACAGGTCGATTTTTATTTTTAAATTATGATTTTTTGGCATATACAGGGTTTTTGGTAAAGAATGGGCCACAGCTTAACCCTAGATTTCTAAGGTTAAATAGGTCGATCTAAGCTAACTTATCTTAGTTCAAAAGTTGATAATAACCGAAATACAGAGTGTCAAAGTTAAACTTTTATTTTATTTATTTTTGAATATTTCCTGACAGGTATGGGACAACAACAAGAAATTTGGTAAGTGGTGCTGGTATTGTACACCCTACTAAATTATGTTAAACACATGTTTCTGGCTACTACCATAGGCGTACGACGGGGGATCGTGAATGGTTGACCCATCCCAAATTTTACGCCACTGCCGCAATTTCTATTTTAGTGCAATTTTTTGATTCTACAATACTTTCTATAAAAATAACATACTCTTCATTGGTAACGGTATAGCCATTAAGCGTCGTTTAAACACAACGATAAGTCACAGCAACTAGTTGTGATGACAAGTTGAAACGCTGTTTAGACGCTGCGATTCAATGCGATACCACCTTCAACCCAACTCCAACTTTGATAAGTTGTGCGATGCACCGTTTACACACAGTGATAAGTTGCAACAACTCGATTGACCTTGATAAGTTGTTTGATTTATCGCTGTGTTTAAACGACCTTTTAGTTTTCAAAATAATTGAAGCTAAAAACGTAGGAGGATAATACATTAATCAAAATAATGTACCTTTTCATTTTTAACTTCAAATATCTCGAAAACTAATGGCTTTACCATTACGAATGAAGAGTATATTATACGAATCTAAAAATTATGCTAAAATAGCAGTTTCATCAGTGGTGTAGAATTTGGGAAGGGTCAACCATTCACTTTTCCCCTGTCGTACGCCTCTGGAAGTAGCCAGAAACGATTATGTAAAATAATTTAGTGAGGTGTACAGTGCCTACACTTTCTGCCAAGTATGATACGGATATGTCAAATTATTTTAAATTATCTTTTTTTTTAATAATTTATTCTTTATTTAAATCTTTAAGAACTATGTGTGCCCGGTACTATAATAGAAAACTATTTGACATATCCTTATGATACTTGGCAGAAAGTGTAGGTACTGTAAACCCTACTAAATTATGTTAAAAAATCGTTTCTGGTTAATACCAGAGGCGTACGACAGGGAAAGTGAATGGTTGACCCTTCCCAAATTCTACGCCACTGATGAAACTGCTATTTTAGCAAAATTTTTAGATTCTCCAATACTTTCTATGCAAACAATACACTTTTCATTCGTAACGATAAAGCCATTATTTTTCGAGATATTTGAAGTTAAAAATGAAAAGGCACACTTATTTTGATTAATGTATTATCCTCCTACGTTTTTAGCTTCAAATATCTCGAAAACTAATGGCTATATCGTTACCAATGAAAAGTATGTTATTTTTATAGAAAGTATTGTAGAATCAAAAAATTGCACTAAAATAGAAATTGCACCAGTGGCGTAGAATTTGGGAAGGGTCAACCATTCACGATCCCCCGTCGTACGCCTCTGGTAGTAGCCAGAAACGTGTGTTTAACATAATTTAGTAGGGTGTACAATACCAGCACCACTTACCAAATTTCGTGTTGTTGCCCCATGCCTGTCAGGAAATATTCAAAAATAAATAAAATAAAAGTTTGAATTTGACACCCTGTATTTCGGTTATTATAAACTTTTGTACTAAGGTAAGTTAGCTTAAATCGACATATATTATAACCTCAGGAATCTAAGGCTAAGCTATGGCCCATTCTTTACCAAACACCCTGTATATCATACTATTGACGTCAACCGTCTGGGCGTGATAACGTAATCGAAGATTTTTAATGAGAATAGGGGTCGTGTGCTAGCTCATTTGAAAGGTAATTCAATTATTGATTCAGTAATATAAACATTAATATAATTATTATTTATACAGGGTGTCCAAAAAAATGTATAATTAAATTAATTGACACAGAAAGAAGAATGTGCGTAATTCATTTAATTCAAAATACATTTTGCTGCTGTCAGAAAACAGAAATAAAGTGTTTATTTGACAAATAAACATTACTTTTCGCTTCAATTCAATGCTCAAGCTACGCATTCCAAATAATCTCATATTTTTAATAGACCAGGACTAATTTGTAAAAAAAACGTGTATTTTCGGATGTGAGAAGTGGCATTCGGATTTTTGCAGATAAAGTTAGGTGACACCTTCAGTAATAATAATTGACTTATGCTCCTTCTCAAATATGCCCGGAACATTAATAAAAAAATTAAAATACTTAAAAATTTCGAAAAAATCGCTTTTTCTGCTTTCTTTGCTTATAACTTTAAAACGGTTCGTTTTGGAACAAAGTCGTATAGAAATAAAATAAAGATAATTGAATTTTGTATGATATACGACTGGTCAAAAATGTCTTAAGATATTACCTTTTCTGCAATATAGCAGTAAATACAAAATAAGGGGACAAAATACGCTTGTTGTTATTCAGTTTCTTAACCACTTTAATGGCACTTAGAACCTTAGTAATTCGCTTAGAAAATTCTTATAATTTACTTAAATGGTCTACCAAATTTCATTAAAATCGACTTGATAGATTTTGCATAATAAATTTGCAATATAAATGTTTTTAAAAAGTTCAAATTTTTTAAAATCTTTCTGAACAAAAAGTAGACCATTTAGAAGTTGGCTAATTTTTTTACATATACGAGTAAAGAGGTGCTCTATAGTCCATGTGGTGAGACCGCTCCCGTCTGAAAAAAATTTCTGATTCGGTTTCTTTATGGATTCCTATTCAAAAATGT
The DNA here is from genome assembly GCF_917563875.1 of Diabrotica virgifera virgifera. Taxonomy (NCBI): domain Eukaryota; kingdom Metazoa; phylum Arthropoda; class Insecta; order Coleoptera; family Chrysomelidae; genus Diabrotica; species Diabrotica virgifera. The sequence goes on along the minus strand of NC_065447.1, from coordinate 83,764,374 downwards.
CCCCTTTAAACAAATCTGAAGGGTGTCGGGCAAAATTTTTGGGCAGAAATTGTTTAAAATTTTTTTTAAACAAATACAAAAGATTACGTTTTTTTGCTCTGGAACATAAATTTTTAGGTTTTTTGGGTCATTCTAAACAAGAAAGGTATCTTTTAATTTTTCTTAAAAATTGATAGTTTTCGAGTTATAGGCGATTTAAAATCTGAAAAATGCGAAAATACGCATTTTCGAGGCCTAAAAACTCATATTTAAATTAGTATTTTTGAGGTTGTCAGATACTTAAATTGAAAATTAAACATTCAGCTTCAAGATTCTGAAGAGTGGTTGCGTTTAACCTTAATTTATACCGTTGTTTTTTAATTGTTAATTATGCGTGTTTATCCGATTTTTTTGCCGGTGCGGCGAGCGCTATTTCAAAAATTTCCTATTTTCCTCCGAAAAATATTTATTCTAGATTCTTTGGAATATTCTAAATAAAATAAGTTTCTTGACTTTTTTCTCAAAAATTAATAGTTTTAAAGTTATAAGCGATTTAAAATTCAAAAAATGACAAAAAACGCATTTTTGGATTTTAAATCGCTTATAACTTTAAAACTGTTAACTTTTGAGAAAAATGTCAAGAAACTTATTTTATTTAGAATATTCCAAAGAAATTAGAAAAAATATTTTTCGGAGTAAAATAGGAGATTTTGGAAATAGAGCTCGCCGCACCGGCAAAAAAATCGGATACACACGCATATTTAACAATTAAAAACAACGTTATAAATTAAGGTTAGGCGCAATCACTCTTCAGAATCTTGAAGCTGAATGTATAAACTTCAATTTAAGTATCTGACAACCTCAAAAATACTAATTTAAATATGAGTTTTTAGGCCTCAAAAATGCGTATTTTCGCATTTTTCAGATTTTGAATCGCCTATAACTCGAAAACTATCAATTTTTGAGAAAATTTACAAGATACCTTTATTGTTTAGAATTACCTACAAAACTTAAAAATATATGTTCCGGTGCAAAAAACGTGATCTTTTGTATTTGTTTAAAAAAATTGTTTAAACAATTTCTGCCCAAAAATTCCGCCCGGCACCCTTCAGATTTGTTTAAAGGGGACATTTTTGAATAGGCATCCACAAAGAAACCGAATTAGAAATTTTTCCAGACGGGAGCGGTCTCACCACATGGACTACTACCTATCTAATACACTTTACAGAATTAAAATCGGATTTTTTAAGGAGCCTCAGCAGTGTTTTAAAATTATAAACAATTTTTTGGCTTAAAAACAAATAGCTTTGTTTAATAATAGAAAAATTAATTTTTTGCAATGCAAATAATTAAAACCGGTATATTTTGACTTAAACTTTCAAATGCTGTCATAGTCCTGTCGCCAGTAGGGGTACAACGGCCTTCTTAATTCAGATGGACTTACCCAAGTTTTCTTTATGTACTTTGACCCGTAGAACACGAATTTTTTGGGTAACAGTCGATCCGGATGTCGATAAGATTGTTATAAACAAAGAACTTGAGGAATTACAAAACTTAATTTTTAGCAATGCAAATAATCAAAACCGATAGAAATTGTCTTGAACTTTCAAATGCAGTAAGCAGAATTGCTATTTTATTTTTTAATCAAAAGTTATTCGGGTTCAAAAATTGCACTTTTTCGATTTTTTGAAAGTTTAACCGCGTTTATCTCTAAAATTACGCATGCTACGAAAAAACTTGTAAAGCCATTTTTTGCTGATAATCACCAAAAAAATACGAAAAAATGTTTTATTTTGCGAAAAATCGCTGTTATGTAATTCCTTAAGTTCTTTGTTTATAACAAACTTATCGACATCCGGATCAACAGTTACCCAAAAAATTCGTGTTCTACGGGTCAAAATACATAAAAAAACTTGGGTAAGTCCATCTGAATTAAGGAAACCGTAGCACCCACTCATGGACACAGCACTAATTTGTTTATAAGCTAAAAAATTGTTTATAATTTTAAAACATTCCTGAGGCTGCTTAAATAATCCGATTTCAATTCCGTAAAGTGCATTAGATAGGTAGAGTGCTTCTTTATATGTAAAAAAATTGACAAATCTTTGTATGTTCTAGTTTTTGTTGTGCAAGATTTTAAAAAAAAATTATTTTTTAAAAAAAGTTTAGATTGCAAAATTATTATGCAAAATCTAGTAAGTCAATTTTAAAGTTTGTTGTTCGGTTTTAGTACATTACAAAAATTTTCTAAGCGAATTAGGAAGGTTCCAAATGTAACCTAAGTGATGGAAAAACATTGAATAAGGACAGGCTTGTTTTGCCCCCTTATTTTATATTTATTGCTATTTTTCAGCAAGGGTGTTAAATTAAGACATTTTTAACCAATCTTATCTGATGGAAAATTTAATTATCTTTGTTTTATTCCTATACAACTTTGTTCCAAAATGAATCGTTTTAAAGTTATAAGCAAAGAATTTAGAAAAAAAAACGAAATTTTTTGAAATTTTTAAATATTTTATTTTTTTTATTAATGTTCCGGGCATATTTGAGAAGGAGCATAAGTCAATTATTATTAACTAAGTTATCACCTAACTTTATCCGTAAAAATCCGAATGCCACCTCTCACATCCACCTAAAAACAGATACTTCCTGGTCTATAAAGCGTTCATAAAAATTTATCTGTTAAGCTTGTTACGCAAGGAGAGCTAATTAATTATTAATAATTTGTAATTAATAAATTAAAAACAAATTTTAATCGATTTTTAAATACCAGCACCTAGAGACTTGCAACTATTTGCATTGTGTTCAAGACGATGTCAGGCAAAAAGTCTACAATAGAACAATGTCAAAATCAGTATATTAACGGCTAGATTTTGTTATTCGAGGGTTGTTAAGGTCGCTGAGAACCCATCCCTTGGAGCACCCGGTGTCCAGGGTTACTTCTAAGGCACGTCATTTCTGGATGACGGTATTCGACATCGATGGTTTCGAGGGTATTCGGCAATAAATTGATTTTGAAAAGGAATATGCCCTCAGAACCGACATCGACACCCGGAATACCTAGTGCCTAGGGCCTTGGAGTCTTCATCTTCTAGAGTTTCGAGGATTTTCGAGAAAATTACACGGGGATTTTTATGGTTGCTGAACACGAATACGCCATCAAAACCGACCCCGGAACACCTGGGGCCGACGGTCTCTGCTAAGGCAAGTCATCTGGAGTTTCGTGGGTTATCGGCACTGAATACATGCAAATAGATTACTAGTCGATTTTTGGGATCGCTGAATACGAATACGTAATCAGAACTGACTTCCGGGTCATCTGGTGCCCAAAGTCACTGATAAGGCATGTTACCTTCTTAAGTTTGGAGGGTTTTGGGTACCAGGTGCACCGGGGGTTGATTCTGATGAGGTATTCTTGTTCAGCGATTCCAAAAACCCCCAAGTAATCTGTTTGCATCAATTTAGTGCCTAATCCCCTCTAAACTTCAGATAACGTGACTTAGCAGTGAACTTTGGCACCAGATGCTCTTGTGGTCGGTTCTGACGGCGTAATCGTCTTCAGCGACCCCAAAAACCCCCTAGTAACAGAATCTGGCCATTAATACACTAATTGTGACATGTTTATGCACTTTTAGATGCATTTTATGCACTTGCTAAAATGCAATTATATTATGCTTTTCCATCCTGTAGGTGCTGTATTTAAAAATCGATTTATTATTTCCTAAATTCTCCGGTTTATAACAAAAAAGAATATCTGAAATTGTGAGAGTACAAGATTGGAAAAGCAGGGTAGAAAAAAATGGAAGAAAAGTATTGAAGCCTTGGGCATCCAAGTCCTGTTAAGTTGAATATACGAACACAACTAACAGTAATCGGAAAAAAATCAGAATTAGATATTAATCGAGAGTATACCAACACTGTTCAGTCAGGACTTTCAGCTCTCGAAGTGTAAACATAACTGAGACCTGATATAGGTTATATCAATTATTTACAATTTTTTCGGGAATTCTTTGAGAAAGCTTTTCAAATTGGAAGGCTTTTCAAATCCTCAAAAACCAAAATAAAATATAATGTTTATTACAATTATTTGTGGTTTAGTCAAATATAATAGGTAGTATGTTCAATAGTACCTACGTTCTTTAACGGTAAAATATTGCAAAACCTCTAAATTTTAAAGAACCGTTTGGATTGACATGGAATTTTTCATAAACATAGCTAATAAGTCAAAGAAAAAAAGTGATATTGTGCCGCTGGGTACTTTTCCCTGGGCGTGAGTTTCACCCCCTCTCGGGGATGAAAAAATATATTTCCAAAATAAGTCCGGAAATAGATAAACTGACCAATTCTAAGCAACTTTTGTTCTATAGAGTTTTTTCACTAAGTCAATACTTTTGCGAGTGAATATAGGTATTCATTTTTCAACAAAATAACCACGTTTTTAGACGGTTTTTGGTAAATATCTCAAAAAGTAAGTATTTTGTCGAAAAAAACATTCTTAGCAAAAATATAACTTGTAAAAAATTGAAAAAAATGATGTACATATTAGGTCTCTATACCTAGTAAAAGCATAGCTAATGAAAAAAGGTTCATATTTCTCAAATTCCAAATCAAATATTTTTAACCGGAATTAACCAAAAAATTAAGAACTTTTTGGGGAAAACTCATTACAACTTTTTTTAAATTTTTTAAAAAATCTTTGTTTTCGTTTCATAAAAAAAAATCTATTATCAAAAGTAAACAAGTTACGCTTAAAATAAAGTTTGTCCCTTTTCTTCGGTAAAAAAATTTGGAAAATCATCCCCTAATTAGCATCTTAAATGAACTTAATCGTTACTACTTCACAAGGTTCTTTACTCGTGTCTGTATTGTTTATATGATCTGTAAGTTTCGTTTGTTCAAAGTCCTTATTTTTGAAAGGGCTGTATTTAAAAGGACTTGAACGAGTCACTAATCACGAGTGTATCCAAATTTATAAACACCAAATGTTAACCAATTTTTGTCTTACAAAAAACAAAAAATACAAAATATTCAGAAAAGTAAAGCCGACATTTTTTATTGTTTAAGATCTTTGGTACCTCTAACAATTTTTAAGATATTTAGAAAACAAGCATTTTTTTCAAAATTAAAATTTTTAAAAATTTTAATTTAAAACCCATTTTTTTTTCAAAAATAAGCACTTTGAATCGATCAAACTTACAGATCATATACACAAATCATAAGCAAAGTACAACGTAAAGTGAAGCGGTAACGATTAATTTTCATTCAAGCTGCTAATTGGGGGATGATCTTCCCGACTTTATTTTGCCAAAACAAAAGGGACCAAATTTATTGTAAGCGTAACTTGCTTAGATTTAATGCTAGAAACTTTTTTTAAAAACAGGAGTAAAGATTTTTTTAAAGACTTTAAAAAAGTTGTAATGAGTTTTCCCCAAAAAGTGCTTCATTTATTGGATATTTCACGTTGAAATAGTCTATTTGGAATTTGGCGAATATAAACCTATTTTTAATTAGCTATAACTCTGGTTCTACTAGGTCTAGAGACCTTATGTATACATCTTTTTTTTATTTTTACAGGCTATATTTTTTCTAAAAACGTTTTTTTGATCAAATACTCACTTTTTGAATTATTTGCGAAAAACCGTCTAAAAACGTGGTTATTTTGTTGAAAAAATGAACATATTTACTCGCAAATAACTCGAAAAATATTGACTTGGAGAAAAATCTCGATAGAACAAAAGTTGCTTAAAATTAGTCAGTTTATGCATTTCCGAACTTATTTTCGAGATATATTTTTTCAGCCCCCAGTAGGGGTGAAAATCGCCCCCAAGGCAAAAGCACACATCGGCACGATATCACTTTTTTTCTATGACATATTAGCTATGCATACACCAAATTTCATGATAATCCAAGCGGTTCTTTAAAATTTACAGCAAAAACCGTGAAATAATGTACTACAAGTAATTAAAGCTATTACAAGTTGAAAGTTCATGTTTACTATTTCTTTGTAAAAATCACAGTTTTTCTGAATTTTGTATTATTGTACATGAAAAAAACATAAACGTCACCGAATGTATATTTACGGTACATGTAAAAACTAAACATGTAAATGTATACAACACATTTGTTTGTTTGATCAAAAAAAATACAGCAGGTTGACTTTTTCACTACAAATCCCTTTGTTAAACAGTGGCAGTAATATCAGGGAATCGGTTTCGGCCTTGTCGATCTATCGTCGTTTTATGAAACCGTTCCATTGTGTAATAAACGTAGTAAATAGCAAAATCGTGTTCGGCATTTTTACACTGATACAGTTTCTCAACTTTGAACTGCAAGATATGCGTTTACGAAATTCCATATTTAGTCCGCGCGCTCGTAATTACACCGTGTCCCGTGTCAATGGATCTTAGTGAATAACTTAAATATACGGTAAAATATAATTCAGAATTTAATCTTCTTTTTCTTTAAGTGCCGTCCCCCAATTGGAGGTTGGATATCATCACTATTTTTACTCTATCTATCGCTGCTCTAAAGAATTCTACAGAACGGCGTATGTTTTTCTTCAATAAATTCAAAAGTATTTTCAATTTTTAACTCATTATTTTTTATTTGACTTTAATATCATTCTAGATATCCTCATATTTTGAAATAAAAAAATTCTCTATATTTTACGAATAAAAAATATATTCTGAAGTTGATGGTTAGTAAAATACCGTCTATTATGTGGAATTCCAAGTAGTTTTACACTGCGCGTTATCAAAATCTATTTTTAGACTGTGGTGCCTGTTATGTACGAATCATGACATTCCTGTCTGCTACAGTTAGTCATTATTATTATTTCCTGGCGTATATTATTATAGTTTCTTAGTATTTTGTGTACATATAAGATATGGCTCGCAAATATCTTACTGAGGCTGAGTTACGGAAATTGTTACTGCTAGCGATTTTTATGATGATATAGAAGATGAAATAGTATCAAAAAACGAGGATGTATTGTTAGATGAAGATTTAAATGCTGAAAACATTCATTCCAGGTCATTTTTGACCTGGATCATTTTTACCCCCGTTGGTCATCCGTGTAACAAAAAAAGGTTGGTCATCGGAAGGTTAAACCAGTCCTTAAATTCTTCAACCATGACACTCTCCTTTTTCCTATACTCCTTCCTCCTCTTATCTTTCCCTGTATTATCAGTTTACCGATTCGACAACATGCCTCCACTCTTCTCTGGCTGCTTTCAGGTCTCCTGCTATATTATCTCGCCACCGGAGTCGAGGGCATCCACGTGATCTTCTTCCAGTTGGAACTTCTTCCCATACCAGCCTTACTGCTTTTTGGTCAGAATGTCTTCTGAGGTGTCCTGCCCAATGGAGTCTTCTTAGGGGTCTCCAACTTCTTGAAAATTTCAAGACCTTGTCTTGATCTTAAGACAAGATCAAGACAAGAAGTAATTTTAGATTTCAAGACAAGACAAGAAGTTTTATGTCAATACGAAGATTTCTTGTCAAGAAAACAAGAAATCTTGAAATATCTTGACTAATAATGAAAACTCTAAAACGTATTTATTATTAGTGAAAAAGATAACATTATTTTAACATAACTTAATATATTTTAATTTATTGAACATTTTATTTTATTTTATCTCTCGCAGATTGAAAATATTTCCAGTTTGTCTAAAAGTAAGTTTACCCCAATTGCCACCAATTGGAGTGTGCAATACTTTTCCTCTTCGAGTATTGAAGAAAGTGTTTTAAAGCTTCTCAGATACTGACAAAATTTACAAATCAGAACCCATTCTTTATCTAATATTTTGCAATTATTTAGATTTTCGATGTCGCAAAATGTAGTCAAACCATTTTTACACTTAAACCCCATGTTAGCATCTCGAAAGTTGAATGCCATTTTGTAGGCACATCTAATTTTGGCATAGTCATCTTACAATAATTTATAGCCTCGCAAGCAGAAGAATTGAAATCGAGAACAGTATCATTTCTATTATTTTATACTTCGATCTCATCCTCCAAATAATCAAAATCCTTTTCGAAGTCTAACTGTTTCGATTTGGTTCAATAATTTTTATGAAATCCTGGACAGCTAAGTTTAGAATAGGTATGTGCGAACCATACAAAATGCTTATTTGAAGCATGCAAGTACACATAAATTTTTCGTTAGTCAGGAAAGAAATGCAGTTCGGGGACTTTCCCCAGTGACAGTCGAGGCCGTGTCAGCACGCAACGCAATAAAAAGGTCGCTGGGGAAACACCGGATCGGGTAATCAAGAAATTTCAAGATCTTGTAATTTCTTAAGTCAAGACAGGATATAAGATGTCTAGAAAACGTCAAGACCAGATTTTTTAAAATTTATTGAATTTTCTCAAGACAAGACAAGAAGTTGTTGTCAAGACAAGAATTATTGTCTTGTCGACCCCTAAGTCTTCTGGACTTTATTTCTTTTATAATGTTGGCGTCTGGGTATAGCTCTTTGTTAGTTCTTATCCTATATTGTCCTGCTGCTTCTTCAAGCATAGGCACAAAGATCTTTCTTAGGATTTTTCTTTCCCAAACACGTAGTCTCTCTTCGTTTGCCTTTGTTATCGTCTTCGTTTCGCTTCCATAGGTACATCACTACTGGTCGTATAATTGTATTATATTTGTATCTTTATACGTATTGTATAACGTAACTTTATATGTATTGTAGAACGGCTTGAAAGCCATATGGGCCACGGAGAAACAAGAAAGTTATACCATCAAATAAATACTATTAGAAAAGGATTCAAACCGAGAATCAATTATTGCAATGATAAGGAAGGTAACTTACTTACCAACAAAGATGATATACTGTTACGATGGGTAAGGCACTTTCAAGAGTTGCTGGAAGGGGAACCTACTAACAACATAGAGCTGGAATACCGAAATGAGGAGCTCGTGGAACCCCCCTCGGTAGAAGAAGTGAAAATATCTATTGAAAAACTAAGGAACCACAAATCTCCAGGCAGCCATGGCATCCCAGCAGAATTATTTAAGCACGGTGGAGAGCAGATCACCAAATTGTTTGTAAAATTTGGTCTGAGGAGCAAATGCCTGAAGAATGGAGTTTAGGCTTAATATGCCCGTTACACAAAAAGGGAAACCAACTGGAATGCAATAATTACCGCGGAATAACTCTCCTAAATACAGCATACAAGATATTGTCAAACATTTTACACGAGAGATTGAAGCCCTATACCGAAACGTTTCTAGGAGAATATCAGGCAGGATTCAGGCGCGGACGTTCAACCATTAACCAGATCTTTACACTACGACAGATCCTCGAAAAAGCACAAGAGTTTAACATAGATATGTACCATATTTTTGTCGATTTTAAAGCGGCATATGACAGTGTCTTAAGACCAAGTCTTTACAATGCTATGAATGAGTTGGGAATTCCAAAAAAACTCATATCTATGATAAAAGTGACAATGGCGAAGATGCTATCAGCAGTAAAAATTCAAAACGACTCGTCAACCCCATTCGAAATACATAAGGGGTTAAGGCAGGGAGATGCGCTGGCGTGTCAGCTTTTTAATGTAGCCTTAGAAAAAGTTGTACGAGACGCTAATTTAGATAGCAGAGGAACAATATTTAATAGATCAGTCCAAATTCTTGCATATGCAGATGACGTGGACATAACAAGAACCAGGGCGAGAACTGTGGAAATCCTAACCGATCTAGTAGCAGCAGCAGAACTAATGGGGTTACATATAAATCAAAATAAAACAAAATTCATGGCGACCAACACAAACACAAGAGCTGGAAATGTTGATGCAGATCTAATCATCAATGACCAAAACTTCGAAGCGGTCAAAGAGTTCATATATCTAGGGACATCGGTTAACCCCAATAATGACACATCTGAGGAAATAAAAAGGCGAATAATAATTGCAAACAGGTGTTATCATGGTCTATCAAAGTACTTATCTAACAAACGTCTGTCTCAAAAAACTCGTATAAGGCTGTATAGAACATTGATAGTCCCCGTTCTCACATATGGTTCAGAGGCATGGACGCTAACTAAAACAGATGAATCCGCTCTATCAATTTTTGAAAGAAAGGTACTACGCAAGATATTCGGAGTGGTTTGTGAGAACGGAATATGGAGGCGTAAATATAATTTTGAACTGCAGAATATCTACAAGCAAACGTTTGGTGGAAAAGATATTATCACTATAATTAAGCGAAATCGCCTGCAGTGGGCAGGACATGTAGCCCGAGCCCCTGAATCGAACATGATAAAAAGGATTCTAACAGCTCAACCCGTGGGAATGAGAAGACGGGGTAGACCAAAGTTGAGGTGGACGGACGGGGTAACACAAGATGCCGAGAAGATCGAAGTCGGCAACTGGAAAGTGCAGGCAAGGGACAGAACAGAATGGCGTAAAACGCTTGAGAAGGTCGAGGCCCTCTAAGGGCTGTAGCACCATGATGATGATGATGATACCTATTGTTAGTTGTTTCGATTTTATAAGGTTTTGAAGGGCATAAAGATATCTGTAGTCGGCTTGTACCCTATCGTTTATTTCTTGTGATCCGTTATTGTCGTCAGTTATTGGTGTTCCAAAATACAATGGGTGATCAAATTATTAGAGCTACCTAGTAAAATTCAATGTTTTAGAGAAAGGGTATACAATTGAGCTGTATAATATATTAATGCGTTTGTTTCCATTTTACTGTCCTGTTACACTTTATGAAAGTGTAATAAATAGTCTGACAATAGTAACAACACGCGTGTGTGGCAATGCGTGACTCACATGCCATTGTTTAACAGTGCTGCCCAGCTTAGCTTGCAACCCGTGTGCCTATTATTTTGTATTCTTGGTGTTTAGAGTTATAATAAACTTTGAGAGTTTCCATTGCTCTCTAATGATATTCTGACAGTCCTGTACTATTGTTTGTGAATTTAGTACACATTGCACGTTCGTTAAACTAGTGGTACCAGAACATCATGGGAAAAGCCAAAGACATCTCACCAAGGAAAATAGCAGAAATAAAAAGTTTATTATTCAACACTAATCACTCCAACAGAAACATAGCATCCATTTCTAAAGTTTCAAAGGCAACGTGGACCGTATAAAAATAAACTTACATGCCATTATTAAACAAATGTAAAATTTTCTGATGTAGCTCTAATAATATGATCACCCACTGTACTTAAATTCTCTAACGCCTTGAAAGTTAAAGTCATCGATGGTGATGTTCTGACCGATCCTGTCTCTGCTTGGGTTATTGCTGCTCATATGTACATATAATAAGAAGGGGACACAAGAAGACGGCATTGGAAATAGAATAAAAGCAGCCACAAGAACATATCATTCCCTGTATAAAAACTTCTTAAATAAAAAGGAAATAACAAGTAAAACCAAAATGGTAATATTTAAAACAATTTACGTACCTATCACTAAATGGAGCAGAGAATTGGGTATTGAACGACAAACAAGAAAAGAGATTGCAAGCCGCGATAAGGAGGTATTTAAGAAAAGTCGTGGGAGCTAGGAGAACCAATAAAAGACGTAGCGAAGATATTAGAAGAGAATTAAAAATAAAAACATTAAAGGAAAAATTCATGAAAAGGAATTAAAATGGACCGGCCACTTATTTAGAATGAACGACAACAGACAAGTTAAAATGACATGGGAAGCGAGGCCGATAGGGAAAACAGGAGACGCCGACCAAAGAAAGCGTGAAATACAAGTGTGATGGAAATATTGAAGAATAGAGGAAAATCGTAGCAGGAAGCCAAAGAATTAGCTAGGGACCGAAAAAGTCGCGTAAGTTCGCAGAGAAAAACGTGTAAAGAAGATATCTCGACACCTTCCGGTATAAGAGAAACATATGTATGTATGTATGTATGTATGTATGTATGTATGTATGTATGTATGTATGTATGTATGTATGTATGTATGTATGTATGTATGTATGTATGTATGTATGTATGTATGTATGTATGTATGTATGTATGTATGTATGTATGTATCTATGTATCTATGTATGTATGTATGTATGTATGTATGTATGTATGTATGTATGTATGTATGTATGTATGTATTTATGTATGTATGTATGTATGTATGTATGTATGTATGTATGTATGTATGTATGTATGTATGTATGTATGTATGTATGTATGTATGTATGTATGTATGTTTGTATGTATGTATGTATGTATGTATGTATGTATGTATGTATGTATGTATGTATTGATGTGATCTTGATTATTGATATGAGATAATATTTTTATATGTCATTTAATTGAATCAATGCATTAATAATAATCTAATTAATTTACCAGATCACATATCAATATGTTTTCAATCTCAGGGCTTTTTATAAAATTAATTACTTACATACGTGGCTTCTAAGTATTTCTCAATGGTTCCTAATCGGGATAGGAAAGAAAAGAGTAAAATAATAACACATATGGGTTACAATTGTAATCAAAATATTGTTTATTTTATTTAAATGGCAATCACTGCTTAATATTTGCTATATCTTATTATTCTTAAACATAACATTTACACATGGGAATCTTATTTCCTTTTGGTTTCCAATTGAAAGTTTTTATTAACATTTAACTATTATGATTTATTAGCAACAATTCTATTTAAGTTTGATGAAGCTTTTCTGATATTATTGATTATGTTTCTTCAATTTTAAATGTGGTATTTAATACGAAAAACCCATACATTCATGTCCAAACAAATGAGACTGAACTTTTTCTGGTGAACTGAGAATGTCTTCACACAAGACCCGTTTCCTGCTATCTTTGGCTGCAATCAAAACCTCGTCCTGGCTTCCAGTAATGTTCTCCTCTGAAACTAGCTCGTATAGCTCTCGTTTCCTGCTTCTGTCGTGATGCTGTGTTCTACCTTTTTCGAAACTGCAATCAGCTACCGGGAACTCTTGGCTCAAGGAGGTTCTTTTACTCTCAACCTGGCCTACCTCTCGTTCCACGATAGATACTCCACACTCACGGAACTACACCGGCTTTCTCACTCTCCGTACACTACCGTCTACTACTGGACTTCACTTCTCGACAGCTCAAAACATTCTGATCTCTATTTGTCATTCATTCCCCTACTTTCTAAATATCCCTTCCAGATTCACAAATCAACCTTCCACCACCAACTCTCATTCGCAGTCTTCCTCAAAACCAGTTTTTAATCTTTCTAAATATGCTTAATGGATTTCAAAGAAAATAGTTAATTCCCATTCTAAAATTACTTTCTACTATTTACAAAATTTAATGACCTATTCTCTATTTCCACTAAGTCTTATTTAGCATCGGCTAATGATCGAACCTTCCGCGAACAACGATAATGACCTATTATCGATTTCAATTGAGTTTTATTTAGCATAGGCTAATGATCGAACCTTCCGCGAACAACGATAATGGTACGCGCCATTCACTTTGTTTTTTCTAAGCGCATTGTCCCGAGTTCCGTAAGCTTTTTCTAATCACTTCTTAAAATTAAATATAACAATTTGTTGTATACAGGTTGTTCTAAATTTATATGCCCGTGGTTGAGAAAATTGAAAATATTTTATATTAAATTGAATTTTGTTTATAATTATCAAATTTTAATTTTCATATCAAATAGAAATATAACAAATCCCCGCCTTGTATTCGATAAAATTTATCTGCATTTTTAAATAAATTTTCTCGAGGCAAAACCAACTCCCTGTATATTTCCTTACTTTAATCTACGTCTTATACCCTTTCTTCTTGTATTACTCTAATTAGTCCCACCTGTAGAGTAATTGTTTCCTTATTTTCAGTGTCCTCATCCTGTGTTAGAGTGTCGGCTATTATGTTGTCTTTCCCTTTTTCCCATATCAATCTTCTGTCTTTTTCCTCAGATTTTTCACATACTTTTACCGTGTATTCTGCATCCTCGTTTTCATATGCCTCCTCTTCAAATGCCACTGTTTCGATCATATCTTTTTCGCTATCATTTGTTAGCTTTATTTCTTCTTCTCCTGAGCTCATCTCTTCTTTTGAGGAATCCCAGTTTTCTTTTGCTTTTGATACTCTCAATTTTTCTTCTTCTGGGCTCAACTCTTCTTTTGAGGAGCCACAGGTTTCATTTTCTTTTGTCTTTTTCTGACTTTTTCTCCCTTTTCTTCTTTGTCCTTGCTTCGTTGCCAAATTCATTTCCACTGTTTGTTCTTTACCTGATTCGTCCGTATTTTGTTTCTCCTGTTCCTTGTCCTGTTCTTCTTCTTTTTCTTCTGTTAGATTCATCGTATTATTTTTAAAATCTATCACTACATGTTTTTCTGCCAATTCGTCAACTCCTACTATCATGTCATGTGACATGTTTGGCATTATTACACATTGTAGTGCATACATCTTCTTACCCAGTCGTACCATTACTCGTATGCCTTCATTTATAGTTGCCAATGTCCGTTTGTTTGCGCCCACTAAATTTACCCTAGGTATTTTATAAATTAAATTTGTTAAGTTAACTTCTTCTATTAGTTTTCTGTTGACCAATGTTATTTCAGATCCAGTGTCTATCATAATTTTAATTGGTTTCTCGTTGATAAATCCATCCACAAATTTTAAATTAACTCCATTTTTCTTTTCGTTGTTTCTTGCCAATTTAATAAACTCCTTGGGGTTACAAAAGATTCCTGTTTGATTTTTGGTTTTTAGTGAGCGCCGTCGTGAAAAGACGCCGGTTGCTCATCGTTGTTTATATTTTCGTCATAATGTCTCTCTCCGTCATATTCATCTGTCTGGGTATTATTTACTTCTCTTCTATTTTCTCTTGGTCTGTCGGATCTGTTTCGGTTTTCTCGATATCCCTGTTCATTTTGTCTACCATTATTTCTGTTTTCTTGATTTGAGCGTGTGGTGTTTCTATTCTGGTATTCTCGATTTCTGTCCTCATTCCATTGCCTATTTCTTTGTTCATAATTCCCTCTTCCGTTGTCTCTATTTTCGTTTTCCCTTCTGGGATTAAAATCTCGTCTTGTATAGTCCCTCCTATTTTGATTTCTATCTCTGTAATCCTGTGTTTCTCGGGGCCTGTAATCTTCTCGCGACCTTCTTGATTTTCTTTCTCTTAAACGTGATTCTCTTATTTGTAGGAATTGGCATAAACTATCTGTCTTTGTAGTTTTGCAATGTGATATGGTCTTCCAGCGTTTCCTCGAAATGTCTTGCAATCAGTTCGACTAATTGTTCCGATGAGTAATTATATTGTAAATGCTTTGCATTATTGTAAATTTGTAAAGCATATCTCCTTTCTGATACCCCCATCCTATCATTGTATTTCCCATTTTGCAATTCCTTGTTAATTTCCAATTGTTGGACTTTTCTCCAGAAATAATTCAAAAATTTTTGTTCAAATTGTTGCCAATTGCCGAATTCTTCTTCTTTACTATCGAACCATAGGCTTGCTTCATATTTGAGATGGTTTCTGATAGTTTCTTTTGCTGTTTCGAAATTTCCGATGTGTTGTATTTTCTTTTTCAGGCTATTTATGAACGGCACTGGGTGTAATCTTCTTACATCCCCGCCAAACCTTATCTTCACGTCATCTGTGCTATGTATAACCATTTCTCTTCTTTCTCCTACATTTTGTTGCGTCCGGTTTTCGGTGACTTGTTTTTCTATTTCTGTGATTCTTTTTTTCACTTCTTCTCTGTCTACTTGAATAGCATTTTCCAACTTATTTTCCAAATTTTCTAGTTCCTTTTTCTGGCCATTCGTTAACTCCTTTATTTTACCTTGAATTTTCATTTAATACTTTTCTATGCGTTCCTCCATTTTCTTGTTGTTCTCTTCTATGGCTTGTTTTGTTTCCTTCTGATTTTGTTGCATTATTCTTTTTGTTTCATCCATTTTTTGATCCAATTTTTGTTGTGTTTCATCCATTTTTTGTTGTGTTTCATCTATTTTTTGTTGTGTTTCATCCATTTTTTGATCCACTTTATCCATTTTCTTTGATGTTTCTTCCTGATTTTTATCCATTGTCCTTTTTGCTTCATCCATTGCTTGTTTTGTTTCTTTTTGATTGTCATCCAGTTTTTGTGACTGGAGTTGCATCAGTTGTAATAGTTTATCTATTCCTGCTAATTCTTGCTGTTCTGATGCCATGATTGTCGTGTCTAAAATATCTTCTTGGTCTGAATGTTCTTTTTGTTTTTTATTGTCTTTGCTTTGGCTTCTTGTCACAGACATTTGTTTTCAATAAGTACTGTCCCCGCCAAATATGAAATTTTACTAGTATGTTACCAAGACGACTTTTTCTCACCCAAATATTATAAATTGTCAATAAATATATCAAATGTAAATATCGTAAAAATAAAATATTAAATCAGTTATGTAAAATTTGTACCTAAAGAGATCTAAAATTTTATGTTATCAAATGTAAGTATCTCACTTTTTACCACAGGCATATAAATTTTCA